>NC_000075.6:32358885-33558885 GCF_000001635.26 Mus musculus
AAGTACAGCTGCAGCATGAGGTATAAGCTTGGCTATCTCTGGAACACAGCTTCTTTGTGCTTTCAGAAAACAATTCCCAGAAGATTTCACCTCAATGATGCTGGTCTCTTCTTAATCACCACTAATTTCTTAGCTCCAGCTAACCAGCATCTATTGCCCCAGGAGTCTCCTTCTCCTCTTGATTATAAAGCCAGGGACACATGGCCAAAGCTGTCAAGTTGTGCTGCTTGCAGGAACTGGAACATGTGTCCCCTCCTGTTGTATTACATGGTCACTAGCTCTGTCTTCCAACTCCTTCACTGTCTAAGCTTGGCTGTCCTGGATCTTGCTCTGTAGATTGACCTTGAACTCAGAGATCTGCATGCCTGTCTCCTGGGATTAAAACTGTGTACCACCACTCCTGGACTTAAGCTTTTCTTCACCTAGAACTTGCTCTGTCCCAGGCTGGTCTTGAACTCAGAGATCTGCTTGGCTTTATCTCCTGGGATTAAAGGTGTGTACCACCATGCCTGGATCTAAACTTAGCTGGGTGGGATCTTACCCCCAAGTCCCGCTCCCTTAATCTGCTAGCTCCTAGAACACAGGATCCAGCTCCATTTTACTTCCTGATGCCCCTTTAATACCCGAACCATATATTTTATATTTTTCCTTTCTCAGCTTGCTAGGCTTGTTTAAAGTGCTCTTCATGAGACTTAACCAGAGAAAAAGTCTATGCGAGGTGTTTCTGAGACTTCCTTTGTCAGTGCAATTAATCTGAGTCTCTTTACCTTAGCCCCAGGCAGGCTCTTCAGACAAGGGAAAAAAGTAGCCACATTCTTCACCAAAATACCACAAAAGCAGTCTCTAGGACACATATTGAATTCTCCACTGAAACCTCTTGGGCCAGATCTGCAGAATTCAAATCACTCTCAGTTACAAAGTCTTCCATATTCCTACTAGGATAGCCTATTAAGCCCCATTTAAAGTATTCCATGGCTTTCCAAATCCAAACTGCCCAAATCCATATTCTCCCAAACAAAAGCAGGGTCAGGCCCATCACAGCAATACCCCTGATACCAACTTCTGTCTTACTTGGGTTTTACTGCAGTGAGCAGACACCATGACCAAGGTAACTCGTATAAAGACAACATTTGCCAGGCAGTGGTGGTGCACGCCTTTAATCCCAGCACTTGGGAGGCAGAGGCACAGATTTCTGAGTTCGAGGCCAGCCTGGTCTGTAGAGTGAGTTCCAGGACATCCAGGACTACACAGAGAGAACCTGTCTCAAAAAAAAAACCAAAAAAAAAAAAACCCCAAACAAACAAACAAAAAACCAAAGAGAGAGAGAGAGAGAGAGAGAGAGAGAGAGAGAGAGAGAGAGAAGAGGAGGAGGAGGGCTGAGAGATATGTGGATTGTTTAACATGTGTAAGTGAGTTAAACCATAAGTTACCTCTAGTTCCATATAAATCGCCTGATGAGTGCTGGTATGCTACATAGGAACATGATATCCAGAACAAAGGAAGTGATAGGCCTATTCCACTTAGCTAGCTGTGTGTGCTCCAAGGGTCAGAGTTTAAAGAAAACTCTAAGCAGGCTAGAGTATTTGGGGAATTTTGAGGAGAAGTGTAGGAAATGTGATTGAACCAGAGGTGGCTTCTAAAAGTGTAGGTGGTGAATCTGAACCTTGTTTGCATCATAAGAAGACATCTGTCTGGAGACACAGGGTTGGGGTGGGGAGGTCCAGAGCCTCACAAAATCCTGACATGGTATCCAGCTGTCAAAGGTACTGCAATGGTCAAGGTCACAGATTTAGTGTGTGAAATCAGCCAGTACCAGGATTCCTTTTGGAAGAGCTTGCAAGTCCTTTGAAAGTCAATCTTACTTCACCCATTTGTTTCTTAATCTCTAAGATGATGTGTTGGAGAAACCTGCTATTAAGGTCACAGTCTACCATGTCCTGATAGCTCTCCAAACTTAGCAAAAACCCAGAGGGCTCCCTTTCTCAGCAGGGCTTCCCCCTCTCTGCCTGACCTTGTTTGGAGAGTGTCTAAGCACAGATGCCAGGTCTTATTTGAAGGATGACCCTCTGCAGAGCTTCCTGCAAGCATTGCATGACTCAGCACATAAGTCTTCAGTCTGTCTGATAATTAGGTGCTGGGTTGTGACCAATCAGCCCTTCTGCCCCTTAGCCCTAAGGACCCTCATCTACTTTACCCCTGGAACAATAAACTGAGCTGTCTCTCTGAAGCTGACTCCCGGAAGTTCTTTCTGTCATACTCATGATCATCTGAACCCTGCTCATCATTTCTGCTCCCTTTGCCCTCCTGGTCCAGCGGCCAAAAGGGAGACCCAAAATGATGGATTTGAAATTACTCTCTGCTTCCTTTCCAGAGAGAAGACACCGAAAGCATAGCAGCGTCAAGGTAGTTTGTGAGCTACAGGATGGAAAGCAGCTGGTCGTCTTCACTTAAGGACCTTGCCTCCGTGTCTCAATACCACACTTCTCATGAGCAAAGCTTCCCAGAGAAGCTGGACAGGAACGCAGGGGTCCTCCTAATGCTACCTTCTCCAACTCTAATGAGAAGGATTTACCTCAACCAGCAGGGATCCAGAAGTCCACGTTGTTAAGTGCACAGCCCATGGGGTGGTTGTTCTTAGGAGAGAGGTCTATTAATCCTCTCCTACCAGGTCCAACCATGGTCATTATCCATAGTCTTCTCAAAGAGGACAGTCAGCAGTGAGGTACTACTCAACGGGACAGGAGCCTAGAGATACTGTTGCTGTTTAGGACAGATGACATTTACTTCAGGGGGAACTGATCACAGTCTAACCAGCCTTGAGTATATCTGAGAGACAGAAGGGCCCCAGAGCTCTGCAAAGGGAGAAGAAGAAGAAGAAGAAGAAGAAGAAGAAGAAGAAGAAGAAGAAGAAGAAGAAGAAGAAGAAGGAGGAGGAGGAGGAGGAGGAGGAGGAGGAGGAGGAGGAGGAGGAGGAGGAGGAGGAGGAGGAGGAGGAGAAGAAGAAGAAGAGAAAGGCAATGGTATTTAAAAGGGAATCGTAGGTGGGGGGTAATTAGGGGAGGGAGAGAGACTAGAGAAGGTGGGATTACAGTAATCAGAAGGCACCTGATATATGTATGAAATTGTTAAAGAACAAGTATTTTTAAAGAAATAAAAATTCAGTGAAACCCCCTGTCCTGTCTCTACAGAAGCCAAGAGACCTATGGGTGGTGGGTTTTTCCAATGGTGGCATCTTATTGTCATCCTTAAATCCAATAATTAACATTTGCCTACAGATTGCAGGGGTCAGGGTTTAAGTGAGATTGGAACCATCAAGTCACTCATAGACTGTAGCTGTGCAGCAAGATAAAAAGATTTCAGTTTGTACACTTGCTTTTTAAGATGGAGGAAATTGTGCTCTACAGTCATGTGTCAGTACCTCTCACCAGTGCACACTGGGCATCCTTTGGCTTTTCCTGCTCTACCCACCTTCCTTCTACTGTTTTCACAGGTCGGAAGAGCAGCAGCAATTTCCAGGGCTCTAGGAACTGTGGTTCAAGAGAGGTCAGAGACTCCATCTGAAAGACACAGAGCTGCTGCCTCTGTACTTGCTCCAGCATGCTGAATTTCAGTAGAAACTCTTCAACGATAAACTGGGCTGTATGGGCTGAGGCTCTAGCTCAGTCACCAGAGTTCTTGTCTGGCAAGCACAAGGACCCTGAGTCTAATCACAGTACCACAAAAAAGAGAGTATCACAAAAGCATATATATGTGTGTGTGTGTGTCTGTGTGTGTGTGTGTGTGTGTACTTGTATATATACACATGACTATATGTAACATGTCAAAATAGATCAAAAGGGTACAAATCATATATATATTTGTTTTTGAAAGGACTTCAGTGTCTCACTTCAGATTCTGTTTCTTTCCTCCTATAGTTATATCGTATTTTAGTAGATCAATACTTTGGTTTTGAATTTTTACAACTCATTAAATCTTATTCGCAGTGTTCTTTCTGCATCCTTTTATCTAGTTTTCTGTTCTTGTTCCTTAATTAGTGTCATTACCTGCTTTGTCTGTATCAGTGCATAATGAATTTGTTTTTTCTTATTTATAGATATTTGCATTTAATAGCATCAACAATTTTCTCATCATTTTTTTTTACTCACCTAGTTCTCTCTATAGCTATCATTAATGCATCTGGAAAATCATCAGAACCATAAAACTCCTTCTAACATCATTAAGGACAACTCCAAATGCCTCACTTTCCCTGAGAGACAGCCACATCTATGCACCGGCTATACTTAGTGTCTGACAGGCATATGTCTTCTGAGGTAGCTCTTTACCCAGGCAAGGGTTCTGGCTTCTTGCCTGTGCTGGGCCCTTGTGTCTGGGTTCACTTCGATCCCACCTTCTGCGTGTCTTCTATCTCTTTGGTTGATGAGTCCTCTGGACATTGCAGAGGGAATGCTCATCTGCAGTTATCTTCAGTCCACCTGCAGTTCAGCTGCGGGATCAGAGCATGTGTAGAACTGCTCTCTACTCACAGTTTTGGGGTAGACCTGCTCCACTGCCTTATGTGGCTCTGCCCCATGTGACTACTGCGGATTCCGATGATCTCTCCTGACCATATTTGTCCAAAGTATATATTTTGTTTTATTTTTGATGGTTTTAAAATGGTTTAATAAGTTGAGCTGGTGAAGTAGAACCTTCACTGCTTGTTACCTGTGTTCATGGCACTGGAAGGTACTCTGAACGATATCTGCTTGAGTTAGGGTTACTACTACTATGATGAACCATCATGACCAAAGCCACTTAGGTAGGCAAGGGTTTGTTTGACTTACAGTTCCACAGTACTGTTCATTATAGAAGGAAGTCAGGACAAGAACTTAAGCAGGGCAGGACCCTGAAGTCAGGAGCTAATGCAGAAGCCATGGAAGGATGCTGCTTACTTGCTTGCTCCAATGGCTTTGCTCAGCCTGCTTTCTTATAGAACCCAGGTCCAGGGATAGAACCACCCACCATGGGCTCCCCACCTCATCAATCACTAATTAAGAAAATGCCTTACAGACGGATCTTATGGAGGCATTTTCTCAATTGACGTTCCCTCTCTGAACTTGTGTCAAGTTGGCATAAGGTTAGCCAGTACAACACCAGAGGGAAAATGTAATCACTAACTCAGTTACAAAACTCGAGATCTACAATGGTGACCTGCTTGCATGATATGCTGGTGCAATAGTGGTAAAATGTAGTGGGAATAACCAACCACTTTCTGCCTGGATTTAAGAGCCACTTGATGAGATGGAACCCATGTCTGACACTGCTCAGGTGGCCAAGAACCTGAGACTGGGTCACAGGCAGGGGGAAAACCAAATACTATTATTCTGGTAAAGAAACATAGCAATATAATGACATTTGCTATCCCCATCGGTCAGTGCCTCCCTCAGCCATCACCAGAGAAGCTTCTTCTTACAGTAGATGGGAACTAACACAGAATCCCACAACTGAACAAAGTTCAGAAAGAGAAAAAAAACCTGAAATACTCAGCCCTAAATGGGGTGTCATTGTCAAATGCTTCCTGTCATGTCTCAGGGAACTATGGAAGAGGAGCCAGATGCTTGCAAATGAAAAACTAGTTTTCTCCAGCAGAATCTCACTGGGTATATTAATCATACTTCAGGGACAGTAGATGGCCAACACAAAGTTAACTCATTGGTATTTTTGTAGACTTTTTTTTTTTCATATTTCCTTGCTTGGGCATTTAAAAAACCTTTTTTTTTATTGATTCTTCATGAGTTTCACATCATGCACTCTAGTCTTGCTCATCTCCCCATCCCCTCTTATCTGCCTTTTGTCCTTTCAACCCTCCCAAAATCAAACACACAAGCAAGCATACAAACAACAACAATAGTAACAGAAAACATAGAAAACATTTCATCATGGAAGCGGTAGCATGTCCCAGTGTGTCCCACACTATATTCCTTTATCCAAACATCTTCACTTGCAATGTTCATTGCAATGAGTCATTGGTCTGATTTGAGATCTCTGGCTTTTGTGACACCATCAATATCAGGTCCTCATCAGGACTCCTTTAGGTTATCCTCTTGTTGCCCTGTGTCATGGAGACCCTGCAGCTTTGGAACAGCAGGCCTGGCCCTTTCACATGCCCCAAACTTTTGCAGATGATATAGATTTTGGGGTAGGCAAATTCAGAGCCCTGGATCTGTGCCTGAGTGGTAGCTGAGCTAGTCAGCCTGCCAGCTCTCCCTATCCAAACCACCATGGTTCACCAGCACTGAACCAGCTAAGACACTCAATGCTGCCATGACCATCAGCAAGAGGTAGGGTCAGATCTTCTGCTCTCATGACCTCAGGACCTGCTCTCCCAAGTGCTGTAGCCTGTGTGTGAGGAGCTGGAACACTCTTCTGCTCTCACACCCTCGGGGCTGGCTCATCAGGGCCAGCTCCACTGTATTGCCCAAGCCTGGTGCAGTGCCCACATTCCAGGGTGTAACAGCCAGTGAGGAGGCAGGGCTAGCTCTCCTGCTCTTCTGATCCTGGGGTCAGGTCTCCTGGCTACTGCAGGTGATGAGGGGGGTGGGGGCAACACTTCTAATTATGCACAGGCCCTGGACATCCACATGGTCCCTGGAGCCTGTTTCCCCCAGGGACACATCCATGTTCTCTCATGGTAATATAGACATTGATACTGATTCCTACAGCTATGTAGCCACAGACTCAGACATGATCCTCAGTGTCAACTTGGGCTAGGATGTCAGCATGGCCCCAGGTAGCAGGGCTGGCCACTCATAATAGGCCATACCTCCATTTCCATACCTCTTCATAATGTTTAAGCTGCTCCAGTTTTATCTCTCCAGTCTGACCACTATATGGTCACACCAAACTCATACACTGTAGTGGCTCCTACTGCAGGCTGGGCCCCTGGGCAACATCCTCCATCCATCTTGTGTGGTGTGTCTGCAAGCAGGTATCTATGGCACACCTGTGCCATGCACTGGAGTGCAGGTCTTTGGGTGGCATGGCAGTCTGCAGATCTCTGTACTTGCTGCATAGATTTTATTTTATTTTATTTTTATGAATCCTAGGCATAAGACAGTTTTGACCACCAAGCCAGGCATCAAGTTAGGATGAACAAAGGACCGCCATCTGTCTGTAACTGATATAAGAACACCACCATCAAAAAGGTATCTCTTCGCTCATTGCCGGGTTGAATTTTCTTTTTACTGATCTTTTGCTTGCATATTATGGTTTGTGTGTGTGTGTTTTGTGTTTTTCTTTTTTAAAAATAGTGGTTAGTTTGGGTTTTGTTTGTTTGCCTGTTTGTTTTATAAAGGAAGAGAAAAAGAAAGGGTATAGAGTTGGGTGAGTGGAGAGGTAGAGATCATCTGGGAGGAGGTAGGGAAGGGTAATCTATGTTCAGAATATATTGTCTGAAAATATTTTTCAATCGAAAAGGAAATGAAAATATTTTCATAAAATTACGTTAATGTAAGCATTAGAACTATTTGGTTCTGATTTCTGAATGGACCCTTTCAAGTTAAAAGTCATGGACTTTAACCCTGTGTGGCGTTTTTGAATGAGAATGAGCTTCATAGGCTCGTGTATTTGAATGCCTGGTCCCCAGTTGATGGAACTGTTTGGGAAGGATTAGGAGGTGTGGCCTTGCTGTAGGAAGCATGTCACTGGGCGTTGAGGCGTCACAATTCCTGCATGGTTCTCTCTGCCTTGTACTCCTGGATCAAGGTATAAATGCTCAGCCACTGCTCCAGCACCATGCCTGTCTGCCTACTGCCCCTCTTCCTGTTATGACAGTCATGGACTCTAACGCTCTGGATCTGTAATCCCCAAATAAGTGCTTCAAGTTTGCAAGTTTCGTTGGTCATGGTGTTTTACCACAGCAAAAGAAAAATAGCTAAAACATTCTGAGAGTTTTACATTTTTTTTTCTGATTTGTTTCCCAATTCCTTCCAGGACTTCTAGGTACTGTCTGAATTCTCTGTGAAGTGGATATTATGGATACACATACATAACTTTAATCTGAACATTTGAAAGAGAGAGGCAGGCGAGTCTCTATGAGTTCAAGGCTTCTCTAAATTGCATGTTCTAGGCTAGCCAAGTCATCATAATGAGATTCTAAAACACAAAACCAAACTAAACCAACAAAAGTGATTAACAGAAAGATTTTGTTAAGGGCTCGGCCTATAAGAGAATATAGGGAGGAATCAAGAAAGCCCAAGGGACAAGGTTGACAGCTTGGCATCCTTTGTGAAGGAGAGAAGGAAGAAAAGTTGAAGAGGATACCACCTATAGTCTGCCCTTGCTTGAGCCTCAAGCCTTCTAAAAGCTTGTCTATCTCAATGTCCTTGCTTCAGAGAATGGCCGAGAACAGCCCATGGGACCATAGTCTTGGAGCAGAAGCTATGATGGGATTTATCGTGTGTATCTGCAGGTGGCCATATACAGTACCACATTTTGTCACCATTCAGATGCTAAATAAATCTCCTGCATCAAACCCATTCTTTCGGTGTTTTTTTTTTTTTTTCTATCCTGAGCTTCTTTTGCTGCTTCCCATCTTTTTCCTGCTGTAAGAGTTTATATTTCCAGGTGCATGCTCCCCCCTCATTTCCTGTACTTGTTTTAATCTATAATATCATCTCAATTTATTTTGCCTTTTGATTTGTCTCTGTTTATTCTGGGTTTTGTCAGAGTCTCCTTCATGTGAGAGCCTTTCCTCAGATGTCTGATGACCCTTGGCTGCCTGGCACTGAAGAGAGTGTCACTTAATGAGGTAGTGAGGAAGGGACTGCATTTGACCCTGCCAGGTAGAGGGACCTCAAGATGTCGATATAGAGACAGTATCTTTCCTCTCAGCCCAGAGCTTCCTTGTTAGGACTCCTAATGGCCAGGATCCAGCACTTGAGCCCAGAGCAGAGGAAGGAGGTGTGAGCTTCTTATTGAGTAGTTCAGATTTGCACAGAGCATCAAGTCTACACTGTAGAATGCCTTGTGCCCACCCTAAGCTGTAACTGAAGAAGCCAAGTTCATACCCTGTCTCCCTTTCTCTAGAGTAAACCTCAAATCCTGGGCTGAGAAACCTGTTTTCTAAAGGCCTTTTCCCTTCCCTTCCCTTCCCTTCCCTCCCCTCCCCTCCCCTCCCCTCCCCTCCCCTCCCCTCCCCTCCCCTCCCCTCCCCTCCCCTCCCCTCCCCTCCCCTCCCCTCCCCTCCCCTCCCCTCCTCTCTTCTCTTCTTCTCCTCTTCTCTTCTCCCCTCCCCTTCTCTTTTTAGCTATGGCCCTTTTGGAACTTGCTTTGTAGATCAGGATGGCCTTGAACTCATAGAGATCCATCTCCCTCTACTTCCTGAGCTCTAGGATTAAAGATGTTTGCTACCATGCCCAGTCCTAAAAGGACTTTTAACCAATATTCCTGGTTTTAGCCCTAAATATCAGTCCTGTTCAGAGGTATCTGTGGCTCTTCCCCTCTGGTTCGGGCTCCAGGAGTTTGCAGTTTGCGCTTTGATGACTCCTTGTTCACAGGTCCTGAGCTTAGCATTTCCAGCTGTGTTCTCTTCAGTTGTTTTCCAGCTTCTCAGATCTTGTAAAATCTCTTGACTACTGTTTTCTCTTGTCTAGCTCCTTGACTCAACTTTCTACCTTTGAGATTCCTTACTGCATTTGTCTTTAAAACAATGACACTCATTTAACTATTATAACTTCATCTTAAGATTCTTCCAAATTTCTTCCCTGATTACCCAAAGGATGGATTCTGTGTAGAATACTTATGGATCCATAAAGTCCACAGTTACAAGCGACTGTTAATGAATTAGATCAGAGAGGAACAATGCTCCATCCCCCATCCCCACTGGGAGACACCTTGTCTGCTTCATAAATAATTCCCTCCATGAATCAGCCCTTGGGAGTGCTTCCTCACCACTGGTTGGCATTTTAATCTCAGTTTATTCACAAATTGAATATATCCTGAAGCAATTATCTTCTCTCTGTTTATGTATCAGTAAAAACCAAGGGTCCCCAAACGATGAACTGTGATGCTGTGTGCAGAGTCCTTGAACAATCTGGTGAGCTTTTCCCTTCCTCTTTTTGACCAGGTGGAAGTCACCCTGACAACCTTGCTGGGACTGGCAGCTGCACCTTGGCTGTCTTCCATGCCCCTCCTACTCCTCCAGCCCAGTCTTTTGCTCTAGTTTGCAACGTCCTCTCTGCTTTTCATGCCTGTTCCCACCTCCAAAGGTCTTGCCATCTGAAATCTGCCACTGCTTCCTTTTGTTGTAGGAATAGACTTGCTGTCTTCTCCTAAGTCACATAGATACCAAACAACTTCTGTTGGGATATTTACTGGCCATGGGACAATATTTTTAAAATGTTCTAAATTTACTAACTTTGGTCATAATCCAGTGCTAGGGTGAGGTGATGCAGGAGAGTTTCCTTGATGTCAGCAAAGCCAGCACAGTTAGATGCCTAGGACCGGAGACGGGGCACCACTCTCCTCACTGAGTCTGAGTGCTGTGGAATAGAGTCCAAGACTTTTCCTTAGCTACAGAAAGAGGTAGATCGGCAGGTAGGGGCTGGAGCTGGAGCAGAAAGTGGGCAGGAGAAAGGATGGAAAGCACAGTCAGACGGGCACTGGGCACTGTCAGGTCAGTCGGCTTCACTTACTCATTAGACCAAGATGTGTAGAATTGAGAGATTGCATCAGCCCTGCCCTCCTCTGTTGCTTGGCAACGGGTTTCTTTGTCATTCCCTGCAGGTGCAAAGGGGCCCGCCCAGTTTTGAATGTAGGGGACAAGAGGGCGGTGGACAAAGTTAAGGTCAATACCTGGTCAGCATATTAATGAGACAATCTGGTGCTGTTGTGCAAGAGGCACCTGCCTCAAAAATAAATGAGGCAGTTAAGAAAACATTTATTTCCCTCATTTGGGGCTTATTCTTCATGTCTGATAAGCACTGTTTATCTTTGAGCTCTGTGTGTTTGTATACACGTTTGCCTTGACACAGTCATCTGCTGGGTGTCTGGGAGGATGAAAAGGCAGACCCACAATTCACAGGGGAAGGCAGGCAGAGTGTGGGCTCATGAGGGCACTGCTTGGGATGGAGGTTCATGAGGTCTCCTTTTCTGAGATATTCTGTAGGACCCCAGTGCCTCTCTTGTCAAGCTCTGTGATGGTCCCTGTCTTGTCTGAACAGCACAGTGTGTCTTTCCAAGTCCTCCAATAAACAGACCACAAGATGGGATTAATGGAGCGAGGGATTTATTAAGGGATATGCCCACATGAGAAGAAAAATGGGAGAAAGCCAGAAGTAACCAAGGACTGAGTAAAGTAGGGGGGAAGACGGGTTGGTGGACGTATCCTGGACCACTGTAGAGACTGAAGATGAGCCATATGGCCACGAAGGGTTTCTCTTTAGCTTCTTGCTATACTGTGTCAAGGGCATGAGTTTGAACATGGCTCTACTTTCATTTGGAGGTCTTTAGGGGTTGTCCACGGGGAGCTCTATATCCAAACTTGAGGAGGTTAGTCTGCTTGGGGTTGGTTTGGGGCCAGTCTGGGCTTCGGGAATATTACACCGGTTGGAGTTGGGGAGAGCTAAGAGTTAAGAAGAGAGCCAGACTCTGAGGGAGGAAGCAGGGAGAAGGGATGGACCTAGAGGCAGGGGCATGTAACTGGGGATTAGAGTGCCTGAGGGAAAGTTCCTATTGAAGTAAAGTTTACACTTAGGGAGAGCTTTGAGTCTTTGCCCTTGTTTTCCTCTGTGCCATAATGACTGCTTGCTGGAAAAGGTTTCATACTGAACTTAAATGGGAAATGGGGACAAAAGTGGTTCTATTTAAGCTGTGTCTCGGTCTGCTTGGATTTCTACAACAAAACACAAGAGCCTGGGTAATTCCAAATAGCAGGCACCTATTTCTACAGTTCTAAAGGCTGGAAAGCCCAAGATTGGCCCAATGGTCAATTCTGTGTCTTATGAGTGTCTAGTCTACGTGTTCAAGATAGGTCCTTCAACATTGTGTCTTTACATGGTAGAAGGCAGAAAGGCTGGAAGCTGATGGATACTCTGTCCTTACAGCAGCAGAGAATAAATATATCCACTCCACCAAGCCTCTCTACAAAGGCCAGGATACCATCCTTGATGGCTTTGCCCTCATGACTTCACCACCCCTTACAGGGTCGACCTTTTAAGATGATCACATTATCAAATACATCTCAACATGTAAGACAACAATGATCTACTGCATTCTTCTTCCTTGCCTATGACATGAGCTGGTCGTATAAGTATTTGAAGCCCTGATACCCTTCACTCAAGCATTTCTGGATCAATTTCCATTTCATCTCTGCTGTAAATAGCATCATGTGTTGGTTCTGCTCTATAAGGCAGTTTCTGTGTGACTTTTCCTGGGGACACGAACAAAAGTCTGTTCAACCCTGAAAGGACACTGGTGAGCACAATTCCACCCAAGTCTAACTTGGTGAAGCAATGTGGGCATTGGGGTTGTTTATAGGAGGGTAGATGGAGCTTACTTATAGATGCATAGGTGCCTCAGGGAACTGCATTACCCAAAGCCCACTCTAACAACATTGACAGCTTGTCACTGACATCAGCATGATAAAAGCTACATCCCCAAAGAGTCTCCTGTCCTCTAGCAGTTGTTTCCCATCTACAAAGTTCTGAGGAGGGGCCTTGTGAGTCTTATAATTCTCTTGTGAGCTTTGTGAGCATCTATTGTCCTTCTCAGTGGAATGTTTCAATATGGAAGAAATGGCTATACAAGTATCTATGGTGTCAGAGCCGCTGGCACAGCCATCTCCAAGCTGAGGTGCTTCTCGGCCCTTCTGCTTGGTTCCTTGGTTCCACTCCCGAGTTGAGGCTGGTGTTTCCTTGTTGTCAGGTAATGAGACAGTGCGTAGACGGCCACTGTTTCTCCTGCACGATGGCGGCTTTCCCACGCTTCTGATGGTGATCAATGGTGATGTAAGTGTTCTGAGAGGACATTATAACCCAAAGGAGCTCCTAGAACAACAACTTAGAAGGGGTCTAGGATCAGATGTCAGTCGGGGTGACTAAAGAGAGCAGAAACACTTATACCAAGGCACTTCCTGCATTATCTTACTTCACAGTACAGACTTCTTAGGTCAGGCAGCACTAGGTTACTTGCCTGGGGCAGAAGTTGGTGGATAGGGTCTCAACCCTACTGATCGATCTCCTTAAGAGTCTGTGCTATAAAGTGCTATAAAGACCAACATTGCTTTATACCCATAGTGATGAAGAAGGACCATTGGAAGGTCAGGTTAGCCCAACCTCCTAGGACACTGAGTGATTCTGGACCTTGTATATTCACTTATGTGATATGGACACTATCACACAAGAAGGCCTTCCTCTGGTTCCAAGCCCTGGCTCTATAAACCAGTCTCTCTTAATTATCTTGGCAGCCTAACACCTTCGGTGTATCTCAATCATTTAAGGCCACGCCTACTCTTGTTGGATCCGGTTATAAAGTAAACCATGTTCTTTGAGAACTGCTGCATATAGATGAGTCAGGAGCCAGTCAAAGCTGACCCACAGACATAAAACCCAAGGTACTGGGCACCTTTAGCTGGGGCATCCAAACTCTCGAATCAAAGGTGCAAGGGACTTTCTCACATCAAGCACCTGACTGCTCTCTTGGGGACCAAGAAAATGAACGTTTGTCTCCACGTTTACCCCAGCAATCCATGAGGTAAGAGGACACACATCTCATTGCCCTTCTGTTGAAATACTAGTTAATTCTCATGCAAGCTTAGCCTCCTTTTTTCCCTACCTGTAACCGAGACAGATTTGTCCCTCCCCACCCGAGGGATAAGAGTGTGGTTTTAAATCACCTCTCGCCTGGGATCTGCTGGTTGCAGGTGGATTAGTAGAAGGATTACACATTCTGCCTACCCTCGGCCACTTCACAGCTCCGAGGCTGGAAGCCTGTGTGAGCTTGATTGCATCACTCCAGTGCAATGTCTTCTCTTGGCTGCAGGATGAGCATGGGGCTGCCTCTGAGCACCCTGAAAGCAGCATCTTGTTTAATAGTAGAACCTCCCTCAGACCTTCTCTGCCTTGAAAGGCAGAGGATAAAGGTGCTATTGAAGTCTAGTGTAGCCAAGGCAAGTTACAAGCTCTATGACATCTTGTCTCAGGCAAGTGCTCGGTTTCCCTACGTAACACTTGGTGGCCTTTTGTACCATTTCCACTGCAGGCATTTAGATCTGTCGTTATCTGTTCTGCTCCCTAAATATTGTTCTGACAAATGTTCTGGGTGGTAACGATGCCAACTGGTTCTCTACACTCTGACAGGCATGGGGCTCCTTCTCCAAATATCTGTCTCTAACAGATTCTGTTCATAGCTACCCAAAAGAAGGTGGCCGTCTATAATCAACATTTAGGCAAAGGGCAACTTACAACTCTTAGAACAGAACACAGTGAGTATGGAAGGAAGTGAAGGTAGGCAAGGGTTTTCCAGACACGTCAGTGCTAGAGAAGTGCCCAGTACCGAGGTGTTGGGGTTCCTCATTGGCCCTCTTCTCTGTTCTACTTGATATTTTATGTGAACGTGTTCCCACTGGTCAATCAACTGCTGCTTTTCAAGTCACAATGAGATAGGATTATCTGGGGAAATAGCAGTCGTTCCAAGTTTTTTTTTTTTTTTTCCCTCCCATTTTCTTTTCTCCGACACTCATTTCATGGAGATGGGTTTCCTTCTACACAAGGAAGTGATCAAGTCCTTTCAGGCTGAAGATTGAACTTGTAAAGAAGCAGAGAGCACAAATTGCTCATGACAGAGTCTTGGACTTCTGATGCTGTTGGTGGCTTTTGGTTTGCTTTGTCTGACTCTTAAAAGCAGTCACCGTGTGAGCTGCTCAGCACGGCCACACATGCCCTGCTCTGGAGAGATGAATCGGAGTCCCCCATGCATGTCCCTTGCCTTTGCTCCGCCAGGTGTTTCTGGTACTAGGTTACAAATCTATCTTGGGCCTTTTCTTGGCCTGGTGACTTCCCGCAGACCCAGCTGTGACTCACATGTTTTGCTTTTCTCTGCTTAAGGATTTCCATGGACAGATGGCTTCCCAAGCTCTCTTTCCAGAACTTTCTCTGGGATGACTTCTATGTCCCAGCACTTTGATCCTCCCGGAACCCACACTGGAGTTCTCTTTCTCTATAATCAAGCATGCTTTCGATGACACGTGTCTTTCCTTTGTTCTTACACTCATTAACATTATGCCTGCTGTCCTTTACATCTTCCTATGTGTTCCCACAAGTGTGCAATAAGCAAACTTAGAATGTTCTGGGAACCATGCTAGGTCCTGGGACAACACTGCGTGGCCAGATAAATGCATGTCATGGCAGTATTGGTGTGGTGGCCTGGCATTTCCAGTCTAGGCTCATTGTGTGGTGTGTGTGGCCTGGGGTTTCCACAGAGCCGGGCACTCGCGGAATCATGGCCGAGTGCGGGTGAAGCATGCTGTACTTTGTTAATAGAAGACTTCAAAAATAGCATTATCCTAAAAGCCTTAGGTAGATAGGATGGTACCTGATCGGGGCATGAGAAAGAATATTCCAGAATAGGAAAATATTGTTCACAAAGGCATGTAGGCATGATACATGCAGGGTGCATTAAGCCAGTGGTAGCAGGGTGGGGGTGAGAGTGGATGTGTAATATAAGACAAGAGAAGCCACGGGGTTTGTGGGACAGAAGGCCTCACAAGAGGTGATAGGTTAAGAGCTTAGTCTGTTTGTGGAAAGAAGACTGAGTGCAAGGTGGCCTGGGAAAGAGGCCCCTGAGGGGTTGAATCCTTGAGATCTAGCTGCTGACCGGCTCGAGCAGGGGACAGGGAAGAAGGAAAGCTGGAGACCTGGCAAGGATGAAACATCAGGCTTTGAATGGCAACGAGCATTTTCCTTCCACTTAATCTTCATACCTCCACCTGGGCTGCAGCTTCAGAGAGATGAAGTGAGAGACATGTTGGGCAGTGGACTCACCTTGCAGATAGGTGCCTCTTGTCTTATCCGCATCTCTGAAATGCGCAGTTGTCTGGGGAGAAGTTGTAGCCGGTCTCTTTTCTCCTGGGCGCTTCAGGCTGAAGTGAGGCATTGTGGTGGATGTAGAGTCAGTTTGGCTTCAGAGGACTAATCCCTCGGTGGCACTGTAGGACACAGCAGTGAGTTAATGCAACAGTCTGAGGTTGAGACAATGCCAGGACGCACAGCACAATTGCTGAATGATAGAGGCTCTTCTGTTACTAAACCTACCTACTCCAACCAAGTGAGTGTTCCAAGCACTTCTTCCTCCCAGGAATGATGCTGCTTAGGTCCCCTCAGCATCGTGGTCAAAGGAGGCTGAGGTAATATCTCTTGAGCTTTTCCTGCTTGGGGGCATGGAGCTTGATGGTGTTGGCACGGTCTGCTGTGTACGGAGACGAGGCTGTTAAGCCGACTCCCTCAGGTCCTCACTAACCTTCTAAGCCACACAGATCAACATTTGCGACCCATGATATCTTCAGAGTACCCTGTTTGGGAAGCACTGGGTCAAACCCTGGTATGTGCAGAGCTGGGATTCATATCTGAGTTCTATGGAACCCCAGTACCCCCATTCATCCCTTATCCTGTGCCCTTTCAGGTGGGGGTCACTGGCTTTGAAATGCTTGGTAAGGCTCCACAGTACAGTCAGGAAATCCAGAGATCTTGGCTCTAAGTGCTGGCCTACTTTAGACAGCAGCTGTGAAGCCAGATACTTCAGGACATTGTTCCTCAAACTAAACTGACCCTTAAGGTCCTGACAGAAACCCAAAGTGACTCTAGTTTAACTTTTGTAACATCTAAGACAAGACAAACCTAGCTAGGCCTTTAAGGAAGGAAGCTTGTACTTTCCTGCTTTTCTTCCACCCTCACATCTAGGCCTAGATCTGTCTTTTCAGATAAGATCATCCCCTCCTGATGGGTTGAGAAGAGGTAGCACAGACTGTGGGAAGTCAAGGGAGGATCCTACTAGTCTGTTCTGCCTCCCAGAACATGCATGATTCACGAACGCTAGCTCTGCTCTGAAAGGCCAAAGAATGGCTTTCTGGGTAATGGACAATGAGAGTGAAAAAGCAGGGTGTGGACCCTGGAAAAACAAAATGGAATATGAACAAGCAAAACCTTCAAAGGAAAAAAAAAAAGAATAGAGGAGACGAGCCGTGCGGAAGTCTTGGAAATGTCAACAGGAGTCGAAAGTTGACTTAGGTCATGGGAGTCCTGGCGTGGATTCCACTTTCCAGCCCAGAAGAGCCTGAGCTAGCTGTAATGTGCCGATGACAGAAGGAAATTAGAGGCAGTATCTGAGTCCTCCCACGGCCTTGTTAGGATCTTCCAGCATATGAGAAGGGGAGCAAGACTGATCTGCAGAATTCCAGAAGCTCTGTAAAGAGGTAGCATCAATGAGCAGGAGGGAGGGCTCAGTGATATGAGCATGTGCCACTTTTGTTAGAGATGCTAAGTTTGGTTCCCAGAATCCAACAGGATGACTCACAATTGCCTGTAACTCCAGTCCCAGGGGGATCTAGCCCCTGGGCTCCAGGGACACCTGGACTCATGTAGACAGACCTACACAAAGACACACATATACATGGACACAAGGAATTAAAAATAATAGACACCTTAGAAATAACAGCAAGAGCCCAGGAATGATGCGTGACAGGCAACCTCAGAAGTACTGACAAGCCCAAAACACGGAGCCTCACTCACTTGCTCCCCAAAACGCCTGTGAATGCTCTGGCTGCATCCTGTCACAAGCAGCTCAAAAACACTGCCTTAAATCTTTGAACCCAGGCTATCCATTGCACGGAAGAAGAGACGAAAGACCCACAGTATGGTAGTAACTTGCTCACAGGCCACAAGAAAAAGATTCTGAATTCTCCTCTGATTGCACTGACACCATGTTTTTGGCTCAGATTCAGAAATTGTGTTTATCGGTGTATATCAGTGTGCCGTCTGGTCCTCAAGGAGATGATTTAAATATGCACTGAACACCACTTGAAAGCAACAGGTTAGTATGGTTTTTTTTTTTTTTTTTTTTTTTTTTTTCAGAATTAGGGCAAGTAAAGTTCTCTCAGGTGACTGCCCCTAAGGGAAATCTCATGGTTCGTTGCCCTTGATTAAATTCTTGGGAGTTTTCTGGCTCTTTCCAGATCAGCCATTTGTCCTTGAAGAGTGAACTTGGCAAATGTGAATGACTGTTACTAGTGTCTCATGGAAAAAAATGTGCATAAAATTTGGACCCATGGAGTCCAGTCCAGTGATGAGATATTCAGAGAGATAAGAGGATCCAGCCTCAAGTTTATCTGCACAGTCAACCTTTTATTCTGATGTTATTGAGGGCTTGAGCTACCGGCAATTATGCATGGAGTAAAGAGTTTGAGTTGTGCTCAGAGGTAAGGTACAGGCAATGCCCTAAGATTATGCTAGAAGACCCCCAGGCAGCCATGCCCTGCTGGCCTGAGTAAGGTGTGAAGTCAGTTCTGCTCCGTGAAACTTTCTCTCTCATTGGAAACCCAGACAGGGTGTCAGGTATGAGGGCTGCCAATGTTAGGCAGCTAGCTAGCTACTCACAGACCTGGGAGACATTGAGGATGGACTCACCCCACACCCCTTGTTTCCCTGGTAAGACTAGAAATAGAAGCATCACAATTATCCCCTAAAGATTTAAGCTACTTAGTGGAGCTTGAAGGATTTGTTGAAGCCTATGGACAGAACTGACTGCTGATTCGAAGAGTGGACTCTGAGCTCTAACTTTATCTAGGGTTCAGGTGTGAAATTCCAACGGTTCCCTCGAAACATCACCTACTTTTGTTCCTTTCCTGTCAATCACCTAGAAAAGCCCACCCCACAGGAAGCTGCCCAACACACTCAATGGAGTATAAAGACTACTTTCTAATGTAAATCTGAGCAGTGGCCACTTCCACCATGGCTCACTCTCTTGGGGGTGCTTTACTTGGTTAAACTCTGGTTTTTTTCTGCCACCACCTGAAATAAAGTCTGTGTCCTACACACCACACTTGAGTGTCTTTTAAATTCATCTGATGGAATATAAGGACGGGGAGCCAAATGGTGCAGAATGAGGTCCTGTGGACATCTTTGGAGTTTTTGCCTGGTTACATTGGATTTTCCTTGTCTTTCTTTGGTGGCAAGGCCTGGACTCCCCTCTCTTGGGCAGAGGCCGTTCTTTCTGCCTACAGCTCCCCTCTGTGCATGCACTTCTGTACCTGGCTACAGGATCTTTTCTATTTCCCTAAGTTATGGCATTCCTTCGGTCATCAGTTCTTGCTCCAAATGTACCTTGTTTCCTGGTGTCTGCATGCTGATCTAACTCAGGTGTCTTTTTTTCAAAAAGGAGTGGCTAAGCTGTGCCCCTTCAGTGTTTTCTGGCTGTTTCTAACACCTGCTGACAAAGTCAGTGTTTTTTCTGTAACTTAATACCAGACCTTCATGGTGTGGACTTGTATGGTTTTGAAACATTTTTACTTAATATTACCTAACATATTTTAGTGTGTTCTAAAGGGAACTTAATGATTTTTCTATGATACACTGTGCCAAAATATAGGCCTCTCTCTGGGTTTTGTCTAGATCATTCCTGATATTTAGAGAAAGGAAATGAGAGCCGTGCCTATGAGAGGAGCTCATACCCTTTCTTTTCGAAGACACAAAGACAAAGCTTGGTCCTTGTTCGTCAGGATGACCAGAGGGTTCTTGTCTTGATGACTACAGGCTTCTCCGGATTTGGGGAGAGTGTGTTGCCTCAACTTCCATCAAGATTTTGGGCCTCATTTCGCCCAAAAATGACTCCTGAATCAGCTGTACATGTTATTGTAGATTGCCAGGCAGTGTGTGGATCCCAACTCAGGAGTGCAGACAAAGGCCTCACAGTTTGGTCTTTGGTTTTTCTTTGAGGCAAACTCCTCTTCACTTTCTATCCATTCAGATCAGTTGGATCCTTTATAATTAAAACAGAATTGATCCGCAACCTTAAGGTGGAAATTTTTTTTTTAAATGTGGTCCCACATGACTAAACCACATGCTTGATGGACTGAAAGCACAGAGCCAGAATAAGAGAACACTGATCCTCAAGTTGCCTTACAACAGGACTTTTCTGGTAAATGGCTAGCAACTGTTCTAAGCTACCTATTGTACCTGTTTTCATCATCTGTAGAAAAGGTCCCCACTTATGCCCTTAGTTGTAAAACTAACCCAGAAATCCTCACTGTCTTTTAATAAGATGGCCCCAGTCATTGACAATGCCCCCTCCTCAGATTATTCTCCTATTAAATCAAGATAACTGAACCCTTTGATAATCTTGCCACCTCCAGAAGTAAAAACCCGGTACACCACATCTAGACATATTTAGTGGTACTGTAGCCCATCCTGCCTGCACCTATCCCCTTCAAGAGCTGGTTGGGGAAACTGAGTGCTGTTGGATACAACAACCATTCTCTGTTCCAGATCTTCAATAGAACAGGACTTACCTATTTTTTCAAATGATCCTAAAATATAGAGTTTTTGACAAATCTCACAAAATTATGAGCTTTCTTAAAAATGATGCAAATATTATTATAAGAACTTTAATTGGTTTTGGAAAAAATAGTTTAAATGGGCACATGATGTCCAATAGACTCCAGATACCTGTTAGCACCCACAGCAGTTCCTGTGTATTCCCTAAGGTGAGAGTATAACACTACAAGAGATGTATAGGGAGAAGAGACACTACATTGTCTGTATACTCCCCCCCCCTTTTTATAATATGGAGGATGGTTGCTCTCTCTATGTATTCTTGGTTGGTCTGGACTTCTCTATATAGACCAGGTTGTCCTTGAACTCACTAAGATTCACCTGTCTCTGCCTCTCTAGTCCCTGATATCCCACTAAAGCAAATTCTGTATCCTAGAACTAGAATCTAGAGGTAGAACAAAGGAGACAGGATAATAATGATGGTGATGTGGTGGTGGTGATGATGATGATGGTGGTGGTGGTGGTGAACAGGATGATGTTGATGGTGGTGAGGAGGAGGAGAAGGAGGAGGAGAGAAAGAACAAGAGGCATACAGAATTACTTACAGCCTCATGGGTGTGACTTGAGATCTCCCACTGGCTCCTTTCCTGGGGGAAATGCACACAGGCAAATGCCATGCCCCATTACTGGCCTTCTCAGAGCCACTTCTAGTTAATGTGTATTCCTTAGTCCTTCTCACAATTTATCATCATAGTGTTTATTGGGGTCATTTTTATTATCTGTCCAGTTCTGTCTTCCTCCACAAACACCAGACCATGGATGCTCTCTCCCAGTTCTCAGCAGGGTTCCCTGCATATGACAGGCATCCAGTGAAAGCAGGGAAGGCACCAGAGCCTGGGAAAGGAAGACAGGAGATGTGAAGGACCAGTCTTCCTCAGGTTTCCCTGCCTCCCAGACTCTACTGTGGGTGTTAGAATTCACTTATCTTATTGGTCAAATACCGAAGGAACTTGTATTTGGACACTAGGTTGAGTTTTAAGATTCCATCCTCTGCCTCATAGGAGCTATTTAACCTCTCTGGGAGGCAGGGGGAGTGGCAGTGGTGGGGTGTGGGCAGTGGGGTAGGTGGGATGACTTGGAGCTTAACTACAGAGTAGTGTTAGGCATGATGCAAGGCCTAGGTTAGGTCCCCAGTGAGTGACCTAATCAGCAGCAGTCACCCACTAAACCTCAGATCCCTCCCGTGTTAAACAGAGTTGAGCATACATACATATATATTATGGTCATCACAGTGAGGCCTGAAGGAATGATTACTACTAAGCTCAGTTTCTTGTGCAACATAGGAAGTCACTCGCCAAGTGCCTTCTCCTTCCTCCTGCAGTGATGTCCTGCCAAGGAGGGATCAAGTCTCCAATGCCAATGCTACAGTGGGCCTTTAGTCATGTGTGAGAGGGCCACCTGCAGAGAATGTACTGCCAGCCTTCAGGTCTGTGTGAGGGAGCTAGGGAGGGAGACATTTAAGGGATACATTTAATTACTCACCCAATCATTACATCATGACCCAGATCATAGCTGTTGAGTACCATAGGCTAGTCCCCAGTTTCCTGACTCTGTGAATGCCATTCATTCACTTGTCCTTTGTAGTCTCTGGTGTCATCCTGTCTACCCAGGGATAATAGCTGTAACCACAGCTAACCATGCAGTGCTATGGGGCAGTTGCAATCCTTGAGCTTAGCATGGAGCGTGCCTTAGATAAATTAAGACCCGTAAATATCATTCTTCTGATCTGTCCCCAAATTACTCTGAGGCTAAACTAGATCCAAGAGAGGTTCATGGAACAGTCAGGATTTTCCAGCAGTTTAATGCATCCAGTTTCTTCTCATCTTCAAAGGACTCTAAAATACCTCTTTCCCATATTTTTACTCATTGTCAATTCAACACACCCTAGCTGTAGCCAGAAGAATATATCATGCTAGCAGATTAACTGTCAATAAAATATGGTGGAGTGTTTCTGGCTCACTTAGCTGCTATCTCCCTATGTTTCAGTATGTGCTTCTCCTTTGTATTCCTCGGCTAGTCAGGAGAGTTTTTTTCTTGGTTGTTCTGCTTGGTCCCACCTTGCTAAGGCTCCCTAGTGAAGCAGGAAAACCTCTAGAAATAGTGTGAGTGATTGACAGCTGTGCTCAGCTGCAACTAAATTCCTGGCTATCTGGTTCCTGAAGGGTCTGAGGCCCAAGTTGTGATCAGCATTAAGACTGAAGGAGTGCATACTGTCTACAAATGCCTGTTGAATGAGTAAGTCAATGGAAGTCAGTGGACTGGTGTGCCACGTGTGTGAAGGCTTGCGTGCTAGCACTACTTCGTACCCAACATCACCTATGGGGCTTCGGTAATCTCTCTAATTACCTTCATTCTAATTACCTTCATTTAATTATCTTCATTACCAAAGACCTGCTCATTTTTAGCATTTATGAACATATCAAGGATTTAAAAGTTTAAAAAAGTTTAAAAGAGAACAGAGCCAGTAGTATTCTATGTCAAAGCTTGGAGAGGCCAGAGAACATGAGGGTAGAATAGAGAGAGCAAGAATCTAAGAATCTAAGAGGATGGTGAGGCAAGTCTGTTACCGGGACGAGCCAGAGCAGTGAACACATCGGGACTTTAGTTCGATGCTGCTGGATGCCTGAGTGAGGAAATCATGGAACATTGGTGCAGGCTGAAGGGAGCAAGGGAGGGAGGGAGGAAGGGAGGAAGGGAGGGAGGGAGGGAGGGAGGGAGGGAGGGAGGGAGGGAGGGAGGGAGGGAGGGAGGGGATGCAAAACTGCTTGGCAATTCCCCTCCTCTCCCTTCCCTTAGTCCTAATAGGTTAGACGTGGGAAATGAGCCCTGGGAACCCCCAGATGGGCTGCCTGATCACACCTCAGAGGATGGCAGAGCTGGAGTTCAAGCCTGACTTGAACCTGGCCACCTGTTTTAAGGCCAGAGTCTGGAGGGAGTCTGTACTTGCTCAGCAGGTGGACTGGGTTAGTTTAGGGCTCAGATTGTCATAGCCTGTCTTTAAGTTTCTCCCCCAAAGCATCACACATTCGTGTATCCAGAGGACCTAGATTTGACCGGGTGTCATCATCCAGGTTATTGTGATTTGTGTCAATCCAGGTGACGATTCTTCTTGGTTTATTTGGTTTGGTTTTCTTATGACAGGGTCTTTCTATGTAGCCTCAAATATCCTGGAACTCATTCTGTAGACCCAGCTGCCCTAGAACTCACAGAGATCCATTTGCTTCTGACTCCTGAGTGCTGGAATTAAAGGCATGCGCCACCATGCCCTGCTCAAGGGTTCTCTTAAAAGGTTGCCTACTGAACACTGAGGTGTGTCCCCCACTCCCATGCATTACTACTCTTGATAATGACACTCTTCAGGAAGCATGCAAAAACATCAGCCCTGCTTATGTTCAAGGGGCCAACTTCTAGAAGGTCTGAGATCCTGTCATCGGCTGTCTAGCTCCCGAGTCTGCACTCCGTTCCATCCCTCTGTCAGATACTACCCTCTGCAGCAGCAAGAGCCTATCACCAGCCACAGTTTGGTTTCTCTCCTGGGGTTCTGTGGGGTGGAAGTGGGCAGCAGGGGAGGGGATGGAGTGGTGGAACTATGGAACTACACAGCATTCTGTTCTATTTTTTTAAATTTTCTATAAACTATTTTATTATTTGGTGTATATAGGTATTTTGCTTATGCGCATGTGTTCCTGAGACCAGAAGTGGTTTTAAGCTTCTATGTAGGTGCTGGAAATCAAACTCAGGTCCTCTGGAAGCATAGTCAGCCTTTTAATGCTGAACGGTCTCTCCAGTTGCAAGGACTGGTTCTAAATGGTTGTGTGGACTCTTGGGTTGTCTTTGAGTTGGTACTGACTAGGAATAAAAAATTAGTGATACTAACTCCAGAAAACAAGAGCTGCAGGCAAAGAATAAAAAGCTGGAAATCGTGGAAGTACTAAGTGGCGAAGAGCAGAAAGACAAAGAGAAAGAACCGGAGATGATGATGTGTGGGGTAGGGTGTGGCAAGCCTACATTCAGGGCAGTGAGCAGGCCAAATCCATGAGACCATCCTCCCATCCTCTATGGTCTGGTCAGGGCCTCATGAGGCTTGCCTGGTATGCTAGTGGGAGCTGAAGCCCCAGCTAACAGCCCTGGGTGTAGCAGTCTAGCACTTGGAGCTGAAATTCTAGATCATAATTCATCCAGTGTAGCCTGATGGAGACCTAGGACTCCACTTCTGCTGTACCTGATACTTCCTCCCCCCATGCCTGGGAGAACACAGACCAGAGAAGAATTGCCTCTACAGCCAGGGAGCATCTATCTGCATAGAAAGGACTGTGCCCAGAGCGAGGCTTTCTTCTTTCTGTACTCTGGGATCAAGTAACCATTTGGTGGTGGTGATGTCAGGGTCACCTGAGGTCCCATCAAGTATCTGAAGAAATGGAAGCTGGGTGAGGGTGGGAAGAAGTTTGCTGTACCCCCTACTAAGTGGCAAACACATAGTATTTGCTTTCAGCTTTAGCAGGATATAACTCCCGTTCTACAATCCCACTATCAGAAGTGTTCTTAAGGAGTTATTTTGAATAATACATTTACAAAGCTACTCAATGATCACCACAATCAATATAAAAACCTTTTTTTTTCTACCTTTAGAGAACTATTAGCAGTCATTTCAATATATGGGCAGCAACTTGCCTAATTTTCTTTCTGTGCAGTCTTGAGTATTGCAAACATGTCTGGAAAGAAGATTATAGAATATCTGGCCCCCTTAGAGTAGTGTAATACTGTCAAGATTCATCCGTGCTGTAGTATAGACATGCAGTGCACATATAGTAGACAGCTCTTCCTTCTTAGGACTGATTCTTAGGGCCCATTCTATAGGTGTGCCACATTGTATTACTGATAAGTGAAAAGACAGGTAGGGTTGCTTCACCGTTTAAGTTGTAATGAATAAAGCTGCTATAAACATCTGGGCCAAGTGTTTGTGTAGGATATGGCTATATTTCATTTATTCCTTGTCATAATAAAGCCAATTTGAGAAACAATTGCAGCCCAGTGAGGTTTGAGACCTAGGCCATTCTCATTCCCATTCATCCTGATCAGGATAGAAGGACGAATAGGAGGAAAGGCAGGGCAACTTCCTTCACCTTTTCCAGGTCACTACCTGGAGAGCGGGGAAAGGCATGGGTGAATTTGCGTCAGCTGCTGCCTGCTGGTCTCTCTGGAGCTGGGACTGCAGTGGGTTGTTTGCCAGCCTGGGTTTGTCCGAGAGTCCTGGGGAGATGTTCCCTGTGCTCGTCTTTCTCACTTCAATGACAGACACAGAGTAGGTGAAGAATGTATGAAAAGTTCTGTAGTCAGAAGGAATGGGGTGGGAAGGCTCTGCGACAGTGTTACCATCCTGAGAGGTCTTCCAATGTGGGTTCTGCCTGTAGCAAGGAGGAGGTCATTCCAGTTACCCAAAAGAAGAGCCCCAAAGATATGAACTGGGCATGCACGGAGAACAGCTTGGTGGTACACAACTACACAGGTCACAGAGACTACCAGCTCCACTTCCTTCTAGCCCCAGGGCTTTCCCAGAAAGCGCCTTGATGTGGAAGGGTAGATGTCGTGCCTCCCCATTAATGTAACTCTGATGGCTTGGCAGAGCTCAAGCCCAAATGGGTAATCATTGACCTCTGAAAGCTCCCTGGGGCACAGCAATAGAAGCTACAGGAAGACTGGTCCTCAGCTATTCCATGGGCTACCTCAAGCTGTGTCCTTCTCTTTACCCTTCAGGAAGCTCCATGAAGTGCACCCTTGACAGGGCTCTCAGGAGCCCGGAGTGAAAGGCAGTGCAGACAATGGTGTCCCTGGGTCTGTGCCTTCCATTCCTTCTATTCCTTCAGGAGTGGCAGGACTCGGTAAGGTAGGCTTAGGTTCCATTGCTTCCTAGCCCCAGGGCTGTTGCAGCTCTGTCTGACCATATGGTATGTCTGAATGTCCTCATTCAGCTCAAGAAGGAGACCTGCTCAGTGGTTGTACAGCACCCAGTGTTCAAGCAAAGAAATGACTACGTTTAGATTCAAAACCTCAAACCTACTTGTCACATTCTGCTCTGGGGATTCGATGGGACAGGGACAGGTAAATAGAAAACATCAGCTAGAATATGGGACCAGAAAGGTCCCCCCCCCAAACACAAAAGGCCTCCAACTTCATATGTGCATCAAGTTGAGCTGAGCCAGTCATTGTCCATGGATGCAGGACATGGATATGGGTTTCCCTCTTCATCCTCTCCAGGCCTTAGTGGATGGTTACCCTTCTCAGATACGTCAAGGCTTGCAGTTCTATATGTTTTCTTTAAAGCAATGCATAGTTCTTGTTGCAGACAGTGTTTGGGGCTCTCGCCCACATGGAATTCATTTATTTCTGGGCTGAAAGGACTGAGTTGATGTAATAGAACCCAAACCACAAAGAACCAGAAGGGTCAGACTAATAACAGGGTTTGTGCGCACGTAATAAATACACGTTTTCACAAACATTTAAATTCTTTCATGAAATTGCCATGCCATTTGAGGTGGGTGGCTTGACATGTGAAATTTAAGAGTAGTGTCATTACAGATGTGTCCAGTTTCCAGAATAACAGCCTCCACCCAGGCGCACACAACTATGGGATGCATGAGTGCTTGGTGATTATTTGGCTTGTAAAAAAATTGTTCTTCACTTTATAACATAATCCACTCTAGGATTCCTTTAAACATCTAATACCCTCCTGGGTGTGTAATAGGACTTCTCCACAGTCTCTGCCCCTATACTGCCTGCTGAGAATGTACACTGGTTTCGGTGTAAGGTTATATACTCAGACACCTCCGTTGTAGGGGGTTCTCTGCTTAATAGGAAGAGGAATCAAGAGACCAGCAGACCAGAAAAAGCCTCAGGATAATTGTGTTAATTTAATTTTAAATCCTAAATTTATTAGGAACCAGAATTTGCTGTTAGGACAGATACTCTCGGGAAGACCTGGACTGAGACCAAGTCTGAGAATTTGAGTTAATTTCATGAGAGGCAGAGTGAGTTCTTCTGGATGTAGAAGGAGGGGTCTGGCCCGGCCCATCTACTTAGGATCGTACCCAGGATTCTGTAGAGAACTGTCCCATGTCTCTAGACAGTGATTTTGTGTGCTGGGCATTCCTAGGTGTCTTCTTCACTGGATGCTTGTCCTCTAACCAAACACAGAGGCAGGTAGGTCTGATGGGGACACAAGGTTCGTCCCTACCGGACTCTGAGAAGCATCACTCCTCTTCAGATAAAGGCAAGTAACTTGAGTGATCTTTGGACACCCAGGTCACCAGGGAGCTGAACAAGGTTATGTCTCAGAAGAACTTCAGGCAGACTCTGTGACACACTCACCTGCCCACCCAAGTTCCGCAGAGACTAAGGGTTACCTCTCCAGAGCCCACGATCTGACATTGCTACCTTGTATTTTTTGAGGATCAAGCTTTGCGAGTCCTCTGTAATTTCCTGGAGCTACTTATTTCCATGGAAGATGATCCTGGCTATGCTTCCTGCTCTGCCAAGCTGGGGTAATTGGGCGTTAAGGACAACACAGAGGACAGATGTGGGGTTAATGCCCTCAAACAACCGGCGCAGAGTAAATGTATGCCAAAGTGACTGCTCAACACATGAAAAGGGTACAGTCACATATCATAGGGGAAAGGCATGGTCAAGCTGACATTTCAGGGTTGCCAGGAGTGACAGTGAAGTTGAGGCCAAGAAGTCAGGTGTGTGTGAGGGGATGATGGAGGTAGAGCATCCATCAGTTATCCCCAGCAGAGGAGAGAGCCCGTGAGAAAGATTTTAAGAGGGCATTTGTTTGACTTCCATTGTAGGAGCACAACAGGGATGGATTGCCACCTGTGTGTGTCTGCTTTTGTGCCACCAAGTCTCATTCTCGTGCCTAGGCATGACTTAGCACTGACTCCACAGCCAAGGCAGTGTCCTCTGCTACATTGGCCAGTACAGTGGGCTCAGCTCGGTGTCACCAGCAGGTTCACCCATCCGTTGAGGTGGAGTGTGTGTAGGGAGTCCCCAGCCTTCTACCTTAGCTGTCACCATCAGAGTGAACTCCTGCCTGATGGAGGTACAGAAACCCTGTAGGTATCTATTGGCATCTACAAATGGAGGACACCATTCCTCCAGCTGCAGGCCTTGGCCTGTTCCTGTCATGCAACCTGTAGAAGGAAGCAGAGATTTTGATGGCATAAAGTCTTCATCTGCATCCACAGCTACCTCCTACTTCCACTGGCACTCCGACCATTTCTGAGCTGTCTAGGACATTAAGTAGGACATTGAGCTTGTGGTACCAGAGACACTCCAACCCAAACCACTGTGCCCTGTGCCTTCCCCACAGGACCCCCAACCCCAAATCCTCCTATTCTCTTCTTGGTGCTGCTGTATAGACTCTTTCTTGACAGAAACCCTTTCTCTCTGTGCTTGTCAGATGTTCCCTCTTGACCTCTTACTAGCTCTCACCATTTGAGTGATTTCTCACACAAAGCAAAGTGACTTGAGCCAAGCTGCCATTTCTACCCAGAGCGTGCAGGTATTGAAAGCATGTTTGTCTTCTCTTGCTAATCACAGCTGTTCTGAGTGTGCTATGGGGCTTAAAAACAAAGATTCTTCTAATCTTTAAGCTTGTTTTTCTGCTTTGTGACCTTGTGCAAGCTGCTTAACTTCCCTGGACCTCAGTTCTCAGGATCGCAGAACTATTATGAAATCTAAATGTAAGGATACAGGTAAGGGACTTTTGCATTTGGTCTTGGCTTTGGATGTCCCTAAGTCCCTATGCCCAAGATGTCCCTATCAGAGAAGCACTACTTATGTTGTACTCCAGGGGGCACTGTACACACAACATGCAGCAGTGCCTCCTGCAGGACAGAGAGGCACCCTGAGGCCTTTTATTACCACCCTTCTCACACTCTCACTTTTCAAGGGTAGGGTGCTTTCTCTTCATCCATTTTGGGGCCCAAGTCTCCATTTTTTTAGCTTTCTTCCCTGCCAACTCAGGCTCAGCCTACTCACAGGTAATAAAGCCAAGTTTTCTCTTGGTAAAGCACTGTGCTCATGGCCTTAAAAGTGAAGATTGTGTAGAGCATTGGTGGAGATCTCCTTTAATTCCAGCAGAGGCAGATGGATCTCTGAGTTCAAGAGCAGCTTGGTCTACAGAAGTGAGTTCCAGGACAACCAGGATTCTATGGAGAAATCCTGTCTTGAAAAAAACAAGAAGAAAAGAAGAAAGGAAGGAAGGAAGGAAGGACGGGAGGGAGGGAGGGAGGGACGGAGGAAGGGAGGGAGGGAGAGAGGAAGGGAGGGAAGAGAAGATGGAGGAAGAGGAGAAAGGAGAAAGATGAGAAAAAGGAGGAGGAGGAAGAGGGAGAAGGAGGAGAAGGAGGAGAAAGAAGAGGAGGAGGAAGATTGCTTAGAGAAGTCTTGGGAGCTTCACTGTGTGCTTTTGAGTTTCCATCCCCCTCAGAGTTCTATTCTATGCTGCTGTCTTCATAGACCCTGGGTGATTGCTACTTATAAACAAAACAAAACAATAAAAACCCCTCTGGATAAAGCAGGCACTGTGTCCTTCTTTGCATAGTTGTGGCATGCCACCATTTCCAAAGGATCCTAAGAAACAGTTATGAGGTGCACTAGAAAATCTGCTGGGAAGCCAGCCACACAGGAGAACTTCCCAGCATCCAGAGCGATGCCTTCTAATCCCACAGCAAACATGTGCTTCCACTAAAGCCTGGTAATACCTCACCTCACAGACATCTTCCCTGCGTGCAGCTCTGTCTGCTCCCAGCCTGGCTTATCAAAAGGAGTGATAGCACTCCTGTGTCTCTCACTGAGAGCCAAAGCAGAGGTCTTTCTCTGCTTGTGAGAGCTGCGATTCTCTCAGGATACACAATGACCCCCCCCCTCCAAACCAGTTATGTAGACAGCATCATAAATCTGAACCTGCAGACTTTACATCATCGCCATGGCCTTTGGTGTAGCATTTGGTAGCTTTTTTGATTATTCACGTCTTCATCGCAAAGCAAACCAATGCAGAGTAGCGCTTGCACATGTGACTTCTGCCAGCAAGCAGCCAGGAGTGTCCGTTTTCACCATTTGTAGCTCATGTATCTCCACCCTGAAACCTTCGGGTGACTGGGTTACATGCCTGGCTTTTTAATATGGGCCCTAAGGATTTGAACTCAAGTCCTTTATCCTTACATAGCAAGCACCCCTACCCCTCAGACCTATGGTGAGCAGAGTGCTTGTGTCAATGATATTTGCGACACTGTTTGTCCATCAAAACCTGATTGTGGGTACCATGCAAGAGGCCGCCTATTCAGAGAACAAGTGTACACAGCAGTGGTGCTGGTTACATTCTAGTTAGCTTCTGTGGCTGAGAAGATCAGCATTGTGCCCAGGTACCAGACCTCAGATCAACCCTGGTAAGGGTTGTTCCCTCCCTCTAGCCCATTCTCTCTTCTCTGGTAAGAGGCTTCTGCCTTTATTATTGATCAATCTCTCCTGAAATAATCTTTGCCTCTCCTAAACTTTCCCTTCCTATCAGAAAGTGGGCTCTGAAGCCAGCACCAGTCACACACACACACACACACACACACACACACACACACACACACACACGTGGTTGGAACCTTTTTTTTCTGCCCCTTTCCCCAGCCTTTTTTCCTTTGGTGTAGTTACTGTTTGACCATGTGGTAGTCCATGGCGGTGAGAGCCAGTGCTATTTGACTAAGCTGGTGTACTGTTTTAGTTTGTGAACCATGAATATCCATTGCCACTGTTTGCTGCATGCACTAGGGACATTGAGTATTCTACTGTAGGGCATTTGGAAGGATAACATTAGAGCCAGCTCACAGATGAGGAAACTAAGGCTTTGAAAAGCAGAGTGACTTTCTTGGCTCACCTGAATGGTCCTGCCAGAGTTCAAGTCCATGCCTGTGGACACAAGCTGGAACACTTCTGCTTTGCCAAATTGCATCTAATCATTGCCTGCTCTGGAAACAATCTTGTCTCAGGTCTCCTATCTTCTTATGTTTTGCTTCCCTTGCAAAATGCACCAACTCATACAGATAATGGGCTGCAAAGAGATGGCTCCGAGACACATGCAGAGCACTGTGTGCCTGTCAAGGCACTGATGACACCAGACCAGATGGCTCTTTCTAGCTTGTTCCCAAACTCCCTTAAGAAGGAGAGAGGGACCCAGGAAGGACTATGCTGCGTTTACACATGCTGAATAGGCTACTCTGGTTTCCTGGGGGAGACATCATGAAGCACACTTAGCCCTCAACAGTGTCATATTTCCCCATGCACTACCCAGTTTAGCCTGGCAAAGGCATGGAGCTCAGATGCCCTGTTACATACCTAGGATGTAAGGATGGGAAGGACTAAATCCAACTAACCTTTCTAAATGAACTAGAGCAGCGGTTTGTAACCTGTGGGTCTTGACTGCTTTGGAGAGTTGCTTATCATATCCTGTATATCAGATATTCACAATAGGATTACGATTCATAGTAGTAGCAAAATTATAATTATGAAGTGGCAATGAAATAATTTTATGGTTGGGGGTCACGGCACATGAGGAACTATATTAAAGGTGTGCAACACTAGGAAGGTTGGGAACCACTGAACTAGATGCTCAATTTAGACAAGGACATCAGAGGTAAGTTCTAACACGCCTAACCACAGGTCTGCAACTCTGTGGCCTTGGGACAGTCTAGAGGCTGCACAGGAAACCAGAGAATTGGAGGTTCCACAGGCCCTGTAGGTTTGCAGATCCGTCTGGGGGACTGTTTTCAGACATTTTCAGCTGATTTTCACAGAAAAGAGGAAGTCCTCTACAGAGGCTCATGTGTGTGTGCGTGCGTGTGTGTGTGTGTGTGTGTTTTCTGTTTAGCAAAGGTGGGCTCAAGAGGTGAAGCTTGAGACACATTAGTGCATGACAATTACCTAGTGACTCTGGGTGCAGCTGCCAAGTCGTTCCTTCTTTGTTCCAATCATGGCACTTCATAGGTGGTCAATAAGCAGAGCATGTGCTCAAGTCTTTTGATTAAGACACAAGAGAGGATGCACTAGATGCTCGGGGATATATTACTGCAGAAGATCCGAGGACATTTGCTGATTATCAATTGATTCTCGGACTGAGACCAGACAGAATAATTTCATAGACACTTGAAGTTCCTCTGCATCAGAGTTACCAGGGGACTAGAGAAAAGCATTTGCTATCTGCGTCTGGGCCACCCTAGCTCACGTTTCCTACTCTTACCGTGAAAACATAACTCCCAGAGATATCCTCACGCTTGTGTAGGAGCTGTGGAAAATTTTTAGTTAGAAGGCACTGTTCAAACTCATGAGTAATACAGACATTGAGCTTCCTTGCTTTCTGCCACTGAGCAGCCAGAGCTGGGAAAGAGGGGGAGTGATACCTGCAGTAGGCAACCTCAGCTCCAAGCGTGCTTGGGTGGGTGCCTCAGAACAGCCTCTGCACGTAGGTTCTTATTAGCAGGGATCGTAGGCTTGAGAAGAGCCAGTTTGCCGGAGTGGAGGCTGCGTGCAAATGAAGAGTGTGGTTTTTTTTTTACAGCATCAAGGAGATTCTGAAGGAAGACACATTTGCCTTCAAGGCCGTTTATACCGTGGTGTTCAGGGCTGATTTAGAAGTATGAACTGTCCCTGGAGCTCTCATAGGAGGGGTGTCCTTCTCAGACGAGCTTATCCTGTGGGTCTCTAGCAAAGGCAGAAACGGCTCCCCGGCACTGAGTTTGGCTCCTGCCTGACTTTCTAGCCCTAGGCTCTACCAAGCTCCTTTGGGACTCTAGTACTTATTCCGCTGGATCTTTCTGCTCCCATGAGCTTGTTTTTCCCCTTTGTTACTCCTGCCTGGGCCACACATACGATTAAATGCAGGCTAGTGATTGCAGTACACAGGAATGCCCCTCCTAGGATGGCTTTCCTGCAGGAGGAGCTGATGGCAGTATGGGTAACCGCCAGCTCTCAACGTTTACACACACATCTATCTATTGACTTATCACAACTCATTTGTGGATTCTTGCTACCTGTTGGCTCTGACACATCTTTAGGGTCTGCTTTCTGTGTTACTTTTCTGTTCTCAATAGGACAAAAGTTTCAATTGTCCCTGGAGGGTACAGTGACAGTTCTCTTTGTCTGTTCACTTATGGTCTCATCTGTTCATCTCCCCTAGCCTAGCTGGGAGCAGTAGGCTGTCAAGGATGGTGTCCGTGTGGTCAGGCAAGGATGGTGTCTGTGTGGTCGCTTCTGTGATGTCTAGCGCAGTGGCTGATATACACAGTAGTGTCAACACATCATCATGGATGAATGAGAGATGAACATGTTACTATACATATATAGAAAGGCATATGCAATTGGCTGAAGCATATCCTCAGTGGTCAGATGCATAGCTAATGAGAAATCGTGTAGGGAAGTCGTTTTTGGGGGTTACACAGCCACAGTGGGTTCCAACATACTCAACTCGCTTCCCCATTTGACTATGAGCCCCTTGAGTAGAGGAAGAGTTGTGTTTATCTTTCAAATCCTAAGAAAGAAGCAGACAGCCAATGATGCAGGGCCAAGTCTTGTTTTCTGCAAATGTCCTATTTACAGGATAAGGAGGCTAGGGAGTAATGAACACACCACAATAATATAATACACTTGTTTTGCCAGCCACCAAGGATACCTGGGTAAATATTAGCTAATGTGAAGCCCTTTGCTTGCTATTAAGATTTACTGATTTCAATAGAAAGGAACCTAAACGCTGGGGCACATTACATAACCTAAGACACCAATGATAGTCTCTAGTTGCCCAGTGGCTCATAAATGCACATCGGCTCTGTCTGTGGTTACATTAAATGGCCCAGTCAAGCGAAGTGGGATCTGCATAATAGCAGATCTACACTGTGACTGATGGGTTTGGTTAGTGGATGGATTTACCTGTTTCACTGGCCTATCTTAGTTCTGCTCACTCGTTCAACAAACAAATCAACATCATAGGCTAATCCCATATGTGTAAAGCTCACCCCCCAGTAAAATCCAGTTTTTCCAGATTAAGCTTCACAATAATATCTCACAGTTCTTATATAACAGTGGCTGTTGTATAGGGAGATTAATGTGGTATCTCGTTTCTTCCTGGTGTGATCTTATTCTTGTCTTGCAAACATGTCCCCATCTCTGACTCTCTATCCACCTGTATCTCTGTGATCACTTGGAAAGGTTAGTATTCAGTATGGGTCAGAAAATTGACTGGGAGATTGATGATAACTAGTTGTTTCTAAGCCAAAAGTTATTTGGCATGACTTAGGAGAACAGGAAGTGAGCTATAGAGCGTGGCAAAGAAAAGGGGGGCCATGCTGGCATCCAATCCATGTCTGCTGCCCAGGACCTCAGCTGGTGGTTTGTCATGTCTTAGCATGACGGTATTCAAGCCATGTGAGGTGTGAAAAAATATATATATATGCCTAACTGCAGACTTGGTCTGAGAACAACCACTTGTGTTGGTTTAAACCACACAACTCCACTCTTGAGTTAACCATTGAAAGCTAATGCAAGCAAGCATCATTGTGAGGCTTAAGATTCATTAAGGTGGGCCTCAAAGAAGTCGGCCTTTGCACAGACAAAACTGAACAGCACCACTCACTTGCTTTGCCCAGCATGGATGCTTCAGATCGGAGGTGTATGTGCAGAGTGCTGGTAAGTGCAGACCATCTAGGGAAGGCACTGTGGGCCCCTGCCTGCTCCTGCTTTGCCATTTGCAAGGCCAGGAAGTGAATGTTTTATTTTGCTAACACAGTAATGGAGAACCCAAACTTCCTGAGGACATGCCTTCGCTTTACAGAAACACCCTTCACCTTCAAAGTGAAGCAAACTTTAGCAGGGCGGAGGAGGGTGGAGGGTGGAGGGCGGGAAACGCTCGGAAATTAATGTTTCAGAAGTCATCTTGAGTTGTAATGTGTGATGAAGAGTGTGTGGCTTCCATGGAGAATGCTGGCCTTAGAATTGGTAATGGTGAAAGACAACCAATGAGGAGCTTCCTTATGCCTGGCCAGGAGTATCTGTCACCATCGAATATGTGTCAGGCTGCTCCTTGGTGCATATGCAGTGGACGGAAGTAGCTGGGGAAGAAGTCTTTGGCCTCTGTGCCCCACTTGGGGCTATCCTCTAGTCTGACTCTTAGGCACTTGAGATCAGAGCGGAATGGACAGAGCTCTCTTGGGCTTGTTTGGCTCTCTTGTGCAGGGCTTGTTTGGCTCTCTTGATAACTCTTGTTCTTATATTTAGAGCCTGGCCTTCACAGTTTAACACACTGCCATGGCTGTGGTTTCTTCTCCCAGCTTCCACTTCGTGCGGCCACTGTGTATGTTTACCTGGGTGAAGGCCAGGAATAAGGTGCTGAGGGCTATCACTTTTGTTTAAAATGTGTCACTAAGCTGGTTTCGCTTCCTACTTCTTATGAGCAAACACATTTCTGAAGGGGGATTTTGAGGTCTATTTTTAAAAATATCTTTGCATTTAATGAAAAAATACCACAAAGACAGTGTTAACCACAATGGACACACCTTGATTTTTTAGGGGTTGGGTGAGGCAGAGGAAGAGGTATTCTAGGCTTAAGACCCTTGAGTTTCACTGTTGTTAGTTGTTTAGGGGAAAGCCCCAACACCGTTTTGCTGGAAATCTCTCTCTCTCTCTCTCTCTCTCTCTCTCTCTCTCTCTCTCACACACACACACACACACACACACACACACACCCACCTGTGCTGTCTTTGATAAGAAACTGGTGATCTTGTTCTGGAGGGCTACATTCTGTTACCATGTGCTATCCCATCACACTGATGGAGAGAGCGGCAAGCACCCAGTCTGAACTCGGAGGTGGGATCGAGGAACTAGATTAAACATGGTCCCGCCTCCATAGAACATCAGTTGAAGTCAACGTGCATCGGCTTGATAGTATGGAATATCGATGACCACCCTCATTCTATGTCTGTTAGGAATCTTGGCAGACCATGGTGAATGAGTAGAAGCAGGTATGTAGAGTCCTCAGACAGAGCCTCTGAGATCACCTGGTAGGCTGTGAGCTCTGCTGAAGACAATCAAGAGGGATTTAACCAGTCCTGTCTTCAAGTGTTCTAGAGATGCACACTTTTAGGACAGGGTATTTGAGAAATGAACCAAAGAATGACTAGAATTGGTCCAGAATGAAGGTAGTGAGTTGGTGTGCCACTTCCAGCCGTGGGTTGGGTCTATGTCTTTGGAGAAGTCACTAAAACTTGTTGAGTCTTAGTGTCTTCATTTACAAAAGAAGACCTGAACTGAATCGGAATACCCCTTGATAGCAGCAAACAAGACAATTTAGTGGATATATTGATACACTGATATAATGATGAGTTTTCTTATTCAGTTACTTATTCTTATATACCACAAAAATATGAAAAGTCCTCCAGGTTTACAATATTACAAAAATTATTGTATAGCAGCAGGTTAGATTTTAACACAGACATGATTTGCACAATAATATCCAATAAATAAAAGCACAGGTTATAATGGGTCACTCCACTTTTAAGGTCCTGTGGGACAGACTGCAGTCAGGAAATTCTTGAACATATTGTCTGTTAGTAACTTTCCACTTGGTGTCTTTCCCATTTTCTATGTGACATAGAGGCTATGTATGGTTTATTCTGGCATCCAGAACAAATGACTTGGTTTGTGTAAATGATTAACAAGCCTGATAATTTAGAATTTTTCTTTTCAGAGGTATTTGGTTCTGTACATGACTCACTTACTTTACCACGGTGACAACTATAATCTTACCAACCTCTCTAATGTGTTTTCAGATCAGGGCACTGACAGAAAGGATGTTCAAACATCTTCGAAGATGGTTTGTCACTCACATATTTGGGCGTTCTCGGCAACGAGCAAGGTTGGTCTCCAAAGATGGAAGGTGTAACATCGAGTTTGGCAATGTAGATGCACAGTCGAGGTTTATATTCTTTGTGGATATCTGGACAACTGTACTTGACCTGAAATGGAGGTACAAAATGACCGTGTTCATCACAGCCTTCTTGGGGAGTTGGTTTCTCTTTGGTCTCCTGTGGTATGTCGTAGCCTATGTTCATAAGGATCTCCCAGAGTTCTACCCACCTGACAACCGTACTCCTTGTGTGGAGAACATTAATGGCATGACATCAGCCTTTCTGTTTTCTCTAGAGACCCAAGTGACCATAGGTTACGGATTCAGGTTTGTGACAGAACAGTGTGCCACTGCCATTTTTCTGCTTATCTTCCAGTCTATTCTTGGAGTGATCATCAATTCTTTCATGTGTGGTGCCATATTAGCCAAGATCTCTAGACCCAAAAAACGTGCAAAGACCATTACATTCAGCAAGAATGCGGTGATCAGCAAACGTGGGGGGAAGCTCTGTCTCCTCATCCGAGTAGCAAATCTTAGGAAAAGCCTTCTGATTGGCAGTCACATATATGGTAAGCTTCTGAAGACTACCATCACACCTGAAGGAGAGACCATTATTTTGGATCAGACCAATATAAACTTTGTAGTTGATGCTGGCAATGAAAATTTGTTCTTCATTTCCCCACTGACAATCTACCACATTATTGACCACAACAGCCCTTTCTTCCACATGGCGGCAGAAACTCTTTCCCAACAGGACTTCGAGTTGGTTGTCTTTTTAGATGGCACAGTAGAATCCACCAGTGCAACCTGCCAAGTCCGCACATCATACATCCCAGAAGAGGTGCTTTGGGGTTACCGTTTTGTTCCCATCGTATCCAAGACCAAGGAAGGGAAATACCGAGTGGATTTCCATAACTTTGGTAAGACGGTGGAAGTGGAGACCCCTCATTGTGCCATGTGCCTCTATAATGAGAAAGATGCCAGGGCCAGGATGAAGAGAGGCTATGACAACCCTAACTTTGTCTTGTCAGAAGTTGATGAAACAGACGACACCCAAATGTAGCAGTGGCTTTTCTACCTACAAAGAGTCTCTCAAGGACCTAAGTGCTGGCTGTGTTCAGAAGCATCCTGCAGTTGGGGGACTGAAAGCAGGATGAGAACCCAAGAAGTCTACCAGCAGAGTCACCCCCTCAGCCCCATGGCTATGATTCTAGAAGACTCGTAGCTCTAAAGTCTGCAGCAGTAAGCATACGGTGGAAGCATGTGAATGAACCTGGCGTGTGGAAGCCAAAAGGAGCTCACTTGGATCTTCACTCTGACTGTGTAAGCTCGTACAGTGTTGATGGAAACAAAGTCATCCATTGACATGTACTGGAGAAAAGTTAGGAGCTTTAGAAAACTTCAGGAGCTAGCCATATTTCCTGTTTGATTCTATGGATGAGAAAGATATCACATTTTATCTTAAAGTAGACTTTTATCAACGGAAAATCTGTCTTCTGAGTTGGGAAGTGAGCCAACCAGTCACTGACAATAAGAGCCTGTCATACACAGAATCACTAAAGGCTCTAACTTCTTAAGCTCTGCTGTTTGAAGCCTTTGTCTGAGTCTGGGTCCATGTTTCAGAAGGGGTAAGGTGGGCATCCAGTGACTGCACCTTTCTCAACCCAAGGTACAGAAGAACAGAAAGCCTCAACCAATTTCATAACTAACTCAGACGCTGCAGCCCATATAGGAATGGACCTGAATGATTTCCGGTGGTGCAATCAATGGAGGCCAAGCCCATTCCTTAGACTAAATGAACATTCTCTTGCAAAGGAGAGTGTTTGAGCTAAAAGTGTTGGTGAAGAGGCTGAAGAGATGACATTCTTTGTAAGTTCATGCTGCGCACGCATGAAGACCTGGGTCTGAACCTCCAACAATCACATACAAAGCTTGACTTAGTAGGATGCTCCCCCTCCCCAATCCTAGTACTGGGGAGGTAGGGATAGGAGGATGTCTCAAGTTTTCTGGACAGCTGAATGGGTGAGGTACCAGTTCAGGGAGAGACTACAAAAATAAGGTGAAGGGGCTGGCGGGAAGACTCTGGTTAAAAGCACCGTGGCTGATCTTCCAGAGAACCTAGGTTTGGTTCCTGGCACAGTACTTCATAACTATCTATAACTCCAGTTTCAGGGCATCTGATGCTCTTTTCTGGCCCCTATGAGCACCAGGTGCACATGCGAGCAAAACACTATACACATACGATTAAAAAGATAAGGTAGAGAATGACTGAAGAAGAAATCTTACGTCAACTTCTGATCTACACACACACACACACACACACACACACACACACACAGAGCATAGTGATGTTTGTTTCAGTATTCAGTGGGTAGGTTATAGGGCCACAGGTCTGGTAAAAGAGGTTTTATTCCTTCCTCTCTCAAGATGGTGCTGAGGACTGGGAAAGCAGTCAGCCTGGAGTGTGTATGATGCTAACACCGAATGGTTCTTGTGTTTCTCTGCCTAGTGGTTGAACTGCAATTCTAGGTATGAAGGAGAAAGGAACGAGATACAGCACCACAGTCAGGATGCTGCTGCTTTCTTGTCTCTAAAGGCCATCCCTACATCTTCCAAAGGGAACAAGTTAGCAGGAGAATTTACTTCGGAGGAAGGTTCTAATGTCTTGTTTGTTCATTTCCACATCTGCATCATTCTGATTTCACCTTGGGGGAAAAAAAGTAGAATTCAAAGCTGTTCAAAAATCAAAATATCATTTTAGTATGTGATTAATAAATTTCTGAAACTGTATGAGCAAAAAGTGTCACTTATGCATTAACTCTGACCAGGTGACTGAGGAAAATATTCTTGCCAAGGTAGACTTTCTCCTGAAGGGGGCAGGACAGGTGGGAAGGAGGCAGACTGCATGTGTTTGTTGTCTAGACTTCCTAGGAGGAAGTGAGCTAGGCTGCAGACAAGTCTCTTCTGGTGCAGCTACAGCAGTCCCTCCAGCCTGAGTCTTGGCACAGAGGAAGACAGCTGCAAACCCTTGGATAGCTTTGCTTTTCGATTTTAGGGCCTGAGTTTGTACAGATCTTTACACTTGTCTTGGTCCAGACCAGTGGCACACCTTGTCAGAGGCCACACTCGTGAACATGTTGAAGGTGACTCTGTGCCTGTAAATGACATGATTTGTTGACCAAGCTAAAAGACATCAGCTATCACAAGCCCAAGAGAGCTGGGAATCTCTGCTGATCCATATACAGGAGGCCTTTACCCATCTGCAGCTCCCAATTAACCAGCAGGAATGGTATTCATTAAGGTCATAAACTCAAGGCCTACAACCCTGCTCTCTTCTGCTCCCTAGCTGTGTGTTTGGGGACTTCCCGGCGTGCTCAGGAACAAGCCATCTCTTTGAGCGTTAAGGGAGTTGAGCAATTTGAATCTTGCTGATTGGTATGTTTCTGGGTTGTTTCTATCTACATATTCCTTTATCAGAACCCAGGAAATCTACACTTGGACTTTCCTTTTTAATAGACCTTCTCTAGACCCATCAACACACATCCTGTAAAGCTCTTAGGAAGTGGGGTCGGGGGTCAGGCAACTCTTGAGAGTTCTCAGGTATGCTGGGAGCTCAAAACCAGAATTAGAAACCCTGGGCACTGGAGAAAGGATGCCTGCAATGCTAGCAACGACACAGAGATTACCGAGGAAAGAAAATGAGAAGCAAGAGGCATCTGGAGGCCAACTGGTGAATGCCAGGGTGAAGGGTCAGTTCTTTGTTCCAGCAGAGACATCTTTGTTCCAGTAGCACCTGGGCACATTGGATCCACTGTCTCTTATAAGTATGCCATCTTACTATATTTACTGTTTATCCACTTCAAAAGAGAGTCTGTATTTCTTTAAGAAAAGCTGCATCCTATGGTACACTGTCATGTTCAAAGTTTTTCTTGCTGCTGATCCCTCTTGGCTTGGCTAATTTATCTCTGTTGCTATAGGGATATTGACATGGAGAGATGGGTTCCACTTGAACCCTCCTAGTCAATATTTAGAGTGTAGATTTGAGAGGCTAAAGGGCAGGACAGAAAAGAGCAATTCCAGTCATAATGAGACAGTCATCAGAGTGTCCACTTTCACCACTAAAAGATTTTGGACATAAGATAAACTTCTTGAGTTCGTGGCAGGAAGCTTGGACTACGTCCCTTATGAGGCTTTTCTGAAACCTAGAAGTGAATCTTCCACAATGCTTCTATGACTGGCATGGAGATGCATTCCCTTCCTAGAACAAACAAGAGGACAACTCTTAAGGGCAAGAATGCAAATGAGCCCTTGGTCCCACCCCTGGGCCGTTGCTGTCTGCCATTACAGGAAGTGGGTGTCAATCAAAGCTTGACAGGCAAGATAGAGCATTTTATTTTGGAAGCCAGAAGTTTAAGAACAATGACTGGAATTTCCTCTTTCTGTCCAGTAAGGGCTGTATGTCACTGGGGAGATAAAAGTCCAGGGGCAGGGAATAAAGGTTATCAGGAACTGCGCAACACAGAGTCATGTGGGGGGTGGAGGGCCGTGCAGGAGGAGGACTTTTGGAGGAAATCTATTTCAATGTCTGTCATTAAGTTTCCATTAAAAGAACATTCGGTTAGGAATTCAAAAATAATTTAATCTCTACAGCCAGATGCACACAGCTGGACTCTTGGAGAGGAGCCCTACAAAAGGGGATTTGTACATTCATTGGGCTAGGAACCAGCATGTGCCTCCGGCCAGCCCACCTTTGAATGTTCTGGGTGTTCTGGACACAAGCACACTTCAGGCAGGGAGAACCCCAGCCATAGAGATGGCTACCAAGTGTTTCCTTGCCTTAGGTTCTGCTTTAAGCATGAAAGATATCTTCTCTTTTTAACAGCCACAGCAACCTTGGGAGGCCAGTACCATTACCATGCCTATTTTTTGTGTGAGGCAGCTGAAATAAGAGTATTGCCCAGCAACAGTAGTAACAGGCTGGGAATCAGACACAGCCTATCTACCTGGAAAGTCCGTGAGTTTAATTCTCCTCTCTGAATCCTGAGATAGATTCCCCCTCTGAGACAACACACAGGGCCATCAGACATTGACCTAGAATCCACAGAGGGTCAGTGCCCTCTGTCTGGTCATGCACTTTGGGAAACGTGAGTCATAGCACATGTGGAAGCCCCTGAGCAGGCTTAGCAAGTACTTCTTACATTATGGGATTTTGGAGGGGAGGAAGATGTAGGTAATCTGCTTGGTAGAACTCCAGAATTACTGTAGGAGTCCTGTAGACTTATCTAGTTTGTCCGTGCAACCAGTTGCATATATATGTACATGTGTGTATATATACTCATGTGTTAATATACATACATGGATGTTTAATATATTTAAAACACGCAAATATTTATTTTAAATATTTAAATGTAATATTTCAATAAATATAAATATAAATATAAATATAATAATATAGTTAAAATATCTATTTAATACATATGCATTGAATACATACACACACCAATTGCATGTGCTAGGCCTTATACTTATGCTATAGACACATATAATTAAAATCTGTGTAACATTTTATTACAGTCTCTAAGGTAGAGGTGTCTTTCAAATAGCTTAACTTTATGAGCCTCAGGTTTCTTTTTCTTCTTCTTCTTTTTCCTTTTTAAAGGACTTTTGACAGCCAAATAGTGGTGGCACACACCTTTAATCCCAGCACTCAAGAGGCAGAGACAGGCAGATCTCTGTGACTTCCAGGCCAGCCTTGTCTACATAGTGAGTTCCAGGACAGGGCTACACAGAGAAACCCCCTCTTGAAAAACAAAACAATAAAAAAGGGCTTTTGAATAGAATTGGAGAAGGGTTGAAGGAAATAGTAGATGCAAAACTTCCTTTGTAGAGGGAGCAGTGACTGACCTGCCACCATGGGGCAGGAGCCTTGAAATTGAACACTTGGGCTCTAGGAAAGGACACTTGGTCATGGCACAGACCTCACGGTGGCACTACACAGCTATGAAAATCAGGACTGTTGGGCTCTGGAGTTTATTTCAAACCAACAGCTGCTCAGTTGGAGTTCACTGTGAGCCAGGAACTGGGGGTTCCATTATGAGGTATCTGGGGTCTCGCTCACTTTGACCAAGAGTCTAGAGCTTAGCCAGCCTGGAGGCCACTGGTAGCCTGTAGAATTGCTTATCGTGGTTAAAGTATTTTTCGTCCTATTCAACATGCAGTAGTTGAAAAATGATGCAGTTCATAGGTTAATGGTAATCTGACTGAAGGCTTTCTATATCGTCTACGCTGTCCTGCGAGGGCTACACAGACAATAAGCCGCCTTGAGGTCATTTGTTTCTTTAGAAGCTTGTCCTGTTGTTTGAGTTTCTTACTTTTTTGTTGAATTCCATAATTGGTGTTTGCATTGGTCTGTTTTTATTTTCTGTACTGAGAGTGAAATACTGAGCCACATCCCCAGTCCAGACTGTTTTCTTTGAATAATTATGTAAAGAATTCATATGATTCTGATGTCACAGAGCAGGGCTTAGAAACACATTTGTATCCTCATGGCCTACACTCTGCCTCTTCCTTGTGCTGTCAATAGCTTTAATCTGCTGCCCTTTACTTACTAAAAGTTTTATTTGTAACTGATAAAATAGTAATTGTATATATTTATGGGGAACAATGTGATTTTTGATCCTTGTAAGTACAGTAGAATGATCAAATTAATCTATACATTGGATGGTCATCATCTCCAATGTTTATCATTGCTTTCTTTTTCTCTCACCTCCCGCCTCTGGGAGGCCAGAGTCTCTCTGTATCCCTGACTATCCTGGAGCTCACTATAAACCAGGCTGGCCTTGAACTCACAAGGATCTGCCAGCCTCTATCTCTGAGTGGTAGGCTTAAGGCATTTCCATCACAACCAGCTTAATATTTATGATTTATTTTTAGTGAGGACAGCTACAATTCTCTGTTTGAAGTAACTTGCAACACGCAGTCTGCCATTCTTGGCTCGGTCATCATGCTGGAAAGTAGGTCACTACGTGGTCTCCTTTTGGAAAATATAAGCAGTTCATATGCATTTATACCCCTACTTCTTTTACACTGGGCAGAATTCTGGGAACCTTGTCCTGTAGCTTTTGCCACTTAACAGTTTCTCCCAAGGATGATCACTTTTTAGATAGATCACTATATAGGGATACTTGCTGAGGGTGCCAACATCTGTGGAACCCCCCTCTTATGTTTCTTCATATCACTTTGGAGTAGCTGCTAAGACCCAGCCCTGCTGTTCTGAACATAAGAGACTCTAACTGTGGCTGTCTGGTGTCTGAAAGCCTTGTTCCTTTTGCAAAGCTTACTCTGCCCACCCACCCTAAGATGAAGCTGGAATCTTAGAACGAGAGTTCCCAGGGTGAGATAGAATATCTGGGGCTAGCAGCTTTTCAAGGTTCAAATCTGGGCTAGTTGAAAAGTCAGGACAGATGTTTCTACTCCAGTACAGGGGAAGGCTTGGCTTGGGAGAAGGGGGTGGGGTTCATTTCCATGGTTCTCTTGATAATTACCCTTTAATTAGGGTCCATAAACGTTTGGGGTTTCTAACGTTTGGGGGTTTCTACTACTGTAAAATTTTATGTTCAAGTATATCACAATTAAAATAAAAGAAACTGGTAACATGAATAAATGCTAAAAAATGAAATATAAAAAAATGTCAAGTGAGGTGGAGGAAGAGAGGGCGTGAGCAGTTAATCTGGACTCATTGAGAGGGGTAAAACTTGAAATAAGGAAAGGTGAGGGGGTACAGAGCTGGACCACCAGGTAGATACATCATGCCTCAGACTAACATAACTGAGGAGGGGTTCTGGGAAATGATGGACAGGCTTGAGTGGCCAGAGCATCGCATGTGGATGGATATGATGTCAAAACAGGTTTTGGGTCAGTCAACTGCCTGCTCAACGAAGCTGAGTACCCGAGGGACAGTGACCTGACTGTGCAGTTCTATATATTCTACACAAGAGAGTTTAACATCAACATTAGGGACAGATAGAGGAGACCAGAGGCAGAATCAGACTTCCTAGAGAGACAGGGTTAGTTTTGCAATTCTAGTCTTTCAGGAGTTAAACTAAGGCTCCGAGGCTATTACAACACACCTGGATGCCAGCACTCCAAAGAAGGCAAGTAGGGGTTGGAGTTCGGGGCTTCCACATTCTAGAATTTCTTTCTTACAGGCGCTTTCTTACATGTCTGACCTTCTTGGGGTCACCCTGCAAATTCCATCCATTGAATCACTGATTCTGAAGGAAAACTCGTGCCTGGAGGGGGGGCAGCAAAAAGGGCAGGGCAGGACAGAGCAGAGCATACAAATCTGGGCATGGAGACTATGATACCCTTGAACTGTGTTCTTGGGTACTAGAGGCAAGAGACATCTGTTCACATATTCAAGGAGCTGAGAATCTCTCCCAGTCTTTATAGCCACTATGTTGATAGTGCGACCTTCCTTTATGGAGAAAAAGGAGGTAATTTACTACTTACTATGTGGCTGGGGACCACCACCTACATTGTATTTAGATGACTCAAAAGTTGCACTCAAAGAAACACTTTTATTCCCATAGTGAGCTCAGATCACCACATCACCAGCTGAGGCTAAGGCCCAAGAGGTAGGGGATATAGTATGAAGCTCAGGAGTTTTGAAGAAAGCGTGTTACACCTTAAAGCATATATACCCCACATCAAGCTCTTGACCCCTTCACCTGAGACTTCTTCTCTACCTCAAGTTTCATCTCCTTTGCTTTGATCAAATGATCACTTCCTCCCATGGCTGGTTCACTGCTGCTCTTGGCACCCAGAAACCCAGAAGCTCAGCGATGAATGAGAGCTGAACACACTCTCATCTCATGCTGCTAACATACAGTTAGAGAAACCAAGGGCCCCGCAGCGAGGAGAGGAAAGCATTTTTTTGCTGACTGGTTCCAAGCTCCAGACAACCACCAGGTCCCCAGAGGAATAAGGACAGGAAATGTATTGGAGGGGAAGCATAAAGGGAAGGAAGGCGCCCACCAGGAGGTACCACAAGCCAGTTGACTTGGCACTGTCTACGAAGTGTGCTTAAATGGCCAGCAGGTGGTGCTATGTACTTCCAGATCCCAAATGTAAGCTTAACCTGAAGCCATTATAGCCATTCCCAGGAAGCCTTTATGATTGCAGTATTTAATAGGGAGACACACATATATGACTCCTATCATCGATAGGCTAATAAAATGAAAGACTTTAGAAAGCTAAACTGGGCTGCAAATGTAGAATGCTGCGATCTACTGCAGGGTACATGACGGTCTATGAGATCCTATATGCTTTATGTGACACCTTACGAGGCTGAAATACAGTTACTACCATCTGTCTTACAAGGGAGGAAATTGGAGTTCACAGGGATTAAGATATCAACTAATTCACCATCCGTATGTGTCAGTCAGGGCTGGACAGGTATGTATCGATGTGTGAAGCATTTATATGGGGTTTATCATTAGCAGACACTGAATACTCTCTTATTTAACCCTGCAACAGCAGTCGGAGGCAGAAAAATCTCCCTGGCACAGGCACAGGCCAACCTATGTCAATCGCGGGCTTTCCTTCCTCAGCACTAGGCAATCCCCACTGTCTATGAGCTCGCTTTCCGATCTTGGCACCCAGAGGCTTCCATATGAATTTGGTGAGTCACTGGACCTCTTGAGACTGGAGATTTCTCATCAGCAAGATGATGATAATAAAAAGAGCCACACACTGCTGTGGGAAATAACACCAGAAAAACATCTGTGGAAACAGTGTTGATTATACAGTAAGAGTCTATGGTGTGGGGTTATTATTGCCAGACACATAACAGCTTAGTTCACATAAAGATAGGTGTTTCTTCCAGAATTACCTGTAGTGATAAAGACCCAACTGTACTGTAGCCTGGATGCAAGGAATGCAGGCGGTGTACACTAACCTGGACTGCTACCCATCTGTAATGCACATTTAGACAATAAGCAAAGTTCTAGGGAGCCAGGAGAGAATTGCAATGAGAGTTCACAGACCAGGACAGCTGGCAGAAAGCGTGCTTCTCAGAGGTGGAATCACCTCAAAGACCATGGCCCTAAGGGGAAAGAGCCTCCTGGGAAGACGCTAAGAGGAAGCCTGGGACATGGGCAGGAGGTCAGTCAGCCGTGGACAAACCGGGGAGACACAGGCAAGGATCAAGAGAGCACAGTGGTCCAGAAACAGAGATGTGTGCAAAGTCTGGAATGTGAGACTATAGCATAGTGCAAGCCAAGTTTATCACACGGAGAACACAAAGCTGTGGTCCCAGTTACTCAAAAGGCTGAAAAAGGGACATCCCTTGATCCCAGGAGTTCAAGGTGAACCCAGACTTTAAGAAGTGAGACCTTCATTAAGAATATAAGTAAATAGGAAAAGGAATGCTTTCTATATCTTCAAAATGTCAAGTGAAAGAAATGCAAATTGGAAAAATATAAACATTTTCACTTACATTTTATATTGAGATTTGGACTATTTTGGGATTAACTGTCATACATATGTATATGTATATACACATGTATATATGTGTGTGTGTATTTGTATGAAGACTCCAAAGTAGCCACAAACTCACTCATTTGTTTACTCATCCATCCATCCATCCATCCATCCATCCATCCATCCATCCATCCATTCATTCATTCATCTATTCATTCATGCAGTGTGTTTTGGAAGACTGTGATTCTGAGAATAACTAAGTCTAGAGAGAGAGACAGCTACAAAGAAGGAAGTCATGAGCCCCACCTTCTGAGACTCACTTCATAGAGGACGAACACAGAAGACTCCCACCCCCATGCTTCACTGTTGTCTGTATTATTAAGAGGCATTCCAATAGTGGTACAAGCATCAGGAAAAGCTAAAAGGGGCGATGGGATAGAGATGGACCCAGCTCAGGAAAGCTGCTCCCAAGAAATGAATGTTGGGAAGGAGTGACTGGAAGATCCAGGAGCCTATCCCACGCAGGTCTGTGGCCCTCAGGCTGAGGAAGCAGTTCTGTGCAGGGTCAGCCAGAGCCTCGAGTCTGGCTCCTCTCCTGGTTCTGTCCCCAGGGGGCTGTGCCACTTCCTCTCTGTGGGTCTCTGAGAAGAGTTCTGGGAGCACAAGAGCTGAATGGGGGCATCTTTTCACAGATCTGCATTCAGAAGTGTCACATCTGTCCCTGATGTCCTCAGTCGTGACACACACCCTGGAAGTCAGCAAATGACAACCCTTTTGCTGACTTCCAGGGTCAGCAAAATGACAAAAGTCACCCTTTTCCTTCGCTCCCTTCAATGCCCTGCTGTTAAACTTTAGCAGGACACCACTGGGGTGGTAGTTTGTGTCAGGCCTTGCCGTGTCCGTGACCACCCTGAGAGCTTATTGTGGACACACCATGCTTGGGCCCCTCTGCAGACTTCTGGAATCAGAATCTCCAGAAGTCCTATAAGACTATAAAGATCAGAATATGAGCCATCAGTTTACTGAACGATAGAGCCAATGGACTAAAAGTCTTTAAATTCATGTCCAGGTTGAAAGTATCTACACATGGTTGTTATCCAGGATCTTCTGAGGTTGATGGCAGAAGCGAGGTTACAAAGATCTATTGATCCATCCCATCCTTATAAACTCTGCTCATGGCTAAATCTGCTAATATTTCTACTTTGACAGAACACCACCTTAGGCTTCCTCAAGTCCTGAGGCATCCTCACCCTGGGATGCTAGGGCCCTTGATCAGCTGTTCATCCCCAAGACACTGTGTAGGAGTGTAGCATGGTGGTGAACCTGTGCATGTCCTTCTGTGTCCTAGGTGTCTTTCTAGGTGTTGGAATACCATCCTGGCTCTACAAGGCTAGCCTGGAGCCTGTTGCTTGAAGAGCTATGTTAGACATTATGGTATGGGAGGAGAGAAAATGGCTGCCAGGGAACTACAGAAGCACAAAGGGCTTTAAGTCAGCTCTGGAATTCTCCTTTACAACTCTTTTCAGATACCGCTAGCAAAAAGGCCCCTGGCTCAATGGCAGATGCCAAGGCCAGGAATATCTTCGCCAAGCAATGGCATTCCCGGGGGATGTGTTGGGGAGAAGGGGTTTGTAACTTGTAGAAGACAGAGGGGGCCCCAGATCTCTAGCACAAAGCCACAGACGCGTGGGAGCCCTCTCTGCTTCTCCCAATCCAAAGGCTCTACTCCTACTGCTGACCCTGGGACACCTGTGGTCCACACCATCTCTTTTTTAGAGTTGCCTTGCCTCTCTCCTCTCTTCTCTCTGGCTCTCACATATCCTTCCTAGTTCTTCACCTTTCCACCCTTGGCACAAGACAACTCCTTCTGGCTGCCAGGTAAGGGTTCCCCAAACCTTTCCTCATTTAGTATGCATCCTCCCCCTACCCCCGTACTTGTACTCAACCTTTTAAAGTAACAGAGGACCAGTCCTCCTCTGGCCAACCGAGGCACGCGCGCACACACACACACACACACACACACACACACACACTCCTGTTTGTCCGCGGCCTGACCAAGTATAATGGGGAGTTCTCAGAGCTTGGGGAACACAGACACCCAGGAGCTCCCTCAGTCAGAGATTTCTGCTCTATCCTAGGCAGAAGGCAGGCGAAATGCAAATAGGACCTCAGGGAGGTTTCAGCTGTCTCCCGAAATGACCTCCAGATCTCACCCCGAATTAACATCCTTTCGAGAAAACTCTATCATCACTGCCAGCTCGCTTGGAACTCCTGTAGCCCCAGCCGTCCCAGCCCACACCCAGACCTCCTCTCACTCACTGTCCTTCAGCCTTGCCCTACGCCCTCCCCAGCCCGGGGCTGCGCCCCCAGCTGCCCCTGCGCTGTCGCCCCGGGAATCCCAGCTCCCGGGGTAGCGCCTGGACGCAGGGTGCAAGAGGCGAGCGAGCCGCGGGGTCCAGCGAGCAGGCTCCGGCAGTCTGCGCGCCGCGGTCCAAGGCAGCGGGGTGAATGGACGGCATCCAGCCTGGCCGGCAATTTGAAAATAAAAATAAAACAGAGGGAAAAGAAATAAATACTAAGGAGTGCACCAGAAAGCCAAAACAAATACAATGGTGCGGGCTTCGAGGCCGGGCGTGGGAGGCCGGGGGGCCTTTGTGCTCCCGCCCCCGTGCCTCGCTCCTAATTGAAGAAACACAATCCCGGCTGCCGACCCGCGGGCCAACAGGGCAATGCCGACGGCCACAGCCCCGCCCCCGCCCGCAACAGGGGCCAGCTTGTTCTTTGTGCTGGCAAATATTTATTTTGGTTCCAGTGGCCCCCTTTCCACAAAGACCACCTGGTTGTAATCAATAACACCTATTTTCAGATAATCTGCTGCTCTCTAGGAGAGCCCAAGAACTCACCCAAACAGAGCCCTTTTCAAAGGGGCATTTTAAATGGGCTGGATTCACGGAGGGCTGGGGCAGGGACTTGGGGAGGGGCGGCAGGAGGGGCAGGGAGACTGGGCCTGGGTGGTCAGGAGGGAGCTGGGCTCTAGCTTGCCAGGTGGGGTAGCTCGGCCCTCAAGGGGGAGCTGCTTGATGAGGGGCCGGGGCCTTCCAGGAACCTTTTAAAATAAAACCAACTGGAAGCCTTTATTTTGGCAGACCAAATGTTACTACAAAGGTAGCTTCTAGAAACTCTGAAACAGCCACCTCTGCCTCTGTTCTCCAAACTGGCATCTATGCACACCCCTAGGAAGAACCGAGCTATTCTGGAGCCCTGCTAGCAACTAAGGGGCTTTGCCCATTACAGAACTATTAACTTAAAGGTTGAGACTGAAGGAACTCTCAAGCTGGAGTTCAAGATGAACAAGGCCTGTCTCAAAGCAAGAATAATATTAACAAGGCAAGGCATACATGCCCAAAATTACAGTGGGCCACATCTGGGGGCTCAGCTTGGAAGAGAACAGACAACACCCAGGCTCCATGGAGCTTGGGAAGTGACAGACAATAAAAGATTTGCTGGGTAAAATCCTAGTGTGTGACCCCCTGTGTGGATGAGACTGGCTCCCCTTTGTTTTCTGGAGAACAGATGTCAACAGAGGTATCCACAGGTAGAGGAGGCCAGACAGGGGACAGAAAGGACTGCCCATTTAAATATCCCGGAGGGCACAACCACAGGCCAGAGGCCAAGTCCACCCACTCATGTTCTCTCAGAGCTTTGGAGCCCTCAGCTATGAAAAACACTACCTTCTGGGTTTCTAAAGGATTAAATGAAAATCAACAGCACATTACTCTCCTTCAGTCTCCAAATGGCACATGGTACTCTAGACCTGGTGGGGATGTGTAGTTGTTTTGTAAAATAAGGTATTTGTAGCCTTTCCAAAGACTCAATTTTCTATTTTAGGATGAAGCATGGAGACCAAATACCTTTCAGAAGCCAGAATGCTCGAGAGAGGTGCCACGTTGGGTCGTTCCATGCCTGGTGCTGTCCTGACTTTGTCAGGGTGCCCAGTCAGGGTGCTTGCCATATCCGCAGCCCCATTGGGCGAGGAACCATGGGAATTATTTCAAGGTTCCTGTCTAGCCAGGAGTGTGTGTGTGTGTGTGTGTGTGTGTGTGTGTGTGTAGGCCAGAGGAGAGCCTCAAATGTCATTCCCTAGGAGCTGTCCATCTTGATTTTTGAAATAGCTTCTCTCCTTTCATATGGTCTTCACATAGGCTAGACTAGCTAACCACTGGGCTGCAAAGATCTTCCGTCTTCTCCTCTCCAGTTTTTGGATGACGAATGTGAGACATCATGCCCATCTTTGATGTGTATGTATGTGCGCTGGGGATCAAAGTCAGTTCCCCACTCTTGTACCACAAGCATCTTATCCCTGAACTCTCTCCCCAGCCTATACCAAGGAAGGTTTCTAATAACTTCTCCACAAAGCTTGAGCAAGTGCCTGACCCTTAAAACTCAGAGAACCTACCTCCCATGACATCTTGTAACCGTGTAGAGATGTACTTTGTTTCTGTGTGGTCAGGTTGGATGGGTGGAAGTCACAGAGAGGCATGGTGTTTGTACAGTGGAGGCTCCCAGCTCAGCAGAAAAGACGGATTCTAGGCTGTCCCTGCCTTAGCCCTTAACCCACTCCTCCAAGACTCTCTAAAACATTCCTCATGTCCTACCACTGAGTTCTTAATCCTCAGAGATGGCTGGGAAGGGGTTGGGCTGATTTACTTACTGCGTGTGTGGGTTAGGCCAGGCTGGGTTGAACCTATGTCATTGGGCTTCATCAGGAATGTGGTGCGTTCCCTCTGCTGAGATGGCCTCGGGATTGGTTCTCAAGGCTTCATTCGTGGAGAGATTAAACATGGGTGCAGATGACACAGTGGGGTTTCATGGCCCAGGACAGATTATCAGAAAGGAGTGACATACAGGAAGCAGGGTGGGTGTGTTGGAATTTGGGGTAATTGAATTTGCTTTGCAGCCGGCAGTTATGACTTGGGTCATCCTCTGCCTTTTTGGTCATAAATCTACCAAGATCAGGAAATTCCATAGTCAGGCCAATCTTTCCATTTTACTTAGAGATCTGTGTGGTTGGGATTTAGTGGGGAGATGATATCCACCTTCTGGAGAGACTGTGACTTAGAGGAAACTAAGTTTTGCACAGAGATGGCACTGTATATTCTGGAACTCCAGTGTGACTCCATTTTCCTGTAGTATTTCTCCCAGGACAATGGACAGATCCTCAAGAGTAAGGGATGCTTGTTTACCTGTTCTGATTAACGAAGTTCTAGACATGGAATTGCTTCTTCCCCAAGGGACCTCTTGCATACGTAACAAGGTAGTTCCTTTAACTCAATTTCTCCCTGTTGTCTTCTGGACCCAAGCCACCTGCAGTTAGCTGCCAATCATCTAGATAATTGATCTCTTGAAGACTAGGTGTCCCTTCTAGAGCAAGATTTAACCTAAGTGTATGTGTATACAAATATGTTTTTTTCCATCAAGATGGAGGTATTTTTTTCATGTTTGTTGTTGTTGTTGTTTTGGAAGCTGCAGATGTTCAGTGGATCCTATTTGGAATTAACAAGACCTCTGCACAGGAAAGGGACCTAGATCTTGGCCTAAATGAAGATCTATCTGCTCAGTGCAGGGTGGCCTAAGGGACCATGGTGTCTTTGGCAATGTAGCTCATTGTAGGGATGGAAATCCTTGGTTGGTCTCTCTCTCCCCTGATCACTTCCATTTGCCTCTGAGGGCGCTGGCCACAGAGGTACTATTGCAATTGCTCAACTGAGTGGGATCCATTAGGGTTTGAGGCCCTGGATTCTAGATAGGAATCATTGGTTTGTAAAGATCTGGAAAGAGCAGGCTGAGCAGCCTGTAGAAATACTTTTTGGGGTGCAGGTTTAAGCTATTATGCTATGAATTTAGTCACACAGAAACTAAGACATGTTCTCTCTTCACAGTCTGCATAGATCTGCATGCATAGCCTGCACTCCCCACAGCTCGGTGTTCTCAGAGCAGTGCCTGACATAGACAGGTTTCCCGATGGTAGTATGTTCTATTTTGCTATTTTTCTAGATGACAAACCTTTACATTATGCAGAGAACTGTGTGATAAGTTTATACTGTGGGGGAAAAAAAACCATAGAGCAGAGGAAGGTGAAACTGTCGGGAGGCGTCTGGGATGTATTGCTAGGATATATGTGTTGCTTGATTAAACATTTCTAGAAGCCAGAGGCTCTGGGCAGTATAATAATCATTGCCGGAAGATATACTGCATCGACTGGGGAAAGGAATTAACACCAAGCAGGGATTTGGTAACAACTGCTAGCAACTTATAACAGTGATCAAGTCTGATGTTTTGACTGCATTGCCCCTGGTTTTGTTCCTCTGCACATCTTTGGTGTTAGCAGGGAATGAGCAGACCCGACACTTCATTTTGCTTCTCAGCTGGGCCTTCAGCCCTTTCTGTCTAGCAGGTGCAATTTGATAAACAACAGACATGCACTGGAGCTTTTTGTAAGCCAGGCACACAGCCAGACATAGTCTCTGCTCTTCTCTCCCTTACTGTCCAGCGGAAGACACAAGCTTTCAGACACAAAGAACTTGGGCCTTTTCTGTGCTCTGTTCTATTGTTCAACAACCAAAAGTGACTCAAAAGTCGTGCATCCCTTGCTCCAGTCTGACATCATAACCCAAAGCATTGCTTTTCCACATTTCCCGGCCCTCCTCCCTTCTCCCGGTCCCTTCTCCTCCTCTGTGTTTTCCCTCCTGGAGAGAACAGTGTAAACATTAGTCATTTAGAAAAAAAATATCATAATGGAACATAAGATCATTAGAAGGGTGCCAATTTATAATTATTGTTCTCCCCATTTCTAATATTTTCTAGCTCAGAAAGTACCCACATGCATGGGTGCATATGTGTACGTGTAGACAGAGTCAGATAAAAGCCACAGGTTAATACATCTATCCCGCCTCGACAATCTCTTCACCTCCTGAAGCTGTAGGTGCAGTGGCACTGGGTTGGCCCGATGTGAGCAGTAGTGCTCAGCAGGGCAAGGCAAGCTGTGGTAGTGTGTTGTGTATGGGAGTCAGAGTACAGCCACAGGCTGGAGACTGTGTCCTTGTGGAGAGGGAAGATGGCATGTGGTGTTATGTTTGAACAACTGAAGAGGGCATACACTGTGTGAAGGGAAGGGCCATGGGGTTGGCCTAAGCAAGGGAAGGAGCCTGTCACGTGTGGGTGCGGACAGTCCAGAGAGGAAAAACTGGTTTTTGGCAGGGCCTGGTAAGGAAGGATACTCTGTATGTCTAAACAAAAAACATGGTTTTCATTACAATATGGAAAGGAAGAAGTAGAGGAATCCTGCGCTCCCTGGTTGGAAATGGACACATCTGAATGAACTCAGGATTTTCAATATAGATTGAGATGAATATGGAGTGAGTACATATTAGCTTATGAATGTGTATACATGAACATATGGAAATGTATATAAACACATAGTATATGCATATTATTATGTATGCATATAATGCTTAGTGCTATCCTCTGGGAAATCTTAGAGATAAGACCACTAACAATGGGCACACCTAGCACACAGATATTGGCTTTGAAAAATCATTTCTCACTAAAATGATGCAGGAATCCCTGAATTAGGGACTGGAGCCCTAAATGTGTTTTTGAAGGAACAAGTAAGGAAGTTAGCATGCGTAAGCTAAAGTTGAAACCCACTTAAATGGTTTCCTATTGGGCCAAAATCATCATCAAACTAATGAGAAGAACAAATTCAAGTCTCTCAATAAAATTGGAAAGCAGGACTAATTAGAGATGTACCTTTAGGAACACTTATTATACTTACACACACACACACATGCACTAGAATTTAATAGTGGGGGATATTTCCATAATTCCATGAGGAACACTGCACAAAATGCTAATTACAAAAGGAAAAATGTAAATTTTTAGAAGAACCTGAAAAACATCATCTCTTCCACAACCATCCATCTAAGTGAACCCCCTCATATCGAGATACATTGAGGGCATGTACCTCCACATAGGCTGCCAGGGGAGGAACCTGGGAGGACTTCTATGATTGCTGCTCACAGGGAAGGCAGCCCTAACCATGAACACACACCCGAGCACCTAACCCTGGGAGTTATTCTACAATGTGGCCAGCCCAAGGGGTTCTAAAATTCCCAAGATTCTGAAAGTCAGGGGAAGTCTGGGCATTCCAAATGATTCTGGGTGGTGCTTTCTTCTCCTACAACACATGATAATGGGCTGGCTTGGTGGCACAAAGCTGCTAATTTGCATTACTATGGAAACTGAGGCAGGAGGATCATAAGGATTACTTTGGCTACAAAGGGAGTTTAAGGAGAGGCTGGGCAATTTAGTGAAGTCTTGCCTTAAAATAAAGAGTAGAGCAGTATATGACAGGGTTGGTTAAGTTCCCAGAGTTGGAAAAAAATATCCATGCAGAAAGAAAAGTGATTGGTGCCAGAGAGTGTCAGGGAAGTAACCTATGCAGGTTAATTTTCTGGTTCTCTGACTTGTGGTGGACTCCTTAGGAGAAGACCGATGTTTGACAGAAATATACACTCAGGTATCCAGAGTTAATGGAGCATTTGTCAGGAGTCTCCTCTCAAACAGCCCAAGAAAAGACGCTCACTTATATTTTTCCAGCTGTTTTGTAAGTTTGTGATGATCTCAAGGCTTTATAATTTTTGTCTTTGTGTGTGTGACTGTGTATGCATCGGAGTGAATGTGGTGTATGCAACCTTGTATGTGCAGAAGCAGGCTAGTGCACACATCCTCAGGGCTAGAGAATGGTTTCAGGTGTTCTGTTCTATTGCCCTTCATCGTACTCCATTGAGACAAGGTCTTTTATTGAACTTGGAACTAGACTCACAACTGGCAAGGCACAGGGATACAAACTCTTGTCTCCCTCTACTTCCTACCACACAATGTTGATTAAAGATGTGTATGGAACTAAGATTTCAACTCAGGTCCTCTTACCCTGACAAGTCTCTTACCTACCAAGCATCTCTCTCCTGTCCCAAGTGATTGAAATCTAAAAATAGTTATGTACAATAAAGTAGCGCATTTCTCTCTCTCTCTCTCTCTCTCTCTCTCTCTCTCTCTCTCTCTCTCTTTCTCTCTCTCTCTCTCCCTGTTGATGTCATGTTTTCCTCTCTTCCTCTCTTACAGTATAGTTTTTTTTTTTTTTGGAGGCCAGATCTCTACACTGAGCTTGGAGCACCCTGATTGGCCAGAGAACTTCAGGGACCTGCCTGACTCAGCTCAGTTACTCATGCAGATATCAAGCTAGGCTTCCTAAGTGTGAGCTTGGGGTTAGGATGCGGGTTCTAATGTTTGAGCAACAAGCACTTTATCCACTGAGCCATCTTCTCAGCTCCTAATTTAACTCTGTATTATATCAGGGGGACCAGAGTCATGTAAAAAGGAAGTATCAATCGACTAAGACATCCATATAATATTTTGAAGTTCCGTATTTTTTTTTAAAACAGATAGCAAGCACTTCATTACCTGATCTTACGTTACTTCTTTGATATCCCTGGATGATACTACAACAGTCCTAGCTTTACCCATGAGGAAGTGAACCTCAGAGACAAGAATTCATAACTCAGGGAGGGACAGCTGGATTCACAACTCAGTCTTGCTGACTGTGGACGCTTTCTTCTGCTTCACTCCACATTTACAAGTGACCAGTTGCTGCGAACCAGTGTCACCACAGTGGCAAACAAGAGAGCGGTATGCCCACCTCCCGTGAAGCCTCGGAGGAAATGTAGGTCTGTGAGAATGTTGGGCACAAGCTTATCAAGGCAGGGAATTGCAGCTGCCAACTTCTATTTCTTAGCCAATTTAACAATCTAGCCAATACTTCTGACAAAGTTCCCTTTCAGCCTCACGTTAGGCCATTCTCTTTTATTTGCAGCCCTAAAGCTTCTTGCATGCTCTACTGACTTGAGGTGACCATACAGAGCCAGTGAAGGACAAGCACCCACACGGCAAAGTGAGGCTGGCGATGGCAGACATATAAATACCCTCTGGAAAACTCAATCTACTCCTACTTTTCACTCATTTGAAAAACAAAAACAACAAAAAACAAAAAAACAAAACACAAAACAAAACAAAAAAAAAAACACCTTCTTGACCACAAATAAAAAAAAAATCTTCATTAAGTGCCTGGACAGAGCGGCTCCTAGCTATTACAGTTTTAATATTGTCCCCTGAGAAATCTAGCAGGTGACACTGTCTATACACACACATCCTGTGCAGCATTTTGCAATGGACTTCCAGGTCGTTTCTTTGATGTGTGTGTATAGACAGGATCACTGGCAGGAGATGATACCCTAGTCAGTAGGTATTGATAATTTGCCTACTACGTGAAAGGGTCAAAATTTGAACGCAGGGTCCCTGGGATTATATTCACACTCATTTAATCTCCCCAAGTTCTCTCTCTCTCCCAACTAAGAAAACACACGAGTTAACTGGGTGAAAGCCCAGAAGGTTAACCTAGCAATTGTAGGCAAGTGAATGTTCTCACTGCAAATGTGTTTTCCTCTAGAGCTTTTAAGCTACGTGTAAATTGACTATGTGCTTTGGAATTTGCCAGCTCAGACAGGCTGTAACAATTAGACAGGAGGCCAAGTAGGAGTGAGAGAGGGAGACAGACCCCAGACATGAGCCCGGCATTTCTTTCAAAAACTTCCCTTCATTTTCTTTCTCAATTGGCTGCAGCCCTGGGGGTTTGCCTGGCTGAACCACTTCCTCTCAGAAGTGGCCATCCTCCCAGGGAACCTGGGATTTGTAGTATTCTAATCAGCTGACCTCTTCTAATCCTCTAGAGGGTCTATGGCTAAAGGCGTGCAGTATCCGTTTCAGTAGCCTTCTAGTGATGAAATAAATGCTCGGTGCATGTTTTCAGAAATCACAAAGTCTTCTTGGATAAAAGTGAAGCCTTTGTGCTCACCAGAACTCCACCCCTGCCCCTGTCTAGTCTACAGCCTCGCTCCTGGTCTCCGCAGACACTCCACCTCTTTGCTACCTCCTGAGTTCTAGAAGCAAGCCCCCACTCCCGATGACATAAAGGAACCCCTGTGAAGAGTCAGACCACAGCAAGGTACAGGATGCTGGCTGGCAGCAGACGCCATGCTCACAGACCATGTCCCCAGGCACATTCTTCCAAAGTGTGCTTTCCCAGCTGTTTTTCAAAGCAACATGTTTGCATTATGGTTATTAATAAAGAAAGACAAGGGAAAGTGCGGTGTGACAGCAAGTCCTCAGAGTCCAAACTTTCTCATAGAAAGCAGGCTGGAGAGATGGTGGCTCACCTGTTGAGGGCACTTCTTGCACAGGGTCAGGGTTCAGTTCTCAATACACACACACGGTGACTCACAACCAGTAGCTCCAGGAACAGGGATCTAACCCTTCTCTTCTGACCTCCTTAAGTACAGGGAACTCAACGTGGCACACATGTGTATACGCAGGTAAAACACCCATGTACATAAGATAAAGTAAGAGAAGTAAATCTTAAAAAAAACTTTAATTATTTGTACCTTGAAATTTGAAGGGTATTGGTTTCAGAAAGTCACAGAGATACCCAAACCCCTGGTTGTTCAAGTCCCTTATATACAATGGCATAGTGCATCTATATATTTTATGCATTATATATTTAAATCACTCTAAATTACTTCTATTGCTTAATGCAGTAGAACAGTGGAAATAATTGTTGCACTGTATTATTTATGGAATAAGAGAATATTGTATATATAATGCCTTATATATTTATAAATATTATTATATATAATAGTGAAATAATATTTAGGGGTAATCAAATATTAATATACATTGAATATAGATGCAATTTTTAAAAATAATCTTTGATTTGCAGTGGTTTTTAAAATATCCACAAATAATATCTTGCTCTGGCTGTGTCTTACTTGGGATTAATGGATATTGTTTTCTCCCTTGGTATTCTGGATACTTTTCTCCCACTTGGTTTTGAGAGCAAATATTCTGTTTATGAAACCACATCTCATTCATTTGCCATGGACAGAACTCATGTGTTATTCTCATTCCCCAACTGCATGCAGGTATTATTGGTCAGATAAAGCGATGATCACTTTAATTGTTCTTAAATGACTAGTGTTTTTTGACTTCTAAAAAATTTTCAAAGCAACAGATATTGAAAATACAACTTTCTTTGGGTAGCAACAATATTTTGACACCAGGAAGTTAAAATTTCTGCTGTAGATTGAATATTCCTCCATTCCCCTATAAAATTCATATATTAAAGCTTAATCCCCCACGTGTGGCTATTTGGAGGTGGACCTATAAAGAGGAGCTCTCATGAATAAACGTAGATACACACACACACACACACACACACGCACACGCACACGCACACGCACACGCACACGCACACACACACACACACACACACCATGCCAGAAAGCTGCTTGCTGCCTGGGACTGTGTGAGAGGACAGTGCGAAGGGACCTCCTGTGAATCAGGAATAAACAGTGAGTCCCCCATCAATGACAAATCTGCTGGTGCTTTGGCACTGGAATTCTGGCCTCCAGAACTGTGAACACTGAGTTTCTGTTGTTTATAAGCCAGCGAGCCTACAGCAGTCTGCCATGACTTCTCAAATGGACTAAGACAGCCACCTGCTCTGAAGTGCTGTGGACAGGTCCGGAGCTGAGGTGGGGACATGGAGAGGATCGGTTTCCATTAGAGTCCCTCACAGGGTTGCTGTGCCCTCTCTGCTTTGCTGCCACAGTTTATCAGATGTAATGGCCTTCATGGCACAAGTGCAGAGTGGTAGAGGGGACTCACAGTCAGGATGACATAAATGCCTGTTTGTCAGCTGAGACCATTCAATCTGGGCACTAAATGTCATTCCTCCCTGAGCGAAGGCTTGATGGACGAAATTGCTCTGCTCCTGTCAGGGTAGACCAGCTTTTGGATCATGGAATGAACCACCATGACACTCTGGGTACAGGATTGTGAGAAAGCATTGCAGCTTTGTGTAGGAAACAAAACTGTCTAGAGGGCTAACCAGTGGCTGAGAAATGACTCAGGAGTTGAAACTGTTTGCCCTCACAGAAGACATAGGCATGTGTTTCAGCATCCATGTTGGGCAGCTCACATGGCAGTCAGCTCATAACTGCCTGTAACTCCAGTTTCAGGGTTAGGATGTAGGCATCCTCATCTGGCAACTCCAGTTACCAGCACCCAGGTGGCACACAGGCACACATGCACAAATACACACACACACACACACACACACACACACACACACGTTTTTAAAGGTGAACTAATGGTGTGAGCATCCTGTTCTTTTAGCAGTGCATCAGGGATATGTGCCTCTCAATTTCCCCCTTAATAGGACTTTGTAGATTTGCAAACTGACATGAGACCTTTCAAGTTGACTATGAGACTTGAAAGTTGACTACTTATGAACATAACTGACTTGCCTCATGTCTTTCTATGCATGAGCCATTAATGCCAAGTAGTTATTCTTTGCTAGAAAGCAAATGTATGAATGTAAATATATGTGTTTGTCTCAGTAATGTTCACGGTTTCCGTTTTGAATGTTGGAACCAGGGATGAAGCAATATAAATAAGGGAAGAAAACAGAATGTCAGCTTAAACATTTTCATATTACCTTCTAAAATCTCATCTTTTTGTTTATAACAAATATTTAATCTTATTTTCCTCTGGATAAGTATGGGTTCCAGGATTACCCTAAAGACACCAAAATCCATAGATGCCAAAATCACTTATTTAAAATGGCACACTGTTTACATATTCTTCTCCTATCTTTTAAATCACATCTACATAATGTATCATATCAAGTGCAAGGTAAACACTGTAATTAGTTGTTATCACTCATGATTTGATTAAAATGCCAATAAAGAGTCAGTATATATTCAGGAAAGATGCAACTATTCATTTATGTGTATAGGGGTGTGTGTTTGTGTAACCATATGCTGTGAGTGTAGAGATATCTGAGGAGGCCAGAAGAGGGCAACAGATCCTTGGAAGCTAAAATTATAGGCAGTTGTGAGTCACCCCATGTAAATTCTGGGAACCCAACCTGGGTTCTCTGTAAGGGCAGCAATTGCTCTTAACCTCAATAGCTCTCTTTACCCAATAATTTAAAACACTTTCTGAATATTTTCAGTCATGATTGGAGGGATCTACAAATGTATAATGGTATATATTTTGTCAATGCAAGATACAAACCAGCATATACATAAACATAAAGGATATGTTCTTAATGTATTTTATAATGTAGGGTGCATGTTTTAGAAGTTGGAGACCAGTGTTCAGAACTCCTCTCATCTTCTTCACGTAGGCTTACCTGGTCTAGAAATTACTCTGTGTGAGGACCAGAGGCTGCAAACTTCTTTAAGGGGTTTCTAGAGCTACTAGTTCTATGAGAGTCCCTGCAACAACACCAGCTATTTCTAGTTTTAGTCATCTTTGTTGTAAAGGAGAGGAGCATGATGCTTAACGCTGAAGCCGTTGGAAGCAAGCTTCTCTATTGGGCTGAAAAATAGAGCCAGAGAGTCTACGTAAGACCCTAGTGTGGGGTTGAAGTCAGGCTAGACTCCTGTTCTCTGCTGAAGCATCAGGTCGCCTTCTTGTGGGGAACAGAGTCAAGTCTACCTGGCCAGGTCCTGGAGACGGTTGCTGCTGTAGTTCCCTGGATATAGTTTACCTAGGTCTGTCTCTCACTTACAAAGGTCATACAGATCTTAATGGCTTAGAGAAGCTTTAAAATCGTCATTGTTAACAAGCATCTGAAACTCACAGATACTGTGTCTTCCACTGTACTGCAGCACATGCAGTTAGGAGATTATCGATGGTACAAGAATAAGTAGGCAAGTTATTTTTTTCCTCGGGGCCAATGAGATGGCTCAGTGGATAAACGTGAGACGTTGTAAGCCTGATGACTGACTCTGATCCCTGGAACTCATGAAAGAAGCCATACGTGGAGGTATTCACCGACAATCCCAGTGCTCTGTGGTAAGAGGGGAGGTGGAAGCGGGAGAGCTTTTTGGAAGCTTGTGTGTCTGGAGTCCACAGGGTGGGAGACATACCAAGAGATTCTGCCTCAAAAACTAACATGGAAGGAGAGAACTGATTTATTTGATAAAAACTGCCTTCTGACCTTTAAATGTGTGCTGTGTGTTCTTACATACACACACACACACACACACACACACACACACACACACACACACCAGCAATAAAAACAACTTCCCTCCGGGAAAGCCTTTGATCTGGAAGTAAATAAGAAAACAATGTCACCAGTTCTGAGAGAAGAAGAAAAAGAAGAAGGCACAATTTATTAAGGTCAAATTATTTTACAACTTAGTCTTCAGTGGACTAAGAGTTGTCACCTTAACAATATCGTTTAAAAAGTCACGATTACCTGAAAAATTATATATATATTTGCACATCTAAAAATATATTGCATATATAGAGCAGGAGAGTGCCTCGTGTGCACAGAGAAAAGTTTGTTTGTCCTTTTCAGGTTATTGCAACTCTGTTATTTACAAACATTTCTAAAGCGTTGTAGGTCTAAACAGATCTTGTTTGGGCATGCGTGTTAAATAACTGTATTTTTAGGTTTTTCTTCCTAAAAACTCAGTGACTTTTAACTCCTCGTTTTCAATAGTCACATTATGCTTATTAAAAAAAAACAGTTACAAAAACGTACAAATAGCCCAAATGTACAGATTGACAAAGATGTACAAATTATATTTTAAAAAAATAACAATGATTGATTTGATAGTAAAACTGCATTTGTGACCGAGGTCAACTCGTTTACTTATTCTTTAATTTTTAATTATTTATTTTTTTAATACTGTGAGATATAGGAAAATAACTCTGCATAATTTATACAGTTAGTTGCCTTCTGATTGTTTGACCTTGGTCTGGTGGTCTGACAAACGCACAGCGTTTGCGAATCTGAGTTTAGAAATCCCCATGACTTTTCAAAGTTCTGGGACTCACTGTCATTAAAAATCAAAACCAAAAAAAAAAAAAAAACAAAAAAAAACCAAAAACCAAAAAACAAAAAACAAACAAAAAAAACCCCCAAAAACAAAAACAAACAAAAAAACCCCTCCAAAAATGTTATTAAACCCTCCAAAAAAATGTTATTTAATCCTCTGCCCGTCAGGAGTGTCTGAGTTTGTGTTAAACTTTCTTTGTTCATATTCTGACTATTTCTGGGGAGAAGAGTCACCCAAACACATACTGCCCATTGTGAGGAATTTTGTAATAATAATGGCTTCTTAAATACACACATAGACACACATCTTTTAAATTCCAGTTGGGCAAAAAACTTCACTGGCCTCAGAGCCAGTGTTCCAGTTGCCATCCACTGAATTGAGTCCTCCGAAGATAAGATTATAAACATCCTGCCTTGACTTTTACTAAGTCTCAAACCAGACCAACCCTGGTCAAGTCCATGATTCATGATCGTAGGGAATCCTACAATGATGAGACCCGTGTGCTGATAAGAAACTGCTTTGGTCATAAAAAAAAAGAGTAAAGAAAATGCGTACTCCTTTCTCAGAATCATGGTATAAACCGTTCCAGTAACCTAAATATTTAACTCATTCGATGATAGGAGGTTGAGAATCCAAACTGGTGGACTGGCTCATGGAATGATCTTTTTTTTTTTTCAGGTAGAGGAAACAAAAGTTTTTAACATAAAAATAATAATTTTTTTAGAAGAACAAATACAAAGGTTCTATCCAAAAGAAAGAACATCCAGTTTTCTTATCTCTTCAAGGCTACTGTGCCTTTTAGAGTCCAGAGTATCCAGTAAAGTGAGAGCTGGAACTTCAGCCAGAAGGCCAACTGGTGTTAGTTCTAGTAGTAGCTGCCTAAGTGTGAAGGCACGTGGGTGTTAGGATGGCGGGGGACACTGGGGTTTGGATAGATCCCAGCAGTGGGGGAGGTCCAGTATTGTGATGCTGCTCCAAAGAAGCTGGAGGAGGTGACAGGCATGGAGGATGGGTGAGACGGGACAAAGTTCACCTTCTGTTGATGGGCATGGTAGGAAGGCATGTAGGAGATATCAGAGGGATACTTGTACATGGATGTCTCTGTTGGATGTGGCTGCAGGGCCTGGGCAATGCCATGGAAGTCAAACTTGTAGGCATACCTTTTGCCATGCACTTTGGTCATAATGTTTTTGTCATAGTAGTATCGGAGGGCCCGGCTCAGCTTGTCATAATTCATGTTGGGCTTGCTCTTCCGCTCTCCCCAGCGCCTGGCCACCTCATCAGGGTCCGTCATTTTGAACTCCCCGTTGGTCCCCTCCCAGGTGATACAGCTGGCGTTGGCGCTGTCGGACAGTAGTTCCAGGAGAAACTGCCACAGCTGGATCTGCCCACTCCCTGCATGCAGGAGGAAACAGAAGAACAGTAGTCTCAGTTCTGATTCCTAAACATGACAACTCATGTCCTTTCCCCACAACAAGAACAACCACCACCACCACAACCTTTATTGGTTAGGCATGGTGGCACATACCTTTGATCCTAGCACTTGGGAGGCAGAGGCAAGTGGATCTCTGTGAGTTGGGGGTTAGCCTGGTCTAGGAGTTCAAGACAGCCAGGGCTCTGCTACACAGAAACCCTATCTGGAAAAACAAACAAACAAACAAACAAACAAACAACAACAACAAACAAACAAATAACAAAACAAAAAAGGAAAGTGGAGACAACCCTTTATGTTTTCCTTTAGAAAACAGAAATAGGCACATGATAATTGTACACGTTTACAGGGCATGTGGTGATATTTTGACAGACATACATAGTGGTTGACAATCACAGAGGGGCAATTCACACACCCATCACTTCAAAAGCTTGCTCATCATCAAAGACGGGCTTATCCAGCTAGTTTCAAAAGGTACATTATGGAGCTGGAGAGAAGGCTCAGCGGTTAAGAGCACTGACTGCTCTTCCAGAGGTCCTCAGTTTAATTCCCAGCAACCACATGGTGGCTCACAACCATCTATAATAGGATCTGATGCCCTCTTCTGGTGTGTCTGAAGACAGATACAGTGTACTCACGTAAATAAAATAAATAAATCTTAAAAAAAGGGTACAGTATATACTGTTACTCTACTGCCGCCGCCAAAATGAGCGTAGTAAGCAAGGTTAGATCTTAAGACAGATTGTCCCAAAGGATGGTTGTGGTGAATGCTGGCTTTGTCCCAAGCTCTTAGGATCTCAGGGAAGCCAACTTTCCACATCCTTTTGTTAAGATTTTTGACCCTCCCCTTAGACCTTTCTACCTAGACCTGAGTCACTATCTAATCTCCATTTAGTGCTGAAATCCCTCAAACTATTCAACATTGGCCTTAAAGAGTGTCAAGTATCCAAGAACCTCTTGGGGGGTGGCTGTGGGGTAGAGCAGAGAGAAGGCACCTCATAGAATTGGGGTTCACTAAGCTGGGCTGTTTTCCAGAAAAGTGCACGGCTCTTAGTGTTCAGTTCCGCATGGGCAGAGGCAACGGGAGGGGCTGGATGCTGGATGGCTTTTTATCTTCTGGGCAGGAATGGTTTAGCTAAAGGTTAGGGAGGAGGCCCAGCGAGCTTGTAGCACTGCAGGTGCAGCAGGCACGTGGGCCTGGCTTTTGTTGCCTTGAGCTCCCCATCTCCATGGTTTGGGTTTAGAAGAACACATCCGAGAGTTATTTTTAATAGTGAATCCTTCACATCTTGTCACGTTCATTGTGTGTGCAACTCTCTTGGGATGCTTGCACTTCCTTTTTCAAAGGCTGGATAACTATAGCACTCAAGTCAAAACCACAACACTTGGGGACATTTATCCATGAGCCCTGGATGAGGAATAACTGAGAATAGCTTCCCTAACGGGGAGCTTCCATCTGAGTCATTTGCCATGGACATAAACCTCTGTCCAGAGGTGCTTGTTCTCCAGAAACGTCTTGTGGCAGCAGACCCTGCTACTCATGAACAGGCCCTGCCTCTTGTTTGTGCACAGTTGAATATTTGACTAAGGAAGCCCATGCAGTCTCCAGACAGGTGCCTGTACCGTACCGAGGAGTAAGGTTTCTGTGTAACCTTACAGATATAACGAATGCTCTGGAGGGAAAGGCTTGCAGGTTCAAGTTAACTCACCAGGGTTTGCTAGGCGGCTGCTGGTTGGCCCCAGGATCTGATAAGGATCTAGAAAGAAAAAAAAAGCTTACTTCATTCCTCAGCAAATAATCTGAGAGCAGCATCAAGATGAAGGAGACTTCAACGGTTCCTACTTTTATCTCAGGGCCATAGGAAAGCTTGATTAGAGGCCTTGATCAAAGTTATGGCCCAGTCAACGTAGACGAGTAATAGCACTCTTGCTTCATACCTGGTTTCTAAACTTTTAGATTATGCTGTCACTACCCCCCAAACAAAATCGCCCACACGTTTGGAAAGCATCTGGCTAAATTCAACCAGGCAGTGAATGAACTGAAGGATTGCTTATTAAACATGCTTAAAGCAGGTTCCTCAGCAATTACTAGCCATTAATAGATCTTTCTAATGCTGAAGACATTACGCATGTCTGAGTTTTCCGATGGACTATAAAAACCATTAGGTAGCCTGGGTTCTAGTCCCAGCTATGTCATGAACTAAATCATGGTTTGGACAACCTCTGGGTATTTGTTTTCTCAGCTATGAAGAGTGGGTTGGGCTGCTGGGCTCTCTTCCCTTCTACCAAAACTCTGTGATTTTAAGCTTGAAAATGTCAACACTAAGCAGAATTTGTATTTTAGCTATGAAGTCACTCCTTTTTAAAAACACACTGCTTTTTTCAATTATAATAGTAATTATTAATGAATTAAAAAGAATTAATTTAACAGTTCTTGAAGCCTTTCAGTCCACATTTTTTATTAAATTTTGATGAAACTGAAATTGTTTGAGTAGATATTCAATTTTGTTGTTGTTGTTGGAACTTGTTTAAAAATTTGCTCTACCTGACTTGGTTTTCACTTGAATTTCACTTTTTACTACAATTTCTCTTTCTATATTTTGGCTGGAAATGAAGAACCATGTTTGCACACCCCAAAGCAAATAGCTTGTTCAGATCTTAATTCAGATTCTTAATTAAGACAGCAGAGCTGAGTGCAATGGCTCTCCTCAGATCTGTGTAGGGTCTTCCTGTGGGACCTCTCCCCAGAAGACAAGTGGCCAGAGGGGTAGCTGAACAGAGGGCTCTGGCTCAGAAAAGGATTAAGTCAAGGTAGGTTGTCAACTTCCTGTTTGTTGAAGCAAGCAAGGAGGAGCAGGGGCGGGGTCAGGGTCAGAAACAAGGGCATCCCATCATAAGAGGTCATGCTACCGAGGGATTATAGACTGCAGTCTCTAAGTCATTTCTTTATTAAGGGTCTCCAGGTCCATAGCTTCAAAAGGTCTTATGTCTTGACTGCGTATCTACTAGGTGAAGGCATTTCTGTATGGTTTCGTAAAGCGTAAAATGCTTGGATAAGAAGTGGAGGCTCTGGAACTTAAAGAAATTCAGCTCTGCTTGTCTTTCAGCAAATCCTTTCACCCTTCAGAACCCCTGTTTTCTTCCACAAAATAAGGTGTTGGACCATTTCAGTTTTAAGTTCCTTTTAACAGATCGCTCCCTGGTTCCAGGACTTGCTGCTTAATTCCCAGATACTCTCTTGGAAAGAAGAGACAATGTGTGAACTAGAGTTGCCTCTTGGGATACACAGGGGATTTGTTCTAAGGTCTGTCAAGGATACTGAAATCTGTGGCTGCTCAAGTCCTTTACATAAAATGGGTTATTTGCATATAATCTAGTCATATCCATCCACATTCCTTAAATCATAGATTACCATCATGACACATATGCTATGCAAAGAGCCGTACTGTATTGTTGATGGAATAATGAAAAGAAAGCAAGTCTGTCCACAGTCAGTGCAGATGTAGATTCTTTCCTGAATATTATTGGTCTGTGTTTGGTTAAATCCCCAGGCCTAAAACCCACAGATATGGACAGCCAACTGTACACTGTCTTGCTCCACCATTGACTGACTCCACAGCAGTATAACACACAAGTGAGAGGCTACATATTTGAATCACATACCTGGCTGGGGCCGCTGCTCAGTGTTCTTGCCCATGGTCTGTGATCCTCCAAGGAGAGGACCTGTGGAGAAATCAAGAAAAGTGGCAGAAGATGCTCCTGTTACATATCCCCCGGAAGGAGGGCACATGAGCTGCCAGGACCGCACTCTCCCATGGACTCACAGACTCATTTTATTCCTGAATACCTATCAAACCGCTACGCTGGCACTGGTCTCGGGGCAGAAGAGTTAGCAATGAAGTTATATTTTAACAGAAGAGAAAACACTGAACAATGTCTGCTGACATGGGGTTAGACCATTCCTTTGAAATATAGGACCTTGAGCTTCGAGATGGCTCCATGGTAAGACTGTTTGCTGCACGAGGACATGGGCCCAGATCCCAAGCATACCCGTATAAAAACTTGACATGTCTGTGTGCACTTCTAACACGTGCCTGGGAACGGAGAGGGATTGGCACAGATCAGAAGATTACCGAGGCTTGATGGACAGTCAGGCTAGCCGAGAAATGGTGAACTCCAGGGTTTAGTAAGAGAGTGTCTCAAAGGGACCAGGCACAGAGTGATAAAACAGAACAGCCAGTGTCTCTCTTTGGCCTCCATGTATGTGCATGGGTACACGGCTATACTTGTGCCCCCAAATGTACACACGTGTCCCCCACAAATAGACATGGCAATACAGAGGTCTCTCCTGAGAAAGTGTCATTTGAGCACAGACCACCTGGTGCCTGTCACACTGTGTTTCGTGAGAGCCTCTCCAAGGCTGTTCATGTTTGACCTCTGGCTTCCCCAGTTTTGAATGTATGCTGCTTTTTGTGTGATGGGTGGCTCGGTGTAACTGGACCTCTCATACTTCAAACTGACTCACATACTCTTCAGCACTCCTTAGGACTGAAGATCTGGAATCTACTTCCATATTATCATTCACTATCCCTTTCTTATCTTTTGGTCTACTCTGCATCCTAAACTCCATAAACCTAGGTTCCTCACTGTCAGACATACCACCATGGTCGTCCCTGACATCTAGCTCTCCAGGTTTACCTGTCTCCTGTTCCCTAGACATTCCCTAGACATGGCCTGTCTGAGTAGCTCTAACGGTAGCAGGTGCGCAAGAACTCTTTAATACAACCCAGATGAAGACATATGTGTGTCCATGATTTCTCTCTCCTGCCTAAATAACTGGTCCTTGCCTGGCTTATCTTTGTGAGTCCCATAGCGTCATGTCCTGCATGCAGAGTGAACAAACACTGCACACTCATAATTGAAAGGGATCCTGGTTATCGCTTGCACCAATGCAACCTCATTATTAACATAATCTCCCCAATTCCCTTCATTTCCCTGCAGTTTTACTTCTCGGAGACAGTAAGATGGACACATTGGTTGAAGAGTGAATCGCTCTCTTTCACTGCCCCTTAATGGAAGACACTGGGTGGATTTCAACAAATCATCGGCTGATCACTGTTGGTCAAATTAATGTCTGTGATGCGCAACATCCCTTAGGTTATCCTTCATGTTAATCTCTCTAACTAGGGCTAGGGGTATTGACCTGACTGAGCCTTGTCATGTGGAGAATATATGTCCCAGAGATTCAACGTCCTGACTGAAATATCAAAATCCAGACGAGTTACTTTTCTTTTATATATCAAGTTGTTCTGAGAAAACCTCAAACCTTATAAGTTCTAAAACCAAGTACACATAAATATAGCAAAAAAAAAAAAAAAAAAAAAAAAATCAAAGTAGACCTCAAAAATCTGAGCAGGCACTGCAAATTCACACTGACATCTAATCAGGCAGCATGAAGACCAACACTTGTTTTTAGTGTGTGTCTTATGACCCTACGCCCACACCCCAACTTCTGGCTCTCCAGAAACATTTGACTCACCCCCAAATGGTTTCCTATTTACTTACTTTTGTTGAGGCCAGAGTTCATATTATTGTTCCATGCTCCTCTCCTGACAGAGTCATAAGAAGGGTCTATGAGAAAGAACAAAAGAGGACACATCAGCTCTGTATGTTTTGCAGGAAGGTTCGTTCTATGAAGATGCTCTCTTGGCGGCCAGAAGAAGTTAAATTTACTTCAGCAATAACTTGTTAAGCACCACTACATTCCTGAAGTATCGTCTTCCCTGAGTAATATTTACTCTAATATCTTATTTGTCTAATCTGGGAGCTGAAGCAGTAGGAAGAATCCTGAACTTCAAGTTGGAGGATTGGCTCAATCGCTATCCCTGCTGTTATTTGTTGTGAGACGTGGGAAGCCCACAGGTCTCCCCTGACCCGTGTCTTTGTAGACGCAAAATTGTATATGAATTATCTACCTTCTGGGGTTATGCTAAGGATCAAGTGAGAATATTTGTGAGCCACTTTACAAGATTTTCTAAAAAGATAAACTACTATAAATCAAGGGAAAAATACAAACTCTTTTCACTGATGCAAGGATGTTGGGCAAGGATGAAAATCTAAGAGGTGATGTCTAGATGAAGGTCTCTAGGAAGAACGTCTCAAGGTCCAGGCCCATGACATTCCTGTAAGGCCAACTCCAGCCTCGCACCTCATAGTCCTGGTGCTATGGAATGACATGCAGACATGTGTCCACATTGTAGGCTGACCAAGGCTCTCAGACATGTCTGTAGCAGAAAGGGGCAGGGTCTTATAACCACCCACAGAGAGGTCAGGCCAGAATTGTGGTGAGGACTTGGGCTGATCAGAGAATGAACCGACAGAGATCTTTCAGATGGGAGAGGCCAGCACTATATGGACCCTGAACTTTGACTCAGCTTTTCTCTTCCACAACCATGTTCAGAAACTGCTCAAGTAACGGCCTGGAAACACTCATTTCCTTTCTCATTGTGAGAAAGCCATTGAGACATGGCACAGGCCTACCAGAAGGGATAAGGATACAGAATTATGACTTTCAAAGTCTTTCCCTTAACAACAAAGGAACCATAAAAACCATCTGAATAAATGGAACACAAACCTCATCAAACAACTGTCTGACAGGGTGAAACACAAACCATCCCCTTTGGCCTGTCCTGAGCCTCGCAAACAAATTAGAATAAGGAAGGGCTGGGGAGATGAATGGATGGATGGATGGATGGACGAATGGACAGATGCATCTGATTGCCTGGCTTCACTATTACTGGCTAAGACAACCCAAAAGACAGGAAGTGTCCTTGTGGAAAAATCCATGTGCACACGCACATTCTTCATGGGTCTGGAAAAGTCAGCTCAGTTTTTAAAATTATAGTCTTCAGCCATTGGCACGAAAAGCAAAACAGAGCATGGGGGTGGGGTTGGAGAGGGAGGCAGGGAACAGGACAAGGAGACACAGCTCCTTTAAGTTGAATGTTTTTCATTTTTGATCTATTTTTTTTCTTTGTTTCCTGAAAACAGCTTAAGTCAACTAGCCTTGTTATAAGCTTGGAGTGAGGTTGATAGCTTTATGGACACTTTCTGAGGGGATCTGTGGAGTCCCACAGGGTGCATTCAGCTTTAGGATAAGCCTCAGGCAAGGGGGAGCCAGCTAAGTTTTGGAATATGATTAGTTCGGTCTCCTGTCAATCATTTAGAATCAACATTCTGAACGGTGCTGTGTGCATGCACTAGAGAAGTCAGTCATATAAAACAAAGTCCTTGCATTTAGACATGACACAGTCTGAAAGACTATGAGGTATTACGACCATGTGCAAAAGAATGGTTGAGATGTCAATAACTATTGGAGACAAAGGAGGGGAAGGCAAGAAGCACTAGAGGCCTTAGGGACTTGAGCAAGACCTAGCTTCGGGGGTGGGGGTGGGGGAGAGCCATGAAAAGGCTAGTGGTACTGTGGGCATGGCTGGCATACAGGAATGTAGAGGGAGAGAAGAAAAGGACAAGGAAGGAAGGGTTGGGTGGCCCTTTGGGACCTTGTAGGAACTAAGCTATCACCTTTAGGGCCTTCATCATTCAAACGATACGGCCAAGGGGGTTCCCAGTATGTAGTGACTCTGAGAGACATAGAGCAAAGACATTTCCACACATTCCAGATGCTGTGTGGAAAGCACAGAGGCCCTAAGAAGTGGAGGTCATTTTGTAAGGACAGAAGAGAAAGTGGATGACCTGGAAAGTGATAAATATAAGTGTCTTAGTTAGGCTTACCATTGCTACAGTGAAACAACTTGGGGAGGAAAGGGTTTGCTTCACTTATACTCCCAGGTAACAAGACCATCAATGAAGGAAGTTAGGACAGGAACTAGAACAGGAAATCTGGAGGCAGGAGCTGATGCAGACGCCATGGAAGAGTGCTGCTTACTGGTTTGCTTCCCATGGCTTGCTCAGCCTGCTTCCTTATAGAACCCAGGATCATCAATGTAGGGATGGCACCACCCACAATTGGCGTTACAGCATCCTCCATCGATCACTAATTAAGATAAAGACTTACATCCTTCTCAACTGAGGTTCCCTCCTTTCAGATGCCTGTAGCTTATGTCAAGTTGGCGTGAAACTAGCCAGGTGAGTAACTAAAAAGGAGAAGAACCCACTATGTTCCAGGAGATGATGTGTGCCATCTGATGTCTCGAGCACTTGTAAAATCTGCCTTAAAAATTTCAACCTACACTTGCTTCGGAAAGCCCTCCTCCTGGATGAAAACTGTCCCAGAATGTAGGAATTAGTTTCCTAGGATGTCACCATATTCTTTGGTAATGCTAGGTGAGGAATAATGTTTTGAAGTTGAAGCTTGAGGTAGGCCACAGCAGCCCATCTTTTCTAAGATTCTATTTTCAGTCTAAGATTCAGCAGACCTCGAAGGTGGGGGATGCTGAGTTCGCAGGGAGATGCTCCCATAAGCCTATCTCCTGGGGATTCCAACTCAGTACTACTCGGTCCTACCATAAGTGAAGGCAGAAGTGATACAGATGGAGAAGCCACTCCATAAACCAGCCTTGCAACACTGTCACTATGAAGTTCACTGAGCAATGAATGGCCATGCCATCAGCAGGCATCTTCAGTCACTGTGTGACCCAGTGAGTGGAATCAAACATGGAAAATACAGTCTTCTCTCCCATCAGCCCCTCTACATATGCAGACGTCCTTTCTCTGGCCTCTGAATCTGCAAAGCAGTGTGAGGGCCTGCCCATTTACTGCACAAGCTGGTGAATGCACCACAGAGGAGTTGTGGTGCAGGGTATGTCTCCTTCGTGCAAGACTGAAATGAAAAACCAGTGTTTTGAGAGGGAGGTGGCAAGATGAGAAAGCCCAAGGCCAAGGGCATCTAGCTGCCTCGGATGCTCAAAGCATTGGAGACCTTTGGAGCTGAAGTGAAAGCGTCAAGTCACCACTGAGCACAAGGACCAGTGTGCCCCATGTTTTAGGAGAAAGATATCATTAGCGTTGAGATGATCTGTGCTGTTCTCACTCATCTGAAAAACACCTGGAGCAGAAACACATTGGCCCATTTGTTAAATACGCATCCCCTCTACGTCTCCCCATCCTTCTCACTCTCCTTTTCCATTCATTCATCCATCTTTGTTGTTTGTATTCCACACACAAACACCAGGTCCTCACAGCAAGGAGCTGTTACGGTTTGGAGTGTGTCGCAACACTGAGAACAGTGCCCCATACATGGTAAACATGCAATACATACACACGAACCAACGAATGGAATCAGCAGTGTCTCTCCTTGTTAAATGCACACAATCCCTTTTGTTGTCAGCTAGCAGAAAAGAATCCAAGACGCTTACCTTCTTGAACTAGGTCTCTAGCTAGTTCAGGCCTGTGGTGATAAGGACTACAGACTATGTCAACACCGGCTGAGCAGCAAGCCACCCATTTTGAAGTGGAAGCTGAGAGTATGTTCCTTCAGGGAGGTCAGGAGCTGGGCACCACTCATTTATGTGCCTGGATCAACAGGGGACAGCACAAGGGATGGTGGTCCCGTAATGTTGTGTCATCTTGGGTGGTCATCGGCATCTTAGTTTGTGAAAGCATATTCTGATATTTACGTGGGGATAAAAAATAAGCGAGGCGGCATTTATCAGAACTGGTTCCATCATTCACAGGGCAGTGTTATCGTTAAAATGAGGGATTGTGATTTCTCCTATTAAATGTCCCCCAAATAAAAGCCTGGCAGTGAGGTCAGCTACAGTACCAGGCACACTGACAGACATATCGGTAAGCAACTCGGAAAAGCTAGAGAAGGGGGCAAGCCTGCTGTACAAATTCCTACAGACACTCCTGGCTCCAGAGCCAGATGCTGCCTGGCTATGGTCAGCGCCAGATAGTGCAGCGTTCTCCCGCGGGCTGTGGCGGCTCCAAGCAGCCAAGTGCACACATACAGACGCCCCACATGTGGCACATGGAGCCCGCATCCTGACAGCTACATCTGGCTTTAGAGAAGAAAAGTCTGAGGTGGCCAAAGACTCAGTGTCAAAAATGTGGCAATCCCGGCCAGCACCCGAGGTGATGCTCTTGGACCTTCTCTGTGGTGGCAGATGGCTTTATCAGCAGAAAATTATGCCCTGATTCTGACAAACTCTCTTTCTGCCTCAGGGAAGGCTGACACCCCCTGGCTTTAAGGAGTCCTAAGATGACAAATCCTATTGTGATTCCTTTGCTGAGCAGCCACCAGTGGGCTTTGCCTAAGGTTTCTTGTTTCAGGCAGCCCTGAGGTCAGTTCTCGCCAAAGCAAAGAGACCTGGGCCTCATGCCGGGGATTCTGGGCTTTGCCAGCCATTGTGGATAATTCTGCTTCCCATCTACGGCGCCCTGAACAGTTTCTCCATTATGCAATACTCAGTGTGGCTGAATGCGACACTAAATGGTCTCTTAGATTCCAAGACAGCCTCCTAGGGTAGAGTAATATGAGCTCTGAGCCCCGTTGGAAAGGGAAGGCTTTTGCTGGCTGTGACCATGGCATAGACGCACCAGTGTTTAAACTGGTCCTGGAAATATGGCCTTCATCTCTGAGAATACCTTGTTTTCTCCTGATGCCTCCAGTTAACTGTCCAAGACGCAGGTGCATCAGGCTGTACGCAGCTCACACCCTGTCATGACATCACCCACACACAGCCATCAGCAGCACACAGCAGCCTCTCTTTCAGTCCCTCACCACACTGGGCCCCCTGCTCTCTATGCTTAGTGGAAAAAAGATTCACTTCTCGCTGAATTTCTGTTTTTTGCTGGCCAGGCTGGCAGTGTCTGTGCTGTTTATGCTTGGAAAACCTGGGTCTGCTTGCCAACCTCAGTGATGCCAATAAGTAAGGTGTCATCTGTGTTTGGGGACGGTCAGATGTCCTAGGGCCTGTGCCTACATGATCCTCTCAGTGGAGTCTCTATTCGAGGTCATGTTCTCCTAGTAGGTTCTATCTCAGTAGAGGCATGGATGTTTCTGACCACCAACCTGACTGGAATTCTCTGCTTTGGACTCTCCTTTGGGCTGAACACCTCCTACAAAAGCTAACTATGCTTCCTGAACCCCCAGTTCACAACTCTGGAACAGTCTCTCATCTGAAATCATCTCTGATTTGCTAAGAATCTTACCTACTTACTGGCCTGGATCCTACTTTAAATCCAGGGCAAAAGAAACTTACGAAGAAAATGGGCAGTCTAAACAGAGTTTAGGGCTCTGTCCCTGGGGAGTGCTCCTTTTTTCTAGGGCTTAATGGTGGTCTCAGTGGCCATCCATGGCCCTGGAATCTAATCCCAGCTCTGTCCCTATTCATCTGAATCCCCTGGTTAGGTTATTTTGTCTTTTGAACTTCAACTCTGCTTCCCTACACAGCATGATAACAGATCTTAACAGACCTGCTGTGGGAATCAATTGTGTTTTCCATAGATGGGAACTTTGGACATGATATATAGATGCCTGTTCCATCTTGCCTTTACCTCTACAATAAGAGGAGGTCATAAAGGTCGTACAGGAAGGCCTTGAGAAGGAAGAGAGGCCCAAGAATCCCCAAAGACCAACTCTAACCTGGCGCCCTCAAACAGTTATTCCAGGAATACATTCCAAGGAAAGTGGTGGGTCATCCTGAACCCTGGTTTTAAACATGATCTCAGAAGACAGCGATGGGCAGCTGGGAGCGGTCAGCTTTTGCTTCTTCCATGACTGAGGAGTGCTCAGGTTCCTCTTTAGCTGGTCCAGAGGCTCAGGATGAATCCTCTACCTCATTTGATCCATTCCCTAAAGCTCACCCAGCCTTCCCTCCAGTGGGATTTTTGTTCCACAGAGCTACAGAGGATCCTGGCATCCCTCAAGACTGCAGGGAGAGGAAGTTAAAAAGGGAATCCTTTGCTTTAGCTTGGAACTCAAAGAAGCAAGAGAAAACATCCTGGCTCAAGTTTCCTCTTCTCAAGGATCTTGTCCTGGAATTCAAGCAGCCCCTCAGCTTCAGGACCAGTACCACTGCGCGGAGCACAATGGACGTAGTGTTTAAGATATTCTGTGTGCAGAGGGAAAAGAAGATTCATGAGGAAAATGCTGGAAAGGCACGGGGCGGCTTTGAAATACAAAAAGTTTGACAAAGTAAGAGGCACATTCTCTGGGCACAGCCTTGCCACCTTCCTGCAAGGCATCCTGCCCAGCCTGGGCTCTTCTTTCATTTTGTCTGCCCCGTGGGCTCGCTGTCCAAATGGCACAGATGTCTAAATAAACTATTTATTTTGATAAGGCCTCAAAGTGGGGCTTTGAGCCATACGTGGAAGAGGAATTTAGATTGACTAGCTGAATTGGGTATTTGTCAAAATTCCCCTCCACACTGGGTTACAGTAGACACGACTCAATCGCATACTTCTTTGGTCAGATGGATGTCAGGTTTAAAACCAGCTAGGAAAAAAAAAGGCAAAACAACAGCTCATTTAGGCAATAAAGAGTTGTTTATGATTGCCCTCTGGCTCTGCACACAGAGAGGCCACGCTGCCTATACGACGTCCTCCTTTGCCATGGGCGATTGCATCCTGCATCTGCCTCACGATTTGACCTTTGCACACCTTCCTTCCAGTCCTTCGGGCCATTGCTTTCGTGCTTACTGTCCCTGTCTGCTCAACCATCCAGTGTCAAGTGTGTTACCTCTCTGGCTAGGTGAGCATCTCTGCAGCAGAGGGACCGGACCTTAGTCACTTCTGCCCCCTCAGCAAATTTGCTCTTGCCCCACCCCAGTACTAGCTTATTGGACTTAGTGGACACACCCTACCACATACTCACTCATTCAATGAAGTTGTGTTGAATGCCTGCTCTGTTGCCAGACCCACGTATGTGCCTAGAATACAACTCTGGCAACGCAAACTCCCTTCTTCTGTGGAACTTAATTCAGAACAAATAGTAAACAATGCAGTAGATTAGAAGAAGCTGCTGGGTGTGAGGGAGCAAAGCAAGCCAGAAGAGGGAGTAGGCAGGGCTGGGTAGGAGGGCCTCAGAAAACAGAATTTGAGCAAAGATTTGGACTGTCTAACATGATTAAATTGGAGCTCTTGGGAACTCCATGGTTTTCCTCTGAAAAGTACTGGGATTGTCCCATATTGACAGTGACAACTTTCAGGACAGCTAGTTCCATTTTGTCATTTCACATGTAGTATGAGTGGGTTGATATTGGAGGACAGTGACATTTAAAAGCTCTACAACATCTTTTGATTGTTTGCTGGTTTCGTGTTATTCAGAGTCAGTCTGATTTCCCCCATCCATGACTTAAGATGACTATTCTAATGAGGAAACTTCGAACACCAGCAGTTCCCGAGTCTGGCCTTTTGACAGACAGCTAAAATGCTAAAGTGGGTTCCAGGGGACATGTCTTTGGAGTCATCATAGGAGAAGTGGGCAGGTGAGGTCAGACTAAGGGAGACTGCACCACTTTGTTCTGGTCTGGCAGGTGAGCAGGCAATGTCAAACGTGGAATCTTACATCCGAGTATCTGAGAAAATGGCCTTAGTTTTGGTAAGAATCTATTCCCACTACATCACAGAATGGCAGGCTCTGTTTCAGACTTCAAGGGATCCCAGACATGATCTAAACCAGACATGCAAATGAGCATGAGACCCTAGGTTCAAAGTTGGGAGACAGCGTATGTGGCCATGTAAGAATTTTATTAGAAATTGAAAATATGACTCAGACTATCAAAACTGACTTTCTTTAAACTGATCTTAGGCTATTGGGCAGGACTGGTGAGTAACTGGGCCAGCCAACGCTTTCAGGCTCAAAGAGTTTTCAAAATTATATCCCGAGAAGCTTGTGTTTCTTTGGAATAACTGAATCTTATCAAGAACTGGACTGTTTTGGGGTGTCATTTAAAGCTTTAAAGCTATTTGGGGGAAGCAATCTCATGGTTTCCAAACAGTAAAGCCATTCACTGCAAAGGAAAGAATTCGGGATCTCCGTCACTCCAACTCTGCACCCTGCTTCCCAGATCATCAGTTATGTGCTGTGTGCACCTTGGTGAGTGACTTCCCCTCTCTGAAAAGTATACTCTTGTGAGAAACAATTGACTATTTTGTAAATTTCAGACCATGCAAGAGCAAACAGTATATTTAATCCTCACAAGGGTCTTTGGAGAATAGATAAGATCATGTATACACAAACCCTTCACACACGCCAAAGTCTCCTATGGAATTGTAGTTAATCTTTTCCAGTCAGCATTTTGGTGTATGTGTGCATGTGCGTGTGTGTGTGTATGCATGTGCGTGCATGCGTGTGTGCGTGTGTGTGTGTGTGTGTGTGTGTATGTGTGTGTGTGTGTGTGTGTGCTTGTACACTCATCTTGGTATGCACATGTGGATGCCAGAGGTGGTATTTGAGTATCTTCCTCCTATTTACTGCATTCTATATCATTATTGGTATTTAGTAGGATTAGTGTTGTTATTTTGAGACAAGGTCATTCACTGGACCTGAAGCTTACTGTTTTGGCCAGTGATTGGCTGACCAGTGAGCCCCTAGGTTCAAGTTGTCTCTATTCTCAGGGTGGAATTACAGATGCATGCCACCTTGCCCAGTTTTTTTTTTTAATTATGTGGGTAACGCAGACCTGAATTTAACCTCACCTTTGTGCAGTATTTTACCCATTAGACATTTCCCCAAACTATTCTTTTCCAGGTTTTTTTATTCATAGGAGATAAGAACTTAATTTTTTTTGTTGTTTTTTTGTTTTTTGTTTTGAGACAGGTTTCCTCTGTGTAGCCCTGGCTGTCCTAGCACTCACTCTGTAGACCAGGCTGGCCTCGAACTCAGAAATCCACCTGCCTCTGCCTCCCAAATGCTGGGATTAAAAGTGTGCGCCACCACTGCCTGGCTAGAAATAAATTTTTTCTTGTGCTAAGATAATTTCTTCTGATTCTTCCTTTAGTAGAGCAAGACTGAGTAAATATTTAACTCAATTGAAAAATATTAGATTTTCTTTCCCAGCAAATCCATCAACTGTCAAGGTTATTTACTGAAAATCTTTGGGGTGGGAGAAAAGAATAATGGACAAAAGTCACAATTAAAGATGACAAGATAATCTGCAATTAGGTTCAGAAATAGCTCCTGGGTTCAGGGCTTAGGGAAGAGACACAGTTCGTCGGAGTAAGGTAAACACACTGAGCAGGTAGGATTGATTTGGGATTTGACATATAAGTAATTATCTTACATAATGTTATTATTCTCTCTGTGGCTTCTGCCTGACATGAATTCAAGCTGTACCAAAGAGGCGGAAGAAGCGTCTCAGAATTTACTTGTGAGACCTGCGGATTCCCAAAAGAGGGGAAAGCCCTCACACCCCCATGCCAGCCTCAGACTTTCTTCCTGAAAGACTTTACCTTCTCTTCCGTGGGGATTCTACAGGAGAAATGATTTCTTTGTGATATTAAGTTGAGGCTTCTCCAAAGAGAGGAATTTGTTACATCTATAAAAGATTTTCATATTAAAATAATAAATGGTGCTGCTTACAGCCCATCCTTTTAACTAGAAGATACACTTCTTCCCTGTGCGTCAAGAGGGGCTTCCATGTCTGTGCTTCTCTCTCTTCTTCCTTCTTCAAATAGAGAGGAAAAAAAAGACAGATCTATACCTTTCTTTACGGGGATGGTAGGTAGGTAGGTAGGTAGGTAGGTAGATAGAGACAGACAGACAGACAGACAGACAGACAGACATAAGATAGATAAAGGCTTGGGAAAATAAGCTTTTTTTGTAAGCATAGTCTTTCCTTTGCATGTGAGGGTAAATGGTTTCAGAGTCTCTATCATGCACCATGACCCATAATGCTCAAATTCTCATGGTACAGTGCTAAATAGAACGCATGATCATCCTCCCAAAGACTTCCAGTCATTGATGGACCACTTACGCTATCTCACGACTGGGGTATCACTTCCATGCATACACACTGCTGTGTAAGTAAGGCACACTAACTCACTGCACTGCTGGAGGAACATCTAAGATCACTTAAAATACCTAACACAATGTAATTCGTTGCTATACTGTGTCATTTAGGAAATGACAGGGAGCTTGCTTGTCCAAGAGGATGCTCTTTTCTCTAGCAATGGTTGGTCAAAACTGCCGATGTGGAAGCCCTGGATGGGAGAGGCCAGCTATACTTTCCAGTATAGCTAAACAAACCTCCTGGAATAGCTAAATCAGTACATTGGGCAAAGCCCACGTATCTGGACGACCCTGTGCTGAGGTAGCCACCAGTGAGCATCAACAGCACTTGTAGACAATCCCCTTTTCTTGCCAGTTAACTTGAAACCCTTCTCAACATCAGCTAACAGGACCACTTTTAGTTTCCATCACAAATCAGAGCACATGGTGAAGATGTTTAAGAACTAAAATGAATTTCATTCTGAGTTTTAGCTTCACTCTGTGGAGTGAGACAGATCTTTAACGCAAGAAGCAGCTTGGTAGAGGCGGCAGGACTGATATAGTAACAGCAAGACTGGAGAGGAATAAGGAAGGCCAAGCTTACTTAGCAAGTGTGAATTGCTACCAAGAAATGTGTGATATGGTCAGAGCTTCAGCCACAGAGCACTACAGTCAAGGCCTCTCTCTGCTGGTATGGAAGGAGGAGGAATGGAGTCAGGTTGGAAAGTTCCCCAGGATGTCATTACCCACAAATATCTTCCCACAGCCTTGTACATTTGGCCCTCTACCTTCAAGTGTTTACAGGAATCACATTCCTTTATAGAGATGCACCAGGGCACGTGCATTCCCCGTTACCGTCATTAGCAGCGCAGAACACATACATGGGTACCTACAGCCTCATTTATTTCTTCTGGAAGCCTCTAAGAACAGCTCTGAAATGCATAAAAGCAAAGACAGGCACAAGAAAGTCATGTTGATCTAAATGAGAACTTCTGACTATCTGAGGGGAGTGCTGTCTTCTGGCCCAGGGACATGAGAGGCCAGCCTATGGTGACAGAAAGGATGCTGATGTAAACCAAGAAGCTAAAGTTGTCATTAAGTGTGAGAACAAAGTGTGGGCTGTAAAGGTTGAGGTGGGAAAACACTGCAGAAGCAATGGAAGCTGTCGATTCTAAGGACCCAACAGTCAGCTACAGCTTCCTTCCTCAGTGCCCCAGTGCAGGAAAAGTTAACTTCATGGAGGGAGCTTAGGTGAGGTAGGATCCTGGAAGGTCTTCATGATTGATGCTCATATCAACCAAGGGGAACATGACAACCTGATTTCTAATGACATGTCTGTGTCTCACTCTCGTTTTTTCAGATTAAGTTCATTGCAACACATGGAAATGGTTTTACTCAGTGTAATATGCCTTTTACTGAAGCTCATTTTTTTCATTTCTCTTAAGTGTTCAATTAAGCTCAAAAGCTTAATCATGTATCATCATGCAAATTATAAAAATATATCTACAGAAAAATTTGTGAAACAAACTAATATGCCTCCAGAAATGCCGGTAACATTGAGAAATTTTGAACCATTGCAGGAATCGATGCAGTCCCATGGTTTTAACAATTAGACAAACCCAGCTTCCTGAAAGAAATGGGTCTTTTGGCATGCTGTGATGTTATTAATGTCAACTTGGCAAGATGAAGGAGACAAACTTCTGGCCATGCCTGTGAGGAACAATTGATTAGGTTACTTGAGGTAGAAGTGGGCAGCACCATTCCCTAGGCTTGGATCCTGGACTGGATTAAAAGGAGAAAGGCAGTGGAGCAGAGCAGTCGCTCTTCTCTGCTAACTCCTAACTGGAGATGCAATGTGAACAATTGCCTCAAACTCCTACCTCCAGGACTTCTCACCATGATGAATCTTAAACTGTGAGCTTAAAGAAACCTTTACTTCCCCAAGTTGCTTTTGTCAAGGCATTTTCCCCCTCAGCATCAGTAGTAATTAAGACATAGTTGGGTCGAAATACAAGAGGAAATTTCAGAGCCTGTCTTCTACCTCGGCTGGGGAGGAGACTGTGAGAACAGATTCTGCCCTGCTTCAAACCAACATGGTGATTTGGGCTTCTCATCTATAAAATGGGAATAATGATAGCATTAAACTAATAAGGTTTTATGGCATAGAAAAATCTTCCATGACTAAGTATTTAATAAATATGTTATAAAGGAAAAAAGATAGAAACAGGAAAGAAGGAAGGAAGGAAGGAAGGAAGGAAGGAAGGAAGGAAAGAAAGAAAGAAAGAAAGAAAGAAAGAAAGAAAGAAAGAAAGAAAGAAAGAAAGAAAGAAAGAAAGAGAAGGAGGAGGAGAAGGGGAAGGGGAAGGGGAAGGAGTGGTAGTAGTATTCTGGAGGATCACTTTTTCCTGTGGTTCCCCTTTGCACAGCCACAGACTGAGAGGCCACACTTGAAAGAGAGTTTAGCTGATAAAATAGCAAGTAGCATTTGGGTCAAAGGGACCACGAGCTCCTAAGCATGGACAGCTACACGATGAGACATTTTCCCTTGTTATTTTGGGATGGGACCCTTTACAGCTTCAGGGTTGATCATATCAAGTGGGAAGTGAGGGTTAGCAGAGAGGAGGGGAGGGGAGGGGAGGGGAGGGGAGGGGAGGGGAGAGGAGGGGAGGGGAGGGGAGAGGGTACCCCCTGCAACCCCCACAGGAGAAAAAGCCAGTCTCCCCATAGAAGCATCTTGGAGGGCTGGCTTACAGTGACCTTTTAGGGAGTGGGTTAAGGGTGACTTTCATCTGCCCATCCAATGGTTTCTAGCTCCAGGGTGCTTTAGTCATTTGAGAGGAAAAAACTGTCCTCTGGAATCTGTCCAATACTAAACACTACTAAATTGGAGAAAGAGTGGGTACAAACAAAACACCTCATAAAAGGGGCAGAGGAGACTAGAACCAGGCAAAGCTATAGGGCCAAGGCCTCTGAAGGGGCGGCAGGTCCCTGGGTAGGGGTGGGGTAAGTGGAGAGACAGTCCCAAGCTTGACTGAAGGCATAGTAGGTACAGTTCCATTCAGACTCGAGGGCAGACCCAAGAGAGCAAGCATCCACAGTTGTCCAGAAGGTGCTGTGACATAAACTTACACGTTGCCCCTGGATTTCAAGTATGAACAGAGGGGGTGGCTGCTGCCTAATCCCTCACAACACCATGTCAAAGATCCAAAGAACCCAGTGTGGTCCTGCTTCCAGGGCCTGCAGATTGAACACAGAGGAGTCATCTCCTTGCAACCTGCAGCTCTAGGCTGATGTGAGTGTGGACGAGAGAGGGAGAGAACTTATGCTTACGCTGAGGATAGTGGTCAGTGAAGGATGTGTGTGTGTGTGTGTGTGTGTGTGTGTGTACTTCAAAGAAATCCTAGTAAGAATAGTGTGTACATGCACAACACCAGGGCAAATGCTCCCCTCCCCTCATCCCCCCTCGCCCATCTACCTACTTCTCACCAGGTTGGGGAATGAGACTTCAAATCTTTTGCTCATTAGCCTGGAACAAATTTACACTTGTCTTAGGGAACATGAAAACTGTTTCCAGTAATTTTAGAGACCGTGTGCTCGTCATCGTATGGCCACACGTGTGCAATAACAGAGCACACAGCACACCCTGGGACAGGAATAACAGTTCTTTTACTTAGAGAAAGGAAGGATAATGGTTACTTAGAAAGTGTCCCAGACAAGCTGTCAAATTGAATTCAGAAACTTGGAGTCTGACTCCAGGGCCGGGCTGGCTGGCTGGACTCCCCTGAGATTGGGGTTTCCTGCCTGCCAGGGCTCAGAGACAACGATTCTTTGTTTCCAGTTTCTCAATCTCTCTCTCTCTCTGTGTGTGTCTCTCTCTGCCTCTCTGCCTCTCTGTCTCTCTTTCTCTGCCACTTTTTCTCGAAAATAAGTAAGTAAAAATAAAAATTTTTAAAAATCAAACACATCTCTTAAAGAGGGTCAGATAGGAAACAGACAAGACATTAACTCTGGATTTTTTTTTTAAGTTAAAAACAAAACCAAATACAAACCAGAGAGAGAAAGCTACTGTTTATCTATAATCACAAATCTTGCCTCTGGACCACAGAAATAGCTGAGAAACACACAATTACACACCCTCACCCACACACAAGCACACACACATAGATACAGACACAGACATACACAGACACAGACAGGCAGACACACACACAGATACAGACACAGACATACACACATACAGACAGACAGGCACACACACACACACACACACACACACACACACACACACACACACCACATCATTTCTATTCTTGTTTCTATGTTCACCTACTCTCCCCTCCCCATAGACTCACAGTCTGAATGTGGGCCTCCCAAGAGCACGCCACCCTCGTTCACTGTACACAGGTGTGGAATGCAGACATTCTGCTCGTTTAACTGTCCTCCCACTCAGATAAAACTTATCATTGTCTTTACAGTCACAGAAAAATTCCAAGATACATAAAAGGGAAAAAGTCCAGTGAAGCCTTACTGGGGCCCATTGCTCTGCTGAACAATTAAAAGCCATGGCCAATCTCACTTTAGCTCCACCCCACTACCACTGGGCCTTAGTATTTTGAGGCAAATTCCTGGCTCCTGCTTTGGGCTCCATACCTGAGATTCCAGTCTCACCATGAAGTGCCTAAGCACATTGTCTCCAGTGCTGGAGACCTACCCAAGGGTCACACATGCCACCCGCTGACACTTTGTTCACGTGTATAGGGACTCACCTTTTTCAAAATACCACCCAGAACACACGTGGAGGCATATGGCAGTGCCTACACACACCCCAGAATCAGAGTTGCCCCTCCTACATTTCTATATCCACATCCAGCTTTTCCAGAGACACCCCTCCCTCCCCCACCCCCACACACATTACACCATAACCTCTCGGATGATGTCATTCTGAACTCCGATGGAGAGGGTGTGTGCAGGAGGCAGCAGGGCGACTTTCTGAGACTCTACTGCTCATCTGCAGGTGTGATTGGCGCCCCTTGGCTATCATATTTCCAAGATTCTGGAAGGTTTATTGTATGGAGCAAATCCTCCATAAGTCAGAGAATCAATGAGCAACTGGGAGAAGGCAGAACGACTCACAGAATTCAGGTCCATTCTTTACTAAGGCACTGACCACCTACATCCTTTGCATGAACACACTGGGCCAGGGAGATGGCTCAGTGAGAAAAGTCACTTGTTACTAAACCTTGAAGATCTGAGTTCAAATCACAGAACCTACATGGTAGAAGAAACCAACTCTGCATGTGTTGTCTCTGACCTCTGCCCTTGAGCTATGGCATACCACCCATACCACACAAAAGGTAAACTAATATAATACTAAAAAGTCCTATACAGCTTGGATCTCTCATATACTAAATGCTTGTGGTCTGACGTATTTTCAGTCTTCTGTAGTATCTTTCAGGTTAGGGTGGCTTTGGCTGGTCTCAACCATTTTATGGCCTTTGATTCTTTTGGGGGGTGTTGTTTTGTTTTTGTTGTTTTGTTTTTTTGTTTTGTATAAAAGATATTCAGTAGGTATTTTCAACTGTGGCTCTTCCTTCCTTCCCCTTGGAGATCTTGAATGTGACAAGTGACTTTGCATTTATGAATGTGATTTGACAGCACTTCCTGACATCGCCTATAGGGGTCTCTCCCTAGGAAGGTTTTGAGCAGCTTGGCTTCTCAGCTATGGTGGAGCATCCTGCACAGCGCTATACCATCCATTAGAGTACAATATCTTCACATTGTTAGCCTCTGGTAACCCTCAAATATATTTCCCCAACAATAATGTTAATTACTATTAAATTCGGGTCATAAATCATAATAATGAACTGTTATGAATATAATTTATCAAGCATTTTTGGCATGTCAGACATCATGCTGATTTACAAGGGCATGGAAATTAGCCTCACTTTATACATGATGAAATGGAGTGTTCTGACTTAATCGGAAACATCTCCCACAGGCTCCGAGCTTTTGGATGCTCGCTGCCCACTGGATGGTACAATTTCATTGAACCTTTAGGAGATAGAGACTGTTTGGAGGAAGTGGATCACTAGGGGTAGGCTAATGATAAAGGCTATAGCTTAACCATTGAATCTTGGTCCACCACCATGGGATCGCCCACTACCAAATGTTCTATTCTTCTCATCTCTGCGAAACACTCCCTCTATCATGCTTTCTCCACCACAATGGACTGAAGTCTCTCCAAAACCGCAAAGTTTCTATCTCCCCTGTCAAGTTGTTTCTGTCAGGTATTGTGACAGCCATACAAATAATATACTGAGACAGAAAAGGCAAACCCTTGCCCAAAATCACACTGCAACTTCATTAGTATAACATTGAAAGAGGAGCTGGGTGCTTACCTTAGGTGAGTGGAAAACATTCATTAACAAATACTTAAGATGTTGAGATTAAAATGTGGGAAGCACCCCTCCCACATTTTATGGGGAGCAAATCAAACCTATGTTGGGTAGAGTCTTTTTTTTTTTTTTAATATGGAACGCTTCACAAATTTGCGTGTCATCCTTGCACAGGGGCCATGCTAATCTTCTCTGTATCATTCCAATTTTAGTATATGTGCTGCCGAAGCGAGCACGGGTAGTCTTGCTTTGCCCCAAATATGGGTGACATCTAAGGAACATTGGGAGCTCTTGGCCCTATTATCCTTAACTGCAGGACGGGGACAAGAAGGTAGCAGCTGCGATCTCATGGTGATGGTGTGTGGATAATGGATAATGGATGTGAAAATATTTGGTAAGTAGATACTACAGAAGGGTTGCTATTCCATGCTTGGCCCTTGTCCTTGGAATTCTTGAGAGGAGAGGCTCTCTTAAGCATGATCCATAAATGGGCAGCTGGGCATCCAGCATATGTGTCATGGGGCGATTTAGCCCCTCTCTTTTCAATCCTTGGCAAGTATGAAGACAGACTTTTTATCCATCAGTCAAGGTAAGTGCCAGTAATGGAGCTTCTGCAGGCCATCTACCCTTGGCAGCTAGGGCAGTGGTTTTCAGTTTTTCACCTTCGGCATCAAGTCTCAAAGGCTCTAGGTGGGGGCCTAGAAGCTCAGAGCTCCGCCAGGCCTTGTCAGCTATGAGGTCCAGAAGTTAGTGAACAAGGAGCTCTATATCCGCTGCCTGTTGGAGAGCTGGAGGTATTGAGATAGATGCAGGATGAGGGCTAAGGAAATGAGGGCCTTAGGCATGTAGGGGAGCTCTGAAGTTAGGTGCCTACTCTTGCCTATTGTGGGGGCAAGGAGCACTTGCAGAGGGCCCTGGGGCAGGAGCTGCCCAGAAAACCAAAGAGAAAGCTGGGACCTTGGATCTACCACCCAGGATCAGCAGTCACACTGGATTTCAGTGTGCAGGACAGGGAAGAAGGGAGTAGGGTCAAGCTTGGCTCTAGAAGGCTTATGTGGAAAGGCCACTTAGTCTCTTGAGCCTCAGTGCTCCCCCATATACCCAAGTTAGCAACACATGATCTGTTTTTAGAGAGCCAAATGAAGGCATGGGAGCAGGGAGTTTCTAAGATGTAAGATGCTAAACTCATACCTAGTTGTCAATAACAGTAATAATGACATCATCAACTGTGAGATGTTTCACCCACCCGTGCTTACAATCAGTATATCCACAGGTCTTTGTCTAGGATGACCTGGGGACAGAGAAGGTCAGAAGGATCCAGAAAGACCTGGAGTGGCCCTGGATGTGCCGGTTACGTTCCTTCAGTACAACGAAGCAGGGCTTGTCCAGCTAGAACTTAAGAAAAAAATCCCCAAGGCCCCCGTAGGTACCCAGTAGAGATTTAGAATTAACACATTATGTCTGGGCCTTAGCCTCAGTATTTGTTGTTATTTATGCATTTAATTTTTTAAAAATAAAATTTACCGTTTTAACCACTTTCAAGTGTATAACTTAGCCACACTCTGCACATTCAAAGACAGTGAAATCGTCACCAGCTTCCAGCTTCAGTACTCTCTCTCTGTCAGCAGTCAACGCAAAGCACTTCTCTCTACCTGCAGCCTCTGGCAGCCAGCCCCCATTTCCATCCAGTGAGCTCCAGGGCTCCAGGTTGCTCCAGAGAAGGAAGTTACAGAGGACTTGTCCTTGGATGTCATTGTTTTACAAAGTCTACAAGGGGCTCTCTGTGCCCTTAAGACGGAAGGCTAAGGTCTAGTAGAGGCTGGGTATACATTTGTTTCTGAAAAGGGAACAGAGATGTAGCTGGAGGCAGCAGTGAAAAACTACAGAGGCAGAGAAAAATGTTGCAGAAATTCAAATTTCTGCACCAAATTACACTTAGGAAAAGATAGCTAGAGGGAAAAGACTGTGTTTTTGAGGAGGAACCTTGGCAATAAGGGCCATTAAATCATACATATTTTAAAATATTTCAAATATATAGTGACTGTAAGTACTTTGAGAACTCAGAGTGATGTTACTAAGCTTATCTGCAATGTGTAACAATCAGGTGAAAGACACAGACACATCCATCACGTCACAAAAGTAATCACTGGGGCCGGGGAGACAGCTCAGCTGGTGAAGTGCCTGTGGACCAGGCATGAGAGTCCAGACTGGGATCCCTGGCAGCCTCTAGAAGCCATATGCCTGCCACAGTGTGGCTCTCAAATCCCAAAGCTAAGGAGGGAGAGGTAGGAAGGATTCTGGAGCTCACTGGACAGCCAGCATAGCTGAATGGATGGCTTCCAGGTTCAGTGGAGAGCAACCCAGGGAAACACCTGACGCCAGCTTATAGTCTCCACATGCATGTACACAGATATGTGTGCGCATGCAAACATGCACACGCCCTCAAACATGTATACACACACACACACACACACACACAATCCTATTAGCTGTTTTGAAAATATTGAATTGACTGCTGTCAATCATTCTTTTCCTACTCTGCCTTAGAAGCTGTTCCTTCAGCTGCATGAGGTCCCCACTGGCCCCTCACCCTCTATAACCTTTCCATTCATGGCCTTCCCAGACTCTGGTAACAACCATTTCTCTCTTATGACAGTGGCTTAAGTGAAAGGGGAACTTTCCTTACCATACTCTGAGGGGCTACAAACCATTCAGGGGTCACTTTCATGTTGTCCCACCTCTCTGCACAGAAAGGAAACAAAAACAGCGGACTGACTCACAGAATGGTGCAAAGCTCCAAAACAAAGTATGTACCCGCACCAGGCACACTCCAAAATCCTGTTTAAGTGACAGCCGAGGCTGCTATGGAAATGGTTGACAATAACCGCTGTCTTCCTGCTTTAAGTACATTAAACTTGACAAATAAGGTAGAAAATGTTCAATGGTTCCAATTGGGTATAACTGAGACTCACAACACATTTACAGGTCTGTGGAAATTGAGTTTTGAAATGTTGTCTTACGTTCTACATACAAATAACCCTGAGATAGCTTCAGTCAGTGTTTTAGGAGGTAGGCAGGCTAGAAAGGACGATCATGCCATTCTGAACTAAAGCAGCACTCTAGTTGATAAGTACCATGAAGATACATTAATAGACTTCATCTCCTCAGCTTCTCCCATTTGCGCCTGATGCCAGCTAGCACCTGCCCTTTGCAAAGCAGGGAGCAAAGGCACCCGTGGGCACACACCCAGCTCTGATTGAGTGCCGTGTGTGCCTCTTATTCAAAGAGAGACATAGTCAAGGTGGCATTGATGTCTTCTATTTCTTTTTCCATTTAATATTAAAAAAATAAAGATAGCTATTAGGGAAGAAGAGAGGCAGAGAGGTGGGAAGAGGGTGAAAGGGGGGAGGAGTTTGTTAGCTTTGTATTGCTAATGTACTTTATTTTGTGGCAGGCTGGCTCCTTCAGCCAGACTACCTCAAAAGGGGGAAGGCAGTCGCCTAAGTGGAGAGCTTTACTGGGAACAAAAGATGCACCTGCAAAGCACTGGCTTAATCGTCTCTAGAGGCCAGGGCCGAGGCTGGGAGATAAATGCCCATCACCACCTGAATGGGGGCAGCCGGTGCTGCGTTTGCCTGGATGCTACAGTCAATTCATTTCAGAAGAGGGTTGCTACCCAGTAGGAGCTGGCGGCTCTGAGCAGCCTGAATGAGGCGGCAGGGAGACAAATGCACTCTCAACACAAAAGGGCCAGCAGAGGAGGGGCTCAGCCTGGCAGGTAGAGCCCAGGGCCAGGGCTGCACTGAACTCCTCAGCAGGAAGGAGGACTTGGTTAGTGACTGCATTGTCTGCAGACCAGTTTCTCAACCTAAATCAGTATTTAAACCAGTACGAACAGAGCAGATAGACCATTAGTTCTGTCTACCCAAAAGTCTCATTGGTTAATTCTGATGGTACCAGCACGCTGTACAGTAAATCCTAATTCAATAGTTCAAAACTCGCCTTCCCTTCCTGCTCTTCCCTTCACGTCCATCTTTCTTCTTTCTTTTCCTTCCCATCCTTCCTCTCCTTTCTCCCTCTGTTTAGTGGCTTATTTGTTTCTTTCTAAACCTGCAAGCCATGGCCCCATTGTCAGCCATCCTCAGAAGCTGATTGCTTTACAGTCAAGACTTGACCCTCCCTGGAAGAACCCTGAACCTGACGTGAGTCTGAGGACAGAGATGTGACAAAACCAGGGAACCAGACCTCAGTGTATTCATCATGCAAATAGGTATTCTCTGCTATAGGCATGTGTAACATGATGGGGCAGGAGATCATCAGACTGTAGAATGAGTGGGCAGAGCTTCAATTCTCACACACAAAAATATCATTCATCTGATTTGGGGACTCGGTGGCCAAAACAAGACTAGGTTGGGTGATAGTTTGTGTGTGTGTGTGAGTGTGTAAGTGTATGTGTATATGTGAGTATGCATGTGTGTGTATGTGAATTTGTGTGTGTATGTGTGTTTATTTGTGTGTTTGGGTGTAATATATGTGTGTGTATGTGTGTGTGATCATATGTGTGTATATGTGAGTGTATGTGTGTATATGTGAGTGTATGTGTATATATGCGAGTGTTTGTATGTGTATATGCGTGTTTGTGAGTATATGTGTGTATGTGTGTGTATTTGTACGTATGTGTATTTTTATGTGTGTATGTGTGTGTTGCTGGATCAAACCCCGGGCCTCACACATGCTGTGCATGCACTCCACCAGCGAGCCGGAGCGTCAGTCCCTGCCAATGAAGACTCTGAGAAGCATCCTTGTGGTGCTCACTAAAACCATTTTTTCAAGAAAGTTTTCTTTCTCGCTGATCAAAACCAAATTATATCAAATGAACTGTTTGACTAAACCAACCCCAACCAGAACAGGCCAACTTATCCTAGACCAAATCTTCAGATCACCACTTTAAACATGAACTGAAATGCTAATTTTTCTTTTAGGAAACAAAGAAACAAACAAACAAACAAACAAAACTTTATAAGGTAGACATACATTCCATTATCTTCACCAGGAGAGCCCCCAAGTGTCAGCTTGGAAAGTCAGCCGATTCATTGTTCTCTAAGGACAGTCCCCTTTCTTTGGGTGGGGGTGACTTTAATTTATATTCTTGTGATGTTTTTATGAGATCTTTCAAAGCCTCCCTTGTAGTTCTGAAATGGTGGCAGAGGAAGAAAAACATGGTCTTTAGAAAGAAAAAAAAAGTTTGCTTTTTTTGTTATTGTTTTGTTGTTGTTGTTTTGTTTTGTTTTGTTTTTTGTTTTATCTTGTGTCCTAGAAAAATAGTTTCCCGAGGAAGGAATTGGTGTCCAGACATAGCATCCCCCACCTGTCTGAGAAGTATGGACCTGTGCGGTGGTGAGAGTGGAGGGAACCTGGGCGCATGAGAGGACAGACTCACCTTCCTTGACATTCAGTCGTGAGGACTGGTCTGTATGGGAGGTTGTGTTATAGGCCAGCAGTGAACCTGAAATGAAAGTAAAAACAGAAACATCAAGCTTCCTCGGTCTGAATCTAGAACGTTCTCCAAAAGGCCTGTGTGTTAAAGCCAAGGTTCCCAGCATGTTAGAATTAAGATGTAGAGGAAACTTTAGAAATGGGGCCAGAGTAGGAGGCTGCTGACCCTTGCGTGGGCCGTGGATTGTGGGACCCCACCTCTGGGATGTCGATACTATAACAGACAATTTTCTCAGTGTCTAGAACAGCAGATCTCAACCCGCTGGTGTGTGGTCTTCTAAACGGAAGCTTTGATGGAAACGTCTCTGCACCAGGTCCAGTGGAGCTACTTGGGATAGACGATTGTTTTTCTGTTGTGATTGCATGTAAAACATATGTTCCTCTCTTTCCTCAGACTAGATCTGTCCTTTTGTTTAAAGTGATCCCAAGAGTTTATTTTATAAATTGGAGGCATTTTTAGGATTCCTCTCATGATTCTCCTGGGGATTTTTTTTTTAAGCCTTCAAAATAAGGGCTGGGATCTGCTTTTACAAAGGACGCCATGAGCTCAACACATGTGTTTGAGGCTACCAAAGCCTTTCTAAGCACAACTCTTCTCCCTGCGACATGTGGCCAAGGGAACTGACTGACGGTCAGGCTGGGAATGGCTTGTCAGCCATGTCTCTGCTTAGCCTCCAGTCAAGGAGGGGCTGGGAAGTAGAGGGGTGTCCCCTTTAGCTACGGATGCTCTGGTTGAATACTCAGAAAATATGGGTCTAAGCAGGGCAGCCAAAGTCACCTCTTATGGGACATAAGACCTTTGGCTTAGGTACCTATCACTTCTAGGTCTCAGCAGTTCCTAGGTGAAAACCAGGAGGTGGTGGGTACCATTTAGGGACTGCTATATGCCAAAGTGCAGATATGTAGATTACATAAGGGACACAGCCACCCGAAGGCAACATTCCATCTTCCAAGAATATTAGTGACAAATTCATCTTAGTCTAAGCTCTCCTACTTCAAAGTAACAAGTTTATTTGGGTATAGCTCCCCTGGTCACATGTCCCTCGTCTATACTGGGCGAAAAATGACATCTACAGAATGTGGCTTCAATAAAACTAAGCTCAGAAGGTGTGCTGCAGAGATCCTAGCTTGTTTTAAACATTCAGCAGAGGCTAGCACTTATCATGACTGCTTTCAGTTACACAGAATGGAAACCCTTTACACAGAGCTTGCGGGCACTGGCCTTGCTGGCCGGCTGGAATTCCAGCTAGGGATGGATTCTGCCGCAGTGAGGGATAATTCTCCGTGACTGGACAGAGCTTCAGAAATGGAATCAAACGTTCCAAGAGAATACCCCAAACCTCTCAGGGGTAAGAGCAAGAATGTCTGTGCCTCAGTCCCAGGCATTTTCTCCCTCAGGCAGAACCTTGCTGCTAGAGCAAATAAAGAAAAATAATGGTCTCCAAGCAGCAAACCACTCCAGTCATTAGTACAAAGTTAGACAGAGACGGAGCTCAGATAAACCACATTTATTAAATTTCCCCCCATGGTCAGAGTTCCTCTCTGGGCACACGTGAAGCCACAGGAAACTCCCAGAATGCCAAGAGAAAGGGTCGCTTGACCTCCTGAAAGCCTGCATGAAATACATATTTCATGGTAACCTAGGGGAGAGATTTTGCCCCAAGACTGTCTTAGTTCAAGTTTCACAGGGGAGGGGCAACCTACATGGGGGTGGGGCTGGTTTCTCCCCAGGGAGACACATTTTCTTTTCACTGGGTTTTCTTTCACCAGGTTCTCAGGATGCCAAGGGTGCCCCTTGTGTCTTTTTTTTTTTTTTTAAATTACGTTAACTTGCCCTGTTACAGGGAAGTCCTTCCTGGAGTCTGGTCTCCCATTGGAGGTTTTGAGTTTCTTCCTCCTGCTCTGAGGATCTGACCTAAGCAGTTCTATTGCTGCTGAGTCCTGAGGAATTTCCTGAAAGCAAGGGCCACAATCAATGGCTATATAGGACACACACACACACACACACACACACACACACACACACACACACACACACCTGTGTATACTCCTATACACGAAGGAGTATGTGCCCTTGTTCAAGATCTATCTATCCACCTTGGTTTTTTGGGGTACAGAGTCTATTGCTATGACCTGAGCCAGCTGATAGGTAAGGCTGGCTGTCCAGTAAGCTTCAGGAATCCACCTGTCTTCACTTCCGCAGTGCAGGGACAACTGAGACAAGTGTATGCTGTCACAACTGGCTTTTTCCACGTGGGTTCTGGGGATCAAAGTCAAGTCTTCACACTAGCATGCCTGGCTCTTTCTTGACTAAACCATCCCCCCTTCTTCCCAGACACTATCTCTCTTACTTAGTCCTTGAAGGGGCCACCCAAAGCATGCGTATGCTAGCCTCCTCCCACAGCTGAGATCAACCTTTAGGGAAGTCAAGGCTTACGATCACACAGCCAGAGGAACCAGAGCCAAGAGACAAGATCAACTGACAGGCTGCTCTATAAGACCTGTCCTCAGTTCAGAAGCAGGAGCATCCTTTAGGTTAAATCAATACAGGCAAGATGGGCAAGAACGGATGCACGTTTATTCCAGCACTCCAGAGACTAAGGCAAGAGCACCACCGAAAGTTCCAATAGGCTGAGGTTCACAGTGAGGCTGTCCCAGAAATTATAAACAAACAAACAAATAGTAAGGGGGGTAGTAAAGGCAGAAGGGATGAAGGGAGGGAGGGGGAGGGGGGAAAGGAGGGAGGGGGAGGGAAGGAAGAAGGGAAAGAAAAGGTGCTGGAAGGTGAGGGCAGGTGTCTTGGGGGCTAGTTGTACCTTGTGATTTTCATAACTCCCTGCATGTTATACCTAATTTAAAGTGTTGTTCACTCTGTTATGTGTGTGTGTGTGTGTGTGTGTGAGACAGGATACATTCATGTGCACATATATGTGTCTGTTGATTTGAGACACATTTTGCTCTAAAATGTTGGTAGTGACCCGGTCCTTCAAGATTAAGAGCTCGAGGACAAGATTACTTTGTTTTCTCTTTTTCTTTCCTCTGCTCTCTTTTTTCTTCTTCTTCTTTCCTCCCCCTCTTCCTTTCCCCCCTCTCCTCTTCTTTTTTCTTTGTTAAGTCAGATTCTCATGTATACCAGGTTGGCTTAGCAGCCATTACACAGCCCCAGGACCATCGTAAATGTCTGATACTCCTGTTCCCACCACCCAAGTGCTGCAGATGACAGGCAGGCACCACCACACCAGTTTCTAGGGTGCACACGATCAAAACCAGAGTGTCCTGCATGCTAGCCAAGTGCTCTACCAACTGAGTGACATCCCTAGCCCAGCAAGGTCGTTTTCCGTTTTGGGATCTGAAAGGAGTTAGTAAAGTGAACATAGGATGGGACTTGCAGATGGGAAGTCCTTAGCTTCCTTTAGCTCTGCGGACTCTCTAACTTGCTTTTCAAACTGGACACCTGGAGCAGTGTGGACAGGGGACCTGGTGCCAGAGCCTTTGTCTCTGGCTCCATTCATGTTACCATAGAACCCAGCAGCATCTACCCCAACCCAACCCCAGCCAGCCAGTCAATTCCTAGCTCACTTTCTTTGTGCTACAGCCAGCCCCAGCCCTAAATGCACACTGGGGAGGGAATTAAGGCTCTACACGCTAAACAACAGGCCAGCTGACTACTGAGTTTCAGGCAACTGGGCACTTTATCTTATTGGAAGCCTGCCTTCTTTTCTTGGCCTGATCCAGATGGAAAGTTTAACACTTCCTTGGCTTAATGACTGGGCCATCACCTTTGCATGGCCATCTGAGGTTGCAGATGGGGATAGCACAGAGTGTAAAATGTGTTTTCCATTACGTTTAAATTAAAAATGGGAATCAAGCTGGAGTCCTTTTCTGTGGTGTCCCTGATACTTGATGTATTTCATCCTCTGGGGTTGCCACTGTCTGAAAGTGTGCCTTCTTAGAAGGTTTCCCAGCTCAGGCCCAGATGGACATTCCACTCACTTCCTTTGAAAACGAACAGGAGCAACAACAAAACCCCTTTTCTTCTGCTTTGGGCCACTCATCCCAGGAGCTTTTGGGCTCCCAGACATCCCCAAACTCCCCCCAGTGGCTCTGTGACTGAACTGTTAGTTGGAGACAGATAGCGTTGCCTCATTGGCCTTGGCCTGAGAAGGGACTGATCTCACTTGCCCATTCTCAGCTGCCAACAGTGTCTCTGTCCAGTGGGCATATCTGGGAGATCCTGGCAGAGCTGCCAATCACACCCAGAGTCTGGGGGAATCGAGGAGGTCAGGGTGCGTGAGAGGAGGGATTTGGTTTGATTGGCTTCACTCCTGGAGGCTGCAGAGGAGTTTTGCAAAGCCTGCATCTATTGGTGCAACACAAATGGAAAGCCATATGGGGACATTGGTTTTGCCCTCAAGTTGGAGGCTGGAGAAGAGATTGGCCCTGGAGATGAGAAGGGAGACAAATGAGGTGTGGTCTGCCTGTGTCAGCATCTTAATTCAGGCATATTCAAGCATCCTGCATGAGAGTCATCAAGTCCTCTGCAGCAGTGACCTTAGCTCAGACTGAAAGCTTCAGTGGTCCGAGGACTAAAGGTAAGGACAGGTGCTTTGTACATGCCAGATACCGTTGGATGGGCTCCTGAAACTAGCCAGCCTCAGTTGCTTCGGTCAAGAAATGGGAATCAAAGTTTTGTTCATGGTGTCCACAAGGGGGTGTTCTGTCCACAGGAAGTGAATGACACCTGGGCTGGTGTCTGCTTGTGTCTCAGATATTTCAGCTGAACTCCAATAACTGCAGGTACCCTAGTCAGTTCTAGTCCCTTCATCTCTTTCCTAATGCTACACAGGTACCCCATCTGGAACAGCCAAAAGAAAGGCCCAGATGTGAAGAGCCAGACCCTCTAGGCAGGGCTCATCCATGAGGACATTGTTATTTCTTCCTTATCATTGGCCATTCCTCTTTAACTTATGATTAATCTTTGAGAACTTAAAGTAGACCTTTCTTCCCAGACAACAAGAATAGCCAACTGTCTCTTGTGAAAGTAAATTTGATGCAAGAATGCAGCGCCCTACAAGGAATCTAAAACAAAAAAACAAAAAACAAAAAACAAAAACAAAACAAAACAAAACAAAAAACAAAACTCAGAAATAAGAGATTAGAAAAGTGCAATCAAATTTTACATTGTGTGTGTGTGTGTGTGTGTGTGTACTTGTATGCTTTAGTGTATATGTGGATGTCAGAGGCCATCTAATGGGAGTTGGTTCTGTCTTTCCATCATATGGGTCCCAAGGATTGAACTATGATTGCCAGTCTTAGCAGGAAGTATCTTCTCCCACTGACCCATCTTGCTGAGCCAATTTTGACTTCCATCAATCCATGCTTTGGCTAGTCCCCAGTTTTTCTGTATTGATCTCCCTTTACTCTACGCTGTGCCCTACATCTATGTTGTGAGTCTCAGCTCTTTTCCCTCTATGTCTTGCCAAAAGGGGAATCATTTAGCCCCAGCTGCTCCCCAACAAAAGCCCAACACAATGATGCTAAGAATCTACACTTGTTCCTCTGGCCCCAACCTTGCAGCCAAACCCTGGTCTCTCTCTTTATCATGAAATAGCTCATGTAATTCAGTCTGGAAAAACAAAAACAGAGAAGGCTTGAAGGCATGTCTGTTAGCAGGCAAAAGTTTTCAGCCATCACAGAGCAGACAATGTCTGACAAATGGCCTCCTCTAGGGTTGATACAGCCAAGTAGTACCCAATAACCAGGGTCTTAGAGGTTAGAATCCTAAAAAAGAAACCATAATTTGAAAAAAAAAGTCAGAAAAAATTTCATGAAGATCATTTTAAATCCAGGTGCCTCAGAAGGTTATTACAATCTGTATTACATTTCAAGAAAATTTAAATTTAATGCAACCATTATCATATTTGTTTTGGCCCACAGACTCAACTTTGTGTCATAAGCACATCTTATGTGTAAGGGTAGGTCTGATACTGAGGTCCTATTCCCCAATTGGTTCTTGATCTGTCAGTAAAGAAAGCCATGGGCCAATCGCTAGACAGAAGGTACAGGTAGGACTTCCGGGTCGCTGGATTAAAAGGGAGAGGAAAGGAAGGAGAGGGGGAGTTTTTGCCAAGCCTTGGAGGGAGAAGAATGGAGCAGCCATATGAGGTCTTGGGAGAAGCTGGGGCCTGTGGCCACAACTACAGGTGGTTGGTCAGGGATGTTTGGCAGGGGCTAGATGGAACTAGCCACTGAAGTTCAGGGCAGGTGGGAGGTACAGAGCTAAGAGTATAGAGAAGTGTGCATTTTCCAGGCAGGAGATAGTAATCCCCAGCAATTATGTCAAGAAGGCAAGTTGAAATTGAACAACTGTGTGTCTGTGTCTTTTGTTTTTTAAGACTTACTTCTTTCTTTCTTTCTTTCTTTCTTTCTTTCTTTCTTTCTTTCTTTCTTTCTTCCTTTCCTTTCCTTTCCTTTCCTTTCCTTTCCTTTCCTTTCCTTTCCTTTCCTTTCCTTTCCTTTCCTTTCCTTTCCTTTCCTTTCCTTTCCTTTCCTTTCCTTCCTTCCTTCCTTCCTTCCTTCCTTCCTTCCTTCCTTCCATGCATATGAGTACACTGTTGCTGTCTTCAGACACATCAGAAGAGGGACTCAGATCCCATTACAGATGGTTGTGAGCCACCATGTGGTTCCTGGGAATTGAACTCAGGACCTCTGGAAGAGCAGTAGTTGCTCTTAATCATTGAGCCATCTCTCCAGCCCAGTGTCTGTGTCTCTTATCTGCAGATTCATGGGAAGCTGGGAGGGGGCTGGTAGCATGGTCACTTCCTGGAGCAAAGGCTGGTAGAGCATAAAAGTACATGCAACACTTATGTTTTACCTCCATTTTGGTGGCAGGAAAACTCTCCCTGTGTAGAACTCCCAACTGTTATCACCACATGCTTACTGCCCTTTCAAAGGCTTTCCAAACATACACATGTACTACCTCTTCTCAACTCTGGAAATTCCTTCATAGCAAATCCCCCTTCTGGAAACTTCGTGTGTTGTATGACATTTTTCATAGTGATTACATGTGTTCTTAAAAGGAGAGACTACATGGTTTTTCTCACTAGCCTCCAAACACCAAACTCTATTCCCTGCTCCCTCTATAGCTGCTCATACCTTCATCATGCCTTGTTATCTGCCCTTGTCTACTAGCAGGCTTGCCAAGGCTTGATAGGAAGCAGTGACTGATTAACAGTATTCCTAGACCTTCTGAGCAGCAGATATATGCCTCATGTCAGTATCTGTGGCTCAGATTCTTTGGTGACAGAAGGAAGAAATAGAAACTTGCGCTGTTTACGGGTTGGTCAGAAATCCAGGCCTGAAAGTCACATGGTCTTAATGGGCTTCTCTTTTATGAAGTCCAAACGTTCTTGGACATGGTCCTCACAAAGCATTTACTGTGAAAGCCAAGATTATTGGACCCTTTGTGTAGAGCTCACTGGAGCTTCTGACATTTCTCCTTCCTTAGGGATCACTCAACCTCTTGCATAGATGATGCGGGAGGAGCCTAGAAGTCAGGCTTGATGGCGCTATGCTCCTGGCCTCTGCTTTCTACACTCATGCTCTGTGCCTACTGCCTCTCCTGCTTGTGCAGATCATGGCAGAACTCCGTTAAAAGATCCTTTTGTTCTTTCCTTCCACCAAGCAATTAAAGGCTGAGAAATACAAATCATTATTAAATGCTAAGCATCTGAAAGTCAGGAGAGACTAAGTAGAAAATGGCCCCTTCTTAGAGTGTTATTTCTTGGACTGACCTCATGGTGCAGCAACTCAGACATGAGGTCATTGCAGTGGAGCTAATGTGTCCTCTCCCAGCACGACCAGATGCCTTAGAGAGGTGGCAAGATAGCCAGCCCAGAGGCACCCATGGAAACTTCCAAATGCATTTTTTAATATTTTAACTTTTCATTTTCTAGCCCATGTGAGTAGAGTGTTGCCCTGCTCTCTACAGAACTCCCTTGCACTGAGACGATGTATTTTACTGATAACAACTGAAAGCACAATGGAGATCCTATACAAAGTGAACCATTCCAGAGCCCGTGAACCCACAAAAGGCAGCCCCACAGTGTTGGCCGAGGTCTGAGAATTCAAAGGTGCCTTAAAACAATCAAATCTTCTCAAACTCTTACGATACCTCTGGCAAACTAGGCCGCTCATAGAGGACAGTGCATCTTGTTCTGCCCCGCTAATCATTGACGTGGCTGGCTGTAGGGATGCTCTCATGCAGAATGAGCCCATGCCTGCCTTCCTGTGGCTTCAGTTCATCTTTGCAGACCACTGAGCTCACTTCCAGGCTTGGGGATAGTCTGGATTTCTGATGGAGAGTTAAGGCTGAGTCACTAGCAGGTCCATAGGTATTCCCTTTCATATCTATCAAAATTCACATGGAACTGGTGGGCGGGGCGTGGTACTAGGGAGCCTCCTATTGGGTAGATCTTTCTTTACTAAGCTTTCCCTGGGTTTCTGTCTGGGAAAGTTTTCAGTGCCTCCTAACAAACCTGGGCCACTAGATGCTCTTGTTGTTTCGTGGCAGTGGGCAGAAGCAGCCCCATAGGTTAGGGTTGGGCATCAATGTGAATCCAGAATAGGAGGAGTAGTCTGTCAGCTCCCACAATCTTAGATCTCATATCTATGTTCAGAACTTCCGGTAAGAACTCTTAACATTTCCTTAGAAAGCCTCCAACCAGAGATTCTATCTCTGTACAATTTTGGTTAGCAGAAGCTTCTGAAAGAGAGATCTTCCCAGAGCCTACCTAGTAGCTGGTGTCATCCTCCCTATGTCCCAGGTCTCTGTGAGTTTTCCATTTTTTATCTGTTTCCTTTGGACACTCCACTCCTGGATGAAATCTTTCCCTTGCAGGCTTTGTAGGAACACATGTGACCTTGATGGGGTTCCTGTCCTAAGGAAACTGTTCCTTGGCATAGGTCTTCCATGACTGGTATTAGGGTATCCTTCCCTTGGGCTGGCTCTTGGGGACCTGGCAGGACCTGCTCCCAAGCCCTGGGGTGTACATGGTACTTACTTTCCCTGAGGTAACTGAGGTGCGACAACAGCACTTCTGTGTTGTAGGCGGAGGTGGCTCGGAGGAAGTCCTCCTTGTTCATTTTACACAATTCCTTGCCATCCATGTTCTGGAAGAAGGAAGTGTCAATCTCCATCAATCCGTATTCCTTTATAGCCCACTCCAGCCACTGTCGAACGTGCTCCTGTGTCCACAGTGTGGGGTCTGCAGTGGAGAGATAACAACGGTCAGCATGCATGCCTGCCCAGCAGCCTAGGCTCCCCTCCACCCTCTCTTCTCTATCTTCTCCTCTTTGCTTCTTCCACCTCTGTCCTCTTTCCCCACAGCCCCCTCTTTTCTTCTCCTCTTTTTTTGCTCTCTCCTCTTTCTTCCGTCTTCTCCTTTTTCCTCTTCTTTTTCTCTCACTCCTGATTCATGGTATCTTTAACCCCCCCACCCCCACCCATCTTTCCTTCCTATGCCCCTCTCTTCCCTCTTCTCTTTTCTTTCTACCTCCTCTCTCTTCCCTTCCAGATCGTCCCCTCAGAACTCTCCGTCTGGTTCCATGGCTTCTGACACTGCCTGAACCACTTAGGGCTGAGAAAGGTTCTTAGCTGCCTCAACACATACCCTGACAGGATGGTGTTTAAAGTTTCTGGAGGTCAAGTGATAGCTTGGCCCAAGAAATGGTGACATCAAAATGAAAATAATCCCCAGTAACTAACGTTTCTGGGAAGGGGACCCATTTGCATCTTAAGACTAGCAGTGAATTCAGGAGGGCACACTTATCCCTCCGGACTCTCCGGAAGGGAAATATACACAAGCCTGCTTTTCCTGTGATTCTGTCCTGGCAGCTGGAAAACCCAATGGCGTTACTGTTTGACATAAATCCAATCTGGGTTTCCTCCTTTTGGGGGGGGGGACAGCTGTGTTAAGATTTCTACCAGACCACCCCTAAACATTTTTAGGATATTTAAATACTTAAAGATGAGAAATGGCTCTAGAGACAGAAACCTCTTTAACTGTGAATGAGCGGAAACAGGACAGGACTGAGGCCTCTGCTCCAAACCTGCCTTCTCCCAGCCCCCTCTGTTTCATCATTCCCTGAAGCATCTTCTCAACCTGCTCAGTCTAAGGTGGGAGATGCTATAAATGACAGACTTCCATAGGCATGCTGATACATTCAAGCAATCCCAGGACTCGGGAAGCGGAGGCAGGAGGGTTGAGTATTTGAGACTCTCTCTCTCTCTCTCTCTCTCTCTCTCTCTCTCTCTCTCTCTCTCTCTCTCTCTCTCCCTCACACACACACACACACACACACACACACACACACACACCCATCTGCATAAATATGCAGCCATCAGAGCAATACCTAAGCAATGGGTTGTGCTGGTAGTTCAATGAACCTTGGGTTGAAGGGTCTAGGGTGAATTTGGAGAGTCCTGGAAGGCTTCCTGGAGAAGGGATGGTATTTTATATTACAGGGTGTCTGGTTGCTCCTGCTTCTGCTTTTCTGCTTGATTGTTTCATTTAGCATGCTTATTTAGCAGGAAAAACGTGTACTCCTCTTAAACCAACTCATATTCCTCTCATTCTAGAGGCTGCAAAAGATCTAGGCTAAGAGAACTCAGTTCTAAATGGCCAGCAATGGTGGTGGGGAGGGAGTGAGGTGCTGTGATCTCTAGGGGTTATAAAAGAAACCCTTGAGAGGTTGAGAGGGAGCACAGAAAAAAATCTGTCATATGTCACAGCTTCTGTATGTCATACTAAGACTCCAAGATGTACCTACTGAGTAATAGTCCATCTGTGAGATCCTACCACAAGCCAGCTCTCTATCTGACCCATTTTTTTCTCTCATGAGAATCTATGAAATGGGTCTTGTTATACCCATTTTGTAGATGGCTAAGGAACCGTGGAAGTTCTGCCTTCGTGACTACTGCTAGGGTTTTTACAGAAGCCTTCAAAGATGTCACATAGTTGGAGAAGCAGGCCCCTTGAACACCCCCCCGCCCCAGCTTTGTCTTGTCAGGATCCCGCCTTAACTCATTTGGAACTGCAAGGCCTTGTTCCAGGACCCGGAAGATCTCCCCGAGCTAGCCCTCTTGCTCATGTTGGGGTTTGTGTCTATCAGATAAACTCCTGGTTCTGTTTCCAACCCTCTACTTTTCAGAAACCATCAAGCAAGGGTTATAGATGAATGGAAATCTGAGAATTCAAAAGGAGATGTCCCACAGGGGCTTGGATTATGTGGTGTATCATTTCATCCATAGCTTCCCCTAGTTCCTTACTTGTAGGAACTTACTAGAGTCTTAGACTGTACATTCAATTTTATGCCCTATATTTTATTTATTTTATTATTTCCGCTCTTCGCTTTGGGCTCTGTCACAATGTTAATTCTCTCCCTCTCCAGTAAAAGGAATTATAAATCTTCCACTCTGGATCATGCTAAACTCTTCCAAATGTATTTCCTGGACGATTTAGCCCTTGTTCCTTCCCATCTCGATGTGGAAATGGTGATTAACTAGAACCCTCATTTATACTTGTCTTAAAATCCCGTCATAAATTCAATCGGTTGTTCCACTAATGTTTTATTGCCTTGATTTGTGGACTTGCCCAAGTGAGACTTTCCCGTGCGTCCAGGAGGCTGACCTGGAGGAAGCCAGAGCGTCTAGGAGTAATGCATACAGATCTAACCAGTAGGAGAATAACCAAGCGGATCTAAAGCTCATGACTTCCTTATGCCAAATGCTTTGAAACAGCATGATATAAACATGCCAGTTTTGTTTTTTACTGCTATGATTAAGTCGGTTCATGGAAGAGCCACCTTTTGCCAATCCCCGTAAGAACATTTTAACTACCTGAAGGGTAGAGAGACAACCGAACAGTCTGCCTTATGACGACCAAAGCAAGGTGGTGACAATCACCTGGTCCTGAGGTAATCTCCATTCCTCTAATGGTTCATCCCCTAAGAGTTCCTTCTTAGGCTAGAGCAGGCGATTTGGATAGCAAAGGCCTCTCCTGGCCTAGTGGGGTGGAGAGAGTCTCTCACCACGTCTGCTTAAAAAGAATCACGGCCTCAAAATAGAGAAGACGCACCTGAGCTAACCACCACCAGCTGCTCTCCTGAGGGTGGTGACAAACCAATTAGATGATGTGACAGAAGAGAAAGCACTTGGCTCCTGTGAAATCTGGCTGAATAAAGACCTTCTGGCCAGGAGTGGGTGGTGCACACCTATAGTTAGTTCCCAAACTCAGGGGGCAGAAGCAGGAGGATTGCCGCAAGGTGCTGCCTGGCTTACACAGTGAATTCTAGGACGGCATGTGCTACACAGTGAAGCCCCTTCTCAAACAGCCCAAACAAGCAAACAAACAAATAAACCAGGTGACGCCTTCCTTGCGATCAGCCCCTTATGCTTGAAGAAGATTGAGCCCAGGCAGATTTTAGTCCTGTGAGCTGCAAGAGCCCTTCCTCTTCTGCCTTCATTTCTGATACCTTCTGCACTCTTTCCCATGTGGAATTTAGCCCAGAGCTCAGAAATGTGACTGTCACACTAGGATAGCAGATACAACTTCCCATGGAAACAAACACTAGGGACAGGACAGACTTGCTCATCACAAAAATCATCCTTCAGATCAACAAGACAAACTATCGTTCTAAGACACAACTGCATTTACACATTTACAAATGGAAGGATCCAGCCTCTCTGGTGAAGTTATTTTGGTTAAGGTTAGTTTTAGCTCCCGCCCTGTAATTCACTTTATTCAAACTCCTGACATTCTGCCCCTTCCACCTGGCACCCACTCTAAAGTGGCAGTTTTTGAATTCCCTCCATACCTAGGCAGCTGAGCATACTGGGCCTGGCCCAGGCAGCATCCAGCCAATAGGCTAGAGGATTTAACAATAGATCCCCCCGGCCCCCCACTCCGTAACCAACAGCACCAATACCTAGGAAAAAAGGCTATTTCTACATAATGACATAACTTGTGGCACACACGTGGAGGCGTTCTGTTTGTTAAATATAGTTATTTCTATTTTAAAACTGAAAGAGTTGGCTGTAATTTTGGGAAGGTGGAATCTAGCAGAAGGCAGGAAGTACATGCCTGAGGGAAGGGTGGACATCGGGAGCTGCACTTCTCACAAGAAGGAATGGCGGGGTGAGCAGCCTTGCCTCTGCCCAAGATTCATCCTGGGGGTACCAGGCTGCTCACTGAAAATCTGCCTTGTGTTATGTTTGACAGTGGGGCTTCTGGAATCAGCATGCCAGGGCTCGGGTGACATTTGAAATCCTGCCTTGGAGGGTAGCTACGTATGATGTGCAACTTTCCCTGGTTTGAGTCTGCCACTAAAGACTAGGGTGCTGGGTTTTCATGTTCTAAGAGATGGGCCAACCTTCCATTACAGCCCCTGAATAATGGAAGTGTGGGCGTTGGCCAGGCAGCTGACTCCCAAGGTACCTGCAGGCACAATGACTCTCCGTTCGTTGGTGGTCATGTTGGGAGGAGGGGGGCCGTTCTTCTCATCCATGTAGCTATTATAGTTCATGGGGTTGGCTTCGCCTCCGCCCACCAGCTTGTTACATTTGCTGACACTGCAGTCCACCGGAGACTCCCTGGAGTGAGAGGAAACAGGTCAAAAGAAGCCATCATTATGGGGACATGTCACTCCAGCCTCAACAGAATTGGCCAGTCACTTAGACATCCCTGGGATGATGACAACAATGACAATGAACTCTTAGTGCCACCTTCCTCGTGGAACCTATCCTGATCCTGTCATAAATACCCTGTGTGTCCTAGGTGTTCCTGTTTCAGGGGCCTGCAGCCCTCCTCCACTGTCTGCTGTGTCCAGTTTCAACCTGATTGCCAGTGGTCAACACTTACCCACCTTCACTAGTCCTTGTAATAGATAGGCCTTCTCCACAAACCTATAGACGCTGATGTCTACCTTGGTTACAGGACTGAGTGAGTCCAGCATGAGATGCTCTGTGCAGCCTATTACCCTGTCTCTTCTGTTTCTTGAGATGGTATCAGTACTTGCTAGCCCAGCTATTTCTACTGCATGTGTACCATTTTAATACATCTTCATAAGCTGTTTGCTTTATCTGAGTTTCCTGATAACCCTTTCAGATGTGTGGAGCAAAGGTTACTACGTCCCTTTTGTGGTTACCAAAGGAAAGGTGTGCTTACTGGTTTCACATGGCTAGTAAAGATGGATGCAGGACCCAAGGTCCCAGTGTTAAACTTCTCAACTAAAGGCCACATACAGAGGAGCTGGGTGCTGCAAAGAAGAGTAACCCCTGGAATGCATTGTGACCTGTTATGTATGACTCTTGTAGCATTTTTACAGCTCTGAGTAGTAAACACACATAGGAAGCACTATGGAAGTGCAAGAGGAAGTGCACATATGGAAGTGCACATAGGAAGCAATATGGACGTGCAAGAGGAAGAAGGCACATTACCCATCCTGGACTAAGACTAAGCACAGTTAGCAGTGGATATTCACAGCATCTGGCACTGAGCAATGGTCTGGAAAGCTAAGCTGACCCCATCCCCACCCAGTGGTCCACTGATGCAGCAAGTACACACAGAGTATTCCACAGTGACCTTCAGTGTAGCACCACAGAGCTCTCAGCAAGCTGGGGAAGTTGCCATCCCACCCTTCCTAGCTTTCACTCAGTCACCCCAAGAAGCAGAACCACAGCAGCCTCCTAAAGGTGCAGTGGATACTGCACTATGGTAGTGCCAGACAGCAAGCATCATCCTAACAGCCTGGGAAGTGGCCAGTTCTCCTGAGAGTGCCAAACCGGCCTTCAGGCCAAGGGGATGAGACGAGGTTTTGATTACAGTCTGCCAGCTCTGCACGCTAACATCTCCCTACGTGCCCCGCCTGGCTGCTGCCCTCGGTCAGTCTGCTCTCCGTCATTCCGCAGTGGGCAGGGACAGATTGAGAGCCCTTAAGGAACAGGCCTTGCCTACTAGGGAGTCACCCATCCCACAGCAAGGAGACAGTCACCAGCCCAGGAAGAAGGGGAAGAGTACAGGGCTCCTGAGAGTCAGGCAGAGCAGGGAGGGCCTGAACACATTCAATAAAGAAAATTAAATGAATTTGTTTCTTAATCTGAAAGGAAAAAAATATTGCAGATCACTTATCATGGCTGGGAGATAAATGCTCCACTGAGATATTAGAAGTCAGACGGTAATTTTTTCCTGATGTCTTACCGAGGAGAACATGGGCTGAAAATGAAAATAAGATGTATAACTTACACATGTTAGAATTTAAGGTTTTACTATTTGCCTACTGTTTTTCCAGGCAAAGAACCAAGACCCAGCCGTCAGAGTCCCAGATTGTTGAAGGTTTAATGTCCCCATGGCAGTCGGAGGAGAGGCAGTAGCACATCGGGGCTTTTCACCAGCGCTCAGCCCTTTGGCTTCTGCTGTTGAAGGACTTGGCTGGAGATGAAGCAGCCCCAGTCAGACCCTGGTGCCTGTGTCTAAGCTGAGCTGGCCAGAGCATACTGCTGTCCCCCAGGAAACTGTGTGCGCACGCATACACATTCACACGCACACATTTCACTACACACAGCACACATACATAATGAAAACATTCAGCTTCTAACTTTAGTACATATGCACATACACACACACACAATTCACTATGCTCTACACACTTTACCACAGGCATCATATACACAGTGATAACATGTACACATATATGTATGTACTCGGCCATCAAAAGACATATTCACAGATATGCACATGTGTGCATGCACACACAAACACACACACACACTACTTCACACAGTACATGCGCACACACACACACACACACTTATATACATAGGTCTACACACACAATACAAATATGTTCACATGTTCCACACACACATTCACATAGTTCTACATACAATATGTACATACATACAATCATCCCATAAAACACACATGCATATATACTCTACCACTTACATGTATATAATGTATGCATATAATGTATGCAGGGATGCATGCACACATCCATAGGCTATCACACACATATAGTTAGAGAAATACACACCCTCCAGCACAGATGTGCACCTATATGCTAGTGTGTGTAAAACCCCCACACACTCACACACACACACTCACACACACACTCACACACACACACACTCTCACACACACACACTCACACACACACACTGGTTGTCTTCCCCAGATTCTTGTCAGATGAGAAACCATCCAAATACCAGAGAAGCTTGGAGAATTAAGTTGGCCTGAAACCAAGATACTGGAATTTTCATTGGCTGGTGGGGGTGGGGAGAGTGGACAGCACACACACTTTCCATGCAGGGTGCCCAGAGCCAGCCAGCCAGGATCAATGGTAGCAAAAGAGGAGGTGCCTACTTCAAAGTCTCCCATTTACGGATACTGGAGAGAAGGGTTTTTTAAATGTTCTTTTTCATAGGTGTCTGGCCTTGGAATTTCTGCATTTAAAATTGGCCTCTTTCCAGGCAGAGATTAGAACCTCAGAAGCACCCAAACTAGTGGATCTCCCTGACTTGGAGCTGTGTACGGTGGCCATGGGTGGAAAGGTTGCTTCCACTCCCTGGAGTAAAAAAAAAAAAATTGATAACAAAGAAAAGATGAGACATAAAACCAAGCGTGCTTGGTGGGGATGAATGGCAACAAGGGTGCCCTAGGCATGGCCAAGAAGCAGGTGCAGAGGAGCTGGGGCCCCCTGGGCTCCATCGCTGGCAGTGCCTGGCTGACCAGTAAGTAGCATCACTAGCCCACAGAAGTCCTAGCCTCCTCCATCTATCCTTCAGCTGTATGACCCCTGGTGGTTGATTACCTGCCTGAGCGTCCCTCCTGGCCTTCTTTGGAATGAGGCCCCTTTCTTGGTCCCAAACAGTTTCCATCAAGGTCTTCAAAGGGACTTCCTTAGGACAAGGACCTGATACCCTTATCCTTTACCCTTACAGAGCTCACCCTCCTAGTCTAGCTCAGGGTGATAAAGGAGAAAGCCATGTCTCACTGGCTTGCACACTTGCCTGCCAGGTTTGTCTCTATCCTTTGCCTCAGCGAGCCAGCCCAGCCATGGGCTTGGTGACCACTGCCTACCCAGGTGAAGCCCAGCATAAAAGCTGCTCTTTAATGAGGCAGCTGGTGCCTGTGAAGAGGGCTTAAGGAGAACAAGAGGGAGGGGAGGCGGGAGCCCTGGCGGGGTAAGAGGTTTGGCCATTCATTTTGCCCATACGGCTGCAGCTAATTTGTATTGAGACCCGCACTTACAGAGAGCAAGAGGTTTGGGCCCACAGACAGCTGACTGTACTGGGGCAGGTGACAGGAGGGCCTAAGGCTGCCACAATAGAGCAGGAGGAAGTGATGGGTATAACTCAGAGCATCTCCACCTCAGGCCCCCGGGAGGCTACAGGCAGCAGGCCTCAGCAGTACAGCGTAACCGTCTTAGACATAAGCATCTATTCTGTGTGTTTATTGAGCACTGCTTTAAGACTGCTAGGGGTCCATAGAAGTGTCTTCAGACTCCAAGGCAATATAAAGGGAGATGTGAAACCCTGAGAGGGGTTAACTGGGATCTCAAACTTCTCCCAAAGTTACCTTCCCGTTTTGATCACAGTGCCTGGAGAGATCACAGGTCTGTTGAGAGCCAAGGACCACCCGATGCCCACGCAGCCAGCAAGGGACCACTGAGCATCACGGTCACAGAATCTGTCTGTGTGTCATTCATGTAGCATGCACACTGCACACCTGAGGAATCTAGGCCGCCTTTAGGGTTTCTGTGAGAAACTTCCATGTGTAGAAGTGGCATGTTGCTTTTGATATAGAAGTATAATTTCAAGAAATAAAACAAAACAAAACCCATACAAAAACCCCACTACCTGGGCTTTCAACACAGATGATATGTGTCTTACTCCCCATGCAAGGTTTAGAATTAGAAATTTAGGAAGGTACCTGGGAGGCTCATCTTCCTGAGAGTGGAACAGGGTTCTCTGCATGTTCGATGCCTCCTGATAACGCTGGCCAGTCCAGCCTGTCTCAGGGCAGTGATGCTGAGTTTAGCTCCTGAATGCCAGGTATTAAAACTAGTTCTGTTTTCTCCCTCACAAACTGTTAGTGTTTCCCTCATGCACTGTTTTCTCCAATTCCCATGGTCGAGACAGGATGCAGCTGAGAGTTATTTGCAAACCACAGCTTGGATCAAGTTTCTGAAGTTTATATCCAACACAGAACCTATGGGCTGTGCTGTTTGGAGGGCAACCCAGAGCACCGGATTCAACCACAACAGGAGTGGAAGGGAGACAGAGTAAACCTCCTACGACCCAGGCAACCCAGACAATCTCTCTTGCCTCAGATCTCAGCCCCTCTGAATGACCCTTTGACCCTGGTCTAGAGGGCTTGCTGCTAGGGTAAAAGGGAAGAGCGTATTGCAGCTTCAGAGACAAGGAGTACTTCCTTCCTGCCAGAGACACGGACATCTATGGAGTGTAAATAAGCGTGAAGAAGGAACCCAGAGACCCATGCTTCTGAAAGAACTTTGTAGGGATGTGCTGTGAATCACTGAGCAATCGGAAATGTTCTGCTACATCACGGTCCACTCCAAGTAGATTGTGAGTTACATATTTGAGACACAAGGGTCACTTTCACCTTACTAGTAGGTGTATTTTTAAAATTGAAAAAGTGAGAAGCCAGAGATATTATTACCCAGCAGTTAAAAGCACTTCTTGTTCTTGCAGAGGGCCATATGGTGACTCTCAACCATGCATAACTTCCATTCCAGGGGATCTATCTGATGCCTTTTTCTGGCCTCTATAGGCATCAGGCATGCACGTGAAGCGCATACACATTTGCACACCGAACTCCTCCGGCGCACAATAAATAAATAAGTAAATAAATAAATCTAAGAAGATGAAATGAATTTGAATAAATTCATTAACATAACATATCAATATATTATGTTATTGATTATTATATTAAATATATTTTGATAAGAAATACATATTAAATATATTAAATATTATATATGATAATATGATAAATGCATTAATATTTTAATACAGCCACAAGATTATTATTTCAGCAGAATCAACAGTCACCAAGATATCTTACATTTTATCATACTAAGACTTTTAGGTCCAATGTGCATATTACATTATAGCACATCTAACTCATAGAGTAGCTCCAGTCCCAGTGCTCAGCAACATGGGGCTAGTTAGTGGCCACTGCATCAGAGTGCTGGGTGCCACAGACCTGGTCCATAAGCCAAGAACTTCCAAGTTGTCTGCCCTGCTCTGTTTTCTTCTTTGGAGCATTGACACACCCTCCTCTACATTTTAAATAGTATTGTGTGCATCTGTGCTTGAGCAAACTACATGCGTGGGTACATGCCATGGCATGGGCATTGAAATCAGGTGACAACTAGAAGAAGTTGGTTCTTTCATTCTTTCATGTAGGCTCTGTGGGGGTAGAACTGAGGTCGTCAGGCATGGTGTCAGGCATGGTGTCTGTCAGGCACCTTCTGCTGAACCGTCTCCATTGGCCCTCCTCTACATTTTGTGTTATGATAACTGGACTTTCTGAAAATTATCAAATGCTATGCAACTCTTGATACCCACCAGATATAGAAGGTATGACCCTATTGATGAAGATGACACACATTTTGGTCACAAGACACAAAGAAATAGTTGGGATTGAGTTGGGAATCCTCTCCCTGCTGGCTGGCATTTGTGGTGCCAGAGGCTCTATGCAGGCTCCTAGAGGAGGAAGTGTACCAGTGCTCATGCTTGCTGCACAATACAACTTGACAGGCATTATAAATCCACTGGTACAACGGTGGCTTGACCATATGGTGGGTAGCCAGCCACTCTGTGATTGGAAGCCTACTGCATGAGAGGAGATACACATCTGGTACCATAAACCTGGTAAAAAGCCTGTGGCTGGTGGAGTCTTGGACCCAATGAGAACATAATGCTGTTGTTTCCCTAAATGGACATGCTGCTAAGTCTCCAGAATATTTATATTTATATCCATAGGCTAGTATCCCTTTCAGTCTAGAACATGAAAGCTTCTTTCAGAGAGTGACAGATAGTGTCGAGACTCATACCTCATCAGATGCTGAGGCTAAGTGACCGATAAGCTCTCAGCCCTAACTGGGAAATCTATATTATATACACCCTAAGCCTATAGAACCCTGCAGAAGAAGAGATGAAGTGATGTAAGAGCTGGGAGTGGGGAGGGGTGTCATAAAATGCTGACCCACAGATAAAACATGGCCATTCCAACCACAGAGACACAGAAGCAATGGATACTGGTGGAAGACTGAACCCGTCAACTTCCTTCACTGATAGAGGAAGTGCTCATGAGACACTGCCCCATCTGAAGGAGATATTAACTGTTAGTTGCTGCAGAGGGGAGTGTTGTTTCCTGCCTGGGGGATGAGCTGGTAAAAGAAGGGTCTTGGAGTGAAAGCAAGGGAGAGTAATGGGCGAATAGAATCACAATACACTGCATATATCTATGAATCCCAATACATTGTATATATGTATCTTAAAATCATGCAACTAACAAAACTAACAAAGTCCCGTGTTACTCAGAAAATAAGAAAGTTGCACTGTTCAGGATGAGTAATTTAAACAGACTGACATCTATGTATTCATTTCATTTGTCTTCTCTCTCTCTCTCTCTGCCTCTTTAGCCCTCTGCTTCTGCCTCTTTGTCTCTTTACCCGCTTCTCTGTCTCTGCCCCTGTTTTTTTCTCTGTCTCTCTAAATCTGTCTGTCTGTCTGTCTGTCTGCCTGTCTGTCTCTATGCCTGTCTCTGTATTTTGTGTATAAATATATGCATGCAGTTCTATGCTGGTGTACATACCTCTGGAGACCAAAGGACAACTTTGAGTTTTGTTTCTCAGAAACCATTTACCTTTTTGTGGCATAAGATCTGCAGCTTGCCTAGCAGGCTGTCTGTCCAGTGAGCCTAGGAGATCCAGCTGTGTGCCTCCTCAGCAGCTGGGATCACCAGAGCATGCCACCATGCCTGGTGTTTTTACATGTTATTTCTCTCACATAGTTAAATAATGCTAAGTTAATGCTAGGTATGGTTTCATCCCAAATAAAAGCATCTTTCTGAAAGTCTTTGATCCTGGCTCTTTATTGTGCGTGCTTTGAGGGTATTGATTAGGTGAAAACCATGGCTATGCCTACCTGGGTGGCTCTAGACTCCACTAGATCTTTACTTCAGCACAGTAGGTGAGACTGTACACCCAAAGCCAGGTAAATATTCAGCCAGCTTATGGGAATACTTACACGGGCTTCTTCCAGCTAGTGTCTGGGTGACTAATGCTAGGCATGACCTGGAAATGGATCCAGAGTCTTTTTCCTTGAAGGATTCTCTTAGCTCTTAAACAGCATCCTGGAGGGCCCAGCAGTACCCAGGTGGCAGGGATGGGAACAGGTAGCTCAGTGATACAGATATGTTAGAAGGGAACCCATGCTTCAAAAGTACAGGGTGAACTCAGCAGAGCTTGGGCTGTCCTGCCTGGGCATTGTGACCTTGGGGATCACCCATATGGACATCTGTTCCTCGGATTCTCCATCTGAAATATGGTTTGGGTACTAGCATGAGGCCACAGAAGGAAAATTCCATACCTGATGCACAAGAGAGCCCACAGTCCCAATGCAAATGCACCAGGCTATAGTCTTACTGTTGGGCACTGAGCACACGTGCATACAAAACAGCCATTATCATACTGAGATATCTGTTACACTGTGTGCAAACAAACATGCTAAAATCTGAAAGAGCCTGAAACACATGTCAAATGTTTCAGGTAAGGGAGACTCAACTCATACCTACATGGCATGTCCTTGAAGAAGCAACTTGACTTTGGCCTGCTCTGCTGTGCCCCCATTTAGCTTTTTCCTGAAGAAACACATGAACCCTGCCCAGTGAGCAAAAGCCCTGCCCATATTCTAGTGAGGGAGAAGACAACTTGAATAACCCACCAGGGAGAGCGAGCGATAGGGTGCTCTTTCAGATTCGGGGAGTGTCAGGGATTCTGAAGAGGTGGTATATGGGCAAAAACCCGAGAGAGTTGTATGAATAAATGGAGAAGAAATGTTTTAGAAAGAAGGGACTTGGGGAAGATAAACCAAGGTAGTGGTGTGCTATGGTTTCCAGGAGCAGCTAGAGTCTTGTGTGATGGCATAGAGGAAGGCAGGAGCCAGGGAGAATCTGGGACTTAGCTAAGACTTTAGATTCTGACATGAGATGCTAAAGGTTTTTGAGCAAGAAGGTTACTGTTGTGAAAGGATGGATGACTTTCACTGTTGCCTGTTGAGAGAATAGGTCTCAGGCAGGGAAGGGGAAGAGTGGAGCACAGATGTCTCTGTGGCAGCTGGGAGAGACACTGTGGGCTTGGCAGGCAATGATAACTAGATACAGGGTACATCAAGACTATAGACTCTCCAATATTAGCATCTAGATTTTTCAGTAGGGATCAGGAACACCTTGTGATGGTGCAGGCAGCTTGGGAGTCCTTTCTGAACTGGCCTCATCACCAGAGGGTGCTGGCAGAATGGGATCGTGGTACAGAACCATGACGCACAGGCAGAGAGGGAGAGGCAGCAAGATGCCCAAGCAATCGGAAAGGCTGGGCTGGCGCCAGCTTAGCCTCTCTCGACTTCCTTTCTATACGGTAACAGGTTGAGAATATTGGCCTTCTAGATTAGTAGGGAGCAGTGATACAAGACTAGATACAAGTGTTTGATAAACTACACTCTGCTGAGAATGGACTGACCGGAATCATGGTATAAGCATCATTCTGCATGGAGGGCTCAAGGCTCAGGTTCTCTGAGCTCCCCTAACCCTAGAACCCTGCAGGGATGGCCAAGGTCCCACTTCCTGGTTTTAGTTCATGGGATGGAAGCGTGGCAGGGCTGAGGGTTCTAGAGGGCAGCTCTGAGACAGCTGCAAGGAGGAACTCCCTTACAGCAGCGGCAGCAGCCCCCTCCCTGCTTCCTCTTGCCTCTCTGGACTAGTTTCCCTCATGACTCACTTTCAGTTAAGCCTCCCAGAGAGGATGCCTAAGCCTCAATTCCAGTCCCAATCCTACGGGCTTTGGCTTCCTAAATCCAGTAGACATTTTAATCTAGAGACTGTACCACTTGCTCACAAAGGGTGCTAAAGGACGTCCCCTCCTCAAGGCATCACCCCTTCCCACCTGCTTGTCGCCACTAACTGCATCCCCTTTCAAAGGTCCAGACTCAGCAGCATCCAGTCCCCACCTCTCAATGTTTATTAAGTCCGAGCTCTTGTAGCCATCCCTTTGATATGCTCTTTATGCACCTCCCCTGGGCTTCTGTCATCATTACTGTCACCCTAGCCCAGAACTTCGATTCCTTATCTGGGCTATTTCAGTAACTTCTTATCTTTTTGCACTCCTGTCCACAATCCCTGCAGGACAATGATTGTCACCTCATCAGCTTTGTCTCATGGGTCCGATGATGCTTAGTGTCCTGGCAGTCCTGAGGGTCAGCCTCTGTTGGTGGAATAAACTGGATTCCTAGCTTATCAACCAAGGTCTTGTCTTGTATTTACTCACTTGCTTTTACTTTCATGTCTGTTTGCTTCAGGCTAAGTGGATTACCTGGGAATCCACTGGGAATTATCAGGTAATAAACTAGGCTAAAGTTTTCCCTCTTGTGTGTCTGTGGTCACTAACTCATTGAGCACTTTGGAACTAGACAATGTCCTGGGTCCTTTCCCTACAACACACTTGATAAACATGTTTGGTGTTCTGACTCTGGCTTAGACAAGAGAAAGCTGGTATTCAGATGGGTTTAGATAATTTAGCCAAAATGTTGAGGTAGTGCCTGTCGCTGGGGCTGCCTGACAATGGGTTGGTTCGTGTGCTCTTTATCCCTGAGTTCCCCTTCCCAGTTCCATAAACAAGGCTGTACCTGGCCTTTCCTAATGACCCCGCCCCACTCCACCCCCACACTTCCCATGTGTGAGGCTGGCTTCCTGGCACACAGTCTGTCTTTCTCACCACTTTTCCACTTTTACTTGAAGAATTTTTGGGTCACCTTTGCTCTGGTTAGTGCCACCCAGAGGACCTTAAAACATCCTCAAGAGCACAGGAAGAGCATCTTACTGCTATGCGTTTTCCTTGCAGGACTGGACCTGGCCTAAGCTTGACAGCAAACGCACTGAGTACTGCAGTAGGGCCTTGGGGCCTGACCCATCTGCTGCTTTGTGCAGATCGGCTTGACAGGGTGGTCCTAGGAGGAATTGCGCCCAGGCTTCCCTGCTTCATGAGGACTGGCCAACTCTGGCAGGCTCACCTGGATCCATTCATGTGGTCATACTCCCGCTTGACATTGACTCTCACTGGCTGGTTGATCCACTCCTGCTGCGGTGGCAGGGGGTTGATTTTGTGGGGCTGCCCGTAGTCAGGACTCCCCGAAGCAGTCATATCTGCCTTGGGGAGATGGGCTGCCGCTCCGTATGCTGAATCAAAAAGGGACTGATCGTCACTCACCACAGACAGAGCCTCCTGCAAGAGGGGAGAAGAGATAGGACATTCAGTATCAATTGTCACCCGAGCCAGCGACACCCCAACTCTCAGATATCACAGTGGCACAGGGCAGTCCTCTCATGAAGCTGTAACTGTTCAAGGTAATAGATTCACAGTGTCAGCACAGGCTTACCCCTGCGTGGGGAGAAAGGAGTCTGAACATTGGAATGGAAGAACACTAGAACAGGTGTACTTGTTGAGTGTTCGAGCTAGAAGCCCCACAAAGGAGAATGGAGACAGGGTGGCTAAACACAGAGTTGCAAGAGGTGATACCAGTGTTGGTTCTAGCTTCCAGACACAGACAGCAGCACATTTTACTAACTGTGTGCCATAGCCACATTGCTAGGAGAGATGAAAATGAGAATTTATCCCACAGGTGAGGTCATGGAGAGCCACCGGAGAGCTTGTCTAGACCTAAGCTATGTAAGGGAATCAGGGAATCCAGAACTTCAGCTAGGTCGATTTCAGTATCCCAGTCAGTGAGGATGAATAGTTTTTTTGTTTGTTTGTTTGTTTGTTTGTTTGTTTTTTTCCTTCTGGCTTACTAGGTGAATTAAATTAGCAACTGTAGTTCAAGTGTTTGGTAAGAGTGAACAGTGGTGTGCTGAGGACTGGCTAGCGGGAATGAGTATGTCCTGTAGATCTTAGTGTTGATGATTCAGCCAAATAATTCAGGAGGAAGCTCTGATATATAGAAAAGGCAGTTAGTGTAAGGTCTCTGTAAGAGACCATGGTTTACCAATTCATACTGTACCATCTCCTGACTCAGGGGAGGCTTTTGGTAATGGGTTGAGAAACATAGCCTTACTCCTTCCAGAGACTGTCTGTTGATCAAAGCATGGAGATAAGATCCCCCCCCCCCCCCACTATTCCAAATCACATTTAGCAGCAGGGATTCAAGGCTGGAGGACAGTATTCCCCAGGGCCACGCAGTACACAAAAGCAAGCTGACCATGTTTCAGAAGAAATGGCAGCCATCTATAATCGCCTCATCATCTACATAATCTATTCCATGTAACCCGACTGTGAAGGAAAGATGGACTAATCAATGGGAAATAGCTATAGCAACACTAGGCACAGCACAAAACTCCAGAAAGACTAGCAGTGATGACCATTTGTGTTCAAACAAGGGTTCTGTTGGGTTCTTGTTCTATGCTGAATTCCGCTTCCTCTGAAATCTATATATCAAATCCCTAACCACCTGTAACTTAGAATGTGATTCCACTTGGCAATAAGACCTTTAAGGATATGATTAATTTGAAATTAGAATGTGAAGATGGGCTCTAAACTCAACTGACTCATTATAATAAGAGATTTGGACACACAAAGACCCTAAGGGTGGCTGTGTGCCAAGGACTGACCATGTAAGGCATGTAGGGAGACAGATTATCTGTAAGCCAGAGCAGAAAGCCTCAGAGGAAGCCAGCCCTGCTGGCACTCTGACCTTGGGTTTCCAGTTTTCAGAACTGTGAGCAAATAAATTTATGTTGTTTAAGCCACTCAGCCTGTGGTGTGTTGCTATGGCAACCCTGCCTTTACTTAAGAACAGAATGATAGATGATGAGACCCTTTTAAATCTTGAGGTTTGCCTACTCTCCCTACATAATTCATATCTCTGCCTGGAATGCCTTCTCTAAAGCAAATACCCTCGCTATGTCTGGACGTCCTTCATTCAGACCTAAAGGCTGCTGGAGCCCTTCTGGCTTCACCTGCTGCCCCTGGGCAGGGTCAGGGGAAGGCTGTGGCTCTGGTCTACTTGTATTTTGGTTCTTAGATCCACTCTTCATTTCGGTTAAGGTTCTGCTCTGGCTTTGTGTCTCAAACAAACTTAAACTTTTACATAGACACTTAGTGTTTAACTCCAAGTTGAAAACTGTGAAGTTATGGCTGTTCAGAAGGCTGAGCATAAATCTTTGACATTATATGGGTGTCACCAAAGATTCATCAGAGTCTCTTTGACAAAAAAAAAAAAAATGCAGAACAAGCCCCAGATCTGTTGTTGAAAGAGATGTCATCTAAGCAGATTTCTGCGGCAGAGAACAGACTATGCCTCTAGTTAGTCATGAGTCAGTCTTGAGAGTTCCAGCAAAATCATACAATGGCAGAGTTGAGGCGATCTGGGAGGCAGAGATGGACATGGGGATGCTGTGGGGGAAGGGAAGGCCCTTGTCATCACTGCCATCCAACCAGGAGGTCAAAAGCAGCAAAAGGCAGGAATGCTGAGCCCAAGGAGGACATACAGATGGTGCAGCATGCACAGCACGCAGAGCAAAGAGGTTGCACCAGGGAACAAATGGGAGAGCTAAGACTTGGAGGCTTGTTAAGGAAGTGAGATTTGCAGGCAGAAGAAACAGCAGCACAGCATGGGGCTGGCACAAGAGCAGAAGGGATGGATCCCCTTAGAACCCATTTTAGGATAAACACTTTATTTAAAACAAAGAGCCAATCAAAGGTCATTTAGTCAAGTGGCAGCATCACAGGAAGAGAGTATCCCGATTCATCCCCAAATGCCCCACACCTCTGACCCCTGACCCGGCCAGGTGCACGTACACTGATAGATCTCTCCTCACACTGCTCTTACCCTTCCCCAATCTCCTGTGCCTAATCTCAGACAGATCCCATTCCTCCAAAGGCTGTGAATACAGCTTGTACCCGTCAATTCTTCCCCCAAGAACTTGCTGTATTTCTACCATGGAAAAACCTACACTCAGTCACTTGGTTTTCAATTACCCAGCCTTGCCCTATCTGTCAAACCATTTGCGAGTTGCCACTACAACCTCTGTACAGTTCTAACTGGTTCACTGGGGTGCTTTTTAACTCAATGAAAACCTTCCTGAAAAATGTCCTGAATTTCTGGATCTTTTAAAACACACACACATACACACACACACACACACACACACACACACACACACACACACACACACACACACTCCATACAGCATGCATGCATCCTTTATGTGCACACACACAGTTGGGGGATTTATTGTATTTACAATCATTGATAGCAAAGGGCTTTCTGCCCACATAGTAGTGTGGAAAGCAGACTCTGTAGATGAGTGAGGCTGGAAAGAAAGAACCGAAGAAAAAGGTTTGTTTCCTGTTTGGCTTTTGGACTGAATCTGAAAATCAACCTAGTTAGGATAAGTTGCCAACAGCAATGCAGTAAAATATTTGGGGGCTGAGGTGCCAAAGAAGCTGATTTAATTTTCCCCATGTGAAAATTACAGTTGGGGAGGACATTCTTGCCACACCTGCCAGGAAATAGGACCCCTTTGTCATTCAAGCCTGAGACCATGCCCTGGGTGCCCTGCTGCTTCCGGGCGAGAGTGAGGACCCTTTCAAAACTGCTTTGGAGATAACAGACATCCAGGATGGAAACAGGAGAGTGGGAGAGTGCAGAGGAGGGGATGGGTGCTGGGCAGTGGTGGCAGGCCTTTGTGTCACTTCTGTGGACTGAGAAGACCATGGACAATGAGATGCAGAAGCCAGTACCAAGGTGCAGCTGCGGCAGACAGGTGAGAGTGAGTGTGCCAGGGAGCACTGCCTCTCTCTTGTAGCTTTATGAGCTGATGTTGCTACTTAATGTGTGCTCCTCAAAGCTCTATACTTGAACCTTAAAATTCCTAATGCTTAAACTCAAAGCTATTAACGGGTACTTCAAACTCTTTATAGGAATGAGCATTATGCTGCTGTCAAAGCAGCTCTAGTGGCGAGATATTGAGAAGTACCCGTCTTTGGCACGGCAGACCAAATATAAAAGGAACACCAATGGGGGATTCACCTTCACCACTGTTCTTGGTCTCTAATGAGTTTGCATTTCCCATGAACGTGGGGCAATGATGATTTCATTCAGAAAACACAGGCTATTCTTGGAAAGACCTGTTGGTTCCATGCTGCTTAAAACTAGGTTCTTTACCTCTGTACAATGCCCACCTATAAGATTTCTTAGCACCTCAGTAGGGATCACTACAAGGGAGCCCAGAACAAGCTCAACAGTTGGTTCACTAGAAGCACCTTTGCATCCCCTAGTCAGGATGCCTTGGTGCCTCACCCCTGAGCTGCAGACCTAGAAGGTGGTACAATGTTCCCTACCCCAAGTTGTCAAATATTCTAGCACAGTGGTACTCTGTGGCGACCCCTTTCCTTAGAGTCCTTTCAGAGGGACTGCTTGAGTTAGCGGGCTGAGCTCTGAGACAAAGCAGTGGACTGCTAAGGCCTAGGGCAACACTTCCCCCCATCCTCTGCTGGAGCTAGGAGATGTATACTATCAATGACTGATACATAGGCTCCGATGAAAACTAGCTTGCTTTCCTAGTACAGATAAGGTAACGTTCCCATATCACTTCAAATAAACTGGGTCTTAAATTATAGAAATAAATAGAAACAGTAGACAATTTAGCAAAGCACTTACTAGTAGTGAAATTATGTTTACACGAAACATCTAATTCATCCATCCAAGTGATATGAGAGGTGTTTTCACCTCTTTTTTTTTTAGGCAAGAAAACAGATATTCGGAGAAGCGAAGTAACTTGTTCATGCACACAGAAAATGAAGATGATGTGGGGTTTCCATCCATGCCCTCTGCTTGGGCACAGACCCACTACCACTCACTGAGAAGGTTTGTTTTGCCAGTTAGACAATTGGCCCTTTGAAAGTGATTTTTGTGGGTTTTAGAACTTCAAGCACAATCTTTGGAGCCAGGGAGGCTCTAAGTGCCAACCCAAACTTCATCCTCTGTTCCTTTAGTTCCCAGTGCAATGACTTTATACTGTAGGAGCTCCGTTTTCTCATCTGTAGCTTGGGGATGCCAACAAGCCCTAACCTGGTGGGGCGTAAATGAAGATAAAATGACATCATCTGGGTAAACTGCCTAATTGTCTATTCAGTGTTCTTGGGACAGAGTAAATAATTACATCTTTAGTTTTAAAGCCAGTACCAAGAGATAGCCTGAAAATGTTTGGGGTGGAGATGATGAGACAGGGACGGACCGGATGGAACCTGAGCAATGCTTCTTTCTTCCCTGTGCCTTTTCCCTAAATGTTCAAGAAAAGAGGCCACTTTGATTGGCTGCTGCTGCTTCTGCTGTTCCTCCTCCTCTTCCCCATCACCACCACCACCACCACCACCACCATCACCATCATTGTCATATCTGGGACAGCCTTCCCTTGCTGCCCTTAGACATCAGGGCCCAGGATGTGGCCTTGGGACTGCTGGGCTGGCAGTAGCCGCAGGCTTACAATAGCAGCACTCGACCATCTTTCTCAGCCACAGTACTAACTTCCTTGGTCCTACAGTCTGCAAATGGGCATTTGGAAAGTTCCAAGCCGCCATAAGCATGTTAGATAATTCTCCTAAAGAGCCTATCTATAATCTAGTCATCAACCTCTGGCTCCTAACAGTCCTGCTGTTCTGGAATCCCTAATTCAGATGGGCAGCTAGCTCCAGAGAACCTGGCTAGATTCCTCCCCTGAGAATGAGGAATACGTCAGGCCTTAGAGACTCTGTTGGCAATTCTAGGAGAATCCCTATGTATCCTCAGTGTCCCTTCTATTTTACTTTAACCACAATCCCTCAGTACTGGGCACGGTGTCCCTGCATGGAGAAGCACGCTCTGAAATGTTCAGTTAGAACAAGCCGATTCCTTTCTAGGATTCCTGCATCACAACAGCCCCCCCCCCCCACACACACACACAGCTGCAGTCATCTTGCATTCCCATAGTGACGTCAAACCAGACTCCCAATCATGAACCATCACTGCCCATGGAGTCATGAGCTTGTTAATCTCCTGAGTATGACATTTAAACCCTTAGGGGACATGGCATCATTCCATGCAAGTCCTTTGCCTAGAATAGCATCTGGCACCTAGTAGGTAATGAACACATGTCTCCGAATGAATGAGTCGGGGGCTGGGGGGAGACGGAGACAAAGAGACATGTGAATGAGAACTCCTTTGACTATTATGTAGGATTAGGATGGAAGTACCTGGGAGCAGGCATCCTTTGCCTCATTACCAGGGTGGCCTCTGAGTGCTGTCGAGGGCCCAGCGTGTTAGACACTCGTTTGCTCGATGAGTGTCTGCTGTATGCATGGATTAGGTAGCAGGTGTTCGAAGAAAGCTCAGTAGACCTGCTTGGGAAGCAAGCAGCTAAATCCGAATCTGATGTAGCTCTCTGACCATGGGTGGCCATTTTTCAGGACTCCCCACAATACTTATGATATCATTTATAGTCCTTGTAGAGAAACATTGCAAGAGGGAATCAAGTAGCTCCTGGGATGACTTGTCCTCCTCTCACCCAATCGCTACTCTCCTGAGCAAAGGACATGGTCATCTGTAAGTCTACTGCATCATCTTAAAGTCTACTATTTTATCTTTTCCCCTCTTTTCCCATGGTCGATGCTGTTTCTCTGACAGCACCTTCCCTTATGAATAGTTCTCTCTCTCTCTTTCTCTCTGTCTCTCTCTCTCTCCCTCCCTCCCTCCCTCCCTCCTCCTCTCCCTCCTCCCTCCCTATCTTCCTATCTCCCTCCTTTCCACCCCTCCTTCTGACTGGCTTGGGCCTTCCATTTTCATGCCTTACCTCTCCCAATGCTGACCAGAAGCCCTTGGCAAACTCTTTGCCTTGGCTTTGTCTGAAGCAGGGAAGAAGTACGCTCCACCCAATAAATCCTACTTGCCGGATGCTCAGTGAGTCTTACATGGCCAGGAGCCATTGGAAATAAGACTGGTATTCTTTTAAAAAAACTGACATAAAATAAGAGATCATTTTTCAAAGGTTAGAGATCTAGCAGTTGGTGATAACTGTTAGATTCTGAAACAAGAATATGCTGGTCTTCTAAGCAGAGTGCTTTACTATTCCGCATTTCCAATCTTCATTTCAAGTGATGGATGCTGTTCCCCGTAGGCCCTGACTTCTTCCCCTTTCTAGCTTGATTTTGGGCTTCTAGGTGGCAGAGACAAGGCTCTTTCAGTGGCTCCACAACCAACGTAGGAGGCATCCATGGCCAAAGTAATGGATACAGTAGTGGTAGTGCCTGCTTGCATATACTCTGTTTACATAATACGGATTTGGCAAGTGACAGAAAAAGCCATGCAGGGATCTGATTCATTAGCTAAAATTCACTTATTTTGAATTTGTCACATATGAGTGTGTGTGTGTTCATACATATATACATATACCCATTTATTCCTTTTAAATTCACAAATATATCTTCTACCTTTTGTTGTCCTTAGTTAGGTTAGTAGGTGCTTTCCATGTCAGATGAAGAATAATAAACACTGTCATAGGATGAAGGAAGAGCCACCAAGTCCATCTCTTAAACAGCTTAGCTAAAACAGACACGGAAAAACATCCAGAGAGGCAAAGACAGACATCCAGAGTGCCTGGCGATCTATCTCTACACTCTATTCAGGAATATTCCAAAGAAATTTTCCTCACACATCCTTCTATGAGCTGGGAGATTGAAACAAGACAGAAGAGAAGTCCTGGATTTCCTGCTCATTCTCAGCCCTATTAAGCTGTGTTTTCTTTTCTGAGAGAAGGGCACAAGATGTGGGGCAAAGAGGCAGTAATTTCCCAAAGACCCATCCCTCTTTTGCTTTTGTCCTGCCCTGGACCTTGAAAGGACAATTTCAGTAGCTGATGAATGTTGCTGGAGGTGATGGGGAAAAGGAATGTCAAGTTTCCCGTCACTTCTCATGTTCAGGGGGACCACAGAGCGGCTCCCAGACTAGTGCTCTGCAAAGCTAATCTCTGGCATATCCGCTCCTCAGGGTCACCGTGGGCAACACCGGAGCTTTGGCATTTTGCTGCATTCTTTTCATAACGACATGAACTTCCTTCTCTTGTCAACCTGAGGGCATACAAAATGCTGACAGCTTTCTTGGGAGCAGAGCTTGCTGCCTTCATTGCTTTGGGAACCATTCTGCACAGGGAGAAACATCAGCCTAGAGTGGGAGTCTCCAGGGCGCGATGAACTTCGGAGAGGGACCCCGCTGTGCTCTAGGGCGAGCCTTCTGATTCCCGAAGAAGGAATGAGAAGATAATTTAATGGAAAGTAGGATAAGGAGGATCATGTGAAACACCTGTCAGTCACCAGTTACTAAACTTAATTCCAGTTCCCCTTAACGGCTATCTCCATATGTACAGTCTTATCTCCTCCATTAAGAGCCAGATTCTATTTCTCTTCCCTTTTCTCAGCAACTTTTCTCATTTCTGTTACCAAAATACCTGGCAGGAGGCAAATTAAAGAGGGAAGTGTTTGTGTTGATTTGTAGTTTAAGGTGATCCCATCCATCATCCTGGGCAGGGTATGGTGGCAGTAGAAATGAGGTGGCTGGTCACACTGCATTCATGGTCACGTTGCCAAGAAAGACAAATGCTAGCATCCAGGTCGCTTTCTCCAGTCGGATCCCGGCCCGTGAGATGGTGCTATTCATATTCAAGTTAAAGCATTTTTCATCAGTCAGACCTTTTCAGAAATATCTCCACAGACTCACCCCGAGACACACGCCCATGGTGACTATAAATCATCCAAATTACAATGCAAGTTAACCATTATACCCCTGAAGCCCGATGGAATTTCATGGTTGCGTCAACAAATTCAGGGTCATAGAAGTTCTCTTGCTTGACCTCAGAGGCTAGATGATAAAAAGTACTAATGCCTCCACCCACTTCATATTAGTCCTTACAAATCAGCATCATGTTATGAGGAAGTCCAAAGAAGTTACTAAATCTGCATGGAAAGGACCACATGCACACACAGAGAGGACCTACGGTCATCAGCCACCAGCCACCAGCCAGAACTGACCTCCAGATTATAACAGCAAACCATTAAATAGAGTGGATGGGGGCCACTGTAGTTCGTTCAAGCCTAGGCTATAGGTGTGAGCCACCACACATGGCTATTTAACCTTTCTAACTTAAAAGTGTGAGCCAGGTAGTGGTGATGCACACCTTTAACCCCAACACTTGGAAACCAGAAGCTGAAGGACCTCTGTGAGTTTGGGACTCATTTGTGTGTGTGTGTGTGTGTGTGTGTGTGTGTGTGTGTGTGTGTGTGTGTGTGTGCTAGAAAATCCATACTCAAAGGGTGATTGAAAATCCCTTGACTGTGGTTTTTACCAGGATGGACCAGATGGAGAAACTGAGGCACAGAGAATAACTATTCCAGGTTCACACAGTGAAAGGGAATCAATGTTGGGATAAACTCCTCTAACCACTATATTGTAGAATTACTCTCTGGAAAGGACAACACAATGGACATCAGGTGACAACAGCTGTTGTAGCTCAGAAACACAGTCCTCACCTAGGTTAGTAAAACCCTATGTTCATCTCCGGTGCCATAAAGCCAAGCACCAAACAGACAAGGACCATTTTTTGTTTGTTTGTTTGTTTGTTTGTTTGGTTGGTTGGTTGGTTGGTTGGCTGGTTGGTTGGTTGGTTGGTTGGTTGGTTGGTGGGTTGGTTGGTTTGGTTTTTCAAGACAGAGACTCTCTCTGTAGCCCTGGCTGTCCTGGAACTTGTAGAGCAGTCTGGCCTTAAACTCACAGAGATCCTTCGACTTCTGATTCCCAAGTGTTGGGATTAAAGGTGTGTACTCCCCCACCCCCGACTCCCCCAACTCACACTTTTAAACTAGACAGGTTAAATAGCCAGGCCTGGTGGCTCACACCTGTAGCCTAACGCTTGGGGATGCTTAAGGCTAGACAGATCCAGAGTTTGAGGACCCAGTCTAGGTTACTTAGCAAGATCTGTGTCAAAAAGTAAAGCTAGAATAACTATTGTTTGATGTTCCCAAGACAATTTTGTAACCATAACCCTTTAAAATGTAAGTTGGGTCCTCATGCTACCAAGACGGAAACCAAACCTTAAAGAGACCCAGGACTTGCCTGGGGTTCCTCAGCTCCAGAATGACAACTCCAGTTGACTGACTGCAGGGATCATACGCTCTGCAGCCATTTTCAGTTTGTCCCCTCTAATCTCAGGCTGCACACACACAGGCAGACCCTTCTCAGAGCCCTGGGAAGCCTGGCTTGCCCTAGTCATTTCCTTGGTCACCAAACTCCCTTTTGAGACTGCTCTCTCTGCTAAGAGGATGTGTCCCCTGATGATCTGCCTGTAGGAATGGTTCACAGTCACTCTTGTAGAAGTGGATTAGTCACAGGGGCACCCAGTTCAGGCCCTCTTCCTCCCAAGTACTTATCTCTCTGGCTCACCCTCTCTTTTCTTCTCTACTCTCCTTCTTTCTTCTGTTTCTCTCTTCTGCCACTTAGGACATAATATCAGCACAAGGCCCCCTCTCCAGTTCATGCCCTTTGGCATCTTCCAGTCTGCAGAACCCATAAGGCCAACTTTTTTTTTTTTTTTAGCACAGCCAGCCTGTGGCATTGTGCTAGAGCAGCACAAAACATCCAAAGACACCATCCCTGTCTCAAATTGCCACTTGCTGGGGAGGCAGCTTCTGCAGTGGATGGTCCAGAGAGGGGTGCTCCCCTGATTGCAGTGACAGTGGGATTCCTTGCATATGAAAGGATTTCATTGGGATTAACAAATTAGGATGATGGGCCTAAGTGGGTTCAAAGGACAGGATCTCTGTGACCTCTCAGGGGATGCTACACACCAGGATCCAGAGCCCAGGCCTCTTCTAACTGTGCCTCCAGTCAGCTGCTTCTCCATCTCTCTCTGGGCTTGTGTGTGTCTTTGCCTGTTGACTTTGAGTCCTCGCCATTACTTTTTGACTGCAACCACATTTAAAGGGCATTGCTAAAGATCAAAGTTAAACTCTCCTCCCACAGAGCATGATCATACTGCTGAATGTGGAAACTCACAGGATGGGGGATTCTAGACCTGTCTGTGTCCCAAGAAGAGAATGTTTTGCGCTACGGTTTTACTTTCTGTTTCTCTCTCTCTCTCTCTCTCTCTCTCTCTCTCTCTCTCTCTCTCTCTCTCTCTCTCTCTCACACACACACACACACACACACACACACACACGGAGGTTGATGCTAGATATCCTTCTTGATCACTCTCATTTTTTTATTGAAATTTTTTCATGAAGTATGTTTTGATCATATTACTTGCCCTTCCCTCTCTTTTTGATCTGGCACTCATCACTTTGGCAAGACTGGTTGGCTGGTGAGTTCCAGGAATCCTCCTGTCTCTGTGTTTCTAGAGTTAGGGCTATAGACAAAGGCCTCCTCATCTGGTTTTTATGTGGGCGTTGCGGACCTGAACTCGGGTCCTCATGCCTGCACAGTAATTCAGGTATTGACTAAGCAATCTCCTTAGTCCCTGCTTTCTGTTTCACCTCGATGAATCTGACCTCGCAGAAGTCTGCCTTTTTAAGAAGGCAGTGGAGACACTGGGGTTGATAGAGCTCTGTTGCACTTAAATCAGTGGTCTTCAGCCTTCCCAATGCTGCAACCCTTTAATATAATCCCTCATTTTGTGGAGACCCCCCAACCATAAAATGACTTTTGTTGCTACTTCATTACTGTAATTTTACTACTCTTCTGAGTTATAATGTAAATATCTGAATTTCCCAATGATCTTAGACAACCTCAAAAGGAGTCATGAACTCATAGGTTGAGATCCACTGGCTATGTCCTCCCATCTGACCACCAGGCGACAATCTCTCCAGATAACAAAACTGGAGGTGATCTAAGGTGGACCTCCATGGTGCCGTGGGACTGGGCAGGATGAAGGCAGGCTGTTGACTGACTGGGGTTAGGAACTTTGAACTGTTCTTCCCTGTTCTGCCAGGCCTGATACCGGGCAGGATTAAAAGCCTGAGTGCTACAGGAGGAAATAATAAAAGAGAATTCTCAGTTAAGAGGGCAGAATTGGGTCCCACAGGCAAGTTTGGCTCAGGTGAGTTGTACTTGGGAGGTTGCTGACACACAGTAGAAGATGTGATTTCTGTCTTGCTGTTGGGCTTTGTCCTGCCTGTTTTCTCCAGATGGCAGTAGCAGTCATATGAAATACCAGAGAACTGGTTGTTTGTCTCCCCCAAAGCCCAATCAAGACCTGAAGAGATAACAGAAGACTCTGAAGATGGGAGGAGAGAAGGAGGCAGTGTAGACCTGCCAGCCTGCTCTCTCCTCAGGGGCAGAGGCTTGTTCATCAGGGGATAACATGCTTGCTGCCAGTTTGCTTAAACATTGAGGAGAGGAGATAGGATAGGTGGCTGGAACTCTGGGGTATTGCTTTGACTCCTAGGGCCACAAAAACTTTCTTTTTATTTCCTCATATACTGATTCTGATCTAATCAAGAGAAAAGCAATGTCAGCCTTCCAGATCCTTTCCTCCTTCCTTTGCTTGAACACTTCTCAGGATCTAGTAGGTATACAATCTGTTATTCTGAGGAATAAAAACCCCAGAGCATGATGGGAAAGGCAGAAATCCTTGCCTCCCTCTCCTTCTCCCTCTTTCCCTCCTCTTCACCAACACCTCTACCACTAACTGACATCTTCTTTCCGCACTGCAGCATTTTTGGAGAAGCTTTGACCTTTGCTCTCCATCCCAGCCTGGTCCTCTTTTAAAACAAGCCACATCCGTTGGCTATTTCTAATGCAAAGCCACTGAGCACTCTTTTTTTTTTTTTTTGCCACTGAGCACTCTTGTCAAACAATCACTGGAGGTCTTTTTCTTAGAAACTACAACCTGAACCCACAATTTTCTCCTGTGACAGTTACCACGGCAACCAGACTTCTCAGACTCACCAGAAGCCCTGAAGGAAACAAGCACACAAGGGGGCCCTCTGCTTCCACCCCTTCACTAACCCTGGTGGAACCACCTAGAACAGTAATTCTCAACTTGTGGGTCACGACCCCCACAGTGGTTGCATATCAGATATTTACATTACAATTTATAACAGTCGAAAAATTACAGTCTTGGGGTAGCAAGTGAATAATCTTATAGTTGAATGTTACCACAACATGAGGCACTGTATTAAAGGGTCACACAGTATTAGGAAGTTGAGAACCACTTCCAAAGAAGAAGGGAGAGCCAGCCCCATGAAGCAAATCCCCTTGCTCATAGCAACTGATACCAAGGGCTGAGCCAATGGGCTTAGTTGGTACTCTTCTGGGAGATTGCCAGTTCAACTGGATGGGCTGAGCAGGCATAACACCAGTGTTACTCCTTTCCTCCTGAGGTGTGTAGAGGAGAGATCCCTGAATCCACTTCCCAGGTCTTTCTGGCTCTTTCCTTTGTATGATTCACGGCTGGGAGGCAGGCTTGGTGACCTCATGCCCATCAAGTGGGGAGGCAGCTCAGCCTTGAGTCCTGAGGGTGCAATATTTCTAGCTAGCACATCTGGATGAACCATTCTATCCAAGGTGTTTAGTTTTGCTGTGGCCCCGGGGCATATGGTTACCATATTGTTACGGCAACATGTGGCAAATGCTTTGCTGATGGGAGGAACAGAGGGAGGCGGTGCCTGAGGAGGGCCATTTTCTGGATGGGCTCAGCAGCTTGAGGCTCTGCCTTCTGTGCTGCTGACTCTCCTGCTGCTCCATCCTGGTCCTTCTCATCAGCATCCTTTGTGCCTTCTCCCACCCATCTTTGCTTCTGCTCCCATTCCATCTCGCTTGCTTCTTCTGCATTCTAATGTCCAGTGCGAGAGTTCTCTTCTCATATATCAACTCTCCCACCCTCTTTGCCATCACTTGTCACCTTTAGGTGAATGTGTGACCCGCTGTTTGCTCTTCCTGCATTGGTAATTAACAAGTAGTGCTTTTCTTCCTCGAGCTGGACCCAGCTTTTCCCCTCATCCAGTTGCCTTCTCCCATCCCTCTGCCTCGCCAAGCCCCACCCAGTCACAATCTGGTTGTCTCCTCTTGGAAGCTTCCCTTCGATTCGTGCCACCATAGTAACCTCTCCTGTGGCCTGAGGTCTGCCCCACTCTAGCCCTCTACCAACAGTTTGGTGCTTCATCCCTCAGTGTCACATGGGCTTTTCTGTTTGAATCTCCAACTTTGGTTTTCATTGCAGTTTGGCATACACTTCCATTGTGCCTCACTATCTAGATTTTGCTCCTGCTTTTTTTTTGTAGACATTATTACTGCTTTACCCCCTTATCCAAAATATACAAAACGACAGAAGTTGCTCCAAAGGGCTGCCTTGAGTGGCTGTGTATAAAGTGCCCTCTCCATGCTGGCTGCTAGAGAGAAGCACTGAGCTACCATCTCTGATGTTGCCTGCAAGGCCCGAATGTCAGAATCTGAATTCTGCACCTAGAAGATGCAAATTCTATGACCTTATGCAAGTTCTTTCATCGTTCTGTGCCTCAGTTTTCTTTCTTTTTTTTTTTTTTGTAAAATTTGTTTAGTATGTTACCATAGAGTAATATCTAATAATGGCATCCTAACTCTTGTCTGTCACACTGTAGGTATCCCATAAACATAATCTTGCTGTGATTTATAAACCCTGCTATAGTTAAAAGGCACCTCATCTGTATGGGTTCATTTCTTGACCTACAACATCAAAGGATCAACTTGGATGATTTGTGGCCTCCCTCCCATGGTTTTGAACCTGAAGTCCGTTAGTGCAGAGATCCTAGACTCCCATTTGCCTGGGACATTCTGCTTTACTCTTGCTAGTCCTGAAAGTGCCTAGTAGCACAGCCTCCTTTGACTCTCAGAGTTACATCGATCGAGATGATGCATTATATGGCCATCTAGCCTACTTGCGAGCATGGATATTTCTGTGAATATTGGCTCTGTGGGCACAGTAGCAGCCATCCCTGCTCTGTACTCCAGAGGGAAGGTAAGGGGAACTGAGGACAGCCTGCTGTATCCAGGAGAAGCCAAGTGTCTTCTCATCATGAAGCTTAGACATCATCTCCGGCACACAGCTGGCCTCTCAGCTGGCAGCCACCCTCAAAGCTGTCACCCACTGAGTTGGCCTCTATCCTTGTTTTACTCAAGTGCCAAACCTACTCACTCTGGCTCCAGGACCTCCTGTCTCTCAGCATCCATCTATAGGAAAAGCAGATATTTTGTGAACAGGTCCTGCCATGGCTTGCCAATGCAAACACAGAAGTGGGAATTGTCTGGAGAGACCATTTTTTGTCAGCCTCAATAAAGCTGTTTGAGCAGATGCCACAGTTGAAACCCACTGATGGTTCCTAGGAACTAAGAGCTCGTTTAGTTACTTCACAAAAAGCACTTAGTATTCTACTCTTGGAAACTTCTAGAGATAGCAGCCTTGCCCAGCAGAAGCAGTAACTGTCGGCCTCAAGGACATGTGTCGTGCCAGCAGTAAGGTTCAACCCTTTGCATTCCAAAGTTTTATGGGGAACAGGAGACCAGTCTATACAATGGTGATGAGGCTACCAAGCGTCTTAGTTTCTTACTTATGAATTGTTCCCACCCACCCACCCCCATGGTTTTAATGTTTTATTGTAGAATGGCAGAAAGACAGAGAGAGAGAGAGAGTGAGAGAGAGGGAGAGAGAGAGAGAGAGAGAGAGAGACAAAGACAGAGACACAGAGAGAGAGACAGAGACAGACAGAGAGAGTGAAGGTAGAGAAGGAGAAGCCAGCCTTGGCCATGTGGAGAGAGGGGAGAAGGGAGGGGGAGAAGGCGAGCTAGAGATGAGAATAAGAGAGGTAAGAGCTTAAGGGTTAGCTATGGAGTCTTAGCTCTTTTCCCCACTCTGAATTTCATTACTTTGGGACTCAATGTCAAAGGCTGTCATATTCTCATATTGCTAATGCTACTTAGTTGTCTGCATGCTCAAGATCTCCCATGTGCAGGATGTTCTGGCTGATTTTTTTCAGAGAAGACAGTCAATGATCGCAACTTCTTCAACATTGTCTTTCTTGGAGAGATGAGAGCAAGCATCCCGTGGAAGAACGCCCCGTGGAAGAACGCTGTGGGCTCTCCTTGTTCCGTCTAATACTGAGCCAAGAAAGGTTGTAAGAACTTCTGTCTCTTAATTCTGGTTTTTCTGTAGACTATATTTGCTGTCTTCCCCAGAATCTGTATCGTGTTTTAGATGCTATCATGGTTTCTCCAGCCATCCAAGTAAACACTACATCTCAGAGCACAGTTAAGTAGCTAACTCCTGGCCTCAAAAGAAGGTGTCAAGGTGTGAGTTAAAGGGACTGCCAAGGAGGGGGATTTCAGAGGACAAGAAAGCAGTGAGCTGAGCAGGAATGTAAACACTTCACTGACCAGGGGACTTTCCTGGACACAAATAGCTAACAAGGGCCTCGGTGAACATGACCTCTCTCACTCTACAATATACATGGAGGGAAGACTTGGATCACTATGGATTGACTATTTCTCCCAAGTGTTTATATATTGACAATGTATGATCTGTGAGGTAAGGGTTTTGGGAAATAAATAGGGTGAGATAGGCTTAGGAGAACAAAGCACACATGACTACACCAGTGACTGAAAGGGAAGAGGGGCTTTGCTCACTTGCTGTCCCCATGACATACCCTCTTCCATATCATGATGCAGCAAGGTAGCTCTCTCCAGATGTCAGTGAAAGGCTCTTAGATACACCAATCCCCAGAAATAACAATAATAATAAAATAATAATAATACCACCAACAACAATAAAACCCAAGTGTTTCTTCTTCATAAATGACTTCATCTGTGGCATTTCGTTGAAGCAACAGAAAATGGACTGATCCAGGGGCCGAGGCTTGCCACCGTCAAGGGCTCATCTCTAAGGCACTGCCTCTGTTAGATTAAGTGCTCTGGCTCTACACTGAAGTCCTTTAGAAGGTAAGACCCCATGGCGATATGGCACTAGACTGTGATAGGCTTGTGACTCAAGCTTTGAAGGTGGCGCTTTGGTGTTCTGAGTAAATATAGTTTAAACTAGAGATTGTGGCTTGGCACTGTAGGTAGCTTAACACATCACTGATACTTCTTCAAGGAGTCATGGTGAGGAGAGCAGCATCTTTGACTTGTGCAGCTCAGGGACTGGCAGGCCATGTCTGATAGTACTTCCCTTTCTCCTGTTGGGTTAACAATGCTTGCTAGAAAACAGGATCTGTGCTGGTGCACATCTTCTGCCTTTCCTTCTAGTGACTCCATCTGCTTCCCTCCTGGGATGTGACCCAAACATCACTTAGGCAACCACCCCACTAGCTCAACTCTAACAAGTGTCCTCAACCTGCAGGATGCTCCAGGCTCCTCTGACCCTCTGGAAGAAAGACTATGTAAAAGTAACTTCCAAGACCCACCCATCACCACTGATTTAATGGGGAAACCATCCAAACATCTTCTTCTGGAACCCACAGGGATGACTGGACCAGAATCCAGTGGTAATAAGGGCAGAGGGGGCTTCCCCCTCCCTCTAGTGGCAGATTAGCTTAAGTGAATATTTAAATATCTGCTTTGAAGTGCATGGACAAAACTGTGTGGGTTAAGTGAGAGAAGAGAATATAAGCTGTGAGAGAAACATGACCAGAATGTTCTAAGACATGAGACTGAACATGTTTATGCTCTTTGATGACCCAACAGTGTTCAAGAACTTCTCTGCTCTAATTTGTGAACTTCCATGGGACTTAAAAAAAAATCACCAAATACATGTGCCAACCAAAGGAAGACTCAAAGCGCTACTCCGGAGCATCTCTGGGTACCACTGTTTGCCGTGGCAGGGGAGTTACTCCCAGCCCCTCTTGTGGTGCCCTCAGGCTTTATAGAGCTCTCTTGCTGTCTAGCCAGACAGCATGGGCACTCTCTGCCTCCTCTCTCACGTGGTACATTCCTAAGCAGAAGCTCCTCAATCAGAGTGGGCTACTTTTCCGTAATGAGAAGTCCACACACATTTTGTGGGGGAAAAAAAAAACACTTGCAATTTTGATTTACTTCAGGGCTAGGAGTAGTTGGTGCAATCCTCTCTCAAGATGCTAGCAGGAGCAAGGAACCAGAGCTGCTAGTAAGCCCCATGAGCAGTAGGGAACTAATGGACTCTCTGTAGGGGACAGTGCTGCACGACCCTATAGTTTAGAGGCATTACAGAGCACTGCAGACTTCCAATGGGTTCGCAGGGACGCGATTCCATTTCAAATCAGAGAACATCTGTGTGCCACAATTTCAAAAGCCAGCTTTTCTTCCCACCCCCACTACAGACAGGTCCCAGTTTTCTTAGGAGGTTGGTCGGTGCATGTATGAGATGCAGACACAAAGCTGGAGTTGGAGACAAGGAGTCATCTGCTCCTTTATGAGTCAACAGTCCTGTTCCCTCACAGGTAGGGGTGAGAGGCCCAGCCAGAGGGAAGGAGCTGGCTGTGGCTCAGCCAAGGCCCTCAGTTCCTTCAGCAAGAGGAAAATCCTGTCAAAATGGCTTAACGATCTTCTAATATTCCCATGCAATTAAGGCCACATCTGTCTCCCAGGCCCCTGCACTCCTTTGCGAGCGAACAGACAGGAACCAAACAGTCTGTCTTGTCGATCTGGAAGGAAACAAAGAGCTCCATTCATAACTGGAGGCACTTTCTCATTTTTTTTTCAAAGTAAAATAGAGTTTTCACTTTGAGAGTAACCTGTGTGGCAAGAAAACGAAGGATCACCCCCCACCCCAATAAATCAAATTCAACAGCCTAATAAAATGCTGGCTCCCCTTCCCCCATCCCCTCCTTCCCCCTCCCATCTCCTGTCCCTCTCTACCAGAAAACAGTGGACTAGAGAGGGGGTGGGTGAGCCAAAGAGAGAGGGGAAGGTGAGCAGTGAGCAGGAGTGTGTGTGTGTGTGTGTGTGTGTGTGTGTGTGTGTGTGTGTGTGGTGTGGTGTGCGCATGTGAGAAGTAACAGTGGGTAGGCAGCCTGCCTTTCCCTCCCCTACTTTACATACTATCTCAACCTTCCTGCGTGCTTCTCTCCTCCACCCATCCCCACACTTAAAGCCAAGCTGCCACATCGTCCTTCTCCCTGGATGGGAGCAAATGGCTCTAGTTGGGGAGAAGTAGGATAAGGTTTGCATGGGCTACACCTGTAGCTGAAACCCAGCAGAAGCGGGTACATCTCTCAGAGCTAGGCGATGCGCTCTCCCCTGCCTTTGAAGCCTCCAGAGAGTGAGTTTGCAGCAGATAAAGGCTGATAAGCATTGAGTTGGTGCTTATCCGCAGCAAACAAGATCTTTTGAGGTTCTCGCTGCACTTGCAAGCAGGGGAGACTATAATCAGAAAACCAAAGGGAAAATGTGAAACCAAGTCGCACTGGCTGCTGCCTCTTTCTTTTCTTTTGTTTCAGTTTGCACACTGGAAAGCCCAGCACAGATCATGTCAGTCAGGACTCTAGAGCATGATACTGTAAAAGCTTTGCTTTGGTTACTGTTGTTTTCTGTTTATGTTTCTTTCATAGTGTTTTCTCATTTTTTTGGTCTTCTATATGAACATCAGTGGATGAAATCTTTTCAGTTCTGACTTAAAAAAATATGAAAGAGCCAAACATTGACAACAACTATATAGCCAGCATTTTATTGCTATCGTGTCCAAAGTGCTTTTACAGTCTTGGCATTGTCTGGCTATCATGATAGTTCTAATGCATACAGGACAGACAGTGCCTAAGTCAGCGCCTGGTTTAGGATGTATGGCATCCTTAACACCATACAACTTAAAGTGGCATGCCAGGAGTACAAACCAGTTCTTTGTAGCTATCAAGATGGTTTCTATTCATTCTACCCCATGCAAGGGCTTGGCAATTAGCTAATTAGCAGTGAGAATGGCCTTGAACTTCAGTGGGCCACCTGGAAGCACTTCTAAAGCCTTAGCACCCGTGAATGTAGTCAGACGGAGGATTTTCTGAACTTTACGACCTTGAGTACGAACTTTGGCTGCCCCATATTTCAATGCACTGGTTTCATGTTATTTCTTGGGGGAGAATATTGACAAGATGCAGATGCTGAAGATAAGTGTACATGGAAAGAGCACTGGGCAGTCTGAAGCTCTGATTTCTGATCAATTATGGGCTCTTGAACAAGCATCGTTTCTGCAATGTCACCCAAAGCAGGAGAATGGAACGCAAAGGAGACAAAGAGAGTGCCTGGTCCCATGTGAGCCAGCTTCTAAATAAGTTCTCTGAAAATTATGCTACAATAGCAGCAAACTACAGGTAAAGGGTGTCACAATGGAAGGCTACGATGAGACGCACAATGGTAGACCTTGGCTATTCTCACTCATCCCTCCCAGTTCGTGTTCAATGTGCTGCTGTGAGAACCTAACCCAAGAAACATCTTACAGTCACATATATATCCATAAACATGGTAGACGGTCACACACATATCCATAGATGGTAGATGGTTTTATATATACACATATAGATGGTAGATGGTCATACATGTATACATAAAGATGATAGGTGACTTGCAGGCAAGTTTTGATTAAGCAGAATGGTCCTGATGGCTGAGTCCTCAGTTGTTTATAATATAAGCTTCAGGAGTTTAGTCCATTTGAATGTGAGTAGATTGTCAGCTTTACAAGCATGGTGCCCAAAAGGCCTGGGGCTGGCCTGAAAGAAAGTTTTTGGAGGCAAGAAAGTGATTTACAGCTCAAGGAGTTATCTTAAGCTCCTCAGAATGCCTTGATAGAGACCTGCAGTAGTTCAATTAGGACTGGGAGTCACGATGCGTTAACAAGGCTTTCTCTCTCTCTGAATCTTCTACAGAAGTATATTTATGTGTTAATTATTTTCTGAAACATTAATTTTATGGGTGAAGAGATGCTTCAGTCAGTGAAGCAAGGAAATCTGAGTTCAAACCCACAGAAGCCATTAAGACACCTGGACAGTGGTGCAGAAGCAGATCAGTTCCCAGGGGTTAATGGCCAATCACTGAGTCCAACATTCCGTAAAGGACACTCTCTCGAGAAACTCAGGTGGAGAGCAATCAAGTGAAGAAGACATTGGATGCTGACCTGTAGCCTTCCCACGCACACATATGTGTGAGATGTGTCCCCCATGTTCTACATGCATACGTGAACACAAAGCAAACAAAAACCAAAAAACATATAAAAGATATAAAACAGGAATGCTCACAAGTTATGTTTGTGGTTTGGAAAGAAGGATTAGATTCTCACTGATGACTTATTTAAACCCTTTCCTTCTTTCCAGTGATATTTGGAACCAAATCTAGAACTTCACGCATACTCTACAATTGAACGACATCCTCACTCCTTTGTATTTGCTGTCAATTAGGTAGTTTTTGTTTGATTGTTTCCGTTTTCTTGAGACTGGGTCTCTCCCAACTTAGCCCAGGCTAACTCAACTCATATGTTCACCATCCTCCCAGTTAATGCCCCCAACTGGCTGGGTGTGTGCTACCACATCTGGCTCACTGAACTTCTACAATTCTGACAGAAAAGAAACGCATCATGCAGCAAAAACTTTGTGCTCCAGCCTGGGGGAGGCCATCAGTGGAAAGAGGCACAACAAGTTCTTTTGTAAAATCCTACTTTGTGCTTCATACTTTATCAGAAGCCAGTGTAGGTGATTGTGATTATGTTTTCAGGAGAGCCAAAGCCAGTGGCCCTGCTGGCACGGAGGCCTCCTCTCTCAATCTCTCAAGCTTCCCTGACTTTCAATATGGTCTTACGGAGACCAGACTGGCCTCCGGCTCACAACACAGTCAGGAACAACACAGTCAGGAATGATCTTGAATTTTGGATCTTCCTGCTTTCTGCCTCTACTTCCTAAGTGTTGGGATTATGACCATGAAACACCACAACTGGCTTTATGCAATGCTGGGGTGGAACTAAAGGCTTCCTTCAAGCTATATGAACACAGCTCCAGGCCCTCTGTCTCTCTCTATTTCTATATTAGCTGCCTTTCATCAGACTCTCACCCAGGCCACATGCAATTATCTCAGAGTAGCTTTGTGAATTTAATCAACTGAGCCTGGAAAAGGATTTCAGAAAATCATGTCCACTTAAGAATTAAAGCTAGTATGAAAATATGTCTCTTGAGTTTCAGAGGGTAACCAGACTCCTCTACTTATATAAACCCATACTCTTGGAGAATGTCTGGCCAGGGAGACAGCCTTGTCCTGTGGTTGGTAGGTATGCTTTCTTTGGGGCATGAACTGGGGAGTGTAGAGGAATGGGGGGTGGGGGGGGGGAGTCCTCTTGTTTATGCTCTCCCACCTGCATACACACTGTTACAAATAACAGTGCATTTTCAAAGTTCCTAAAACCTGTGCTATAAATATTCAACTCATGCAAATATTCTTATAAACGAAATATTCACACAGGTGATACAATACCTAACTACTCTTATCTTCTAATACCTGAGAGTCAGTTTCACACTGATCCCATAGGCAACATTAATAAACAAACAAAACAAACACAAAAACCATAATAAACATAACAGAACATAATAAGCATAAACAAAATACAGAATACTTGTCTTGCGAAGCCAATAAACACCATGGCATCAGGTGGCATAGCTGTGTCTGTTTTGAAATGTTTTAGCCACTGTGGACATTTTTAATCTCTACTTGAAATGCGTCCTGCATGTTTGCATTGGGCATGAGTCTAAAAGTCTTTCTGAGTTCCTATGTTCTCAACCGAAGTCCCTCAAGTGACAAACTTGATATCAAGTCACCAGGTGAAACTTCAGGTATGACATCCCACTATCAGCACACTTCATGACTTCCAGGCATTCCAAACGGACAGTGCTCCCACTAGCTCACAAGCACACATTTCCCTTCCAAGGGGAGGTTTTCTAGAGTTCCAGAGTAAGGATTACTGCCTGCTGTAATTTGTAACGAGTTCGGATTGCTGTGTGTATTTTCAATGAGCTGTACAACCTGTCAGAAAGGAAAACAAACTATAATGTGCTTTGACTATGTGGGGGCAGGGAGCCAGAGGACCCAGGGAGTGGCTGTGCGTTCAGCTCTAGTAGCTTGCATTTCCTGTTTACTGGGGTTAGGTGAAAAGTTGAAAGGGGAAAGACTCAACACTGCCCTGGACGGCCAGCATCAGGGATGTTCGGGGAACCTCAGCCCGAGTCTTGTCTCTGAACCCCACAGGAAGTTTCCCATCAGTAAACCACAGGCTCAGCACCCCAAATTCCAGATGTGTGTCTCAGTTTTCCTTTGCCCTATTCTCCCTTCAAAATGAGATGAAGTTGATTATCTTGAGGAGTCATAAAAACAGAACAAAACAAAACAAACAAAAACCCCAAACCTCCTTTCTAAATGCCCACCCCTAGTTATTTGGACACCAGGAGCATCGGTCACAAATAGCATTAAAGTTACCTTATGTGTTTCCCTTCTTGTCAAGATGCCCAGTAACTCAGTTACCTGTGATGTCTATTTCTCTCTCATTGAGCTGAACCTTTAATGAATTCCAAACGACACAGTTGCAACCTTCAGAGTTGAGGATCAACTTTCTAAAGAATGCTAGCCCAAGAAGTGCACTGCTTGCTCAGATGCCTCCCATTTTCAAAGCGATGGGTTCACCTCGACTCTGTCAACGCAAAGGCTAGCCACCATTACCTGTGTGTCACTGAAGAGGAAGTTAGCTACCCAGGGAGGAAGCAGAATGCGTCTGGCCTGTGTGACTCCTGCTTGTGGTCTCTGCTTCTCTCTCTGTTTAATGACAATGGCAGAAGATGCCTTTTCTAAATTTACTTCTTTCTACCCTGCTACAATAGCAAGAATAAGTGAAATTTGAGGACCACTCCATACCTCATGACTGAACAGGAGTCTCCCTGTACCTACACCTATGCTATCATTCACACACACACACACACACACACACACACACACACACACACACACACACACACACAAACTCTAATCAATCAGAGATAAAGAGAGGTTCATTCCTCCCCTCTACTTTGCTGGTGAAGAAACTAAGGTCCTGACAGGCTAAGAGTCTCATTCAAGATCAAGAGCTGGTAGTGGAATAGAGATAACACATCATTCTGGACTCTAGATACCAGGTCCTTTCCAAGGAGGCCAATGTTGTCCGGTGCATTCTTGGTCCACAAGCACAGTGGTCAAGAATACGTTATTCATCCACATAGTTGTTACTTCAATTTCCCTTTTGATCTTGCCCTCTTGGTTAGGGTAGGCAGTTTTAAGGCAAGATCTTAATCATCCAGCTCTTGGCTGTTTGAACTTGCAGGGGGCTCATTAGGTGTCCAGAGACTTTTGCTGATGGATAGCATGCACTGGGCATGAGCCTGCTGGCTTTGACATTTTCAAACTGCACACTTCCTACAGCGACAGCGTGCCAAAGCCATGGGCCTCACTGCCATCTTCTCAAAACCAGGAAATGAAACTGGCCACTAAGAGCAAGTGACCACGAGCCAGGGCATTGGTGCAAACCAAGCAAAACACGCTGTCGGCAGCCTAGGTCACAAGGAGGAACGCATCTCATTTGCAGCAATCTTTGAAGAAATGGTCCACTCCTGCTCCTCATCCTGGCTCGGTCCAACCTTCCTGCATCTTAAGCAGGTTTAATTGTGTATAATACTCAAGCTAAGTCACGCCTTTTACTCTGTGGTCCTTGTATCTACACAAACCTCAGCAACCCCAATCACTTGAGCTAAACGTCTGCCTATGTGGTGGTACTCTTTACTGTGCAGCAGAACACAATTCTGTCAATTTCCTTACAGGTCTTCTCTCATTTTTCATGTTCGTTTTTTCTTCCACAACACCCAACCCTGACTCTAAGTCTTTGAACCAAGTCTTTGTTAAATCTCTGGCAATGATTTCAAGAGTTTTCTCCAAGTGTGACTGCTGAGGTATTTTCGGGGTGCTTCAGAAAGCTTCTTGCATCTTGGGCAGCAAAGCCCAGTCACTGTCATGTGCTCTGTCACCCTTCTCAGTGTGCTGATGAAAGAGCAGATAGGAGAAGCATGTGGGAGCTGACTAGTCTCTGGAAATGGCCACTTCATTTTTAACCTTTTTGAAGTTCTGATGATAGACCATGATGAGAAAGGGGGGAGAGAGAGAGAAGGACACAGGGGAGGGAAACAGGAGGGGGGAGAAGATTGAATGCATCAAGGTATTTTTTTTTCCTGGACAACACTCTTTGCTTTGAAAGAAAAGGAGGCAGCTAAAGAGATTTGGTTAATTACACAAATGTAGGTACAGGCATCAGACAGAATGTCTACTGGATATTGGATTTACCACCATGATGTTCTGGCCAGCTATGTCCAAAAGTTATCTTTGTAGCTTGACTTGGGACACCCAGTAAATTTAGATCTGAATCACTTTGCATATTATTATTATTATTATTATTATTATTATTATTATTATTATTATTATTATTTCATCTAGTCTGAATCAATAATTTGGCCATGTTCACTCAGGGTAAAAAAATTCAGAGGAACTAGGGCAGGCCCAAACCAGCAAGCAACAACAAAACCCCTCAAGTGATAGAGCTATGCATAGCTCCTGAGATGTAGTGTGGATGCACTGCCCAGCCGCCTCTGTAAGCCTGTTCCCCAGGTTGACTGCCACTAAGTCACCTAAGGTATCGATTTCAAATGCAAAATTCTGGAACATGCCAGAGTAAGTGGTAGACACTTGGGTCCAGGGAAAGAAGAATAAATGGTCTTTTTGCTCCCAAATGACTTGTCCAGGTAGGAATTTCAGAGCTCCTGTGGTTAGTGGTAGGTGCTCGGTGGAAAAACTCTTTCACAATCAAACTGATTAAGAAAATGCTGGAGACTGTGTGGCTACCCATCTTCTCTTGAGCAACAAGAGCACATGCCTGAGCAGAGACAGGAGTCTGATAAAGCCTAAGCCACAGAGAGCTCTTCATTCAACTTTCTCACAGCATCCCGTTTTTATAAAGCTCCTTCAAATACCCCCAGTCACATTTGGAAGCAAAACCACAGTTTCTCAGAACCCTCGTGACAAGTCATTGAGGGATTCTACCTTCCCAGGTCTTATTTTTAAGTCGCTTTTCCTGTCATAAATCTCTATTAGAAATAGGAAGCGTGATCTGCCAAAAGGGGCACCACAAACTCAAGAGATCACTGGATTTTCCTTTTTGCTAGCTAGCCAGTTCTTAGAATCACAATTTGCTTTGGTTATGTGCTGGAAGCAATGAAGCATACGCGTCCCTTCATCTTACGGATCTGGGTGTGAACATCTTGTCTTCAGGGGGACTTTTCTAAAACCTCCGACCTAAATTACACTCAGCCTGCTTCTCCTTCTTGGAGTGCACAATACGTATCACACTTAGAAATGAGTGTGTGTGTGCGTGTGTGTGTGTGTGTGTGTGTGTGTGTGTGTGTGTGTGTGTGTGTGTGTGATATATGTGTCTCTCTCCCATTACATGTAACTCTGTAAAGGCAGATCCTACCCTGGAATCATGCCTAGGCAACAGGCAGCCCTCCATAGCCACTTACCCTATAAATGAACTACACAGTGTCTGTATGGTCAGTTCTCAGATGCTGTCCACATTTTTTTTTGAGACAGGATCTCTCACCTTGTGGGTCCCAGGCATTTGTCTGTCTCAGCACCACTGACACTGGTGTCACACTTACATGCCACCATACCTGACGTCCTTGTGGTGGCTCTGAATACGGACCCCATATCCTTATGTTTGCAAGGCAAGCACTTGACTGACCGAAAAAGGTGCCGGTGTGATTCAGACAATGATTCTATATGGTCATGAGGATTTCCTGAAAAACTTGTTCAGAATGCATGGTTCTGGTTGTGCACAAAGCTCAGGGGGAGAGTGCTTGCCTGGGATGCTCAAGGTCCTGGATTCCACCCTCAGTTCTGGGAAAACCAAGCACCTGTGTTGTTCTACCCAAGATTTCAGTCCTCCCGAGTGAGAGGAAGGGAGGTCGGGAATAAAGTGTTAGTGGCTGGCTGAGAAGAAGGAGACGGGAGGGCCTGGAGATGTTTATCTTTGCCCGTTTCCTGGCTTGCAACAGGTTTCTGGACAAGCTTCTGTGTTCATGTCTCCTTCTCACTCCTCAGTAAGTGGAAGTCCCACCTGCCACCCACTCTTCTCTACTCCAAAACTACACTGTGAGATGTCTACTGAAACATTCTGAAATCCTAAGATGAGAAGAGATACTGAAGTAAACACACACACACACACAGTTGCTATTTGTCGAATGGTGGATTTCTAGCACACAGCCACGAACTTCAATTTTACCAGGCAGTTTTTCACATAACTTCACTATGTGAGATGTCTCTTGAGGCTGCCCCCTTTAATACAAAATCGAGAAGGCTGCTCACTTTGCTAGCTACCCCTTCCGACTTGACCTTTGCTTTGCGGTGGAAACTTTACACTCTCACGACTCTTCAGGCATGCGTGCTGGCCCTCTCCTGGATCTATCTGTAGCCAGGCAGTTTGCGCACAAGGAACGGATGGGCAGACTTGCAAGCCTCCTGACTCCCAGGATTCCCTCCCCTCCAGGGAAGCACAAGCATTAGTCTGGCTCCAGTGTCGAGCAGTGCAGGAAGCAGAGGGCACGGGCTAATATGCATGTCACCATGTGGCTTCTGGTCACAGGCTAACCCTACTTTCGAGCCTGCGTGAGCTACAAGAGCAACAGGAAATGGCAAGGGGTATATATAGCCACATTGTGTTTATCCAAAGGTGCTGTTTTGCACCGATGATGAACTTCTTAGGTTGGAAAGGACACAGCATCCTCCTTTCCCCCAAGGGCCTCTTTCCCTGAGCAGCACGTGTGGAATGAGTTCCTCCCCTTGGGAAGGAAGAGGGACATTGGACCTTCTTGGCATCTTCACTTTCATGTGACAGGGCTTGTCCACTTTCCTCTCGAAAGGGTTTCTGGATACATTCATCGGAGGTTCATAGTAGGTGGGAAATGACAATAGGACAATTGAGGATGAGCCTCTTTACACAGTACCTCTGGAAAAAACATTCATTCTCTGAACTGGGTCCTCCCCCCAAAAACACTAATTAGATTCTTTGTTTCTTCTTGATGCATTGCACTGGCAAATAATTCATGCACCTCTTCCTGGTGTAGCCGCTATATGTCCCTTGGTTTGGCGGCTTTGAGATCCTACCATAGGCATCGGCAGCAGAAAGTCCATAGAATGAGATTTCAGTGACCCCAAACCCTAGACTTCCTTTGTTTCCTAAGGCACCATCAGAAGGAAAATCTGAGTCCTCTGAGTTCGGCCTACGCTGTGTACAGAGCCCTTCTTTGCTGCTGTGAAAGCCAGTGAATCAGCCGGGAGCCTGGAATCTGCTGCAGGTCCTCTGTATTGGCAGAGGGCTTCAGCTTCTCTTGTTGGCTCTTTACTCAGGCCTCCTCTCTACTCAATGAGCTCAGGAACAAGGCTTAGGGATGGTGAGATTGAGGAGGGACTGACTCATGTAGGTGGGCATCGGAGCTTTAGTCTGCATATGCATACTGCTCACCTGAAGAACTTAAGAATTTTTTCCCAAGGACTGTGGGATATTGAGGATAAAAGGAGATGCTATAAGTAGAGACCATTTAGATAGCACAGTGCCACACAGCGAGTGCTTAGTGCACGCTCATCAAAATGGAGTTAGGGATGGAGGGATCCTGTGGAGAATGGGTCTGCATTTCAACATGTATACACCCTAAAATTTCTCATGCTAACTTGGTTGGCCAACTCCTTCAATAGGGATAAGCTGTATGTTCCCATAAGGAATATTTTGCAGTTAAGTGTGGCAATGGCAAAATTGTGTGCAGAGCACTTTCTGATACAGCACCACATAATAAATGAGACTTCTAAAATTCTCATCTCCTCCTACTCTGAAAAGGCACAGGATGCATGTTGGGAAAATAAGTGAGCGAGCGAGCTCTTAGCACAAACATTTGGGAGGATAAGACTGAAACTTTTCCCAGCTTCTGAGTTCTGCTGAGATGCCAAGCTCTTCCTAAGAGCCCGATTTGCAGCGCAGAGGCGAGTGCCTCTATTTGAGCACTTTAAGAAAAAGTGTGGGGCAGTCGTGAGAAGCAGATGGCTCAGTGGGTAAAGTGCTTGCTGTGAAAGCATGGGGACATGCATTTAGAACCCCAGTGCCCACATAAAAGCCAGCAGTGGTGGTGACTACCTGTGTGGGGCTGGATAGCAGGCAAGCTTCAAGTTCAGTGTGAGACCTTGGCTCACAAGGTGGAGCATGATAAAGGTAAGATTCCCAAAGCTAACCTCCAACACACACACACACACACACACACACACACACACACACACACAAACACACACACACACACACACACACGAGTGCATCTGCACAAGTGTGCATCCACTACACAGATACACAGACACACACACACAAAGAAAACAAACAAAATGGTAAAGACCTCTATCCAGTGTGCTTTGTACCTGGTACAAGAAAGCCAAAAACAGTAAAAGAGGACCCAGGATTTTCTGAGCCTTGTGTGCAGGTTGGACCCTCTGGATGGCCCTGCATCTTCCACAGCAAGTTTGTATATCCCGCTAGCTTCCACCCTGGTCTCTTTCTTTGCCTTCCCCACTTATATACTGAGTCCCAAAGCCATTGTTCGTTCTCACTTCTGAAAGCTAAGCACACAGTGGCAGGCCCCAAGGCCTGCGGCTGTGTGTGCCTGAGATTAAGATTTTTATCTGCTCTCTGACAATGTGCAGAGGAAATCCTGTTCCTAAACTCAGGGCCGTGAGAGGAGCGCGGCCAGCAGTTCTTCCCTCCCACCTGGGAGAGAGATCAGGACACCTGACCTGCCAGGAACATGGGCTCATTGTTTATACATAGAAAAAGCTCTTTTCCGGTCTCAGTTAATCAACTCCTCTCCTACATTTTTTTCTTTGAGCCGCAGAGCATAACAGTCTCTTGGCAGAGCTGGGTTGGGGTCTTAATGTACTAGCAGATAAGGTCCCCACGGAGGAAATGCGAACTACTGTCTAGTAAGATTTAGGAAAGAGCTTTTCCACTCTCCGTGAACCAGGAGGTTCACAGGCAGCCATATCCTCACTGCATGGACCCAGTGTGGCTCTCAAGCACTAGGAGAAGACTCCGTGCTAAAGGGCGGGTTCTCTGGTGGTCAGAGATGAGGTTGTGGGAAGCTGTAGGCTCTTCTCTTTCCCTTTATCCCTAGGGCTTAGTGGGCAGCTACTCTCACAGACAAGCTCCGGGTGACAATTAGGGGACTAGTAGAAGGTCCCTATTTTGTATGTATGGCTTGTCATATTCCTGGCTAACGTAGGCAATGCAGGCGTGCTTGGTAGTTGGAGATGCCTGTTGCTACAGGAGGACACTGAGGACACACGCTCTTTCCCGGACTTGAAGGAAGATATCCTAAGACAGAACTGCCTGGGTGTCTACCCCCAACTCTGCTTTTCCTATCGCTCCTTTCACTGCAGAGCTGGAGTGGATCTGGATCATCTGCAAATCTGCCAGGATGCCCAGGGCTATGAGCAAGAAGAAGAAGGTGTAGAACTTGCTGGGGGCAGGTGCTTACTCCCACAGAAGCACTGCGGTTATAGAAGAAATGACGTGAGCAAAATATCAGTGTTAACTCTCAGAAAACTGCCCAGCAGCAGCAGAGGTGGGGTGGGGTGGGGAGGAGGATGGGGAGAGAAAGGAGAGAGAGGAGAGGGAGGGGAGAGAGAGGGGAGAGAGAACACCGTCTCTAGAAGTGACCTGCCTGAGACCTTGCCCTCTGGCCTCAGTACCTTCATCTTTACAAGGGAACACACAGAGGACTGCTGAGACCTCTGTCTCCAGCATCCCGCCCCCTGAATTAGAATTGTCATTGAACTGATGAAGTCATACTCTCCCTGCTGTAGCGGTAAGGGGAAGCTGGGAGTGTGAAGCCTTGGCCACCTCACCTCCAGGTGCAGGTGTGGCTGAGTTGTCGCTGCCTCATTCGCAGGGGCAAGAGAAAGAGCAGCAACAGTATTTCTGTGGAGGAAGTGTGTTGGTAAACCCCAAGACGCCAGAGTATGCACTTGGGCCTGCCCTGATTCATCTTAAAGCTGAGCTCTGACGAAGGCTCATGGGAGGACCACTTTTCTGTTTTGTCTTGTTTTGTTTCAGCTCATGGGGAAAATGGACTTGCTCATCAGTCTGGAACTGGACAGAGAGGAAGTGGCTCCTGGGTGGGAAGCTATACTTCTGCCGAGCACAGGACAGAGGAGAAAGTAGGAATGCCTCCCCTCCCTTCCCCTTCAACTCCTCCGGACAGGAATAAGGCAAGAAAGCCTGGCCTGAAGAACAGGAGCCCACCCTGCTGTGAGAGGAGCTTCAGCCAGCTTCAGGGATGGGGGTATGGATGCAGGGGTGTGCGAGAGCTGAGAAAGCATCTCTTCCTAGCTCCACAGTCAGAAACATCATCCTGGTAGCCTGGCATCAGCCTCAGAGCAACCATTTGCACCATGGAAATAGGTGAACACTACACAAATCCAGACGGTAGGTTGTTCCACGTTTATCAGCACACGTGTGGCTGGAAATTTCTGCTTCTCATTAACTCCATTCAGCGTTGAGCCATTCACTAAATCTTGGTAGTGAGGGCTCAGTCTGCAGCAGACTAGCCTCAGAGGCTGATATTTAGCTCTACAGACAAGCATCAATTAGATCCAGCCTTTGAGCTGTGTGCAGATCTGGGCTGACTTCATCACAGGAACACATGGAGACGGAGACCGATTGGCTGAGCTCAGGATCTAGGCACCCCCAAGCTACACTTTCCCTTTTGAGAACTTGAAGCCGTTTCCCCTAGCTGTCATTCTGGCCTGTGAGCAGTAGACCTTGTTTTCCCAACCACTCGAACACTCAGGAGCCCTTCTTTATCAGGTAAGGAACTAAACACTTTGTGTCCGTTATCTCCCTGTATTTCATCCTCACCAGAGCCTTATGAAATAATTTCCTCATTTTACAGTTCAGGGAGGTGAGACCTGTGAGGTTGACCAGATTATAAGTGGCCTCGCTCAGAGGTGAACTCAGACTTGACTGGATCCAGGGTGTGCTCGTTCCAAAGTGGGTGTGCCCAGACCACACTTCTGATGTCAATATCGAACATGACTCTTCCTTGAAAATTTACCTCAGTCCATTGATACTAACTCTGAACATGACTGTCAAGTGAGACACAGCTTCCAGGGCCACTGTGTAGCCACAGCACCCTTCCCAAAGACATGCCACCTCCCCCACAGTATATAGTTCCTCTTCCCTCTGCCCCAGCCATGGCCCTGCCCCTGCTTCAACCTCTACTGAAAACTTACTTCCTCCCTTGGAGCTTTCTCTCATTAACCCCACCCAGTGTTGGTCAATTCATCCACTTTGCTTTTATTCTAATAGGTAGTATTTAAATTCACCCCAGAATGCTTTTTCCTGTTTTTACCACTGGGGTGCATTGGGATTTTCTTCCTTAACCTGTCCCTCCTATTAAAGTCCTGCAAGATCTGTACCTGAGTCACCTGGCTAGGGCTATGTCTGTCTGTAGGCTTCCTATTCAGAGTGGAGAAGCTCTTGACCTGGTCAGATGACTCAAATATCTGTCTTGTTCTTGCCAAAGAGGCTCCTCTCAAGAACTATAAGCAGAAGGAGAAATAGTTCAAGCCAGACCTATCCAGCTTATGATATTCATATCAGAAGAAGCCTTTAAGGACTGCCTTGGTCCAGCCTGGGGACACATAGGATCTGTTCTTTCTAAGAGGGTCTTTCTCATTGCATTTCCCTCCTTAAATGCTTGGAATGATTTGTGCATAGAAAGGGATGATGGGGTGGCAATTTGAGGTGGGGTTTCAGGAGGCATCTTTCTGTCTTACTGTATATGTTTTAGAAGGGTAAATACGTAGGTGAGTATAGTGAGCATCTGTGGGGAGATGGAAGAGGATAGGTCTGACCCAGGAGTGGAATGGTAGGTATCTCTACCAGGCATGCCTCAGAAGCGACAGGTGATTTAGGCAGGAAGGATAGACCCCTCTGGTCTTCTGGATGAAGACAGCAGCAATGTGGCAGTTACAGCTGGGCTGCTTTGCATTCGAGAACCTGACTGTTTCAGAGGTCTCAGGCTGTGCCAGAGCCGCCACCACCACGAGGCTAAACTCCTGGCCAGACCTCCTCCTCCTCCATCTCCCCCCAACCTTGTCCTTAGTACCCTGCTCGCCCTTGCCTAGAGCAGGGAACAATTCCTCTTTACCCTAAAGACCTGACTTAGACATCCCATGCTGCCTACTGCTATGCCCTGAACGTTAGCAGGCCCCCATCCCCCCACATGGACTGCCACTTTTAGACTGGCACACGGTTTTCACAAGACAGGGTTGTGGTTTCAGTTTTTTTCCTTCATAAGTTTGCAGCTGCTAGTTTTGAAACCACCGTCCCTGAGGCAACTCAGTCAAAGAGAGAGAAGGAGGGAGGGGGAGAGAGTAAGAGTGAGCAAATCGAAGGGATGATAAGCTGTCTTTCTAAGCAGAATTTATCTCATTTACTCTGATTCTCACCACCTTGGACGACCCTGCTCTACCTCTGCCAGGTCTCAGATGGTAAAAGGCTTCGAACACACTTAAGGTCTGTGGGTCAGAGCGACTTAGGGGAAATAAGTTTAACTTGTCCATGTGACTGTCTGAAGGTAACAAGTGATATGTGAAAAGCCAGGCCTTATATTTCTGATCTCAAGTGAGTGTCCCATAGCCTCCTGGTCCTGTTGTGTGTGTGTGTGTGTGTGTGTGTGTGTGTGTGTGTGTGCGTGTGCGTGTGCGTGTGCGTGTGCGTGTGCGTGTGCGTGTGTGTGTGTGTGTGTGTAGAGGGGAGGGAGAACATAATCCACATGTGCATTCACGGGGCAGCAGAAGGGAAGGCTGTGGATGCCCAGGAAGACCCTGATTGATATTATGCATGACATATCAATCCCATTGGAGCCTGTCTAATGAGTCATTTGCATATTCAACCACTAGTAGACTTGAGGTAAGAACAGAAACCAGAAACAAACTGAATCCAGAAAAACAAAAAACCAAAATTCACATTCAGGTCTCCCCTGCCTGCTCCTGCCATGTTGCCCACATTTGTGGCCATTAGTTAAAGTTTTTTTCTATGAGAACACCTAGAGCTGGAGCCTAGTGTCACACCCCAGGCATGGCATCGAGCACTGCCAGCAGACCACTGAAGAGTCTATGAAGGGTGTACACCGCTTTCTGACTCAAATCCATAGTTGTCTGTACCCGGTAGGAGTGCTTTTGCCATCAGTAAGAGGAAGAATCCTGGCGATGTTTCCAGGGAAAGGAAAGGAGAACAGAAAAGGTGGGGCCTCCAATCAGGCCAGAGAGGGTGAGGCAGAGCCATCTCCACTTCCTTTGTGCGTCTCCTAGAATCACCCCCCTCCCATTCCAATCTCCTGTGGCTTTTACAGATAAGGGTTTCTCTCCCCCTTTCTCACTCTCCATCTCTCCCAGGTTCACTGGAGGCCTCTGAGGGCTTGAGATAGGTTTTTCTTTGCATAAGCCAAACTTCTACTTAACCCAGTGAGTGCTCTTATGCAGAAGGTACCTTTAAGTGATCACCTGACTGAAGCGAATGTGATGTTGCTTATCCTTTTATCAAAACATGGACCAATTCCCCTGCCACTTCAGAGATGCAAACCCTCTACAGCCTATGTCAAAAACTTTCTGGGGTCAAAGGTCTCTGGGGTAAGGTCATAACCTACTGCTCCACCTTCCCACCCAGTGTTCTGTACTTAAGTCACTCTTGCTGGCATGGCATGCTCTTCTCACATTCCTGCTTCCCCTCTTTAGGGCTGACTGTCCCACAAACCCTAGGTCATTCACAATACCAGTTCCATGGTGCCTCTTCTAGAGACCATCCCTAGACAGGCATCCCCTGACTCTTCCCTAGATGGACATTCATTCCGGTGATAGGCTCATGTGATGCTTCACACATCACTGTTATGAACACACTTGTGGCTTTGAGCACGGTGACCGTCCATTTTCTATGAGCAATGAATCCATCAAAACCAGAAGAAAGCATTATACTCAGTTGGAGTCTCTGGTGCTGCCCACATGGTAGGCATAACGAGTGTTCAACTGACATTTGATGATGAAAGTGTTGAATAGTGCAGGGTTTCTGCTGCCTATTCTGTAATCTCGAGAATGATGGAACATCTCTATCCTTGCTCATTATATCCCTGTTCTTGGGCAGCCATGTTGGCAAAGGCCCTGGTTCATGACCTACAGATATAGCGCCCGTCCCCTCCTCCAAAACAACTAAGCGAATCTAAGTCTATGGAAGTTTCTTTTTCTTCTGAATCATCTTCAATGGTCCTGATTTTGCTTCCAGAGCCTCATTTATTGTGTTATTCTCCAAAGTCCCACTGTTGTGTTGGTGGTCTAGACTAAATTTTGTGTTCCCCTCTGAATTTATGTTAACGCCTAACCCTCAGTGCTTTGGTGTTAGGAGGGGAGACTTTGAGAGACTTTGAGAGGGTTATTGGATGGGCAGAAGACAATCATTAACAGAATGACTGCTAAAACGTATCTCAGGAAATATGACTCGCTTCCATTATGGAAGATACAGGGGGACCCAGTGGTCTTTAAACACAAGGAGGGTGGGGCTCACCGGAACCTGGCATCGCTGGTACCCTAACTGTAGACTCTCGGCTTCCATAACTGTGAGAAATGGTGTTTGTTGTCTATTTGCCACCCAGTCTATGACACTTTGTTGTAGCAACCTGAACTAAGACATGCTCCCTGATTCTTTAGAAATTTCCCCTCTCTGTGGTCCCCAGAACTTGGTATGAAAGAAGACTACAAAGTCTGCGATTGTGTTAGCCATTCCTACGTCACAGCCTGTCTGTGTGTGGGCATTCATCCCTCGTGCTCCTGCTGTGGGAATTTCTGTACTTTAGCTGACATGTAGCGCTTATGATAACAATACCAATTAACATCTCAAACATTACAATCCTTTAAGAAATATTTTAAAGATTTTGTTTCCTTAGTTTTATGAGAATGAGTATTTTCACTTGCATGCGTGCATGTGTGCCACATGGGTGCTTGGTGGCCCTGGAGGTTAGGAGAGTGTGTTAGATTCCCTGAAACTGGAGCTACAGATGGATGCACGTCATCAGGACGGTGCTGTGAGCTGAAATCAAGTCCGCTGAGAGAGCAACAGGTACAGTTATCTGCTAAGATGTTCCTCTGGCTCCTACAATCCTTGTTAGGAAGTAAACCTTTGATAATTTACGTAGTTTTGACCACAGAGTTATACTTCCCCGTGGAAGCCATGCAAATCTTTTGGCTCAAAAACTGTTAAAAAAAATTTGCCAACTTCTTTATGGAAGACAGAGCTATGTTCCCTGGAATCTAAGCAGACATCTCCCCTTGGATTTTGCTGGTGCCATGGCTGTATAAACCTTGCTGTGTGATTGAGGAATCTTTGGTGTAAGGTCACCAGACTGTCTGGCTTCCCATCTAAGCATCTTCCTCCTGCCCTCTCCCTTTTCTGGTTCAAATGTCTCAGAGGAGTGCTCGTTGGTCCAGGTCAGAATCTTTCTCTGCTTTTTCTTCTTCTCTCTTCCATACCATGTCAACATTTGCTATAGAGCCTTGCTAAACAAAGATGAAATATTTAATGTTTTTCAGATATTACAGTCTTGTCAGAGGTAATTTGAGTTTCCTGGATGTTCAAAGGTAGGAAGCCATGGTGGAGTTTGGAGCAGATAGGAGCTGGCGACAGACTCTGGGCAATGGGTGTTTCGGGGCATTCTTATTATACCTGTGACTCTAAACCTCCTTAGAGGGGCTTTGGTCACTTTGGGGGCCCTGTTCCTAAGACAGGAAGGCAAAGGCAATGGGTCCTTCAATTGGTAATACCTAGCTTGAATCAACTGGCACTGGTGGCACTCATACACACATGGCACAGGCACACGTGTGTGCATGCACACACCCTCAGAGAGAGGGGGAAGGGAGAGAGAATATTACTTGAAAAGAAAGTTATCCAAATGTCCTTCTTCCCAAACCCAAGCTTCCAAAGAGCCAGGAGCCAGCCAGTTTCAGATAAATCTCCATCAATGTGTCTTGTTAATGCAGTTGAGCATCTAACCCCATTTTCTTAGAAACAGCAAATCCCAGTGGGCTGAGAGTAAACGGATCCCAGCCCCAAAAGGTTTGAGTCCCTTTAGGAACTCCCTGACCACAAGAGTCTAGGGGGCTGAGTGCTGGGGCTGGGCATACCCTGCTGCCCATAACTGATCTTGCTCTCACTACAGCTTGGCAGCTGAATCACGGACCTGAACCTTTATGGAGGCTGGTAGTAATTTGAGACGTAAAACAAAGGGTGTCAAGCGTCTTTGATAACTCGGCAGGCATTTCCTCTATGATCCCCGTTACAGATGCTTCCATTTCTGAGATGCTTTTCTTTCTTTTTCTTTTTAATTTTTTTTTTGTCTCCCATAAGAGCAGAGACTGTAAACAGTGTCTATCTTATCCCTCTGTCCCATCCTCAAATTCTAGTACGGGAAAGAACAGGAAGCCTTACTTATGAATCCTTGGAATGAATGGATACCTACTGGAGAGCCACCATAGAGAGGGAGGACAGCATGAACGGAAGCTTTCCTGTCCGGGCTGTTGGCCTTCTTGCAGGGTAAGCAAGCAACACTGTCAGTCTTAAGGTGCTCACAGTGAATTCCACGCACAGGGCAGGTTTCTCAGGAATTCAGATTCTGCAGGGGCCACAGGAGTTCCAGCCTCTCCAGCAGTAGCGAGCTGCTTAGATGAGGTTGGAAGAGATTTCAGGGTTGCCTTCCTTGGTAGAGGGGGAAGAGCAGGGGAACCTGAGGGGGCTTCTGCTACACAGAGGTCTTGCTGGCTGGTTCACTAGACAAAGAGCCCTCAGAAAGCTACCTTCCAAGCTCTGCCACACACAGAGAAGGCAGAGAGGCCTGGCCTCTTTCTGACAGGGCCTGCTGACCTGGTTCCTGGGAGGGGCAGGAGAGTGGCAGACAGCTGCCCTGAGATGAGAGTTCTGCAGGAGTCACTGTGTAGGGAGTGTGAGTCTGACAAGGACGAGCTTAAGAGCAAGTCTTCTGTAATTAGGAGTTGCGTGTGTTAATCCAACAGCCTATACAGAGAGGCCTCCTGGTCACAGGCAATTCCGAGATGCTTTCTACTGTTGTGCTATCAGATCTGGTCCAGCAAGCTGGCCTGCAATCTGCCCTCAGCCCAGCTTCCATCTGGGCTGCATTAAAAAAGCACAAGGAGGTGAGTGAAGGCCCCGTCTGCCTCTGCCTCTCCCAGAAATGGTTTTATGACTCAAGGGGAACTTAGTGACTTCTATAACATCACCTTTTCTACAGTTCACGGGACTGCTTTTTAAAGCCTACATGGAATATTAATACAAGAAAAAGTCTAGCTCCGTTGCAAAAAAAAAAAAAAAAACTATCCTAAGTCCAGAAGCCAGAGTAGCTAAGACAACACATGCCACTCAAAAGTCCACAAGGATGTAACTCGGGATGGAGTGCTTGCCCGGTGTCTCCCCGGTAATACAAAAGAAAAACAAAATAAAACCTCAGGGCTTTTACCCACTCACTTAATAGTTTCAGTGATCAGCCATCAGACAAAGTAACATGGAATATTATTCAGTAATACGGGGAAAAAATCCATAATTTAATAATAAGAAAAATGAGACTTCAAAGTAATTGGTTCTGAATATATTAAAATTAGACATGTATGTTGTATTTTTGCAATAGGGAGATTGCAGGTAAATACATCAAAACATTAATAGATTGCTAACCGGGTTCTAAGAACATGGTTTTTATGGTTTTAGGGTTTTTTTTTCCATTGTGGTTTTGTTTATTTTTAAAAGTGTATACAGAATTTTATGGAATCAATGAAATTGTATTTTGGAGATAAATATCTTTTAAAAGTTCTTTAAAATAAAAAACACAATTCGGAGCTTGTTTGCATGTTTTTAAGTAAGCGAGGACAGCCAAGACACTCTGGGTCCAGCATATCCAAAATCAATTTATTTAAGAGTGTTCTCAGCAGCCGGGGTCACATCTAGGTACTTCACCTTCCTTATGTCTGCCTCTGCCTCTGCCTCTCTGCCTCTCTGCCTCTGCCTCTCTGCCTCTCTGCCTCTCTGCCTCTCTGCCTCTCTGCCTCTCTGCCTCTCTGCCTCTCTGCCTCTCTGCCTCTCTGCCTCTCTGCCTCTCTGCCTCTCTGCCTCTCTGCCTCTCTGCCTCTCTGCCTCTGCCTCTGCCTCTCTGCCTCTCTGCCTCTCTGCCTCTGCCTCTGCCTCTCTGCCTCTCTGCCTCTCTGCCTCTGCCTCTCTGCCTCTCTGCCTCTCTGCCTCTCTGCCTCTGCCTCTGCCTCTGCCTCTGCCTCTCTGCCTCTGCCCCTCCTCCTTGCTCCTCCCAGCCCCGCCCATTTCAGTTGGTGACTGTTGGGCACTCTGCTCTAGCACCTGGCTTTCCAACTCTCCTATTTGCCTGGCGTTATTTCCCAGGAACAAGGGCCAGTGCAGATGTGGTTCCCCTATCAAAATTTATTGTAAGACTCGCTTGTCACTAGATACTACCCCTATGTCCCCAACCCTTGAGCTCTCAGTCCAGAAGGAGGCCACACCATCGGTTAGATTTCAGCAACTTCTAAATGTCCCAGTATCAGAAACTGGCAACTAGAGATTACCAAGGGGACATATCCAAGCTATAAATAAGCTGAAAAATATTTAGGATATGTCTATCTAGTTCCTATATACAGATATGTGTGCATGCTTCAACACACACATACACACACATACAAGAAAACAAAGTACATACAACACGTGGACTGCGCACAGCCAGAAGCCACTACATTTCCTCTACTGGACTGATGGAGAACGAAGGCTCTGAGCTATTAAGTCACATGCTAGAAATGACATGGCCAGCATCTCTACATTGCCCCGAAGGTCTCCAAGCCCAGCCTTTTAAAAAGCAAAATGCTGTTCTCCATCCCGCCCGCAATGCAAGCAGGCAGGCTGCTGTGGTAGTAGTGAATTCTAAAACTCCATAATTACCGGGTTCAACTTGGTCTCCAGAATACCCATGACAGAATTTGTGGAAATGTTCACAACAGCTCTCTACTTCCAGGTTCTGAGATCAGAAACGGAAGTTTCAAAATACCGAAAGTTCGTTTATGTCGAACACACTGGTTAAGCTAAAAGCAGGAAGTTCAAGAAAGCCTGAACTCAGGAGGTTTTTCAGCCCAATTTGGATCCACATCTGCACTTCTGGATTTTCCACTGAGTCGACCCACCCGCCCTCAGCTGCTCCGAGCTTGATGAGTCTCCACTGTTGTGGTGCTGGGTACCGGATAAATAAATGCGATCTGACATCAACCCAGCTAGTGGCCAGTTGCAAGGTAGTGAGCCTTACTGGCAAAGGAGAGGAACAATTCAAATATGGAAGTTTCTTTTCAGAGGGCAAAACAAAACAAACAAAAGCACTAAACAATAGGCCATCAGAAGAATGGCCTCTGTTCTTGCCTCCAGGTGCAGGAAATGAATGGGAATCTTGCCACCCCTTCCTTCCCCCCCCCCTCCATCCCCCCACAGACCTGGTCTTCCCACTAGGCATATTCTGGCAATAGAGGGAAAGGGAAGGACATGGTACTCCAGTGGGCTGGGGATGCCAGCTTTTGTGGGCACCTCCGAACATTCTAGAGAGTAATTTCCGCAAGTACACGTCCACGGCTTGAGGAACTGTGGAAATTGAAGGCTTTGCTTGGGCCACACAATCCTTGGGCATATGGTAGGCGCTAGAATAGAGATGCTAACCCATCCCTTCAGACTGTCCAGTCACAGCATCTCAACATGATAGAACGTTCAAAGTACATGTTAGCTGCTGTAGATTTAAGTATTTCTGAGCGGCTGGTCCTATGTTTAACTGAAGCTTTCTCCACTGAAAATACAGTTTTCTGGGATCCCTACTCTACATGCAGGATGGCCCCAAGGCTCCCATGCACACTGCTCTGGAATCCCCAGCACTCTTTCACACATCTCCATAGGGACATCTTTTAGGGACATCTTTTAGACAATAAGCAGGTGCACCTGAGCTCCTCATGAGCTAGACCTCAGTTTTTTCTTTGAAGCTCAACTTCTAATCAGCCACACCCAGTTGAACCCCCCCCCCCGCACCCCCCCCCCGCACCCCCCCCCCCAGAGGCATCAGACCGTATCCCAGGGTACCCTCTTGTCAGCTTGAAGAGATGAGGCCCACAAGGGGACGGAACATGCCACATGTAGAGGCCGAATGGCCTCGAGTCAACCATTTAACCTTTCCAATCCCCAGCTTCATCACCAGAAAGCAAACATTGTAACAAGTCCCTCTAAGGCAGGCAACTGAAGCGGTAGGGATCCTCCTCAGCTGCCCGGGCAGTGCCCATTGCTCTCCTCAGCCTCACTCTTCTCTTGGGGGTAAACTCTTGTGGTTCTAATCTAAGTGTCCTGGAAGTTTCATACCTGAGCTATAAGAGAACTTCCTGAATTAGGAAAAGCAAGTCCTTCAACTGTGAGGTACACTTTCTGTGATGGGGGTGGGGTGGTGGTAGGGGTGGTGGTGGTGGTAGTGGCGGCGGCTGGTTTTTAGTTAGCAAACACTAAATAAAAGGGGGGCACTGTTGATTTGCTTTCATATCAGAAAATTCTTCTGGACCTTTCTGCTGGCCATGCCCAGGTCCGGGACCAGCTCCTTAGCCATATCACAGGTGTCCATTCCTGACTGGGCTCTTGCCTTTGGGGGGGGGGGTACAGTCACAGCAGGGGTGAAGAAGGTAATCTCTTAGGTGACTTGAAGTTGAAGTGGGAGGAAACAGGGCCTTTCATGTGGTGGAACTGGGCCTTCTTTGAGGAGCTGTTTGTTTCCCGGAAGCCAAACTCTGGGCAGAGGCAGAAGCCCCACCACTGCTTCCTCCCACCTTGGAAAATCACACAGCGCACCTCTTTGCCTAGCGGAGGAATGGCTGCTCAGGCTACCCGACTGGAGCTGTCTGTCCTATCCCTTCAGGATGAAAAGCAACAGCGTGCTGGAGCCCACAGCGAGCCCCTGCCCACAGGGAGCACTCACCCTGTCCTCTTTCTCCTCCCTGTCCTGGAAAAAGCACACGCAATGGTAAACAAGTCATTAGATTCAAGATCCTGCCCAATTTAGACGCTTTGTCTCCGTTTTCTCCAGAGTAAACCCATGGTCACACCCACCCCAAACCCAGCTAAGACCAGAAGGAATGCAGGGCCCTGTGGCCAGGCTAACCGCAGCTGACCCGGAGATGCCCAGGGCTGGACATTCTCCTGGGCTGGGTGAGCGGAGCTGAGAGGCCGGAGTTTACCATCCTGGCCCAGATGGTGGGTTCAACCCCCACCCTACAGCTTTTAGTCTTGGAATTGCTACCCCAAACTCTCAAGAGTGAAAACTCCACAACCTTTGAAGTCTGGCAAGAAAGCCCAAGATTTGCTTCTCCCTTATTCCTGGGCTTCTGCACAGGCGGGCTTCTAGAAAACAGAGGTTGGAGAAAATGAAAATCAATGCCAAATCCTAACCAGACAGAAGAGTAACTGCGGCTCCCTACGGCCGCCCACCCCCAGCTCTGGCACGATGGACTGGGGAAGTAGTGGGCCCCTCTCCCGCTGTTGAAGATCTGTTTATTTTGCACTCCATAAAGGGAAACCAGGCCCTTTCTGTCATTTTGGCTTGGAGGGGGGCGGGGCAAGAAAAGGTCCTGAATTTAAAGTCAAAACCAGATCAACTTCTCAAAGTCTCCTGGAGCTTTTGCTATGACTCCCGAACAGCCTGCATTTTCTATCCTATCAAGTGTGAGCCTCTTTCTAACAGGCTGACTCTCAAGCCCTCCGCACACCATCAGCCCCAGTGACCTCTTCCTACCTCCCAACCATGCAAATGCTCCCCAGATGGCACTCGGAGCAGCCTGGCGGTCCTTTCCTGCCCCAGTCTACCCCCAGCCAACCTTGCCTTTGCTCTCATCCACAGCTTATTACCCAACCGTGCTCTCCTGTGTGGACAGTGGGTTCTTCTAAGCAATAAACCAGAGAATGTCCTTTGTCCTGGAAATGTGCCACTTGCCCTCCATGTTATCCTTATCAGCAGACCACAGTGCAGCGAGGGGAGGTCCCAGTGTGCTCAGGACGTACGGGATATCAGCGCAAAATGTTTTCTTCACTTTTGCCTCCTGCCTTGAATTCAAAGCATGACCTTTGCGGGTGGAATTCAATCAGGTCATCTCTTAGATTCCCTAGTGGGAATCCGAGGGAAGTGGCACCCGCCAAGCCTATTGTTCCCACAGCAAGGATACCGGTAGAGATGCTATTTTCTCCCTAGATCATACAGCAGAACGAGGTGGGACGGTGATAGGGGAGGTAAAAAGACCCCCGTGATTGTGTAAGATGCTGTTGATAAAACATAGTCAGGGGCCTGTCACACTTACAACCACCCCCCACCCCTCCCCGCCATAGCAGCTTTTCAGCAAACGGCACAACTCAGCTCTGGCCCTTCACGGTGGATTTCACTACTTTTAGTGCAAATCATTTTCTACTTGGACAGGTATGAATATGGTTTTTTCCTCCCAACTTTAAACACCAGGAGAGCGATACTATTAGGAAAGTGGAGAAGGGATGTGGAAACAGCAGAAGGCCGGAGAGATTGCAAAATTAAACTCCTGTGAGTGTTAACACTCATATATTCCAAGGCTGGGAAATTAATGGTAGACATTTCATCACGGAGCAAGTCCAAGCTCTTATTCTGAGAAGCTCAAACGGTTTCATACATGCCGTGAGCAAAGACGTTGGGATCCGACAGACCCTACTAGCTGCAAACTGTTGCGTCAGTTTCTTCAGTTTTTTATACCTCAGCTCCTGTCATCAGGAAAGCGGGCATCCTAAAGCAAGCCATGCAGCCTTGACGAGAACACGGTGCTAAGAGGCTTCTCAGCACCATCCTAACGAACACCAGCACAGTACAGACCAACACCAGCATCATCCAAAACATCGGCACCATCCAAACACCACCATCATCACCAGCAGCATGGCTGAGTCTTCCTACCAATGTTGTTTTAGGTAATACTGAGGTAAAGGGCACAGAAATTCCAGAAAGAAAAAGCCAGCGTCAGTCCTGTGCCTGTGTTTCTTTAGAGTCTTAGATCAGAGAGTTTCCTCTGAAATTCTAACAGACACAGAGATAGCATGCTTCATGCTTGTTAAGAAGGGTTTTTTTTTTTTTTTTTTTTTTTTGATCTTGCAAAATACTTTTACTGCCATCTTCATTACGACACCACTTTGAGGTAAAAATATCATTGGTAGAATCTCCATGATCTGCAGTTGAGAAAACCTAAGGCAGGGGAGATCCAGGCCCCGTCAGAGAGTGTTTCATATCAAAGTCTGCGAGTGAAGTTCGAGACCTCTGGCTGTCCAGGAAAGGCCTGGCTTTACCAGTGGGAAGTTACAGCAAGCTGAAACAAGGCTGGCGCCTTCCAAGACAGAAAGAAGTCAGCTTTCAGGAGGCATCTTACCCGTGGGGTCTCTGGATGCACTACATGTTAGAGGGGTATGATTGATAGCCTAAACACCCTCTTCATGTACTCAGTGAATGCTAGTCTGATAACACATGCAAGGATAATTGTCTTTTCATATTATTCTTCATTACACTCTACTTGCCTTTATCAAATAAGAAAGTGGCAGAGAGGATGACTTTGCAGCCACACAGATCGTGCCTTCAAGGACCATGGTTAGAATGACTAAGCTTCTGACACCTAATTTAGCAAGGCCCTGGAGTGACTTACCATGGAGTGAAGCAGACATATCAGCTATCCACTCACTAGCAGAGACTTATCACAAGTCTGTTCTCTTTCATACATTCTCTCACTTATCACTCAGGGTTCAGCCTGAATGTTACTTCCTTAGGGAAGCCTTTGACCTCTGAGACTAGGTTAGGTCCCCATGGCAGACTCTCAAAAGGCACTCCCCAGTTCCCGTTTCACACAGAACTCTTTGGACTGAATACCTGCTTGCTCAGCTACAGCTTCACTTCTGCCAAAGCAGGAGCCGCAGCTATCTTTCTTACTCCTGCACCTTGGTCCCTGGCCTCTGGAACTGATCAGTCCATCCATGAACATATGCCATGTGCTGACTGTACAAAGAAAAACTGGAGAAGTCCGAGCCCTCAGAGCTCAGGGCAAGCCTTGCAAAACAGCATTCGGATCCTGAAAGCCAGGCAGCCCCTTCACCCCATGCAGCATGCGATCTGAAGGAACCGAGGGAAAGTATTTTGAGGTGGGAGAAGTTGTGAAGGTTCACAGCTACAGAACTACAGTACATTCTACAGTTAACCAGGATGAGACGGTTGGGCACTGGACACTCATGGTGGCCTGTGGGTAGGTGTATATTTTATTCTTCCTGCAGGCTTGTTTTCGTATGAATCAGAACCACAATAGTCTGCCACCCTAAAAACTGTTAGGTAGAGTTTAGACCTCAGGTGAACTTGACCTCATTTTCTTGGAAGAGGCTATCCATCTCAGTTTCAAATAACCCAACTCACAAGTCCGTGTTAGAGATTCAGTGGTAGATACAGAATTGAATTCCACAATGATATGCAGCAGAAAAACCACCGTATGTCTCATCATGAGAGAATTTACTAATGAAGGCAGATGTTCCCAGGAGAAGGATTTAGTACTTATTCCAATGATTCCATAGCTGTAGTAGGTACAGTATGTCATATACACTGATATCCACAGGACAGGGCATGAAGCAATAGTTAAGTTGCTTTATGTTTTGAGATACTAAGAATATACACCTTTTGAACTGAGGTACAACAAACCAATATAAGTAGAGAAAGCATACTCCAGAGGGAGATTGGCTTTCCTGGACCATCCAGCTAGTTACTTGCCCAATTAAGTTGCTTTGTTCACATTCATAGCTAAGGAGAAACCATCTCACAAAGAGTTACAGAGATCTGGAAACTAAAGAAACAAACCATCTGTTAAGAGTATGGAGCCCTACGCAATAGGAAATCATATTTTCATGGTGGCATAAAGCAGAAAGCATTAGAGCTGAAAACAACCTTCAGAAGAATTTGGGTCTGTGCCAGTATTTTCCAAAGAGGAAACCAAAGTCACTGTGTTGGATAAGGACTACTCTTTGGTCAACTTTATTTTCCCAACAAGAGGGTATGTATCAAAGGCCCATATTGTTCTTCAACAAATCTAGTAAGCATTCAATCATGATATGTAAATATCCATTTGTTCAATTTTTATTGCCTCCACTAGTAGAGAAGGGGAAAAATAAGTATTATATTCTTAGTGGTCAGCACAGATTTGGTTGTTGAAGGGGGACATTGCTATGCTAATCCAAAGCTCCGACCCCAGACCAGCATGGTAACCTAGCAACACTGAGCACAGTTACTTTACTTTGGAATTCTCCACAGAGTAATGGAGGTAGTTGGGTGTGGTGGTTCATGACTGTAACAGGAGATGTTGATAAAAGAACAAGGACTTCAAGGTCCACATCATTACATAGTGTGGCTGAGGCCTGTCTGAGCAACAGGAGACTTTGTCTCAGAAAGAAAACCAAGGTGACAATGAAAGGATGAATGGAAGCCCTGGTCTCCATGCATACAACAAACCCACTGCTGACTTGTGAAAAGAATGCATGTGAGTTCATCCTTCCGCCTCAGTCGAGACTTTAAGGTGATGGCTTTGACCATAATTTTATTGGTATTATTTAAAATTAAATTTAATTGGATTAAAAGGTGCTTCCTTTCATTTCAATTTCATCACTGAACACGCCGAGGCAAGAAATAGCCAACACTTTAAGGCTATATCTTGGGCTCTATGGCAAAAACTACTTCTGTCTCAAAAATAATCCTTCTTTGTACTGGTGACATCTCACATCTCAACATCTTGGCTGTGGCCATCATATTGAACAATGACAACAGGACATTTTCTTTTTTTTGCACAAGGTTCATTTGGACATAGTTATGATAAAGACAATTGTCTTAATCTTCCCTAGCCTTGACCTCTGACACAGAGGCAAGAAGGTTTAGAAGAACTAATAAAGTTTCTCAACTCTCTTCTTTCTTTTAAAAAAAAATGTATGGTTCATGCCTTTAATCCAAGAGCTCAGGAAGTAGGTGGATATCTGAGTTTGAGGTCAGCCTGATCTATATAGCAAGTTCAGACCAGCCAGGGCTACAGAGAGAGACTTCATCTCAATTCACCTCCCTCTCATAAGGGGTAAAGGCATCAGCCACGGCTCTAGGAAAATTTCTTAACCATGAATAACTTAAAGAGATGTGTTTGACCTTTCTGTAGCCCAAAAAGTAGTATTGTGCCCTGTTTCAAGTCAACTACTATATGTGCCACCAGTCCCATGAACTTGTGTTTTGAATGCGCATTTCCCCAGCTGATGGTGATATTTGTAGACAACAGGGAAACTTTAGGAGGTAGACAATGGGTCTAGGAAGTAGGTCCCCAGGGACAGGTCTTCAAAAGCTAACGTCCTATTTCTGCCTATGGAACGTTTTCGGTTTCTTAGTCCATTGTGAAGTAAGGAGGAATCACCACACATTTCTAATGACAGGAACTCTCTGAAGCTACAAATACAAAGAATTCTTTGCCCTTACAAGTCTGTTCTCTCAAGAACTGGGCCACTACCACACAGAACTAACAAACATACGCTCTTTACCTAAATAAAACCCAGGAATATAGGGTTATCTGAAAACACCAGAAAGCATTATGTATTAGTTATTTGAATATTTCTAATTGTCTGTACACAACGTGGGCTACGGTAAAGATCTAGGGTGTTGTGATTGTCCGGAAACTGTCCACAAGCAAGACTTAAAAAAAAAAAAACCTGTTGATAGCAACAAATAGGTGAACTCTGAAAGGCTGCCTTTGCTTCCATTTTGTGATGTGGTTTTTACAAGTTGTGAGGGGGGACAGTGTTGGGGGGGTATTCACTAATGTCTTTACCTTTGCTCTCAGGCTTCGGGAGAAAATGCAGAATGCTCGTTCAGTGAAGCATATAGATTTGGAGAATAGCTTCGTTTTGTTTTCTTAGAGAAAGATACAGCAGACCTATATCATTCTATAGTTGTAGTCTCTAACAATTACAGGGCATGTTGTCTGAACAACTCAATCTCCAGCTCCAGGAATTTTTTTTGAAGTCTCATTTCAGGTGGTTAGGAATAAAACCAAAGTATGTAGTTCAACCTACCTAGAAAAAGAACTGAAGGAGTTTTTCATCTCAGTCCTAAATACACACACAGCCCTTGAAATGGAAACAGCGAGCTCCATTTTCTGTGTCTTCATTCCATTAATCCAGTTCAAAAGAATAGAGGCAAAAGTCCTTCTTCACACCAGTTCTATCACATTGGCATATTTGGTTGCTTAGTGCAACCCCAGGGCTGAGGCACAACCACCTTCTTCTTCTTCTTCTTCTTCTTCTTCTTCTTCTTCTTCTTCTTCTTCTTCTTCTTCTTCTTCTTCTTCTTCTTCTTCTTCTTCTTCTTCTTCTTTTTTGATTTTTGAGAAAGGGTTTCTCTATGTAGCCCTGGCTGTCCTGGAACTCACTCTGAGTTCTGGCTGGTCTTGAAGTCAGAAATCTACCTGCCTCTGCCTCCCAAGTGCTGGGATAAAAGGCGTGTGCCACCACTGCCTGGCGAGACATAATCTCCTTAATGTTCCAGAAGGCAGTGAGAGTAAAAAAAGCTCTCCCTGGGCTCATTAGGTGAGGGCCACCGTTTTTCTGACATTAACCATCCCCAACACCCATCTTCAAGGCAGACTGCTCCTTCTGCTCGATAGGTACTTCCTTCATTCTCTGTGCTTAGTGATAGAACCAGAGTTGAAGACAGACAATGACAACCTTGCATGGGAACAAGAGAATCAACTCTGCTGCAGACACTCATCTCTCCAGAAGAGAAAGAAAGGTAAAGCCCGGAGCAGATGGGCCGTCATGTTAGGTTCCCTGTGAATTGGCCAACATCTTGCCTAAGACATGATAAAAGACCAAAAGGAATTAGGGTTGTGGAGACTCTGAAGAAACAGCCGAAGAGATGCCCCTGGTGAATGAGATAAGGCACCTAGAAAGTATCTGGCCAGACACACGGGAATTTCAAAGCTATTCACACGGGAATGCTGTGGAAAGGTCATGGGTTTTATAGCAAGGATACACTTTATAAAGGCGACATAAACCTGAACACAATGGGTCTAAGTGGTGCAGGTTGGACGGAATATTTCTCTGATGGTCTTTACTCTTGTTTGTTTGACATGAATCTCTTTATCAACAGCACAAGCCTGGAATTCCTGAGTCCACAGTCACATCCTGCCATCTCTTTATGCTTTTTACGTAAAATCCCATTGATTGAGTTGGGAGTTTTACAACTAAAACAATAGCCGGATACAAGGGAAGGAAGAGAGGAGTATGGGACATTTGATCTGTGGGGTGCATTGCTAGAAATGAAGCCTGGGTGGGCAAAGAGATACAAATAAATGGGCTAATTGACTGATGTAACTAACTTCAACCATTTTTGGAAATCTTAGTGCCTGGGGGAAAAAGCACCATTTGTTATCTGTTACATTTAAGCACTGGCCAGGAGGCGAAAAAATAGTAATAATTTGCATGGCCCATTACACTTATAATGTGCTTTTTGTTTGTTTTGTTCTATCGGTCTATCTGTCTATCTACCTATCTATTTATCTATCTATCTTTCTTCCTTTCTTTTTTTTTGAGACAAGACCTTGCTATGCAGCTCATCCTGGTCTGGAACATAGTTCTCCTGCCTCAGTTTCCCCAGTGCTGGGATTACTGGTGCATACTGCAATGCCCAGTATACAGTTACCAAATACCTTTTTTGTAAGGAAACATATATTTTTTGTGTTTCTGGTACTTAATAAGGCAAATGGAAACATTATGATAGCAATTATTATCATAATCACTTTTATTTTGCAGTTAGGAGAGAAAAGTTAGTATCTGGCCTATGATCACACAGTTGAAAATGAGTGGTATCGAATTAGGTATTCAAGTTTAAAACTTACAAATCTCTCTCTGTATATGTGTGTGTGTGTGTGTGTGTGTGTGTGTGAGAGAGAGAGAGAGAGAGAGAGAGAGAGAGAGAGAGAGAGAGAGAGAGTGTTCAGGACCCTGTTTTACACAGGGCGTCCTCTTATTTGCTCCTCTGTATGACAGGCTACCAGGCCCACAAGCTTGGGGCCATTCATGTCTCAGTCTTCCCTATCACTGGGAATGTGGAGGTGACCGAGATACTCCCCCATGCAGCTTTATGTGGAATCTGAGGCTCTGAGTTCAGACCCTCGCACTTGGATGGCAAACACTTTGTCTCCCTGCCTCCACCTTCAAACTTTCACAAAGTCATTTTGCCACCACCATGGTATCTGGCAAAACACTACCAACTTCACAGAGAATTTTCATCACCTTTCTTAGGCAAGAAGTACTCCACATTGCATTGTGTGCACATAAAATTACATTTTCACACTTTAACCGACAGAATAATAATAGTGACTTCCTCACAGTAAAGAGACCTGGGCAGGTTCTCTCTCTGAAGAGTTCAACTGGGATTCTGAATCTGAAATGCTGCCTGAATTATCCCCTAAATCTGCCATCCAGTGGTTATTCTGACTATAGTTATTAATAAATGCTTTTGTTCAAGAAGCCCAAACATCTCCGTAGTCCAGGCTGTTAGCAAATCTATGGGGTAAGAAGTACATATTGCTAAGTCTCAATTCTTTTGTGTGGATAGAAAAGCTGAGGTTAAGAAAGACGGAATAGGATGTCCAATGCCACCCAGCTGGCCTAAGCAAGAGCAGGCACAGAACTTGGATGACCCAACCTGGGGGTCACTTCCGTTCTTTAGAGCGGTAACGCAAAGACTATGGAAAGGTCTACGAGAGCCCTTTGTACAGAGCTAGGATAGAGGTATATCTAGACAGGCTTGCCATCAAAGTGTCCAATGACCAACAAGGAGGCAGAGAATGGGGCTTATGGTGATAACAGTCCCCTAACTCCCTCTGATCAGAAGAAATTAAAAAACGCTGTTCATTTCTCAAAACATCCAGGCTACCTATTCCCTCTCAGATGAGGACTTCTACCCAAATAAATAATTGTGGGCTCCAGATGAATGGAGCAGGAGACACTCATGTGTCTTACAATACCTCTGTCTCTCTTCCAGAAAATATGAGCCCTGAGCCCCCACTAGATCTTATTGTTGGGAATCCACCTCTGCCCTTATTTTTTCCAGTTCATCTCTGAGATGTTTTCTCTCTCCCCACTCCATAAATGCTCTTGTATTGTGCACAGAAGAAGAAAAAACTCCACTGTTTTCAATTATTTTGTAACAATTAAGCATGCAAATGTGGGAGCAACATTTAATAAACTTCTATGGACATTTAGGAGGAAAGAAAGAATGAACCAACAAAAATCAGAATCATCAAAGGACTCTTACAAAACCAGTATTTTGAGCCTTTAATTGAAAATGAATCAGAAACAGGCGTGTGAAATTTCCCATGAAATACACACAGAGTTTTCAAAAATTTTAGAGGGTGCTCTGGGCAGAGAAGACTCTGGGTCAAACCCAGTCCACACTGAAAGGAAGAAAAAAAATTAATTGCAGTGAAGTCAAGCAGGGCCTCACTGCCCATGATGGCTGATCCATAAGACGTTTTGGGGACAAGAGCAGGGAATGCAAGGAGGGATGCCCTGGTGATTCCCTGACTACCACGATCTACACAGATCTGTGAATCTCCAGAAGGAACAGCTTAGCAACCAAGAGCAGCAAACCCAAACCACAGGGTCCATTCCCCAGAGCACTCTGGGAAAATGGTCTGCATGCCCGTTTCCTGCAACAAAGGAGCCAGCTGGCTCATTCTCTTCTGGAAAATGAAGGAAGTGCAGGTGTCCCAGAGGCCTTGCACCCTGTAGAACTGTCTTGTGTTCTACTAATGATCCTAGTTGAGTGACACTTTATTATGGGATCTGTGGGTTCTATTATGGAGGAAGACATGGTCATGTCTGAGCAGTTACTTCTTTACAGAGTGTCAGGGCAAAAGGGAATTTTGTAAGAAATTTCTGGGGTCTTTTTTCCAGAATACCTGATAGTAACACGCCTGGGTGCAAAGCTGGTGGTAGACTACGGTGTCAGAAAGCTAATGATACACATTGATGATTCTGTCACTTCCACTTGGTGTCACCAACGTTGGTTACCCGAGAAAACCAGATGCACACCCTCATCCACGCTTCTCATTCCAGATAGTATATATTTGAATTATTTTGTTCTTTGAAGAACACCTCTTTTGACTATTTCATTCTAGAGCTGTTGACCTTAGAGAACTGGACTAAAAGAACACGCTATCTATCACTTAACCGCAATGAATTGCTCTTTTAGCGATGACCATGCCAAAGAGTAGATTCCAATGTTATTATTTTTCTATTCCAAATCAGTGATGATTACAAACAAAAAGCCTCAGTAATATTATTGCTTAGCTCCTCAAGTGGCACGTACAGAACATGCCTCTTCGGTTCCTTAGGTGGACGATGACAATGGTCAGGAAAGAGGATGAAGGCTCAAAGTCCTTGTGAGTTGAGTAAGCCTTGGTGCCTTTGACCTGAGAAACACATTTACTATGGGAATGTCTTTTGGGGCACATGGATCCTTCATCAGTGCTGGTGGTATCCTTGCCCACTTCTCTCCTCCTAATTCACTGGATCATGAAACCTAATCTGTTTTTTTTTTTCCTGTCCAATGCCCTCTTACTCTGTAAAAATGTGGAAGAATGACATATTAAGTTGACTCTGTGTGACAATTGCTTTAAGAGGCATCCTAAACAGTCATACAAACAGTTGCCTTCATTCTCCATTTCTGAATGAAACTAAACTACAGGCAGGATATGTGCAAGTGGGTCCTCAGGATCTCACAGGGGTCTCCTTGCACGCTAAGAGAATACGGTGGGAAGAAAACGCAAGGGTGAGCACCTAGCCTTATGTAGAGAGAATGAAAACCTTCAAATAATGAACTCTTCAGTGCTAAGTTATGTTTGCTCCCAACGATCCTGAGAGCTATGGTTTTCTTTGTTCTACCAAAGGGAAAAGGAAACATATCAGGAAGCTGGGCCAGTCCACAGGAAGTCTCACTTGGGCTGATAAAAGGAACTGATGTGCAGTGGCTTGGGATGCAGTTATAAGTCAATCTGCCTTGAAATTACAAGAAATGCTGTTCAGGAGAAACTGTAGCCTGAAGTCAGCCTTGCTCGGGTCTTTCCTTTACCTGTGGCAGAACATGCCCTTCTTTGTGGTTCTCATAACTGTCCGAATCCTTTCTCTTATTTAAAGTTTATGTGTAGTTCTGTAAGCAGATGAGTGTAAGAGGAGGGACAGAGGAGCAGGAGTTAAAGGAAGAGGGGACAAAGGCAACAATGAGGGAGGCAGAAGAGAAAGCATTGTCCAGTCACAGTATCCTCTTGTTCTCTATTGAGTTGTGGAACATATTTTGAATGACCTCTGTAGATCGTGATAGTGAAACAGAGCCTGTCAATTTCCCAGTCTACCTCTTGCCCACCTCTCAGTCCACTTGCTAACAAAGCCGGGCTGTCTTTTTCCTGGATACACAGGGAAGGCTTAGGTCTTCGTGCGTAATTAGTGGTGGAGTATGAACAATTTAATGAATGCGACCAGCACATGCTGTGCTCAGGAGTCATGGCAACTAGAAACAGCAAAATCTATGTATTTCTCACAAGCTGGGTTAGAGCTGAGCCTTGTGATGCAGGCAGGAGGACTGCAAAATCTATGACTGCCTAGGCTAGACATCAAGTTGAGGTTCAACCTGGACAACTTCACAAGAGCCTGGCTAAAAACATACAGTAAATTAAAAACAAAACAAAACAAAAACAAAAATAAAAACCTCACCAACCTTCTTTTGACTATTGCTACGTAGGAAAGCACTTGTTTAGAACTTATGCACAGCCCAGGGTTCAACTTCCAATACCAGTAGGCTAAAAAAGTGAGGAAGAGTTATGCTTTGACTCTCAAACTACATGGAGACATGTGTATCAATTTGGTGATTTTTAATCGTGATGAGGCTCCATTAACTTTGGAGGTGATAGGATTGGGTCTGGATAATTGCCTCCCCTTTCTTGAAGAAATTACTTAATTGCTTCAAAATGGAACCAAGACATCTATCTTAGGATCGATATAAGGACCAAGGTAAATATATCTTAAGAGCCAGACATCAGTGCCGAAAACAAGATTAATAACTAGGTTTTAAAGTTTTTTCTGAAAACAAGATTAATAACTAGGTTTTAAAGTTTTTTCTTATGACTCTGATCATCCAAGTTTTAATACCCCTTAGATGAATGGTGAATAATGCAGCCAGTCTTAGGTAAGGACTAGATGAAAAGAAGTCTTAGTTGGACCACTGGGTCCACACACATGGCTCATGATACTATTTCACACCGAATTGGGGCCTTCTGGGGCAGACCATGTTTGCCCATAGCACTGCACCACTTCCTGTTTTAAGAAGCAGAAAGAAATAAAAAGCCTTCCAGAAAACTCATTAAGAGGCTCAACATTCTTTTTAGACATCAAATAAGTCCTCAAAATATTGTTTTCTTAAGAGTTAAGTGTAAATGAATAAAAACCAGACAAATTCAATTTCCCTTCAATTAAATAGGATTTTTTTAAAAGTCCAGGGTAAAGGCTCTTGGAGCCAACTGTGTTTTGGTTTTTAAATGCGACTTGACTTTTAGAAAAGAGCCTAAGACCCTGGTGTACAGTTGGACCCTATTCTTAGATGGTGTCAACACACAGGGATCAACACCACTGCACCATGAGTTGCCAGTGGAGACAATTGGGCTTCCAAAAGCTCAGAATGCACACCCTCAGAGCTCAGCCGATGGCTGGTCTTAAGAGTCACCCAATCACACAAGATCTTAGAGCAGCCACACCAGATAGAAAGAATGTCAAAGAGTTCAGTCACCCACGCTCCAAAATCAGACCCAGGAGTACACAGCCTGGTCAGAATGAATTTAGGATTAGAAGAGAATGTTGCTACTGTAACTCAGTTTGCACATGAAATGATTAAAGAGCGAAATGTCATGTGAGCAACAGGAGTCAGGTGACTTGCCTAGGATCCAACGGTTGAGATAGAGTCTGAGTTAGACTGGTGTGTGACTCCTTGGCCACACAATTTATCAAAATGAGATCTCAAGTCTCTCGGATCCATGCAGTTTGATTAGAATGGCTTCAATAAATCTCTAACAGACCATTTTTATTTTTGCTTCTTTTTAAATTTTGAAAGTAGTAGGTAGTAATGTTTAAAGAATAAGATATTCCCTGAATTTATAATATGAAAGGTAGATGTCTGCTTTTCCTATTCAGAGGCACCTAGTTTTAACCACGTAATGCATGTACTTCTAGAAATTATTTGGACATAAATAATCATACACATACATTTGCTTAAATCTCTTCTGTAAATGGACTAGGCAGTTTGGAATTTTTTTATGTGATAATATTCCACTGAGAACTTCCTACATTAGTGTCTATAGAAATTATTTTATTCCACGTAACATTAGCATGGCAACCTCTTACATATATATTTTCCCCAACTGTTTATCTAGTGTTTTACTGATGATTAAATTAAACAATTTTTCATCTTTGCCATTATAAAGATGCTACAATAAGCATCTTGCTCATGTCCTTAGTATCTGAATAAATACAGATGAGGACAAGGCAGGCAATCACCCTTTCTAACATGGCACATTAATGAATCTTTTCACTTTTGTTGTCCTCTTAGGTCATAATGGTAGAATTCTACTCTTTTCATTTGAATCTCTTTATGTGCGCATAGGCTTGAGATTCTTAAGTTGATTGTCCATTTGTATTTCTCCTTCTGGTATCTTTGTCCATTTCCCATCGAGTAGTCCTTTTCTTATTGATCTGTAAATAGTCCTTGTACCTGACAGAAGGAGAAAGTCTCCAAGCTTTCTTGATTATCTTTTCAGTCGGCTTGTTTCTTTTTTGTGGTGCTGGCAGGCAAACCCAGCACCTTGGCCATGCTGCTCTGTCACTGAGCTCCAGGGCAGTGCCATCTTATTTACTTCATGTGTTTTGTTTGTCTCCATGTTAATATACACATTGAAGACCTGGAGGAAGAGAGAAGGTGGAGGAGTTTCCTGGGCTCTGGGCTTCTGAAACTGTGACATAAAGGGCCACTGTCACCTAAGATGAAGGGGGCATGGAGCTCTTGGGGCACTATGCCTAATGTGTCCATAACGTTGGCTTATGCATAAATAGTGCCCCCAAACAGATTTTGCCTTCTTTGGAATCATGGATTATCAGAGCTCAAAATAAGGAAGCTGAGAAACTTCTACTCTTTAGAAATCTGAAAGAGAGAGAGAGGGGGGGGGGGAAGAAAGAGAGAGAAAAAGAAAGAAAGAAAGAAAGAAAGAAAGAAAGAAAGAAAGAAAAAAAGAAAGGAAGGAAGGAAGGAAGGAAGGAAGAAGGAAAGAAAGAAAGAAAGAAAGAAAGAAAGAAAGAAAGAAAGAAAGAAAGAAAGAAAGAAGGAAAGAGAGTGGAGACATCTTTTTCTCATTCAAGGATGTGGACCATCTCTGGTACACTGTGCCTACTGTGCCTATTCAATATGAGTGAATGAATAAATGATTATGAATTAAAGAATAAATGTCTAAATACAGAATGACTTCATAGACATATAAATTCCAGGATATTGAGAGGAGGATTCCAACAGAGTCAGTATAAAGATGACTTAAAAGCTGAATTATCTACAATATCAAAGATTTTTTTCATCCTTTAGCTGCATAAATAGTAGTGTACAATTAGTTGCTTTCAGACTAGATGCCTTTCCACATAAAATCAATGAACGCACGCCTACTCAGAATGAACAAATTCGCTTCTGGTCTGTTAGATTCCAGTAGATATGTGAAAGCCACACATGTCTAGAAACACCGGGTTAAAGCTCTCTTGCCACCTGTAATTCGGGCTTCTTGCATGTGTGCACTGAAATGTGACATAAGTCTTTCATGACCTTGGATGCTAAGCTCTGGCTGAATAACTGGGCCTGCTTTTGGGAAAATCATTCCACGGGACTAGAGTCTGTGTCTTCCTGGAGAGTTTGAAACCTTTTGGACTCTGAGATTCTGAACATAAAATAAATGGCAGGGTGTTGTTTTCTAGAGATAGGAAATGCCTTATAGACTTCAGGTGTGAGAAATTTTGAAGCTGCCGTAAAGTTGGTCTGAACTACTGAAAGTGAGCTATACCTTCTGTCTCTGATCCAACAGGAACGAGGCACAAAAGAATGTGTGTCTTGGTTTGATCAGATGAAATGTGAGTGCTAGTAATGGAGACACCTGGCCCAACCTACACATGAGAGAATGTCACACTTCTCTGAATTTCCATAGAAATTGGGTTTGAGTTTCAGGGAAACAACCTTCCCTTCTGCATGGTTTCTTACCACCTGCTGACTCATTCTTAAAAAGAGCTGAAGTTGTCACCGAGGAGAGACCCTCCCAATCACAGACACACCTCACGGTGAGCTTGCTCAGAACACTGGGCAAAGAGTCACATGTGAAGGAGCAAACGGAACAATCAACATTCTAAAACATTTCTCATCGTTCTGGGGATCAGATCCAGCCTTGTGCAGACGAGGCGCATGCTTGACCACTAAACTGAATTGACAGCCCTTGGCTCTTGGAAACCGGGTTTTGGCATGTGGCGCAGCCTGACTTTGAAATCACTAAGTGTCCCAGACTGTCCTTGGGCTTGGGATTCTCCTGTCTCTATATTTTAAGTGCTGGGAATGCAGGCATGCGCCTCGCTCTTGTGTAACCACATTTTTATAACAGCAGAAGAGATGGAATTTTCCCTCCCTTGCTTAGTGCCTACTTAGTAAGCACTGTCGGGTGGACCTTTCTGTTTTCCCAAACTCATCTCTACTGTCTTGTCCTTACGGCTCACCAGAAGTTTCTAGTAAAGTTTCTAATAAGCCACTGTCATTCCTATTGACTAGGCAGCAAGAAGACAGTGGTAGGACAGTCACTAAGGGATTTGTACGGCTATGTAGACTACCATAAATTTAAACATTGATTATTTCTGATTATATATTTTATAAGACTCAATCTTTTATCACAATATTTAAGGAATTCTATAATCTACTTCTATCTAATCTTTCCGTTCCTTCTCCAATGCATTTCCTTTCCAAATCCTTTGACCTTAGTACCACATATAAGTCTATCCATACCTCAAGGCTCAACTTCCAGGTTCACTTATGTCAGAAAGTAGCATGAAAGGTGTGTGCAGAAGCATCAGGCATCCTGCAATCAGAAAGACTAAGCTTGAAAAACCCAACTCTGCCACCTATTAGCTGTAATCTTGGGCAAGCAATCTCACCAATGTGAACTTCCACTTCTTTTGTGTGAATCGGAGCTATGGCAGTATAAACTTCCATAGGTCTGCAGCAAGGATGAATGCCAAGGGAACAAGGACTAAGAAACTACCCATGTACCTTTTCATTAGCTACTCCTTGGTGCCATTCAGATTTTTCTTTCCTTGCACAGGGCTGTCATGGCACTTGGTAAACCCCATTAGAATAAACAGCTCATCTTCTAGTTGAGAATATAAGCCAGGTCACCAGGTCTGGCTCTCAAGAGCAGCCAGACAGTTGTATTAATATGGCTGGTCAACATACAGTCTCCACTTCATACAGAAGACTGTTATTCTAGCCTGCCTCATTTTAAAGATGCTAGGCCCAGGGGTAGCAGCATGGTGAGGGGATGGTGATTCTTTTTGTTACCTCTGGAGAAACAATCTGAGTGTATCACTTTGTAACGTGGCAGAAATAAAAACAACAGAAAATGAAACAGGGTGTAGCCTTCTGCAGAGAAAAACACCTGCAGAACCTTGAGACAACCAAAAAAAGAAAAAGTATTATAGGCCAGCATGGAGCATCTTCCTGTGGTCCCAGCTCCCAGGAGGTGAAACAGGAGGCTCAGAAGTTTGTGATCGTCCTTAAGCACATTGTGAGTTTAAGACAAGCCAATGAAACTCAGACTGTTTTTCTCAAACAAGCAAAAGGATGCTGGGGAGATGGCTCAGTGGGTAAAGGGCTTGCCACACAAGATTGGGGGCCTGAGTTTGAATGCCCAGAGTCACATGAAAACAGACAGAAGTAACACAGGCCACTACCCCCAGGGTTTCTGCTGTGAGATAAGAGGTCTAAACAGGAGATTCTTCAGAAGATCCTGGGCCAGCTAGACCCTGGCACACAGCAGCTGACAGCAAAGAGGCACTATCGAAAACAAGGTGGAAGATGAATGCCAATTCCTCAGGTCATCCTGTTAGCTTCATGTGCTGGTCATGCTTACACACACTCACACACACTCACACTCACACACACACACACTCACACACACACACACACACACACACACACACTCACACACACACACACACAGAGACATAGACAGACAGAGAGACAGAGCGAGACAGACACACACACACACACACACACACAGAGAGACAGAGACAGACAGAGAGACAGAGGGAGACAGACACACACACACACACACACACACACACACACACACATACTGAACAAAAGATAGACAGGTTTTTAAATCCAGTCTTCAAAATTTCATGTTATTCACAACAAAAAATATTCTATGCCAACATTATACAGCCAATCATCTAGATGAAATAGAGCAGAGGATTTCCCATTCTAAGCCAATAAATGTAGATGGCTTAATCTGAAAGCCTATATATCAAGCTTTAGGTTGAATGAGACTTTAGTTTGGGGATATTTTGTGAGGTTTAGGAAGAATAAAGGGAAGTTTATTAACGGCAAAAACACATTGCCAAGATTTTTGTCTTTATTTATTTACTTATTTATGTATTCTTTTTGCTGGGAATTAGACTAATGCTACATTTCTAGAGGGAAAAGGGTTTTATTTCAGCCAAACAATTTTTAAAACCAATGCCAACTTAGTGCTCAACCTCAAACTAAAGAAGACATTGAAATTTTAAATCTTATTTAACGGGGCTGTTACCAAAGACCTTCTTGCTTCACTGTTCAGAAAATAGATCCACTAGGTTTCTCCTAATACATCCGAGAGTGTTTTATTTAAAGAGGCAAAACCTCATTTTTTTTACACCTGCCCACCATCAATAAAAGGGCCCACTGATTATTTAAGTAATAGAATATTTTGGATAGAATTTTTTGGTAATGGCAACTTTGTTTATGATGCATAGAATCAAAGCAGATTTATTCTGGAAAAGAGTTGTGTTTTCCAAACCTGTCTGAAAATTTTGACTGTCCCTCCTCCCCAGCCCACCGTGTGTGTGTGTGTGTGTGTGTGTGTGTGTGTGTGTGTGTGTGTGTACAGATGTAATTCAAGATAGTGGGAATATGTTTGTCACTAAATTTCAGAAGGTGCCAGATATTTCATGGTTTCTTTTTTAAAGGTCTCTTTCTGCAGTATTCTATAATTTTACATGATGTGACAAGTGACATCTTCATGTTAGAGTAGTAAGAGCACTATTCTATCTCCTAGGTCCCCTGAATTCTCATGTTTTTTCGTCTGTGATCATGAACTTTGTATTCAGCATGCCGGACCTTGATTTTCCCATAGGTGAGAGCTAATAAATAGTTTCTACAGCTTTAAAAACTGCACACCCATGAATGTGAATAGTATGAAGAGAAAGCTTTTAAGTGGCAACAGTTCATTTGGAAGTCACTTCAGAGATCAATCGCGTGGTCATAGGGACAGACAAAGTAACCATCTAGTTTGCCTGGTGTCCTTGTGAATTTAGGTGACTTCCCCTCCTTCCCAATTTCTCTGCCCAGAGAGAGTAGCAGCCTCCCCTCTATCTGGCATATTGCTCCTCTCTGGTTCACAGGGGAGCTTCTCTCTCTCCTCTACCATCCTTTAGTGCTTGTTTAGAAGTGCTCTCTCTACTCAAGCCCCTTTGCACCTTATTAGCAGTGCCCTCCCTACCTGGTCCAGTGTCATGGGTGAGCACTAATCACGTTCGTCTCTATGCACATCCATCACTAGATGACTTTCAACTGCTGATTATCCCACATACACAAAACAGAGCCTTAGAACATGAGAGGTACACCACAAATACATACCAAAGTCATGAAATTCGCAGAATGTTAAACTCAGACCTATGTCCTGTTAACTGTGAGCAACAGATCTTCATCAGTACGAAGGCAAGAATGCACTAAGTTCAACGAGTGAGCATCCACCTAAAGCAGCAGATCTTATCTCACCCTCTCTTCGGCTTATCTAAAGAAGCTGCTTTAGACCTACTTTACAGATGAGAAAACTGAGACCCAGGAGTTAAGAGCCTTGCCTTAACACACACACACACACACACACACACACACACACACACACACACACACACACACACACACAAGTAGTACAAATGAAAATGAAGCTAGGTTTTCTCCCAGGCCTTCCTCTCTTTCCGTATTCCCCAGGTTCATGCACACAGGTTCTAAAACTCTTCTCTGGTTGATTTCCAATCTTTGATGGTGCACTTTACCTTCGTAGTTCTACAGATGGCATCAATCTGATCAAAGAAAACCTGCCTAGAACTCAGATGCAGTTTGAAACCAGGTCATTTCTTCAAGCAGCAAGCAGTATCACGTGCCTTCTAACACTGATAATATCGCTGTGGCGAGCAGGGGTGGGGTAGGGTGTTGTTTAATATGTCAGGTTAACTTGTCTATAGCTAAAGAAGAGCAAACAAACTGAGGCTTTCCATATGAGTTCTCCCATCAGACATTCTTGGAAAAGCAGGGGCCCTAACTTGGAAAGGCAGCATGACTGGACATTTACAACTCCCAAAGATAGATGCTAAACAAAACAGGAGGCTACTGTAAAGAAAGCCAGAGTTCCCTGGCACCCTGAACCATGTACACCCTGGGCATCAAGACCCACAGGTATTTTCAGATTGAGATTGAGGAAGATGCAGGCAGGTGCATAAGATCACATCCCAGAATCACTCAGTGCTGATTGTCCCAGGCTGTTCAAACTGGCGAGCTAAGTGCTCTAGGTCTGTATCTACAGATTTACATTTGATTGATAGTATCCTCTGACCTTTGTCCATGTAGGGCAGGATAGTGGTTTAGTACACAAGCAACTGGGACACCAGTGTAAAGTAGTCCCATGGGATTTTTATGAAGATTATGAAGGTCAAAGATGTCCTATAGCTGTAAATTCATATAATAAGATCACAAGTTGGTTGACATTCCTTCCAATTCAGTGCCTTTCAGTATCTACACCAAGCATGGCATTAAACCATCATGTAAGTGGGGTCTAGGACCCCCCAAATCAGAAGGTCACATATAAACAAGAACCTATGGCTTCTACATAGCTAAAAGGCTAAAGGATACACGAAAGACTCAATCTTCCAGAACCTTTGGTATCCAGAAGATGGCTTGAAAAGCGATTGATCTATAGGTAGCCTTGGAGTTAAGTCTCCCAGGTGAGAAACAAGGTATTCCTTGGGAGGTCTGGGGGGGGGGCTCATGAGCTCCTGTTAGTTATTGACCCTAAAAGAGCCCTGACCCCCATCTTTGGTATGGAGTGGCAGCCTCCTGGTCTAAGGTTGCCCTTGAGGCCTGTCATGCCCATCCCATTGTGCACAGTGTGGGGTTAACACATCCTGGGTACACAGACCACAGCTTCCTCCAGAGCTCAGGGCCTGTGCTTAGAGGTCTGAACACTGCGCAGATATTGCTTCACTTCTTCTCAGAGTGTCCACATTAAGCCTCTGGAGCCACATTACCACCCTTTAGGACCTAGGGGAGTTTGGGGGGGGGGGTTGTGAGTAGATAGTGTTCTGAATGGGGGTGTGAAGATTTTCGAAGGACCATCTGGTTACTGAACCTGAGGGATGTAGGCACTTGCAGGAACATACCAACAGGAAGCAGAGAAGCAGGGCCCAGGGACCTGCACTGTCAGGTCTCCAGAGCACACCCCTTAGGAACACTCTCAAGTCAGGTTTGAAAAACCTGTGGCTAGGTGGTTGTGTTAAAACCCCATTACAATCGGCTATCTCATCTGTCTTTGAGTTCCTTCAGTTGGTGCCTTTTACCTAAGTCAGCATGTTTCAGAGAAGGAGGGAGGGAGAGAGAAGGAGGGAGGGAGGGAGGGAGGGAGGGAGGGAGAGAGAGAGAGAGAGAGAGAGAGAGAGAGAGAGAGAGAGAGAGAGAAGAGACTCTTAGAAAATAAAAACACTCTGACCCCACCCAGAAGATAAAAATCTGTTAAATTCTCTAAAGCCAACAACACCTTCACCTCCTCTTCATCAAGCCATGAGAGGGAAGTGGATTCCTCTGGGTTCTGGAGAATGGCGGCTCTGCCAGTCCCCACCTCACCAGCCTGATAGTTTTTCCAGAGCAATTCCTGCTTGATATGCAGCCTTGAAGCTAACGTCTGCTCTCATTCATTCTCCTAAGTCCTCTTAGGCTAGTCACGTTAGGGGGTGTCCCTCGTCTCTGCTCCTGGCCCTACTTCCCCCTTTCGGAGGGAGCACTCGGCCTTTCTGAAGCGTGACAGGGAACCCAGACTCACAGGTCTGCTGGTCTGCACTTTGCAACCTAGACCCAAGCTGGGCCGGCGCGGGTGGCGGGTGGGGGTGGGGGTGCAATCGGCAAGCCCCAGGCCATAGACTCTGAACCAGCCACCGCAGGGGGACAGCTGTTGAAGGAGTTTAATTCTTACTGAGAGGACAGCTCCTGGATCCCTTGCTCTAAAGCAGGCGCACGCACAGTGTGCGGGATCTGAGGCACTGAGGAGCCGGAGAGCAAGGAGATTCCTAACCCGAGGAACTGCGAGGCGGGCCCGTTAGCTCCAGGCAGCCGGCGTCCGCAACTGCCGGGCAGCAGCAGTGAGAAGGGGGGAAGAGAAACCGGTCTGGCTGACAAGTAAACAGGGTCTTCCATCTGGACCCGCCGGCTCAGCCGGATCCTCAGACACCCTCCCTTGCACCCCTTGCCCTCCCGCAACTACTCCTCCAACTCGCTCGGAGGGTCGGGGGACCCCAGCCAGAGGCGAACGCTGCTCCTGCCCGCGCAGATCTCGGCCTCTGGCGTGAGGAAGCTGGCCGCCAGACTAGTGCCTGGCGCCGGGGCCAGGTCGTCTGGGTGCCGGGTGGGAACCGACCCGGCGATCTCCCGCCCGAGACTCTGCTCCGCGCCCCGGGTCCCCAGGTTTCAGCTGCCGGGTCTCGCAGCCCCTTCGGGCGGCACAGTGGGAGCCTGCGGGATTCCACAGTGGCGCAAGGAGTGAGGGGTAGATCGCCCTGGGCGGGAAGGCTGGCCGGCCTCCTCGGAATGGGGGACTCGCCACCCGGAGGAGACCGCGCGAAGCCGGGGCGCGGAAGGAAGGGAGAGCGGCCACGTCTTCCGGGACCCCGGCGCCCAGCCCTCCCGCCGCCCCGGTCGGCCCTCTCCCCGCGCCCACTGCCCAGCCGCTTACCTTAATAGTCCCGTCCATTTGGCCAAGTCTGCAGCCGAGCCCCCCAATATTCCACACATTGACCCGGTTACAGCCTGACCTCGTAGCCCCTTCAGATTAGCCCGGCGCGGCCTCTTTGGCGCCCTGGGCCCTCTCTGAGTGCCCCCTGCGAGCGCCCTGCCCTCGCTCCCCTGTGCACGTTTGTTGTTGTAGCGGATCGAAAAAGAGACAGTTAACCGGATGAAACTTTTTTTCAGCTAATTTTGGGAAGTGACTTCACTTTGCGATCGGGGAGGAAGTCCTATCTCTCTCTCTCTCTCTCTCTCTCTCTCTCTCTCTCTCTCTCTCTCTCTCTCTCTCATCTCGCCCTCTCCACTCTCTGCTCTCTCTTGTCTTCCCTCCCCCACACCCCCTCGTCCTCTCCTCGCCCTGCTTTTCGCATCACTCGCTATATAAATATACGCGGGATGCCCAGTTACATTCATGCACTGCGCACACAGGATACTTGCTCCTGGGAGATAAGAGCTGGCCAGGAACAATGACGGGGTCCACGCCCAGTATCCGCTCCCTGATTCCTGAAGTCTGCAACTCCCCCATCACCTTCCCCCCAAATCCAAAGCCAAACGCCTCTGGCCTCTTTCCTTTCCCTTGGGCCTTTGGCCGAAGGTGGCCCTCCTGACTCATTCACTTTCCGTTTCTTCCCACAGATACATTCATTAATGCTTTTTCCAGCCGGAGTCAAACTTTTTTGGGGATGGGAGGAAGACGGCGGAAGAGTTTGTTAGAACAGGGGATAACCTGGCGATGCTGACCGCCAGGGGAGATTCGGATGCAGATCAAGGCAAACCTACTATTTTTAAAAAGGAAGGAAGGAAGGAAGGAAGGAAGGAAGGAAGGAAGGAAGGAAGGAAGAAAGAAAGAAAGAAAGAAAGAAAGAAAGAAAGAAAGAAAGAAAGAAAGAAAGAAAGAGAGGAGCCGAAGAGAGTTTTTGCATCTAAGCGCTGGTCTCCGGATAGGCTCAAAGCGAATTCTGGGTCCCGCGGACCTGACCTGTCAAGGGCTCAATACCTCAAGCTTTGTTAGCAGAGAGATGCCCATGCTTTGGCGCGCCTCGACTCCGGGCTCCACAGCCCGCTAAGGAGGTAGACCAGCCACAACCTAGGCTTTTTGAGTTAAATTCTCTCACCTATCAGGACCCGACGGCCCAAGTTCTTCAATACCATCGCAGCCCCCAAGGAACTGACACCAGGGCGAGCTTGCCCTCCACACTACGCAGCAGGACCCAGGAGCGCGGCGAGCCGCGGCTCAGCAGAGACCCCACCTTGGATGAGAACGGGCAGTCTAAGGGTCCAAGCTAGGGACTGTCATTCCCAACCAGCGGCGTGGCCCGCTTTACCGGCTCGGTTCTTTCTGCTATCCCCCGCGCCTCCCCTGCTGGACCCAGGAGCTCTCTTGTTAAGGCTTCTCTGGGGTATCGGCGCTGGCGGCCTGACTCCCATCTCCCAGACTTTGAAAACAGGTTACCTTTTTCCACGCTCTTCAGACCACGCTGTGGACTTTCTCACTATTATTTAAGAGTCCTCCCGGGAAAAGAGGGGAAAAATTCCAGAGCAGATCCGAATAAATTGGAAAGGAAAAAAAAATCAAGAGGGTGTCCACGGCGGCAAGAAGGTGACTTATTAATTCTTTATTTCTTCAGGAGCAATTGCGCTCGCTCGCTCGCCTCCCTCCCTCCCCCCTTCCCCCTCTCCAAATTAGTCTCATCAATTCAGCTCCAATTTGGGGTTCGAATACAGACACGGGTCTGAACGTGACCAGACCTGGAGTGGCGGTGCAGCCTGCCAGCAATTGAGACTCGGTTTACTGTGGGGGGTGGGGTGGGGGCCGGGCCCACTCCCCCTCCTCCTGTCTGCTTCTCAATCCAGGGGTCTGCTCCGGGGCTCCCCTGGGACCGCCACATCTGGTTACCGCTAGCGGGGTCAGTCCCCCCCCTTTGCCTGGGGCCACCAGTTCTGGAGTTCAATTAAAAGAAATCAGGCTTAACCCTTTCCTGCCTGCGGCCGGGCTGCCCGCCCTCTTGCTCTTCCCTTCAGCGTTTCCACATGCTTTCCAGAGAGGAAAGAGGTTAAAGGGAAAGAAGAATGAATTACATCCTTTCAAACCCCAAATTGTTTCCTTTTCAGCCCAGACATTCAAACGACAACGTAGCTTTCAGGAGGGTGCACCCAGGCTATACTGAGCCTCTTTCTGTCCGAAAGGAGTGTTTACGTCTCCCCGCAGAGGGTCTCCTTCCAGGCACTGGACAGTTACAAAGGCCACAAAATAGCCAATCCACATTTAATCACCACGCCCCCCGCCCCGCCCCGCCCTGCCCCAAGGGCCAAGTGGCAGACAATCACCAGGTTTTCCTTTCGGCTTCTGCTGATCTGGCAAACGACAGTCACGTCCATTGCTGAATAACACTCACTGGAATAATTCACTTGGAATATCCCCGAACTTCATTGAGCCCAATTCCTTCTCAACAAGAATTCTTGTTCAACAAGAATCCGGATAAAAATGAAGACTTGAACCCCCACCTCAGCTAGGGAGTATTTTTTTGTTTGTCTCTGCCTGCAAACCGGACACTGAAGCAATTTCACAATTTTGGGGCGTAGGGGCGCTGGCATAGGCTCCCCCGGGCATGACAGGCTTAGGCATCATTGCAATCTATTGACATTTTACCACCGACCCCTCCATCGGAACCTCCTCTCATTCACAGGGTTCTCCACACAGAAGAAGGCACTGTCCCCCAGTTTTGAACAGATCTGGGATAGAATGTCGGGTTCCTCCCATCCCTTGCTGTTGCTCTGGTGGGCGAGTTTGCCCGCTTATGTAACTCTGGGGATGGTGCTCCACTGGATCCTCCTGACTCTCTTTTAAATCCCGAAGGGGGGAAAAGCCCTAACCAAACACAACAGTAAACAAGTCTGCCCTGTTTAATGTGGTTACCACCAGACATCTGGAAAGATGGTTTGATCCTGGCAGCTCACATTGTTTTCATGAGCAGCCAAAGAGAATATTTTGAATGTTTGCATTGAGACAAATTGATAGAGAGCCTGCGGTGAGGCCTGCTGCAAATGAAAACTGTCTTGTGCTGGAGAGGGCAGGTCCCTCCCCTTCTCTCGCTTCTCACTCCCCTTCCCTTTCCTACCCCCCCCCCCTTTTGGCTCTCACTGGCTCTTCCCTTCCCTGTGTACCCGTCCAGCTCAGGAATGGCAGCCCCTGCCCACACAGTGGTGCACACCCTCTTTCCTGGCGCTCTAAGGACTGTGGGCTTCACTCTTTCCCAGACTGGGCAGGGCTGGGGGCTGGAGGTTGGGAGATGGTACCAGTACCTTTGCTGCTGTTCCACCAGCCCATTCTTGATTTTCAAATCAGGGGAAGCTCATAGCTCAAGAAGCCAGGCTAAATATATTTTTTTTAAAGGTACAATCTGGAAAAGAAAATTCCAACAACAAAGCATCCTGACACACGTTTCTAAGTTGTATACACTTAGGTGACTAGTTAAGAAACATTTGAATTTAGCGTTTTCATTAAAGCACTGAGGAGACGACTTGCTTTATATACACTTGACAATTTCAAAGATGCGGAAGTTCTGCTTCCCCAGGGAGGGAAACGGCCGACAAAACGTGTCTTGGCTCGCTCAATGTCAGCCCTTTTGACCGGGTCAAGACTTTCCAGACGCAAGCTTCCCGGGCTCCTTTGGTCCTAGACTGGGACGGGAGTGGGAGGACAGGACAATCGGAGCCCAATCCCTGGGGTGCCTTCGGACCAGATGACATCTGGGTCATTTGAAGTTCCTAAAGATGCCAGGTCTGGCAAAGAGTCTGTGGCAGAGCTTTCCCCCTTGCGTTCTCTTCTCCCACCGATTCAGAGGGTATCTAACTGGCAAAGCAGGAGGGGAAGAGGTGGAGGAGGGGGTGGGGGAAGGGGAAGGGGTTGGCAGGCGAACGCCAAAACTCCAGACTGCACAACTGCAGCTTCAAGTGTCTGGCCTCTCGCTCGAGGCCATAATTAATTTGAGATTTATTTTTATTGGAGAACTCGAGTCTCGTCTGACCTTAGCCAAACAAGGCAGCTTGAGCCGCCCCTGGATGCGCTTGAATGCTGGGGAATATTTCTGCAGGAAGGCTCTGCAGGAGCGCCTGCTTTGAATTTGTTTCTCAGACTTCATCCACTCACAGATTGAAGGAAGATTTAGAGCCTCTGTACGCCCTGCCCGCTCCCCACGCTAGTTCTTGCCTTAGCACCGACCCTGTTCAAAACTCTACGTGGGAGGCCGCAGCGCCTGCAGAGCCGCGCAGGGGGCCAGGCCAGGAGGGTCTCAGAGACCCGAGCCCCAGACAATTGGAAGGCGAACCCCCAGACCACTAGGCGTCGTCGAGAAAACCCCAAGGGAGTCGGAGACTGACCAGAGAGCACAGGATGACAGGAGGTGGAGACCAGCCCGGTGTCGCGACCCTCATCCAGTGGCGGCGCCATAATGGGGACTATGGAGGTCGCGGGTGGGTTCAGCTTCTGGAATCTCAGCCAACCCGACCTCCCAGTAGCCCCATACAATATTCTCTCCAAATACGGACCAGTATCCTTGAAGCGCAGCTTCAGGACCTACATGCCAGAAACTTATGGGCAGTATCACTGTGCAGGTTCAGGACCTAGCAGCCTCCCTTTGAGTGAGTCAAGGGAGAAGGAGGATGTCACCCCCAAAAGCAGCATGGGCAAAATCCTCAGGCTGATAGAGTGGAGGACAGAAAGAAGAGAACCCTATCAGGTTTGTGCAGGTGTATGTGTGTGTATCAGATTTCAAGGAAACGCCCCATTTGATGGAATAGGAATGTAAGTACTGTGCTATTATTGGACCGCATTATTGCACTGGGTCTCTGGTCTTCTCCATCCACCTCCTAACTCAGATTCCGCGTGTGTGAAAGTTTAGGCTGGACCACTGGATTCCTCTGGACTCTTAACCTCTCTGAATTAGTGTCCCTCTCTGCGCAATGGCCACAGACTGGGATGCATCTAAAAGGGCTATGATGGACATGAATGTTAGAACTTCTTTGGCAGTCAGTATACTCTCCTTAGTGTCTGTGTCTTGAACTTGCTCTCTTACAAACACGCACAATGATCAGAACAGGGCCTGGCAAAGGGAGGCAGCTGTCAATAGCTAGGCATCTAGGACTGCATATCAGCATCTTTAACTGTCACCGAGGTTCCTCTGTCTTTTTCTCTAATTCCTTCAATCCCCACCCTGAAAAGGGCTCTCCTGCAGGACCAGGTCTGAGCCCTCAGTCTGTAGTAAGCTGCATCCAGAGACTGGGTGGAGAGGTCTCCTTGTTCCTTAGGGCAGGGCTCTCAGCTCCTGATTCCCGGGGCCAGGTCACCTGGGCTCCCCTTGTTTATCAACAACTCTGAGCTGGTGCAGACAGAGAACAGCAAGGGCTTGGCAGTTTGTGCCCCTCTGGCAAATGGTCGGTGATGGAAGCCTGCAGAATAGACCGAAGATTGTCCTGCCACGCAGAACTTTGACCAACATCAATGAGCTCCTTTGTGCAACAATACAAACTTTGTGGCTGCTGAAAAATCCATTTTCCCCCTTGAAAAGAGCTCCTGTGGCAAGCGGCTCCTGCGGCAGCCCACAGCTCTCCCAGGGCCTCTTTGCCCACCCCAGGCTGGTTTGCTACTCTGTCCTGGACCAGCTTGTTTTCTCCATGACCCTTAACCCTGGGTCAGACCCTGGGTTTCCCCCTTGCCCTTTGGAGAGTTATTATCCCTGAGATTCTGGGACCTGGTGTCTGAGCTGGAAAGAGGCTGCAGCCCAGGATGAAGGCCATTTAGAACATTGCATGTAAGGCTGGAAGAGCCCCTGGGCTTGGCTTCTTTGCAGGGAGAGGTGAAGGGTAGGAGCTATACCTCTGTAAAACTGGAACCCAGAGCCCTGCCTGGCCCAGTCTGATCTCATCGTTTACTGTGGTAGCACCTCTTGGGAGCCATCCATCCATCTCTGCAAGGGCTAATTATTGACACGGTTTTACTCCAGTTCCTCCCCCACCCCTCCCATCCTTGTTTAGTGACTACTCCTCCCAGAGCAATCCTCCTGGACTCCTCCTGAAGAGAACACCATTGCTTCAGACAGCAAGCAGAAGGAGGGAGATGCTTTCCACTGCCAACAAGTTCCTGAGGTGTTAAACAAGTGCTCCCTTCTTAGACCTAAGAAACCTATACCGAAGATGTTTTGGCAGATGGGCCCATGCCCTGCCATCCCTTTTTCTGGAAGCAGGAGGATGCTGGGCCAGGGTGTGTGGGCAGGGCACTTGGGGTGGGTCTTAGGAAGGAGCCCAGTTCTAAAGGAAACACCTTTGCCCTCCACCCGGTTCTTGGCTGTGCAGAGTGAGGCCCAGTTTCTACTCTGGGCAAGGCCATTCAGTGTACATTCCCCACCCCACCCGCCAGGGATTTTTCACTGAACGTGTAACCCAGATGTCCCAGTCTGGGTTTGTTTACATTCTTGGGAACGGTTGTGGAAAGGGGAAAACAACCCCTTAGATGAGCTGTCAAATACAGCAATCTGAGCTTTTGAGGGATGGGCCCTCTAGGTGAGTTTGAAGGCTGAGCAGGTCCATCCAGTAAAAGAAACCATTGGGTCCACTGTACTTGCACATAGTCACACACATGTCCATGTGCACACACCAGTCACATTGAGCATGCAATACACACCCTGTCTCCCCAAAGTGCTGCCCTGATGACAGAAAAGCCAAGACTTCACTCTTTCTTTTCTTTTTTTTTCTTTTTCCTGGATAAAGAAAGACCAGATCAAAGGTCTTCAGGAGAGGTGGGAGTTATGCAGAGATCACTGCCTGTTTAAAGATGCTGTCTACTCTTACCTTGATGTAAGAGGACATGTCAGGGACTGTCTGAAACATCTTGTGCTAAAGAGGAAGCGCCTCAAGGCTCCAGAAGCAACCTAAGTAGGAAAAATATAAGTATCTCAAAAGTGTAGTAAAGGTGAGACAAGCTCCATATAGAGAAGGCAATGGGGGCTGGGCTGGTCCCTTGAGAAGCCTCTAGGGACTCTCTGCCTCTGCCTATAGAATTTCAGGCCAGGAGACCCTGAGGCCTGAACCAGCTTTCTCTTTGTACAAACCAGACATTGCAGGCTTCACAAGGGCTCAAGAGGTTTCACTCCTGGGGTTTTGAAGAGTGCACCCTGGTTAGAGGACAGAAAGGATTGGTAGTCCTTGGGAAGTGGAGAGCTATCCTTTTCAAGCTGACAGTCACCAGAGAACAGATCATAAGAGAGTAACCATAGGCCCTGGGGCAGAGATCTTCTTGGCTCTCCCACCTCCCTACCACTAAGTCAGGCTGGTGGCAGACACTCTTTCCTTCCAGGGTATGGTTACCTCAGGGAGAAAGACTAGGTTCTGACGTTTGTGGAGGCCCCTTTCCGATGATCTAACATCTCCCTCTTTTGAAAGAAAACACATCTGCAGCACAGCCCAGGATGGTGGGCGCCGGGCACTTGTTTTCAGGGGCAGAGAAGGTGGTTTATTAGGTCAGAGTCCATGGGCTGGAGAAGCAACGCCACTCACCACCACCTACGGTGTCAGGTGCCTCTGCCTGTGCAGGTCTGTCCTCTGCTTTAAGACTGGGGGGCTGCCTCCATCTCCCTCCTTTCCTCCCTTCTCCGAAACCACCTTTAACAAGGCAATCCCACAGCTTCTCCAGCAGCCAATGTGTTTCTGATAAAGTACTTTTCTCCCTACTAACAAATTCCAGCTTTTTTGACTCCTGAAGCCACAACACAGGCACTCACTACTTCAGGGACTAGGTACTTGTTCTCTGGCACATGCGTTTCCCTTGCTGATTCAGACCTCTTTCTTCACTCTCCCCATTTTCTCTGAACACCAGTGCAGGGAGGGTAAAAGAAATGAACAGGAGGAAGAGATCCCCAACCAGGGCACCAGGGCAGTCAAGGGAGGGAGGGAGGGAGGGAGGGAGGGAGGGAGGGAGGGAGGGAGGGAGGGAGGGAGGGACTCTCAGAAGGGCAGGAGCCAGTAGATGCCAGAGGACACTCACCTTAAAAGACACCCTTACCAACAAAGCCGAGAGAGCTCTAGGATGTCCTGGCTGTGGATGCAACAGTATTCTATGACCCAGCTCTGTGGAACTTTGACAATGAAGAATTAAACCTGATGGTTCTTCTTTGCTCAAAGCTCAGATGCAGCCTCTGCTCAGGCACACCGGAACCTCTGCTGCAGCCGCCAGAATTTTCACAGCAGCCTTCCTAGCTTGCCGTGGTGGTCCGTGGTCCAGTCAGCTCTGTGCATCCCCCCTACCTCTTCCTCCTTTGGCTTTCCCCTCTGGTAATTTGATTTCCGGTTTCTTATCAATATTTCAACTGCTGTCTGACAGAATTGTTCTAAAAAGACAGCCACCCATCTGTCCCCAGCTGCCTTTCCAGAAACCTCCTGTTGTTACCAGGAAATCTCTAGGAATACTTAGAAACCACACAGCATCACACACAGACACACAGACTAAAGAGCCCAGGCTGAACACTTCTGGGAAAGTTTGAATGTATTGCTATGTAAATAATGGCTCTCCAGACTTGGCCTTCTAGTAGCACACACACTCATGCCCATTCAGGCTCCTGTTTTCCCACTTTCCCCTTATCTGATCCTCTCAGGAATACATTCTCCGGCTACCTTCTCTTTCAGAGCTGGGCAAAATACAGCCACCAGGGAGATATCTCTATGTTGAGTCTTTTCTCAGGAGCTCAGGCATTGAAAAGCACTCACTAACAAGTTGTTTTGGCCTCAACTTCTGTTTTCTTGGGATTTAAAATGTTACTCGTTTCTTCTCTTTCCCCTTGTAGAAGGGCCTTGGACAGGGCTCAGGTTTCAGAGACCTTGGTCTGATCAGATGCCTTCCCCTGCCCCCAACAGGCTATTCCCCAAGGATGCCTGGCAATGTGGTCCAGTTGCCTTTTGTATAATGGGCTGGGCAGATTTCACATTTTTACACTCCCCTTCAAGAGTCTCCAGGGGAAACTGCTCACCTGGCCTGCCTGGATCTCTCTCTTAGGGACCACAGTAGTGAGTCTTAGATTTTTAGTTAGGTATCTGGGCAAAGGCAGGGGCAACAGAAAGTGGAGATGGAGGCATAGTAATTTGTAAAAATAGCAGCAGGCGCACACTTTTGTGCTGTTCCTTCCCTTCCTTCTGGAGTGCCCAGATTCCTGGGTGCTTTGGTTCTGGAATCTTTACAAAGCTAGTTTAGCATCATTCCCCTGAACTCCCTGCTTTCCCTACAGACTCTGGACATTTCTAACCAAAAGGCATGGGACAGAATTCCATATCAGGAGAAAGCATACTTTATCTGCCCAGATCTGCCCGCGTGGGGGGCTCTGCTCAAGACTGGAGGGCGTTATTCATTATTTCCTTCTCAACAATATCCCGATTTTCTCTCCCGTCCCTCCCCCAAAGCGCCACATATTGAAACATTTTGCTCCTTAATAAGAGCAGACCCAAGAGCTAGAAGGTGAAAGGCCAGGCTGGGACTGGTGACTGGAGCAGCCCGGGATCTTTGCCCACAACCACGTTGCCCCTCCCTACACATTCCTGACTGTAGCTTAGGAAAACAAGACCTCAGAGGAAGGGAGGGGGCTAACAGTCCGGAGCCAGGGTCCCTGGAATTCTGCTCTTAGGATTCTTGGGGAGATGTCGTCTTTCCCAAAGGGACAGCATACTATTTCAAACAATGGTCAATAGAAATTACTGTCTACATGTACATCCCGTGTTCTTAAAGATAAGCTTTCTTTAGGAAAGTAGAGAGGTCTGAAGGGCTTCAGGTATTCTAGAGGAAATGAGAGCCAAACAAATTGTTTAGTGCCTTACCATCCCTGGTCGGTCCCCCCCCCCCAACCCCAGCCCTCCGTCTTCCGTCTTCCTATTTATTTATCTATTTCTATATTTTTCAGGATTGATAGTAGGGGTTGGACCAATGGCTGGGCAAGTGCTCTATATCAAAGCCTTCTTTTCACTTTTAATTTTGAGACAGGTTCTCATTAAGTTGTCCAGGCCAGTCTTGAACTTGAGCTCCTCCAATGCAAGCCTCCCAAGATCACAGGTTTGTTACCAGCTCCTGCCTTTTTAAAAGGGAGACTAGTAAGAGGCCACCGACTTACTGTTCAGCAGTCCTCAACCTTCCTCATGCTGTGACCCTTTAATACAGTTCCCTATGATGTTCTGACTCCAACTGTAAAATAATTTCAATTTACTTTATAGCTGCAATTTTGCTACAGTTATGAATTGTAATGTAAATATCTTCTATGTAGGATATTTGATATGCAACCTCTGTGAAAGGGTTGTTTACCCCCACCCGAGGGATCTCAACTCACAGGTTGAGAACCGCAGCTCTAAGCTCTTCCTTCTTTGTGTTTTTTGTATAGTCCTGAGACTGTAGTCATTTGCAGAAATATCTCTTGGATGTTTTTTTCTCCTTATTCTCTTATGTGCATCCTGAAGGCAGGCCCAGAGCTAATTTTATTCGAAGATGAGTAGCTAGTAGCCACACAAATGCAAACAGGTATAGAAAAGGCAACAATTACCCTTAACTAATTATCTTTCTCTTAACCAATAACTAAAGAGAAGAATGGGAAATGACCCAGATCATCACATTTGTCCCAACAGCAAAGCTTTACCTGAGTGGTTCTGTTTCATAGTCTGCTTTGCAGCAAGAGTGCCTGGTAGCAATGGTCACTTGCTTCATTTGTGCACAGGTGGCTTAACCATGGCCCTGCGATGGACCCATATCTAAGCTGATGGAGGTGCTGCCTGTTCGAGGCTCTGGAACAAAGCCTTGATGTTTGTGACTTAGTTCCTTCTGTACCTGTGATTGCCTCGAGTGGCTATTCATTCTCACGGTAGCAAGAAGAAAATCTGTGGTCTAAGAAAACATATGAGCAGGTAATGAACAGAGAGTTTTATAGAGCTCCCTTTAGATAGGCTTTTGGACATGAGTGTGCACATGTGCCTGAAGCCTGGTGTACATTTGATTGTGTGTGTGTGTGTGTGTGTGTGTGTGTGTGTGTGTGTGTGTTTATCTGTACACAAATACGTACACAAATTTGTAGTAGCTGCCAGAAGCCGGAACAAGTGGGAAGGGTGGACAGGAAGGACTCATTAAAGCCAGCTGGTACTTTCAGTGTCGTATAAAGAAGGTCATAGAGTTGTCACTGGCCACTCATCTTCTATCAAGACTGGGCTTGTAGACTTTCTACCCAGAGTCTAGAAAGCAATGCTGACACAGAGGTCAGGAGAGGAAGGGGAGTAGAAGACTGTCAGCAGGGGAAAGGAGAGGAAATCCGGGTGGTACGCTGTGGTCCATCCAACAGTCTGTGATTCTGAGCAAGGCAATTAGGACTCGGATTCCTTACCTGGCAAGTGATGCTGATGTGTTTACACAATCGTGCAATGTGGGCCAATCTGAATACACTATGTTCTCTGTGAGAGTGTTGAACCTGGAGAAGGCTATGTACGGATGATCGGCAAAATCAACATTCTGAGGTCTTAAGACATTTACAATCCAGTCTTGATTCTGCTCCTAATCCTGGTGTTCTTGATGAAGTTGTGTCATTTCAGAATTTACATAGTGATCCCTGTAGATATTTAAAGGACTCCAGAGTGTGAAGGTCTTTAGTAGACAGGGCCTTTAAAGGGGTCAGATAGTAAAAACTAAAGTCATGCAGGTGGGCTTTAATCCAATATGATCAGTCTTTTCTAAGAAGAGGAACCTAAGCCGGGCGCTGGTGGCGCACTCCTTTAATCCCAGCACTCGGGAGGCAGAGGCAGGCAGATTTCTGAGTTCGAGGCCAGCCTGGTCTACAAAGTGAGTTCCAAGACAGCCAGGGCTACACAGAGAAACCCTGTCTTGAAAAAACCAAAACCAAAACCAAAACCAAAAAAAAAAAAAAAACAAAAAAAAAAAACAAACCAAAAAAGGAGAGGAACCTAGAACCCGGGGAAGACAGAACCTAGAGAAAAGACTTTGGGATGATGCAGAAAGATGATGCCATTTTCTAGCCAAGGAAAGAGACCTAACAGATCCTTGATCTTGGGTTTCTACTGCCTAGAAGGGTGACCAAATATATGTATCTGTTGCTTAACCAACCCACTCCAGTTTTGTTGTATGGTGGATCTAGCAAAGATTGTTGCATTTTCCATGGTTTGGTTCCTCCAAGCAAGTCAAAGGGACATGACAAGGTGGACCATTTGTTTATCTTTTCTGAAATCTACTGACACATCAATACTGGTTTACTGTCTATTGACATGGTTGTTGTTTATTTGATAGCTACCTAGGTTCCATGTTTGCGGTTCTTTTCTACCCAAAATAAAATCCAAAGCCACATTGGTTTCTACCTCTTTCACAGGTTCTTTTTTTCTAACCTTTCTCTTTCAATGTTGGGGAAAGAGGGAAGTCACTTCTTTTCTTTGAACACAGAACTTCAGATTTCAAAAGGAAAACAACAAAGAGGTACCCTCCATGTCTCACATTTTTTTGAAACCTCCTTGACAGACTGCAAGTGTAGACTAAGTTTCTAGATATTTCAAAGCATGAGAAGGATGGGAAATCTGGGGGGGGGGGGGAGAGAGAGAGAGAGAGAGAGAGATCTCTAGGAAGTAGAGGCAATGACCAAACCAAAGTCCAATAAAAGAATGGTTGATCAGGGGTCTTTTTGCATCCTGGGACACACATGTGACCTGGTTGGACCTTTGATCCTTATCATACACAGCCTGTCTCACCCCCCTCTTTGCCTGGCATGCTGATATATATTCTTAGTGGACAAAAGGGTTTAGAGAAGAGTAGTAATAGGCACACAATTAGGGAGCTGATGGGGCAAAGGGTCTCTATGTGACCAGGAGCAATCAAGCCGGCCTTCAAGGCTAGCAGCCTCCCTTTCAGCCTATAGATAAAACTTGCAGGGTTTGCCAAGACGGACAAGGAGGAGTTAGAGTTACTGGGCACAGTGTATTGGGGCAAGAAGGCAAAGATTTCATCTGCTGTACGTTCGGTCCACCTATTCCACCAGCAAGTTTTTCTTCTGAAGTTCATGTCTGTATAGATATCAATTATTAATAATTAATTTTGTTAGGTAATCCATAGTACCTGTTCTAGGGTAAACCTTCACAGCTCTGTATCTAATCTGTAGCATTTCTCAGGTTGGTGGGATGTAATCTGTATACATGCCTACCTCTGTATAAAATTGTGGACCAAATTTTTTTCAATCATTCCAGTATAGTTCCAGAAAAACTTGCTTTTTCTGACTGAATGGAGCAGTCAGTTCATTCAGTTTTGTAGGTGTGTTTGGAGGGAGGGGCAGTCAGTGGAAAGTTCCTGAGCAGTATCGCTATGCCATCACGGAGAAGGTAAAGGATTACAAAGTCTATGTTATCTTTGCTCCATCAATCTGGCCTTACTCAAGCCTGAAGAGGAAGAAAGAGAAGAGAATTAAAAGAAAGCACTAGGTTCAGGACCTTTCGTAGGGAAGGTTCACCATGCCTAAGAGGTCATCGGCAACTTTAAAGGATTCAAACTTAAGGATACAGAGTGAAGGAAATGATCCACCCATTGCAGCTCTGATGTAGATGGCTGCATTCATTGAAATTCAAAAGGTTTGGGGCTCGTGCCACAGAGCCACAGAGCCACAGAGCCACAGAATATACCCACCGTAGCCAGTCACAACAGACAGCAGAGCTGTCCAAACGTAGAGGCTGTGTTATTTGTCTCTGCCCTTCCTTCTTGAGCTCAAGGAGGATGGGGTGGAGAAAAAGAAACACAAAACCCGTGTAGAAGCAACCCAATGCCAGTTATATTTAACATGGAAGTCTCTGGGGTTGGTAGGAATGGGAAGTCCATTGGATGACAGTAAGATATGTACAATATGCCTGATACAAATATGTGAAGAGATTCTGTAGAGATCCACTAGGTAAGTTTGATCCATCATCTTCCATAAAGAAAAGGTGGTTTCCTGATCAAACATTGGTCATCACTATCACTTCGGTGGAACTCAGCTATAAGACACAGGGGTGCCGATGGGTGGGTGGGGGCTGGGGGGGGGAGTACTGGGTCCCAGACAGAGCACTGTCTCTCAGTACTCCTTCTTTGTATGTCACAGCTGAACACAAAACAATGTGCCCCACTTAACACAATAAACACTGGGACTCACAGCCTTGAGAGAGAGCCCCTCTGAGGGAAGCTGGCTCCCCTAGATAAGAGATCAAGCGTGGAGGACATGCTTTCATTTTCTTGGTGTATATTTTTAAATCACATTTTGTGAACTCTGTGTCTCTTAGATTTGGGGGTGAGGTCATATGTTTTTTATCCAAATCCTGCTTCTTTTAAAATGATCAGTCTTGGGTGTGACACGCTTGCTGCAGAATGGTGTGTTGGGGACTTGGGAAAGAAAAAGGGGATAAGAGGGGTTAGATTTTACCTTTTCCATCTAGCAAGCTACTTCTCAGGGAGATGGCATTTAACAGTTGGGTATACCTTACCAAAACTGTCTAGAAGGAAAGGTGGACTGTGGAATGGCTCTTGAAATGATCTGTTCGTCCATTATGTAAGCCCCATCCCCATCTTTCATCCTTTCTCTCCAAACTCCTGCCTAGGAATGAGTGCTCTCCTGTCAGAGCATGCGTGATTTTTAAATAGAGCCAGATCAACATGGCCTCTATTAGCTGAGCTGGCCACCTCCTCTGGCTGTCTTTTTCCTGAGAGGTCCACATACTGTCCATTTTAACTAATGTTTTATCTAAATGACCCCAACGATGAACCCTCAGAACCACGGAGGAGTGAAAACTTCACAGGCCAGACAAGGACCCAAGGGTGGTTCTAGCTGCAGGCTTGGGGAGCCTGACACCCCACTCTGGTTTTACATGCTTCTGCCCCTCGCTGATTCCAATGTGCAGTCAGGGAACAGGGCCAGGTGCCCTCAACTTGCTAAGGAATTGATCCTCACGGCAAAAACCTGGCACCTGACTGGAGGGATTTCCTCCAGTGGACGGGCAAGGGTCGGTGACGGTCACAGTTTTCAGTTGGGCACTCTTTTCCATTTGGAACCAAACTTAAATTTGGCTTGTGTTTCTAAAGAGAAATGAGGCCTGGCGGTGGGGCCCAGAAGCCAGCCAGATGATAAGCACTTGCAATCTTGAGTGCTTATCTCTGCCTGTATCTGGCGTTCTTGCATTTATAAAGTAAATCGGGAAATCTTACCACAGCAGGCTTTCCTGTGGAGGCTGGCATTTCCTGCCCTCCCCAGTGGGGACAGGAATGGAGGGAACACAGGGCTGAAGCTCTGGCCTTCTCTTTTCAGCTCCCTTATAATTGCTTAACTGCTGCAGGAAGAGTGGAAGCCGCCGAGGCCCACAATGCACTGGGCCGGACCTAGGGAGGCAGACATACAGTGGATACACAGCATTCGTACACACAAAGTAAGAAGAAACATCCTAACTACTTGTTTTAACGCACATACACATGCACACACCCCACAAGTAGATTTAGCATATATGTGAATATATATATATATATATATATATATATATATACATGTGTTGCTTGGGGAAACTCGTTAATATTCATCAATGAAACTGACCTGCTGTTGAAAAACTGCCATTAAATTGCTTAAAGTTAAATTTACATTTTAATACACTGGGGAAACATTTTAAAATCCATGATTAAACTTTTATTTTTCTTCCTGAGACAGAGGTGTCATTATATAGCTCTGGCTGTCCTGGAACTCAGAGATCTACCTGTCTGTGCCTCCCAAGTGCTGGGATTAAAGATGTGTGCCACTATGCCTGGCAAGGTTAAATATTTATTATTTACTAATACATGTTGCTTTTGTATATGGAAAAGCCCCTTCTTACCTCTCTCATTGATATTAGGATAAGTTTAATTCCAATATCACAGAATTTGCTATTGGAAGAGGCCACTGTAACAAAAGCACAGACTTCACTTCTGTGAGAGCAGGTGAGTGTGACCAAGTGACTTTATTCTGCTGTCGCAACTCCTCATAAGATAGTGTGCCACTGGATGTATCTGACAGAAACTTGTGTCCAATCTCCAGATGATCAGAATGCCAAACATAAACTGTTTCTTTGTTCTTGAGAAAAATTTAAACACGTATTTCATTACTAGACAAGGTGGACACTGATTTACCAAGGGAAACACATACCTGGGCATCAGTAGGGAGTTTACGGGTGCTTGTACTGTAGTCGAACCCAGGGAGAGCTCACTCAGCCTGATTAATTTCTCTCTTCTGTTTCTTGGTTGCATTGCTATTGAGTCCCATGCCACAGCTAGTCTGTGCAGTTGTTTTCTGTGATGGGTGGTAGTGGAGGCTTCACTAACAATGTCGAGTCCCTGTTTTTCCCTGTGTTTCATGCTTCTAACTCCCAGCATTAGTAAATGAATAAATAAAATGTTTAGTGTCGCCCTATGCGTCTCTTCCTTGCACCCCAGGAAGAAGAGTTACAAAGACATGACAGAGGGTTTACACACCAAGCCCCCCTTGTTTTGTTTCACTCATCCTTGGCTCAGTGCTCAGTCCCAGCTTTGGTCCCAGGCTGCCACTAGACTGCATACTCTCAGAACTGGTTTCCCTTCTTCACTCCAAGGTTCAATTTAGACATCACCTTGCACTCAGTGGCTAGATGGTTTTGGTCACCAAGGTCTGTGAATCCTTCAGTATTTTCTTCATTTTTATTACTTTGATATTTTGGAGCACAGTTGGGGAGCATGCTGCGAGATAACACCCAGTAGGTGTTTGACTTTGACGTGTATTTTTAAGTGTATTTCTAATTTCTAAATTGCCAGTTTGAAGCACACCACTGAAGTGAGGCATCTTTTGTGACATCAAGTCGGAAGCACAAGGACTGCCTGACCTAATCCTATCTGTAATATTTGGCTTTGTGTGACTATAACAGCACGTGGGATAGTCACCTGATAAAGGAGAAGAGTTTACGTAGCTCACGGTTCTCAAAAATTCAGTCTATGGTCAAGTAGTCCTTGATTTGGGCCACCAGTAAGGGTGCTTAGCAGCAGCAGTGGGAAATAGTCACAGGCTGATCTGCTCACATCACGGACCAGGAAACAGAGAGGCAAGACTGAGCAAGTAACAACTCCCTTCAAGAGTATCTTCTAACGACCAGAGGACCTCAGATAACTTGCTACCTCCTAAAGGATCACAACATCTCCTAGCTGTAACACCCCAGAGGCCATAGCTTTAACACATTCACTTCTGGGGAACGGTATCTGTGTCTAAACCATAGCAGCAACGATAACCGTGATTTCTGGTCTAAGTCCTCCTGGTCAAAATTCTCTATTATAATTCCTTTTATTTTCCTTTCTTTCTTTTTTTTTTTTTTTTTTGGACAGGAGTTTGAAAGAAGATACTCAGCAATTGGTGAATACTTTTGTGGGGAGACAAATGCCTGTTTCTCCTTACTTTTTCTTTGGCTCATTGAGTTTAGCATTTGTCGGTGGGTTTCACATTGAGAAGTAATTACTGTGTGTTTTAAGGGTGACTTCACTTCTTTGCTCTACAATTGTTCATTGGAACGCTTGTGTACGGGAGAGTTGTTCTGCGCCAGGCATGATGGCCCACACTCTAATCCCAGGACTTGGTAGGTAAAAGCAGGAGATAACCATTCCAGACCAGCTTGGAACCCTCTCCCAAAACCAAAACCACAACAAAGCAAACCATGTTCTTCCTTTCTCCTTTGTGTGTGTGCTCACCTATTTGTCCCTATTTGCATGGATTTGCATGACACAGAACATCATCATCACCATCACCATCATCACCATCATCGTCATCATCATTTTTGAATTCTTGCTCATTGCAATCGACATTTATGCTGTTCTTCATCTTGTCACTAAAGCTTGAACTGAGCTGCTGGCATCAGTATTTAGTGTGACACAAATAGTTCCATGCTGAGAGTATGAACTATGATCCTATGTTTTCTCTGGATTATCAAGAGATTAAAGTGCCAGGTGTCCAAAGCAAGACCTAGCAATCCTACAATGGTGCATATGTGTAAATATTAATTTGTGTCTATATTTTAACTACCTTCATCTTTCTCTGTCTTTTCTTTTTAGGCCAGGGAGTCTTGTAGCCCAAACTGGCCTCAAATTCACTCTACCAACTGATCTATGTCCCCCGGCTCTAAATTCTTCTTGGAAAATGAAGGTCTCTTAAAATGTGACTATATATTAATGTTCACACTGGACCTGACCCACAGAGCTATTGAAGAAGATTATTATTATGAAAGGGTGATTGTTGTTAATCTAACATCACAAGAAGTGCTGGGAGGCAGGGTGCTTCATGGCTGAGGTCTAGCTTTGGCCAAAAGTACTATGTTTGTGGCTCATCTGTGCTATGCAGTCCTGCAGGACTCAGTCTTAGCTGCTTATCTGACATTCCCAAGCCTCCATTCTCCTGTCAGAAAAGTGAGAATTGGTAACAGCCACTGTATCTAAGGACTACAGTGGAGATCAAATTCTATTATATATAGTAGCATGCTGGGTGGAATTCTACTTTTATATTATCCACATTGATAAACATTTACTTTAAATGCCTCCCTGGTACAATTTGCTTAATGAAATGAGGCTGTTGCTAACTGTAAAGCACTGAGTATTAGCCACGCTTGCCAAAGTATGCATCGCCAGACCAAAAAAGAAAATTCATAAAAAAAATTCTGGATTATTTACATCAAAATCACCCCCCACACACACACACACACAAGGGCTGGGTTCATAAATTTTCACTTACCAGAAAAACCGAATGTGTGACTGATTGATTGCTGACTCACTGTCACCGAGTTAGGCGAACCGATAAGGCAGTCATGCCCTGGGGCTGCATATTAATGCACGAAAGCTTTGGGTTCATGGACACAAAGAGTCATGAGAGGGGCACGAATTGTGTTTGTCCTTCAGAATTCATTTTGTCCAATGGATAAACCATGCTCTGTGCTCTTAAAAATGGATGATGTTAGTATAGTGTTTGCATCTCAATGACTTTTTGAACGATTACAGGGAAAAAAAAAACCTGTCTCTTTTATGGGCTCCAAATGTTCATCTTTTGGCTACAAATGATCTCTGGCTTGTTTGGAACTGGAAAAAGGTGTCATCACCTGTAGGACTGTCTCCTGAGGGAATCCCTTCATGAGAGGAAAATGTGAGGAGAAAGGAAAGCTGTTTGAATTCAGAGCTTTCTAAGTGTTCAGGAGGCAACCTCACCCTGGATCAGGCAAGGGTAGAGTGTCTCTTGACCACAGGGCGCCTGCTTTTCAGGGAGCACAGGTCACTTAGCAACCCTTAAAGGTTTAGGATAGCATAGACTGGCAGGGAGAATGCAGGCTCAGAGGCAGTTTAGAAAACACTGGGCCATTTGACTGGAGCACATTCGCTCAGGTACAAATCCAGCTGGAGACCTTGGGACCTGGGAGAGCTCAAAGCACCCTGCACTCTTTCCATGGTGGGTGAGTTTGAGTCTGTCTTCTCCAATTCCATTTCCTGCCTTTAACTGCCACAGCTTGATCGTTGAGACTTAGCCACCCGTAACTGCTGAGGGAAGTAGAGGGAAAATTGAATGGCAGTCATCTCCTGTCCTTGCACAGGGCAGAGGGGGAGATGACCGAGTCCTGACCAGTACCCATCTGTCACCACTACTACCCTCTGTCTAAAGACCCTTCAGTTAAGACTTGGGAATGCTGTGAGCCTTGCAGCAAGCTCTTTTGGCACTTCAGGTCTTTTGCTTTGAGCTTGGGAATGGGAAGGACAAAGTGATGCACAAACAGAGGATGCTGTGTAAGGCCTAGGGGAGGGACCCAATGGCTCAGTACATAGAAATGGGAGCAGAAGGGATAGGAGTCAGTGTCTTTGCCCTAAGGGCACTGCTGGCTAATGGGCTGTCCTATCTGGTCATTCACATCTACCTCTCAATTATGAAGTCATCTTTCCATCTCTCCATCCTCAGTTGTAACAGTCTTCTAAATGGAAATATGATATTCTGCCAAAAGTGAGAAGAAATAGTTGTAGATGGTCAAGTCCCAGTTCCATGTGCAGTAAGTCATGTCTTAAAACTTGATTTGAAAGAAAAAAAATTCCCCAGTGGCTAAAAATACCCCGTTGACACAGACCTGTCTGCACCCCTGATCTTTCATTTTATGTACAACAATTTGTGTTTTTCCGTTTTCGTTGGCTAGAGTTCTGTGTTTTGAAGGTAAGGTGTGGGGAGTCCTTCCGAGGGTCAGTGGGAGACAGGGAATCGGATATAGTTTTTCTCTTTGGAGGGAACTTTCATCCAGATTTAGAAAAAAAAATTGTTTAGGCTCTGCTTGCTACTGTAGCCTCTTGTCCTCTGCCAAATGGCAACACAACAAAGACGGCCTCCTTTTCAAGTTTCTGGTTAATAAAACAACACAAGGCAAGACAAATAAACAGAAACAGAAGGCTCGGGTTCGCATAACTTAGAGCGCACATGTGTAGAGCTAGGCCCGGCCTCTTGCTTAGATGGCCGTTGGTCATCTTCCCTAAGTCTGGACCTGGAGAATCCAAGATCTGCACGCCCTTCCCACAGAGGCGAGGAGAGCCTGGGAGAGCTGCACTGACCTGTACGCTCTTTGTGGTTTGCTGTTGCTCTTCGCTCTGTGAACTGTGCTTGTGAAAAGCTTAGCTGGTGTCTTGAGTCTCTCTAGGCCGCAGCTACAGACATACAGACGTGACGATTGAGGGAGAGTGCCCTTGAATAGATGGGTGCTGGCCTGCCATTGGGAAGAATATATATGGGAGAGATGTAGCACGTGACTTATTTTCATGACAAGATCAACCTTGTTGGACCTTGGTCCTTTCTGTGTAGTGATATTGCATCCTCGGAATCACCTGTGAGTCAGGTGAGAGCTTGGAGATTCCTGACAAGGCGAGGGATGTGGAGCAGGAGGAGGAGGAGGAGGAGGAGGAGGAGGAGGAGGAGGAGGAGGAGGAGGAGGAGCAACATGGTGCGGGGTCCCCGAAGGTTCATGGAGTTCTTGGAGTTGCTGCGTCCCACACTGTTCTGTGGAGCCTAGGAGGGGAGGTGACTATGATCAGGAGACAGAACGGGTTGCTTCTATCTCTTATATTCCTCGATGGGAAAAGAGCTTATCTTTGGGCTCCCTCCTTCGTTTACCAGGAGGCATGGGGAAAGTGGACTACAGGCAAACTCCCTGTTTCCAGCAGGGATTTCTCAGCTCTTCAGCTCTGCTCTCAGGAGACATCTTCAGGCCATTATGAGGTAGTAGCCAAGGATCAGCTGCTGCTAAACCCTGGAAACAGAGTAAATCCAACCCTGGAGGAAGGGCTAGCGATTTACGATGTTTCAGAAGAGAAGTTGTCATAAAAACAGGGCCAGCCAACTTCCTCGAAATGTGTTAGACGACAAGCCGAGCGTGTAGAGGTGCTTTCTGTTACATGGAGCCAATGAGATGACAGAAGACTTGCTGAGGCGTGGCTGGGGTTGGCTTGGACAGTGCCGGTTTTACCAGGATTCATCTGTGTGGCATTTCATCTTACCGTTCTCGTGCCTTTTGCTTCCCTTTGCCCTGAAGTGTGGCTTCTGCTATTTTCGATCAATTTCTCCAGGACTGCTCATTGGGGGGGGGGGGGTATATAATATGGTTCCTGCAATTCTCCCAGAATCCTCAGTGGACCTCAATTCCTTAGTAAGTGTTCTGTCAGACCACCCACAACTCAGCAAGTCAAAGGCTTGCTAACATCCTCAGCTGGAACAATATGCCTCATGTCTGAAACACTTACAGGGTTGGAAGGCTGTCCGTCCACTGACAGAGTTCCCCTTCCATCCTTCTCTACAGCCTGGTGTGCACCTCCTTCCTGTGTTATCCTCTTTCCAGGCATAAGTACGATCTGGCAACCTACACAGAGCAAGTGCACTCTTCCTACAAACACTTGGCTCAGGAGTGATTGTAATAATTGCTGGATCGCAGTTTTTACAAACAAGACAAGCTGTCAGCATCTTTCTAACTTCACTGTGTGTGTGTGTGAAATTGTACCGTTGTACATACGTTTGTGTGTCTGTGCCCATGGAGGCCAGTGGTTAGTCAGTGCAAGGTGTCTTTCTCAATTGCTCTCTGACTTTTTTTAAAGATAGGGTTTCTCACTGAACCTGGGGTTCACCAGTTCAGCTAGACTGACTGGCCAGTGAACTCTGGGGATCTGTCTGTCCCATCAGGCAGCACCAGGATCACAGTGGCATTCCATTATGCCTGGCTTTTTAATGAGTGCTGGCTGGGGCTATGAACTCAGTCCCTCATGCTTGCACAGCAGATACTTCAGTGCCTGAGCCATCTCTCCAGCTCCCTATCCTTGCTTTATAGTTTAAAATCTCTCTCTCTCTCTCTCTCTCTGTCTCTTTCTCTCTCTCTGTCTCTCTCTGTGTGTCTCTCTCTCTGTCTCTCTCTCTCTTTCTCTCTCTCCCTCCCCCTCTCTTTCCCCCTCTTTCTCCTGTCTCTTTTCTCTCTCCCCCCCATGTGTGTGCTTCTATGCATGAGTGTGTGTGTGTGCTTTTATGCATGAGTGTGTGTGTGTGTGTGTGCGTGTGCTTTTATGCATGAGTGTGTGTGTGTGTGTGTGTGTGTGTGTGTGTGTGTACAATTGATATCAGATTCTGGGGGTGGTACAGCTTCTGTGTGAGAAGCAAGCTCTCTAACCTGTCTAGACCAAGATCTTCTGCCCCGCTATGTCTTTATCATCACACCAGGAGGCAATGCGCTGTTAGCATCTGATAATGCAGTCCAAGATTGCTGCTCTCCTCTCATGCCCTCTCATGCAAAGGATATCCCATAACAGCTAAGAACTGAGCATTCCCAAACATCACTGGTGCTGAGGCTGAGAAACCATAGTTTAGATGTGCCAAAGACTATCATTGAACTTTGTTTTGTAGCCCACTACTACTTGATCAGGGATAGTGTAGACTGTCTTGACCTAGGGAGCTTTGGAATGTCCTGGAGTATTCATAAGATGAGGCCCAAATTGGGACTCAGCCAAATCCTGAAGGCTGGCCAGGTGTTTTTCTATTGGCGAAGGAACAGGCTTACAAGATGGAGAACTCTCTCCCGAACGAGCTGAGGTGGGTTGATACACACACCTTAACTAGATTGGGTGCTCTCCAGCCCAGTGTGGTGAGCTGCAGGTAAAAGGTGGCTGAAAAGACTCCTCCCTCTCCCCCTTACCTTCTCAGCTGGACCCCTATTGCTGAGGCCCCAGCAGCTCTCTGGTCTTGCCCGGGACACCTTCATTCCTGTGGCTATTCTCTTGACTAACAGGGCAAGGCCTGTTTTCATACTTTGTCCTTCTGCGTCTTCTCACCTTCCCCCTCACACACACACACACACTGTGCCCTCCAGTGTTTATGCTTCCTCTTCTGATGCCCAGGAGCTCGGGCTGAAGCTTCTATCACACAATGTCTTAAAGCTTCTTTCCTATTAGACCTTTCGGGGGTAGAAGTCACATTCTTCAATGCCACATGACGCCTCTGAGTGTCGAGAGACAAGACATACAACAAAGAAGGACAAAGCCACAGGGGTGACTGTGTCAAGATCGTATTTCACTACAACACAGATTTCAGAGATTTCCTCCCCCCCCTGCTCTGAGTTAGGAAGGAGGTAGGGTGGTAGAGAATAGTTTTATAGGTTTAGCCAGATGTCAGAGACATCTGGCAACTGGATGCTCATTTTTAAAGAAGTTTTGGTTATTATGCTCATAGGATGGAGACTGGGAGTTGAAAGTTGGCTTTTCTAGTGACTCTGAGACCTCATAGCTTTGAGGATAAGGATTAATAGCAACAGCTAGGAGAAGGGTTTGGCCCTGGCAGAAGGCAGCTTTTCCTGCTCTGTACCTCATCATTTGAAGGTGAAGCACTCTCCCCTTCTGGTACAATGAGTTACTAGAAATTTTAACTATAAATTACGAAGTGCTCATTCAATGACAGGCAGCGTACTAGCCACTTTGGCCATGTTTTCTCCCTTTGCCTCTGTCCCCTTGTGTTAGAATCATTACTGCAGCAAGAGAGGCTTTTTAATGCTTCTAAAAAGAGAGCTGTTCCTTCCTTCCCTCCAGTATCTGAGTGGATATCCTGCTTTAGACTTAAACATATTGTTCCCGTCTTTAGGCGTTTTCCTGTTATCAACTCCAGTGTAATGCCTTTTTTTGCTGTTTGCTTGTTTTCCCTTGTAGTGCTGATGTGTATTGTGTTATACATTAGCTCAGTTTTCTTAGAGAAGTTGCCAAGTTCATGGTGTCAGTTATGCTTGTGAAAGCCTTCACATAGTATTAACGGATCCACTCCAAACTCACTGCCTGGGACCTGCATTGCATATGCTTCAGGCTCCAGATGTGTGACTCAGTTGATACATTTGAAGAAAGTGTTGTATTTCCTTGGGGATATGGCTCTTGGATGCAAATCTCTCTCCCACCAAAGACAGCCTGGTGAAAAAGGAGAATGTCTTCATGCTCAGATTCATGAAGAAAAAGAAAAAGAAAAGGAAAAGAAAAAGAAAAGGAAAGGAAAGGCTGAGCCAAGTGTGGTACTGAGCATTTACAATCTTAGCACTTAGGAGGCTGAGTGAGGGTAAGCCCAAGTCTGGGGCCAGCCTGGTCTACATAAATCATTCCATGCTGGACATGTGGCTCTGCTGGCTAACCGAACAGGGGTCAATGGAATCTCACCCCTTCAGCATGCTGCGACCAGCATGCAAAGCTCACTTATTATTAACAGTTTCCTGGAAGTTTGAGGCGATTTTCTCACTGACCTATAGGTAGCTCTTAGTTGGGGAATCTTTCTAGAGTCTTCTAGAGGTTGTTTGCAGTCACAGGGTGAGGCACAAAGAGAAGATAAATGTTAAGAGGGAAAATGTTGGGACTTTTTGAAGGAACACAGCAGTGAAGTTGAGTAAAAGTTGGTAAGAAACAACTCTAAATTTTAAGAGGTGAGGAAAGATTGTGACTTGTATGTGAAGCAAGAAGAGTCTGCGAGATGGAGACCCACAACTCAAGTCTCTGACCTTCTAGATCATTCCAGCTTTTGCAGTGGAGAGCCCCTCAATTCTTAGCATAGAACTGGGCAAAGGGTCCAGAGTTGATGACAGGGTTGAGCAAGCCAGTGCCCGAACGCTCTTCTCCCATCGGTTGCGAGAGGCTCTGGTCCATTGTTTGAATATTGTTTGGGATTTAGCACAGTTTAGAAGATTTGCCAGAATTTGGACTGCTTTGCAGTGGGTGGGCTCTCTGTGCTCAGGTTAGTCAGCAGGCTGTAACATCTTGTTTTGGTAAAGCAGCAGACAGAAGTTGGTTTGTCAGGACGGCCTTAGCCTCAGAGTGGAGAGGGTAAGCAAGAGCAGAAGAGAAGACTGTGTGTTTCGGAGGTTTCCCTTGACAGTCATATGTGCACAACCCTTCAACTTAAAAAGAACATTCATGGGGGGGGGGGTGTGTCCAACAACGTCTAACAAAAAGAGGTTGCTTACTTTTTAAAAGATGTTCTAAGGCAACTCTGGAGATGGGAGAGTTCTCTGTATGTCCTATCTTCCTGTGCTGCCCACTGAAGCCTGTGCTGAGTGAACAGACTAACTGAGAACTGGAGATAAACTAGAACCTCTCTCTTTGTTGCATCCTCTTTAGGGGAAAGCTTGTTTTGTCTTGTTTTTGTTTTGTTTTTTTGTTCATTTGTTTGTTTTGTTTTATCTCAAACATTAAAAGGAGTGGTTGTGTGTGTGTGTGTGTGTGTGTGTGTGTGTGTGTGTGTGAATGGATTTTTACAACAAAGAAAGCAGAATGATAACTATGTATAATATCAACTATCCCTCACTGTTTGGATGATCACCACCCCACGGGATCCACCAAATACTTTTAACTCTATAAAGTTTCCATTATTTCATTTAGTCAGAAAATTCTGCCAGCTAATATTTTACTAAGGCTGAAGAATTTTTAACCAGCCCTTTCCATATCTGCCAAGTTTGGAGAGATGGCATTGCTTATGTATCAGGTGTCCATAAAGTTTAGCTCCAGAAATTCAGATTATGTTTCCCATATTTATTAAAAAAAGGTTTCCTTTGTATACTGGATAGCTTGTTGTAGGCTCAGGAGTATATATCCTATTATTGGGGGCGGGGAGGGGGCGATTAATTCATATGCTCTGTCTAGGGGGTTTCAGCATCTTTATGTTCTTGAAGATCACTTAAGATGAAAGGCATTAAACTAAGGTAGACTTTAGGTATCTGGGCTTCTGTTTACAGACCCTCTCCATAATACTTATTTCTGGTGCTGGGCATCAAAGAAAAAAAAACTAAAAAGTCGGCCCTGTCCTTTTAAAAAATATGTCAAAGGCCCCCAACTCTTTAACAACACAGGAAATGTCAAATATTATATGGATATAAATAACTCAGTAAAACAGGGTTACAAGAACATCTGGCTTTGCACAGTTCCACGTACTTGGCTGGCGCAGAGATATTTCGGTAATCCTATCCAGCCATTGGGCTGGGAGAGACGGTGGGGCACAGAAGGGAATTGGAGTGTGGAGTGAAAACTGGGCTTGTAAAAAGGTCTGAGCTGTTATCTGTCTAACCCACCCTAATCTGTTCAGTCATTTGCTCTGGGGGCTCTTAAGAGAGGAACGCTGACCCCCCTCTGGAAGCCAGTCTCTTAGACAGATGCCCTCGGGATCTCAAGGTTAGGGATGAAGGGCAGAAGGTTAACGGCCCTCAAGGAGTGAGCTGCCCCAGTGATAACTGCAGAGATCATTTTTTAAAAGGGACATCTCAATTTTCTAAGAACGTCCAGGTCTATTTGGGCTCTGATGTTCTGGAGGCCATCTGCAGGGAAACGGTGGCCTGCCTCTCCTTTGTTCTGGCCAGCATGTCTCTTGTGTGACGGGCTCAATTCTTTGCTTCTCTACCTCATTTCACTGACCCACATTCTCCACTGGAGATTTTCCTCTTACTTTAAGGTCTGGTTTCCTTGGGTTTTCGGCAAACTACCACTGGGGACAGGCAAGCTGTGTGCAATTCAGACTGCTTGGTGTTCACTTCACTCCCATGCACTTAAAAAGAAAGTAACCCCTCAAACACACACACACACACACACACACACACACACACACACACACACACACACGAATGCATGCTCATGCACACACATACACTCATGCATGCACTCACACACATGCATGCATGCACACACTCATGCACGCACACATGCACACGCGCATCCACACAGGAAGTTGACATTTATGGTTTTCCTCTACATCTAAATTATGAAATCCAGCCTCATTGGGAATAACTAAGAGCAACGTCATCATGTCAAAGAGAACAGAGAGAAAGAGAAACACAGCTGTGCTGCATCTTAGGTGCTCCGGCCCCATCAAGTCCCATTTTCACTAATTCCTCTGTGGATATGAGAGACTATTGTGGGCCAAGCACCTTTGTGGGTGAGTCTCCAAACCTCACCTGTCCTTCAAGCAGATTAGCAGCTAGTGGAGATTCACTGTTACCAAGACTGTGCAAGGCAACACTGTGTCGCAGTAGAGTGCAATCTCTATTTTAAAATAAGGCAAACCATTTAAAACTGATAAAAACAATCCATTTGACTGTCTCTTGCCAACCTTTGGCATATCCATTTGTATTTGTATCTTTCCATTTTTTCGACAGTGCTTTTTTTAAAAAGTATTATGTTTTAATCTTTTTGATAATTGGCCCTTCATGGTTGATTGTATTTTTAAAATATATTTGTAGTTAAAATAGCATTACATCACTTTCTCCCTTCCCTTTCCTACCTCTCCTTTCTTCATGTCTGCCACTCTTAATTTGGTAGCCTCTTTCCTTTAATTATTATTGCTACATACATATGTTACACTATATATGCATATATATATATATATATATATGTATGCACACACATATGTGTAGGTATGTGTATATGTATATGACAACATATGTATGTGTGTATATGTGTGCACAAATGTACGGACACAACCTTCTGAGTGTGCTTTTGTCGTCTGTGTGTATGTGGTTTTATAAGGGACCACTCTGCATTGAATGGGCGATAAAAGGACTCACCTCTAGGTGTGGCTAATTCTCCCTCTCTCTACAGTCATTAGTCACATTTAATTTCTTGTCTAGGGTGGGACAGGACCTATGGAATTTCCCCTTCCATGTTAACATGACAATTACCATTGTTCCAGACTTGTTTGTTCAGCCATTTCTAAGAGAGACCGTTTGGCAGCACACATCCTGGTATCCTGCCTTTTATAATCTCCCCTCCACCATCCTCTATGATGTTCCCTGAGTCACAGATGCAGAAGCTGTAATGGAGGTTTATCTGTTAGGGCTGGACTCTTTCTGGTCTATGTGTCCTGGTGTAAGTTTCTGTGGTGCTCTCCATTTGATGCAAACAGTGGCTTCTTTGATGAGAGGCAGGAGCTGCACTTGCCTGTAGGTATAAGGAGAAAATTGAGAGCATTGTAAGGAATTGTGTTGGTCTAAGGAAGTAGAGGTAGTAGATTCTTTTCCAAGGTTCATGATCTAAGTAGCCCCGGCTAGATTTCTATTGCTGTGCATAAATTACCTCGTCTTGAGTGGGCTTTAAGACCAACTAGAAAGATGTGGGTTACCAACAGTATGTGAGAACCGCCCTTTGCACCTTTATGGATAGTTTTTCTCCCTCCCTCCCTCCCTCCCTCCCTCCCTCCCTCCCTCCCTCCCTCCCTCTCTTCCTTCCTTCCTCCCTTCCTTTCTTTCATTTGTTCTTTCTGTCTTTCTTTCTTCCTTTCTTATGTCCTTCTCTCCTTCTCTTTCTTCCTTTCTTCCCTCCCTCCCTTCTTCCCTTTCTCTTTCTCTCCTTATTTCTCTCTCTCTCTCTTTCTTGACAAGGTCTCCCTGTATATCTTTGGCTAGCCTGCAACTTCCTATGTAGATTAGTCTGGCCACAAATTCACACAGCAACCTTCTTATGCTTCCCGAGTACTGAAGTACTGAGACTAAAGGTATGGTCATCATTCTCAGTTGCAACAGTATTCTTGTAACTGTGACCAAAAAAAAAAAAAAAAAAAAAAAAAAAAACATCTTAGGGAAGGAAGGGTTTATTTTGGCCTACTGTTTCCTAGCCGTGGGATGTGTGGTCGTGAGAGCAAGAGGTCACAGTATACACAGCTAGGAAGCAGAGGTGATCTGATGCATGGTTGCTCTCCCCTTCTTATTCAGAGACACTAGCCCCTGGGACAACAACACCCACCTTTCTGCCAAATCTTCTCACCTCAATGTAATCTAGAAACATTTCGGAGACTTGTCTCTTAGTGATAAGTTTTCCTGCCAAGTTCACAGTACGGATCTTCACAAACGGCATTTCTGGATGTTATCTCATCCTTGGGTAAAACCAGTGAGATGGGGAGGTGCAAAGCTCAACCGATGAATGGCTTCATGCTTCAGCACCAGGAAGTGCCAGCACTCCAGGATAGGAAGTGGAGGCACTCTAGTATAGGAAGTAGCAGTTCTCAAGCACCAGGAAGTGAAGGCACTCCAGCAGAGGAAGTAGCAGCACCCTAGCATCAGGAAATAGACACACTCCAGCAGAGGAAGTGGCGGCACTCTAGTGTCAGGAAGTGGCAATGAGACTGATTCCTTTCAAAGCAGGTTAGAAGACTGAGTTGAACTGAAAGAAATCTCTTCATTTAGAGTGATGATTTAGTTCTTCATGGTTCCTGGAGCCCCCAGAGTGCTCCCTTTAAGGCCTGTATTTTGTGCCCTTCCTCAAATGACCATATTCTTTCTGTTCCTCAGTTAACTGGTTGATCCAACTGCTGTAGATTAAACGCTGGCAAAAATGTTTCCAGACTGATTGATTGATTAGTTTTCTGTACTGGAACCCAGGGCCCCTCGAATGTTAAGAACAGTTCTATCAACAATCCTCACGCTCAACCTCAACCATTTTGTATCTCGAGCACTCTGTAGATGCTAGAGTCTGGTCTAGGACAGTCCTTCATTTCAAATCAGGTAAAGAAAGACCTGCAAACACCACAAGGGCCCAGTACATAAGCGTTATGGGCTCTATGTTAGAGGTGAGAGGAAAACAAAGATTTGAGTAGAATGTGATGCATTCAAAGCTATTAACTGCTCAGGGCAAGCTTGGCAAGGAATACTCCTAAGTCTAGTCACATTCTGCATGCAGCTCTTTCCTCGATGGCTCCCTGTGGTCTTATGTTAATTGGATGCTGTTCTTGTTCCTTCTGTAGATTTGACTTCCAAGTGGTCTTGGCATCATAGTCTTACTGTAGGCTGTAGAGGCTGTGTGGCAAGTTCCCTGGGAAGTTTCTTAGGCTTATGTGATGGCAGGAGCCCAGATGCCCCTCCCTTTGCCACATCTAGCCAATCCACAGACCAACTCCCAACTGAGGTCACCTCCCAATCCGCTTGTTTTTCTGTGATTACACTCCACCCCTTCCCATCTCGAGCTGTTCCAGGGATTTGATGGAACAAATTCCACCCAGGCACCTCAGTGACACCTCAGGCACACTTCAGGAAATGGAAGCCGACAGAAGCTCCTGCCTTTCTGCTGTTGCAAAAGTGGCTTAGTGGGGCAAGACGCCAGCTTAGAGCCCTTGGCTGGAGCTAAGAGGCCTGCAACCCCTTCCCCAGAGATGGGAGTGCCTGGGGGCCAAATGCCTTGGCAGCCTTGACATTAAACACTCAGGTGAGCCATTTTCCATCTGGCTTAGAAACCCTCATTATATTGTCAAACAAGGCTGCAACATGCAGAAGAAACAAAGATGGATTCTTGCTGAGTTGGGGATGAGAGGCAGGAATTGTTTTACACTGATGTAAACATCTCTGATGCTGAGATCCCAGGCACTGTTTTCCCTGACACAGAAGCAGGGCAGGGAGGGTACAACATGGGGGCTTCCTGGTACTTCCTAGGCCCATCCTGCCTGTGGCAGGGAGGAGCAAGGCCACACTAGTAATGACGCCCTTCTATCCTGTTCAGAGTTCTTCCCAACCCATTGTTCAGGACCTTCTTCCTATTGTTGGAGCCCCCAGCTGCTGCTTTCTCACAATCCTCCTCTGCAGACCCCAGGGAAATTGGTTCTGTTGCTGCTGTTGTTCTTAAGAATATTTTTCTTTAAAAATTTATTTTTTTGTGGTGGCGGAGGGAGGCTGGAGAGATGGCTCAATTCCCAGCAACCACATGGTCACTCTCAACCATCTGTAACAGGATCGGATGTCCTCTTCTGGTGCGTTTGAAGACAGCAATAGTGTACTTATACATAAAATAAACACATTAATATTAAACATGAACTCAGGTCCTCATGTATACAGCAAAAGGGTCCAACTGAGTCATATTCTCATCTATCTCTAGCCCATTTATTACCTCTTATATTTTTAAGTATTTTTTTTAAGATAGGGTTTTACTATGTATTGCAAGTAGGCCTTGAACTTGTGATCCTCCTACTACCGACTCCCAAATTGCTGGGGTTACACATTCTTGTCAGCAAGCCTAGGTTAAAATAACCTTAAAATAACTTTTCTAAACAGAGTTCAATTTAACATTAGTTATTTAATCCTAAGGATGCTCAAAAGCTGTATCCATGCCAGTGTTACTGGGGAGTCTGCTGGGATGGTATAGGATGGTTGTAAACTACATGAAAGCCCTCCAGAAGACTGTACCAGAGTCTTTCTGGCAAAGAGTATTGCATTTTGGACAGTTTAGAGCTAATGTTTGGAAAGTGTATCTTTTTAAGAAGTCAATATTGGGAATTGAACTAAGGGCCTCATACATAGGAGCCAAGTACACAGTCACTGAGCTACAATCCCAGACCGAAGGCAATGGCTTCCTTCCTTCCTCCTCTTCCTTCTCCTCTTTTAGTGGTATAGGTGATTGAATCTAGGGCCTCAGTGTACAAGACAATCCATCCTATCACTGAGTTGCAATACCAGCCCTATAGTCCCCCCTTTCATGCCCCCTTTAGCCCTTGACTTCTGCCCTAAGTTTGCTTTGCATCAGCAGAACACGTTTCTCGCACAGAGCTCCACACTGTTTTCTTTTTTATTCCTGTCTGTGACTCCGGTGGTGTGTATGTTGGGGGCCCAAGGTTGATGTCAGGAAGCTTTCACCATCACTCTTCCACCTTGCCCTTGGAGTCAGGCTCTCTCAATCAAACTCAGAGCTCACTGAAGTAGTCTGGCTCGTCAGCTTGTTCCATGGAACCCCTGTCTACCCAAGCTCTTCCCCATTGTTTTAACAGTACACTCGACTCCCTAGCTTTCAACTTTTCAGACACAGTCTTACTGTGCAGCCCTGGCTGGCTTCAAACTCACAGAGGTCTGTCCATCTCTGGTTCCTGAGCATTGGGACTAAAGGTGCTTGCCAGCATACCCAGCAGCTTTGAATTTTGAGGTTCCCTGTGTGAGGATGTCATTACTCCACGTCAAACGCAGCTCTATGTTGCAGCTTCACCTTCTAGTCCCTTTGGTGTTATCAGAACCCCTCCCAAATGGCTCGTGTCTGTCTGACTTAGCAGCCTCCTCCAGCCTCAGTGATTGGCTCAAATGTGGTCATGTGTACTAAGGTAGTCCAGTCTGAGTGGATACAGGCTCCTGCACTCCTGTGCAGCTCAGTCATGAGTATGAGACACGAGCAACCACCACAGCTATTTTGTGGTCATGAGAGAACTTAATCTGAGGATGAAGTAAAACACTAAAATGGACAGAAAAGAACAAAATTTCAGGAAAAGAGAGCAGATTGGCCACACTAAACCTCATCAGGGATGTTAGCTACAGCCTAGTACTGTGTAAATCACTCTGCATTTGGTTTTCCGTACCTGATAGCACAAAGAATTATTGACCAATATAACTCCTTTCTTACTGGAGGAGTAAAATCTTTTCCTCATACATAACTCATAAAGAATTAAAACACAAAAAAAGAATTAAAAAACCACCTACGATTGTGACAAACAGGACAATAGCCACGCACACTTTGGGATTCCTTTTCTGTTTTTCTTGGGCAGGAGGTAAAATTAAGAATTGCTCTTACTGAATATTTTTATTGTGTGAAATTTCATGTGTTCTTATGGAATTCTCAAAAGTGATTCCCAAAGTGATGCTGTATTTTGACTATTGACTACAGTTATTTTCATAGCTGGAATGATTCAACTTCTATTCAGTCTATTTTATACTTGTGTATTACTTTGTAATCTCTTACAAGTTTTATTACTTGTGGTCTTTTGTTTGTTATTGATGGTTTCTTCTTCTTCTTCTTCTTCTTCTTCTTCTTCTTCTTCTTCTTCTTCTTCTTCTTCCTCTTCCTCTTCTTCCTCTTCTTCCTCTTCTTCCTCTTCTTCCTCTTCTTCCTCTTCTTCCTCTTCTTCCTCTTCTTCCTCTTCTTCCTCTTCTTCCTCTTCTTCCTCTTCTTCCTCTTCTTCCTCTTCTTCCTCTTCTTCCTCTTCCTCTTCCTCTTCTTCTTCTTCTTCCTCTTCCTCTTCCTCTTCTTCCTCTTCCTCTTCCTCTTCTTCTTCTTCTTCTTCTTCCTCTTCCTCTTCCTCTTCCTCTTCCTCTTCCTCTTCCTCTTCCTCTTCTTCTTCTTCTTCTTCTTCTTCTTCTTCTTCTTCTTCTTCTTCTTCTTCTTCCTCTTCCTCTTTCTCTTCCTCCTCCTCCTCCTCCTCTTCTTCTACTTCTTCTTCTTCTTCTTCCTTCTCTCTCTCCTCTCTCTGTCTCTGTCTCTCTGTCTCTCTGTCTCTCTGTCTCTCTCTCCCCCTCCCTCTCTCTCTGTCCCTGTTTCACTCTGTAGTCCATGCAGGGAAGGGAAGAGTTCCCTGCAGGGCCATGCTGATATGGATCAGGAGGCCGGTACTTGGAGGAGCCTGTGAGGTAGGAGAGACCCATCTCTGCAGAGCGAAAGAAGTGGGGAAAGTTATATATGAAAAAAACTTTAAGGTCACTGTGCTGGAATGCAGAGAGAAATGGGAAGGGATTGGAGAGAAGACAGGACCCCTGCAGGAGGGACCTTAGAGGTCACACTAAGAACTTGGGCATTGTTTTCTAGGGGTGGGGGTTAATCAGAGAGCAAATACCACAGGGGTCAAATTATCAAAGCTTAACTGGCAAGCAGGCTACTGGAAGGGTTGGGAACTTCAGCAGACTGATGTGGGCTGGTGCTCATGGGGTGGACAGGTGAGCAGGAAGGAGACACTGAGGAGATTTCAGCTGGGTCAAACTGTGGGAGGGGACAGAATCCCCTTGGTGTCTGTCTCTGCTCATGGGTGGATGCTGTATACCCAGGAAAAGCATCAAGGGAGACCGAGAGCCAGGGCATGAAGTATGAACATGAGCACTGTGGCTTGGAGCTCAGGAGAAGAATCTTAGCTAGAGAGGCACATTTGAAAGCTTTTCTTAAACAGACAGGATCCATAGTTGAACCCAAAGGAGGGATGGTAAGAAGTGCTGCCTTTCACTCGAAGGTTCGGTACAGCATCCACTTCTACCGACTGGCTATAAGGTGTGACCCTTCTGAGGACACGCACAGGAACATTCAGAGAAGAGAAAGGCCGAACAGTGGTGCTATATCCAACCCTCCATAAAGGGGAGCCTGTAAAAGAGGGGGTTAAAATTGCCCAGTGCTAGAGGGGTCAGCTAAAGTTATGGCAAAAATGCCTATTAGATTTGTGGCATTTGAACTTTACTTTGGCAAGAACTACTTCAGAGGTATGATGGGGCAGAAACCCCGGTGTGGTGTAGGGAGGACTGTGGAGACAGGTTGGATGGAAAACTTCTAAGAATTCTGCTGGAGAGCGAACAATGAACTAAAGGCTCTCAACTTTGTCCACTACTATTCTGTGAGATTCCTTAAAGCTGTCTCAGTGTCTGTCTTAGGGTTTTAGTGCTGTGAAGAAACACCATGACCAAGACAACTCTTATAAAGGAAAACATTGAATTCAGACTGGCTTACGGGTTTAGAGGTTTGATCCATCATGGCAGGAAGCATGGCAGCATCCAGGAAGACATAGTGCTGGAGGGGCCAAGGGTTCTACATCTTGATCCAAAAGCAGCAGAAGGGGACTTTGTTCCACACTGGGCAGAACTTGCAAACATGGAACCTTAAAGCTCACCCCCACAGTGGCACACTTTCTCCAACAAGGCCACACCTCTTAATAGTGCCATTCCCATGGGCCAAACATTCAAACACATGAGTCTAGGGGGACCACATCTATTCAGAGTGCCAGAGTCAATGGCAGTGACCAGACCCAAAACACTGGAATCTCTCAGCGTTAGACCCAGATATTGTAATAATTCATACACTTGCTCTCCCTGAGTTCTTGCTCCCTGTGATAGCTGGGTAATATAGTTTACACTGCATTGTCTCTATTAAAGCCACTTCTGACATCAGTAGTTCATGGAACGAGGGTGAGAAGAACTACTCGGGCTCAGTTTCACAGGGAATTAATTCCTGGAGGCACTTGCTGCCTGCTCCAGTCCCTGACGTCAGGCTTCCTCCGGCACTGTGTTTTCTGAATGCTCCCATAGCTGAGGACATTCTCTTACATCTCACACTTGTTTGGCCCTACTGTTCTTCCTCCAGAGTTATTTTGCCAATATTGATATCCCTCTTGGGCCCACTCCAGGTAACACAGTGTGTTTCCCATCATGAAGCACTTTGTTGCTGATTGTATCAGGGGTATGGTGAACATTTTTGGTCTCGGGCTATTTTTTCTCCTCTCCCCATCAAGACACTTACACTTAGGTGGGATTCAGGGTGTCGCTCATGTTTGAGCCTTTCTGATTTGTTCTCAGGAACACTGCTGGGCAGATGCAAGACCTGCAGGCATTTGTAATCACCAGCTCCAACATGAGTATGGGAACTGTGTTTTCATCAGGGACTCCTCCTAGAATGTATATGTTCATTTCTCAATGGTCCCTTGCAATTGCAGTCCTATTTCTTTCCTGTGTTCAATATTAGTCTGCTTATTCCCTTGAAATCACCCACCATCTTGCATATTTTTTTCTATGTCTCTTCCCTCCTCCCGTATGTTCTAGCATTTCGCTGACCCCATTGTCAGCCTACAGTTCTGAAATTTCTCAGAGCCTTTAAGACATTCACTCTTTTGTTTATTCTGTGATTAGCCACCTCAGCAGGTTCATGGGTCACCAAACAAGATGCTGGCCAGTATAGGGAGCGTGTAGGCAGCCAGTGTGCACCCTCTGTATCCTCAGATGGCTTGAATTCCCTCTGCTCTCCTCAGGAACAAATCAGGCTCATGTACAATGAAGTAATTCCTAGTATCTGGTGGTCTTATCTGACTTGGTTTCTGGCAGAGTGTGTCTCTGGGCATTGCTTTTTGATGCCTTCCCCTTCTGGGAGCGGACATACCCACTTTGTTGACTTGAACTTGAGATTTTCAGATGGACATCTGACAGCAGAACTCTGTGAATTACGGGGGCAGGAAGGGAACATGGACTGACCCAGATCTTGCATCTTGAAGCAGTGCTGAGTGGGGACAGGTTGCAGGTTTCTCTGGTCCCCATACCCTTGACCCCTTCACTCATTCCTTGTGGGACGCCCTTCCAAAGTTTGTCAATGCTATTAAAACTTGGGTCGTGCAAACATTAGTCTTTTCCCATCTTAACAAGAATGTTAATGAGAAGTTTTAGATAGCTAAAATGGAGACCAGATGCTATTTCTCAGTTATACTTTAAAATGTGTGCGGTGGTGCCATAGAAGCAAGTTGTAACTAATTCCAGCAAGAGACTCTAGCACAGACGAGGAAATGGTGAGCAGAGAAGCATGCAGCAGGTGCTTTGTGGGTGATTGACCTCTTCCCCGCATTGCTACCTTGTGCTTGGAATGAATGTTGGGTTTTGTTGTACTCTTACAAGCCTAAACTCCCTTCATCTTTAGTTACACAGATCTCTTCCTTTGAACTATGGAGGTGCATGGCCTTGCTGCAGGCAGGAAGCAGAGATAGGTGGGTGGGCGCTGGTATCCAGCTCTCTTTCCTTTCTCCTTATTCATACCAGGACTCCAGCCCATGGAATGGTGCTCCCCACAGTTAAAAAGGGTCTTCCTACCTCCACCTGATCTAGATAATCTCCCACAGGTAAGTGCAGGAGCTTGTCCTCTAGATAACCCAGATCAAGTCAGGTTGATGACATTAACCATCACAGATGCTAATTAAACATGAAAAAAACCCTACATATTTGACCTCTGTTCTTAGTTCCTAGCAGAGGTGAAAGGAGTATTTTGTTGTTTCTAATAATATGGTTCTTCTCTAACACCCGATTTTATGCAAATGAGATGGATCTTGGTGGGTGGGGTTAGTTGCCAGGGGAACCAGGTCTGTGATTGAGATAGAAGCTTTGAGCCTTAGCTCCTGACTTCTAAAGAGTGGAGGAGGGGCTAGAGGTTGAGTTTAATTATCAATGACAATTCCTTACTCCATCATACTCATGAAGTAAAGCTTCCATGACAACCCTGAGCTACGGCATTTGGAGAACCTTCAGGTTGTCATCATACAGCAGTCCATGTGCTGGGAAAGAATACCCCCAAATTGCCAACAGACTCAGGGCCGTTTTGTGAGCCTCATCCTGTTTAGCTCTCACCTGAGTGCTCGTTCGTATGCGTCTTAGTCAGGGATTCTATTGTAGTGAAGAGACATCATCACCACAACAACTCATATAAGGGAAAGCATTTAATTGTGGCTGGCTTAGAGCAATGTTTTAGTCCATTGCCGTCATGGTGGCATGCAAACAGACACGGCGAGAGTTCTACATCCAGATTGTGAGGCAGCAGGAAGAGAATAATACTGGGCCTGGCTTGAGCTTCTAAAACCCCAAAGCCCACCCCCAATGACTTACTTCCTCCAACAGGGCCATATCTCCCAATAGTACCACTTCCTGTGAGCCTAAGGAGGCCATTTTCATTCAAACCACTAGTATCCTGTAAGGCTCTTAATAATGGCTGATGAGAGATAAACTTTTAGTTCAAAGAACCATTCTTGTAAAGTATGAAACCGATAAATGAGTTCTTGGGAACACTGAATTGATAGCCTGTTGGTAGAAAGTATGGCAGACCCCATTCCTGATTGGTCTCTGAAGTAGAGTTGACTTTTAGGGCAGCCTGCATAACTCCAGCTATACAATGTGAATATGAAATTGAATTGTAAGAAAGCCAACTGGTATTTAGTGAATTGGAGAATTGCCTACTGTGGTAGAGACACACATATTTGGTGTCAGAACTGTTGTGAACATGAGGAAAGAATACTTGTTCATTCATTTATTTGCTTGCTTTGGTTAGTTTTGTAATTATGTGTGAGGAAGCTAGAGTAGGGTGTACTAGCTCATTGAGCCTTTCTGGTGTGACCCTGGAAGACAGGCAGGTGCTGAGTAGAAAATTCCATAGTTTAGCTGAGTGAAATGCCCATGGGTCAATCAAAGGAGAGAACTTGAAGAGTTCTCTAGAGTATTTCTCAGTATTTCAGAATTTAATTTATTCATTTAATAGTAGCCACTATACATTAAGAACCTATGTAGACCAGGCAGTGGAAGAGCTGCTGGGGTCAGTGTCATGAACAAGACATTCTGTGCCATAAGAAATGCCTCAGTCTGATTGCTAACTACAAAACATATTACTCTCCCCAAAGACATTCTTAGCCATCACGTGAATTAGAGTTTATTGATGGATAAAGACGAATAGTAAAATTATATGAGCTTAGACTTCAATGAGGAATACTTTGAGATAATGAAGGAGGGAAGTAGCTAAGCTGATCTATATGGATGGAGGGAAAATGCCTAGAAACAACCAAAAATATACATAAAAGTGAGTCATTGCTGAAATAAACTCTAGTATAGAAGAATGTACTCCTAAGAAGAGAACTTAAGTCCTTCAATTCGAAGTGGGGACCAAGATCCAATTGAGTTCACTTACAAAGAGCATATGGCGAATGCTGAGTGACTCACATCCTGACTCTTGGACATGATGCTCTGTCCTTAATGGTGTGCTTGAAACTGGACCGTATACTTCATCTCTGAGCCTGAGTTTTCTCATATGTCAAATGGACGCAATAGTAGCATTTACCTCATTGAGACTGAAATGGGTTAATATGTGAGAAGACTTCAAAATAAGAACTGAATTGTCAGAGAGAGAGAGAGAGAGAGAGAGAGAGAGAGAGAGAGAGAGAGAGAGAGAATTTCTCTGTAGTTCTGGTTGCCCTGGAGGCTGGCTGCAAATTCAGATATCCACCTGCCTAGGCCTCTCTAGTGCTGAGATAAAAGGTGTACACCCCTACAGGCTTTTACATTGCATCATAAGATTTTCAAGTTTGGAGGATAGAGCAAATTTATGCACCAGTTTGTTAACTCGAGTTAAATTTCTAAGCATTTAGACATAAGTTCTGTCCTCACACTTGTGTTCTTCATCTGGACCCTGCAAATGCTAAGGGCAGGTCTGTTTCCAGAGCCTGGCCACTGTAGTGGTGTTAGGGGACTGCCCATGGGGACCTGCATCCGAGAATGCCCTCAAATCTGAAACTCTATTCAGAATCGCTGTGTCACACAGTATGACACATACTTGTGCCTCTAAACTATTGGTATCATTTTGTTCCTGAAACTTAGAAATTACACCAATAAATGAATACCCAGAATGCCTGGAAGCAGAGTGGTTCTGGTTTTGGAATGTTTTCATGGATAGAATGAGATAGCTTGAGGACTGGTCCAAGTCAAAACAGAAAGCTCGTTAATGTTCTACACATACGTTCCACACAGAGCATCAAGGCATTTTGTGTAATTTTAAAAACGACTTTGTGCATGAAACATAGATTTCTGTGTGAGTTTTCCACTTGAGATGCCATTTAAGCTTACAAACAATTTAGATCCGGGAGTTTGGACTTGAGAATTGGAGTGGGTCAACTTGTGCTCATCTCTTCTTTCAGTGTGCAATGAAAAATGAGATTTCAGCAGAACCTTGGCCAGCGCAGAAACTTCTAAATAGTGGGGACAATCTGAATGGCTTGGTAGTGTCCTTGCTGCACTTTCGGTCTGGGAAGTTCTCGCTTTTCCACTGCAAAGCGTGGTGAATAATAATAATAATAATAATAATAATAATAATAATAATAATAATAAACAACTGAAGGCATGAAGGTCTTGGAGCAGGCCTAGCCTAAGTCAACACACCCGACTCTGTAACTTTCTGAAAGCATTGCCTTGGCTACTCCTCAACCACTCTATTGTGGTTGCTGGAGTTTAAGTGTTTGTGCCTTTGGACGATTATAGAAGTTACAGGGGACAGTTTTGCCTGGTGAAAAGATGGCTCTTCAGCTATGATACCAGGGCATAGAGCCTGCATGGGCTTAGTGCCCCCTGGGTAAGAATTCTGTATGTCTCAGATCTCTTGTCTAGTAGGAGATCTTGGGAGGAGGGGTGTTAGTGTTACGGTGCACCAAGTTAACACATTGAAAGTCATTGGAAGGCACCCATCACTCAGCCTCTCCAGTGAGGCCAGAGTTTGCCTAACCTTAGATGACGAGAATCTCCACCTAGGTTGCCAGATGGCACGCACATGTGGATTTTATGGTGGGAGTTCAGAGCCAATGGAGCCTAGACATGTATAACAAGAGTTCATATGGGTACATATGGGTACATATGGGAGATCTCTGTATCTCAGTCTTAGACAAGGATGTATTTTCTCTCAGAGTAGAGAGGTAGCTATCACAAGGATGCCATGTAAAGGAATGTGGGGGACTGAGATTAGGCTGCCATCTGCCTGTTGAGCACGTAAAGGAAGTAGAGAGGAGTCTTGCACATCAAAACACACCTCCTGTTCCTCTTTACAGTGTCAGCAGGAAAGACCCTAGCATCTGCGTCCCTGTTTCTGCCAGATTGCTGTGTTTCTTAAAACCTGAGCACCCTTTGACGTTCCTGTTTGTCTTAGCTTATGGCCAACCAGGCACTACCTATGGGTTTATGGGGCATAGGTTTATCTTCTAAGACAGCCCTTTCTCTCCTAGACTTCCTCACAAGCTTCCTGTTTCCATCGGAAGCCGTGTGTCCTGCTAAGCTTTCATGGGTTCACTGTGTGGAGTGGAGGAGCCCAGTGGCCAGAGCGCTCCACACAGCCTGCTTTCTTCCTCCCTTTCCTTTCTTTCTTCCTGTTTCACTCTTATCTCTCCACGACATTCTCCACTTGCCCCAAATCCTCACACTTCCTCTTCAGGTTCCGCACAAGGATTTCAGACAGCCTGAGGCATCCTTTATTCGAGGCCGGAACCTTCGGGGGCTGATTTTTATCATTGGATAAGGTAGTTATTCTGGTGTGTTGAAGAAAACCCATGGAAAAGCCATGGAGAATTCAATAACTCCAAAGCCCGAATCTCCTACCAAATACAGTCTGGAAGAAGAGCTTGAGAGTCCGCAATTCTTACTTAGCGGAGACAAAACATTAAACAACTTTTGACATATGCTTGTGTGTTTATGAGATGCTGAGGACCAAACTCAGGGCCCTTTACATGTTAAGCCCTTAGCTCCTAAGGTTTTAAATGTGGTAGGAGATGGGAAGTATCGGTTACTTATATTATGGAGTGAGGTAACTTCTCCGTTCCCTAACCCAAACACACCTCAAGAAAGCTGTGTAATTTAAGATATTTGAAGACTGAGGAGGGATGATATTGGAAGTCTTGTATGAACTAGGCACACCTTGTTACTTTCTATTGAGCCATCTATCCCTCCCTCCCTCCCTCCCTACCTCTCACCATCCATCCATCCATCCATCCATCCATCCATCCATCCATCCATCCATCTATCTGACAGTCCGTTGGTTTTTCTAACCACTGTACCATATCTGTCTATTATTTACCAACAGGGCCTCTGAGCACCTGTCATTTCCAGATAATACTCTTTCTATTTTCTGGTCATTCAAGAATAAGTGTGCAGCCATTGCTCGTATGGGACTCAAGGACATAGCATACAACCCTGAATTTCAGCAAAATGTGTCAGGAGAGCAGGGACATACAACACCTGTCCTGGTGACAGTCTCCCAAGATGTTTCAGCTGAGCAGGAACTGGAAGGGTGAATCTAGGATTCCTAAGTAGAGACAGCAGTAGGGTGGCGTGGGGTGAGGTAGGGTGGGGTGGGTTTCAGGCAAAATGGTAGGAGAGCCCTGGCAGGACTTGAGGAGAGAAAGCAGCTCCTTGTGTGGTGGCTGAAGCATGTGCAAGGGACATGAGAAGGCCACAGGTGTCACTGTCCCAGGGTGGGATGGAGGAGTCATTAAAGTGCAGGAGGGAAAACCTCATCTCTGTTTCCACAGATCAGTGACACGATGCTCACAGTTTCCAATATAAAATCTACAATTTTATCGATTAGAGAAATGAAAAGAAAGTCATTAAAAAAAAAAAACTTCACAGGGAAGGACGAAGCAAACATCGAGGAAATTCTGAATTTTCCTTTGATCTGGGTGTTTTGGGGAATTTTGTGTTCCTGTTCCGGTGACATCCACACAGTGATCAAACAGGGAAACGAGGCAAATAGGGGTGTGAAGTTAAGATAGAGAGTGAATTCAAGGTCTAGTAATTCTAGTCTAATTTTCCAGTATGGATTTGACGGTAATTAAGTTAAGCTCAACTTGCCAAAGTCAAAGCTGCTGACCACCCTCTGTCTCGTTGGTATTGATCCTTTTGCAAGAGAAAGGGAAAGACAGGAGGAAGCTTCCCGATTCTCCAAGACCACACTGGTCTCTGCTGGAGGGGTGGTTAGCCATTCCTCTGTGTGGTTAGTTATTATCAGGGCAAAGTCCTAAGAGTATCACATGTGGGTTGTATACAGTGACCCATGCTTTTATTGCTGCCACGGAGGAGGGTGGGGGCCTGCAATAAACCAGAAAGAAGGGAGACAGAGAGCGGCTCCTGTTGCCTTGTCCCGGAGAGGGGCACTTCAGCCACCTGCAGGGGAATATAGCTCCTGGGCGCTTGAGCAGAGAAGGCTGAAGCAGAAGCTTCCTCACACCAGTCAGAATGGCTAAGATCAAAAATTCAGGTGACAGCAGATGCTGGCGTGGATGTGGAGAAAGAGGAACACTCCTCCATTGTTGGTGGGATTGCAGGCTTGTACAACCACTATGGAAATCAGTCTGGCAGTTCCTCAGAAAACTGGATATAGTACTACCGGAGGATCCAGCAATACCTCTCCTGGGCATATATCCAGAAGATGCCCCAACTGGTAAGAAGGACACATGCTCCACTATGTTCATAGCAGCCTTATTTATAATAGCCAGAAGCTGGAAGGAACCCAGATGCCCCTCAACAGAGGAATGGATACAGAAAATGTGGTACATCTACACAATGGAGTACTACTCAGCTATTAAAAAGAATGAATTTATGAAATTCCTAGCCAAATGGATGGACCTGGAGGGCATCATCCTGAGTGAGGTAACACATTCACAAAGGAACTCACACAATATGTACTCACTGATAAGTGGATATTAGCCCAAAACCTAAGATACCCAAGATATAAGATACAATTTCCTAAACACATGAAACTCAAGAAAAATGAAGACTGAAGTGTGAACACTATGCCCCTCCTTAGAAGTGGGAACAAAACACCCTTGGAAGGAGTTACAGAGACAAAGTTTGGAGCTGAGATAAAAGGATGGACCATGTAGACACTAGCATATCCGGGGATCCATCCCATAATCAGCTTCCAAATGCTGACACCATTGCATACACTAGCAAGATTATGCTGAAAGGACCCTGATATAGCTGTCTCTTGTCAGAGTATGCCTGGGCCTAGCAAACATAGAAGTGGATGCTCACAGTCGGCTATTGGATGGATCACATGGCCCCCAATGAAGGAGCTAGAGAAAGTACCAAAGAAGCTAAAGGGATCTGCAACCCTATAGGTGGAACAACATTATGAACTAACCAGTACCCCGGAGCTCTTGACTCTAGCTGCATATGCATCAAAAGATGGCCTAGTCGGCCATCACTGGAAAGAGAGGCCCATTGGACACGCAAACTTTATATGCCCCAGTACAGGGGAACGCCAGGGCCATAAAAGGGGAGTGGGTGGGTAGGGGAGAGGGGGTGGGTGGCTATGGGGGACTTTTGGTATAGCATTGCAAATGTAAATGAGAGAAATACCTAATAAAAAATGGAAAAAAAAAAAAAGATTAAAAAAAAAAAAAAAAAAAAGAAGCTTCGGAGGCTGCAGTTGGAGCATATGTCCAGTAGGGGGCAGACTCCCGAGAGTCCTGGGCAGTGTAGCTCTGCCCCAGTTAACACTTCCAGAAAGAAAAAATCCTGGTGGTATCCCAATGCTGCGCTCTGTAGGCAGTGCATGAATGTTGATGAGAAATTCAGGAGGATTGTCTGAGGCTGACCTGGGCTTCCACCTGGGCTCTTCCACGGCGGATTTTTCTACTCGTAGTGAAGACAGATTCTCACACATCTCTGGGCTGAACCTGTTTGCTCTAGGTCGATTCAGTCTATTGTCCCTGTGGCTAATAACAGATCTCCGGGGTTAGCTTTTGTATTTCAAGATTCTCAGCATGTCTGCCGTATTCTTACACTACAGACCCAGCGGAGCTGTTACTCAGGGCAGCGGGTATGGCTGACCTGACCTTGTGTGTGATATAGAGTTAAGTCCTCCTTATCCTTGCACACCACAGATGGCAAGTCGTCCCATGAGCTTCAAGCCTCGGCAACCTCATTTGCTGAACTCAGGGCCTGGTTCCTCACCACTCTTCCTAACAAAGTGACAAAGGCTGCTGACAGAGCCCTGGGATTAAGCCCACAGCACGAGGTACCCATGACAGCCTTTTTTTTTTTCCTTAAGAATTCCAATAGTCTGTATTGAATCCTAGGCCAGTTGGGCATTAAAGTAACTTATTCCAAAATGTGTGCATTATACATCAGCTACACTGAGCCATGAGGCTTACACCAAGACACTTGGTCATTGCTGTGACCTCTATCCTCACCCTCTGTGCCCTCTTTTGCTTCCAACTTTGTTATTTTAAAAATGGTTTATTAAGCCAGGCGTGGTGGCACACGCCTTTGATCCCAGCACTCGGGAGGCAGAGGCAGGCGGATTTCTGAGTTCGAGGCCAGCCTGGTCTGCAGAGAAACCCTGTCTCGAAAAACCAAAAAAGGTTTATTAAAATAATTTATTTAACTTTTATTTTATATGCACTGATGTGAGGGGGTCAGATCCCCTGGAACTGGGAGTTACAGTTGTGAGCTGCATGTGGGTACTAGGGACCGAACTCAGGACCTCTGGAAGAGCAGCCAGTGCTCCTACCTGCTCTCCAGCCCCAAACTTCTTGATTTTTATAGTGCTGACAAGGCACAGTGTGTTCTATGGCATGTGTGTGAAAGGCAGGGGACAATGAGTGGGATTTGTTCTTCTCTTTGGGTGGATCCTTGGGACTAGACTTGGCACCAGATTTGGGATCACACTTGGTGGCAAGTGTGTTTTAACTGAGCCATCACCCCAACTCACCTCTAACTTTCTGCCTCTCTCCTGTTTCTCATCTCCTCCAGGCAACTCTTGCTATAATTGTCTTGGAATCTGCTGGAGTTTAGATCTTGGACATCCCATTTGTTAAAGGTCTGAATGCTCTTTCTTTGTGTTCCTGGATGGTTGCAGAAATTTTGGGTGTGGGGTCAAGTGGAAGGAAGTTCAGTCATTGGGGAATGCTTATGAAGGAGATCTTCAGACCCTCACCTCTCTCTCTCTCTCTCTCTCTCTCTCTCTCTCTCTCTCTCTCTCTCTCTCTCTCTCTCTCCTTCTCTCTCTCTGCTTGTTCCAACTTCAATGCCCTTTACTGACTCACAGGGTCACAGTGCAGTAGACCACTGGCTATGCCCTGACATCTTCCAACTATGAGACAACATGAATTGTGTCCTTGAAACTGATTGTGTTAGAAATTTGTCGCAGTGACAGAAGGCTAATATGGACTCTTCTTCAAGCCTTTCTTCGGTCTCTGCCTCTTTGAAGGACACTTAGGATGGTTAGTTTTCTGTATCAGGTTGGCTGGGCTGTAATGTGCCACATAGCTGTCTGGTCAGTCTCCAATCTAGACAGTGTGGAACAAATAGTTTTAGATGGGATAAGCATGGCACTCAGCAGCTCATTTCCTCTCTTGACAGGTAGGTGGAAGGGATCATCTAATGTGAGGGAGGCCCTGTCTCAGGAGAAAAGACTGATGTCAACCCCCCAGGGAACAAAGAATTCTGCCTCCACACTCAAACTCAAGATGACGAGGCACAACCCCTCCACTACCACGAGCTGCATTTCCTCTTCAGCTGAGAACCTGGGCTTGTCTTGAACTCTCTTTCCTCCACGGTTGTGTAAGTAAGCCTGGCTGAGCTTGATCTGCAATACTTGCCTCGTCCTGTTAGCCCTGCACTGAGGCTTGGCCTCCTGCTGTAGTGCCCCTCCAGACAGAAACAGCCTGGACACTCACTGAGAACTCCCTCTCAGCAGCCAGTGCCCTACAGGCCTCTTGCTGGCTTCTTGTATTTTCCCAGCCGAGTAGCTCAGTTCAGCTGATCGTGCATCTCACAGATGGTTGTGAGTCTCTGGCGTCTCTGATTCTTTTGGATTACCAACCTGTTCTCAGCCCCACCTCCCGCTCCCATGCTCCATTCAACGGGCAGTTGTCTGAATGGCATTGTCAATCCTTGATTCTGTGTGTTCATCTTTCTCAATAGAGCAGTACACTGTTCTACACGCCTCACCCAACTTGTGCGCACGCGCACATCATGGATTTTTGCACATGACCAATGACTTGAACCCTGAAGCCCAGCTCTGCAATGCTAATTGCTGCCTTTGGTCCCACACTTTAGGAAGCAGAGTAATGATAAACGGAGTTTTCAACTCTATTGACTTTTTTTTCACAACTGATTTTCTAAAGCTGTTGTGTTATTACTGAAATGCTTGGTTTCCTAGCTCGGCTGGCACCCGACTCTTCTCCTCAGCTCCCTTTCCCGCTTCTTCTCAGTTAGACCTTCTTCCATGCCCTTTTCTGTGTTGATTAAACTTCCCCCACTTGCTTCCAGCTTCCTTCTGCCCCGTCAGTCCAAGGACTTACGACGTTACTCATTCCCATTTTCGGAAAAGTGAGACTCTCAGGGTTATCTTTCAATTGTCTCCATCTTTTCTTGCTTCGTTCCCATTTAGCTTCTGACAGTAGAGCCCCAAGTCTTTCCAGCAAGTTTCTTTGAGGCTGGGCCCCCCAGGATCACAGAGACCCCCACTTTTTCCCAGAAAAAAAGGCTCTCAGAAGCTTTGTCTTTGCTCTACCAGATGAACATTTTGGAGATCTGGGGGCTGGGGGTCTAGGGAAGGTCACGTTTCCTTGCCTGGAGCCCTTGAACACCCTGGGAGATTTTGAGGCCAGGAGGCCACTTGATTTCTTCCTGGGCTGGTGACAGTCAGGTAGTGTTTAAGGGGCAAGCAGCCAGCTCGGGGAGTTGTGAGCTTTGTCTAATTTCCCAGCTGTAAATCGACTCAGCTGCTGAGGTTTGGAGGAATCCATTACTATATCCATATTGGTCCTTAACGTGCAAAGGGCTGTTTACTTTCCTCTGTGTTCACACTGTCTGTTCAGGTAACAAGAGGCTGAGCCCAGCCCCACAGAGTCAAGAGCAGTCCCCTGACTCCCTACACAGTTAAGGATTTACCCGTGTGTAATGGCTGAACCTTATTTGAGCTGGGGCATAGCTTGATGATTCCATTTGGGGACATTGTTATGGACATTTGAAAGTAACAAAGATGCTAGAAAGAAGTCCAAGACTCTCCTCTGACACTTGTCACTTCTTATGGCTCAGTTGTCCATCACAAGGTGCACCCAATATGACTGATGAACATTAGCTGCCCTTAAACATTTTAAATGATTTCAAGGAGAACCGAGGAACACTATTGTTAACATCCAATTAATTCACTTGTTTTTGTTTGTTTGTTTTGTTTTTTTGTTTTTTTTGTAATTTTTTTTGTTTTTTTGGGTTGTTTTTTGTTTTTGTTTTTGTTTTTTTGGTTTTTTTGCTTTGTTGTAAGTCATCTCTGAACTGGATTCTAATAGAACCCAAAATCCCATGGGATGAGGATAGAGATTTTTTTTCCCACCAGCTTTAGATGAAAAGAACTTACCTGCCTCCCTAGACTGCCCTTGTGGTCATTACTGCACCCAACAGTCTTGAGCAAAGAAGTGACAAATGGTGTCTTAACAGAGAAGCCAAGGGTCTCTGGGAGGGGCGTAGCCAACCTCTTCCTTAGTGAGGGTTCTGAAAGCCCACCTCACTCATGTTCCTTATTCTCGGAAGAGGAGAGCTCTGCTTTAAACATCATCAGGAGGAGGAGCCTTAGAAGCGCAGAGGAAACCTTCCCATACCACTGTTCCCACCTCAGCGGGAGCCCTGTCGTGTGTGTGTCCCCCCCCCCCCCAGCATGCGTCCTCCTTAGACCTCGGCACACTCTCTGCTTCAGTGCTCCAGAGAAGCTCACACAGCGCCTCTTCTGCCAACGTTCTAGTGCTTATATATGGGGGCCCCCTCTTCGCTGCAATGCCACGCTCTAGCATGCATGATACCCTCTCTTCTGTAGTCATCTCTAAACGTCTAGGGGGAAGGGTTCGTGTCTGCCCATCTCTGTCCTTAGCAGCTCCTAGGCAAAAGGCTGGGCGACCAGGAAGGTTTCTCTTAACTCACGATAGTCCAGAACTCAGAAGGCAGAAGAGACTAGGAGGGGCTGCCTATATGCTGGCCTCTGTTTTTTATCAGCATCTCAGGAGGAACGGGTAGTTGGCTACATTGTACCACGTGCATATGGCCAGCAGGGGTCGCTACAAAGCAGAGTTCGTGTCTTTGTCAAGGGATGGAGCCAGTCAGTAGGAGGAGAGAGGCCTTTAGCTGAAAGAATGTTCTTGCTTGAACTTCTGTTCTAAGAGGTCTCTTTCTGAAGAAAAAATGCCCTTTAAATGTGGCTTCCCCTATCCACAAAGACGACAGACTTTTCAGCTCTGTCCTCCTACCCCAAACTTACCTAGCCTTTTCATAAAAATGCACCATGCCCAGAGGGGCTCACTTTTTAAAGAAACACGAATAGCATATCTAGGTAGGAAGTGCTTTCGGAACTGATTGCCCCCTCCAACTTCTGAGGGTAAATACCAATAAGGAATTTTGAATAATAAAAAAATACTAAGAATTTGTAGTTAGGGTATATTGATATATATATTTTTAAAGTCAGATTTGGACAGCATGCAGACTGTCCAAATATCATTTACTGGTTTTTTACATTGTCAATATGACATTTCATTCCTGTATTCTTCCCTCACGATGAGAAAATATCATACACCTGTCAGACAGCATTATCAAAACAAGAATAAACATTGTTGAGGGTATGGGCAATTGGAACCTTTGCACTGTTGATGGGGATGCAGAAAGATGCCGCTGCCATGGCAACCTAAAACTAACGGAGACCCAGGGAAGAATCTGCTCCAGGGCCTTTTCCCAGAGGAGCTGACGTCAGCATCTTGTAGAGAACTAGCACTGCATTTTCATGGTTCTTACAGCATCGTTGACAGTGGCTAAGGGGTGAAAAATAGCCTAACTATTTTTGACAGCTAAATAGAGCAATCAAATGTGGTAGATACTTACAACAAAATATTGTTTACCTTTATCAATGAAAGAAGCCCTATTGCACGAGACAGCACAGATGGACCCAAGGACCTGCCTCTTCTGGAAATGACCTATCAAGAACCAGAGTCTAACTCAAGTTCCTATTAATTATTTTATGCCAGGCCAGCCACACTGTTTCTTCTTTGCTCTCCCAGCAGAAGGGCAGTCTGCCAGTGAGCAGGAGTCCTATGCGCAGGGTTGTTGGGTCTCCAGGCCATACCACCCGGACTCAAGCCTGCCTGTGCCAACTATGAGATGGGGTAACTATCAACTCACCATGGGCCTGGTTTCTTGTTGTTATAAAGTAGATAATAATACACCATAGATCACAGGGTCTGTGAGAATGAAATAGTTCGGTGCATGTTGAGAGCAAATAAATGGCAAGGAGAGAGAGAGAGGGAGAGAGAGAGAGAAAGAGAGAGAGAGAGAGAGAGAGAGAGAGAGAGAGAGAGAGAGAGAATAGACAGCCCCCCACCCCCCCAGACATGGCTCTGTACACTCTTCAGCCTGGCCTGGGATACTTTATCTGTAGTAACTGGGTGTGTTGTTATAGTTCTCTAAACACTACTGTGTAACAGCTATCTACACAGCGGTTACGTTGTTTAAAGCATTTGGAACCGGGTATGGACTTTACTCTTTGAGAGGCCTGGGTGGTGGTCCTAGAACCAATTTCCAAAAGAGAGCAAAGGATGCTCCTATCTTAATGCTCATAATATTTTATATCATGTAAAGAGAGAAACTGAGTCAAAGAGGCTAAGTAACAACCCTGTGCGGGACTTGAATCCAAGGCCTGTTTAATGCCTAAGCCCAACCCCTTCTCAACTGTGTGGCGGGAGCACCCACATCTGCACGGTGTGTCTGGACTGGATGACTAATGCAGCTGCTCGGTTTTGTTACACAGGGAGCAGCGGATCCTGCCTACGTGGGAACTTACCCTGGCTGGCCAGGCATGCTCTAGACACCGTATCCTCTTTTCCTGTACCTCTCCTTCTTGGCCTTAAGAGGGCGCCATTGAGCCATGTTCTTCAAGTTCCAGGCTACTACACTCCACAGTACAATTTGAAATTTCACAGGATGAGAAAGACAAACTCAAAGGGCTGAAACGCTAACTGCTGAGACTTTTATCTTTGTGACAAAACAGATCTCAAAAAACAAACTCGCTCTACTGCAGGAACCAGAGGACTTTTCAGAAGTCAAGGTTATTGCAACCTGTGGTTTTTCCTTTGTTTTGCTCAGCGTACTTGATAGAGAAAGATACAAAACGGTCTTAAAACAAAACAAAACACAAAAAGCAGCAACAAGACACACAGCAACTCTGAAGACAGCGTCAAGGGCAGGCGGCAGCTTTAACCTTGTCAGGGAAGGTGTCTTAGAGCTTGTCTCTCCATGACAGGATAAAACAAATGTTTAACTCCTTTTAATGCTAGCAGGAATGCAGCCTGCCAGGGAACACAGCAACCCTGGGAAGTAATTAGAATTATTTTTCCTTTGCTTATTCACCAAAGCTGAGTTTCTAAATTGAGTGTCTTCCCTAGGTAGCTGTCACCAGGAGAAGCCAACTGTCTCAAAATGCCAGCCTTTATCCACCTGGGGCATTACCACATCCACTTTGGGATCCTCGAGCTGGCTCTACATTGGCCTCCTCCTCAGGGAGCCTCCTGGGTTGGTCTTACATTTTTTCTTGAAGAATCCACAGAGGCCCACAATTGGCCTTTGTCTGTGCACAATGGTGGGTAGTGTCCTTGCTGTCACTGGAAAGAAGGAGGCTGGCCCGGCTCCAAAGAGAACTCCTCTAGGGGAGAGGGTACAGTTTGGTGGTAGAAGAGAGCTTGCCTAGCGTCCAGGAAGCCTGGGGTGCTATACTCACTAGAAAAGGTGGAGGAAAGAAAGAAAAGAAGACAAAGAAAAGAAGAGAAAACAAGAGAAGAGGGAATTGTCTAATCCCATGACTTCTGGGTACCACCAGACCATTTCCGAATTAAACACGCTCCACTTAGCTTCCCTAACAATCTTGTGAACAATTCTGTTTAACAGGGCACAGAGCCCGAGAGGTGGCTTAAATGCCCTAGATCTATCACATCTAACAGAGTGGTCGTGCTAAGGCCCTGGCCTTTGTAATTCAAGTCCAGGGCTCCTTAAATTGCCAGTGTTAACTTTCTGAGCAGTGGCCAGGGCTGAAGGTCAAATACACTTATCTCTGTCAGTTCTTGTCTCTTTCCTTTGCAGAGCTGAGACCCTGTTCTGTGCCCCCACCTTCTCCCACTCTTCAAAGTTCACCCTTATCAAAAAGACCCTTGCTTCAGGCAGAATGACCAGGCCATCTTGCAGAAGCAAGATGAAACACACCTGAAGGTCTTTGGAATCTCCAGGAGGCTCCCTCATCCTGGCCCTAAGCTTCCTAGCTTCGTGGTCACTGTTCATCTGTTCACCTTCTCTGCTCTGGTCTAAGTCTTCCTGCCCTATATGAAGGAGACACCATTCACAGAGATGCCATCTAATGTCTTAATGAGAATAACTTAATAACTCCTTACTTGGAATAAGATGAGGGGAAGAGGAGGAGGAGGAGGAGGAGGAGAAGGAGGAGGAGGAGAAGGAGGAGGAGGAGGAGGAGGAGGAAGAGGAGGAGGAGGAGGAGGAGGAGGAGGAGGAGGAGAAAGAGGAGGAGGAGGAGGAGGAGGAAGAGGAGAAGGAGGAGGAGGAGAAGGAGGAGGAGGAGGAGGAGGAGGAAGAGGAGGAGGGAAAAGAAGGAGGAGAAGGAGGAGGAGGAGGAGGAGAAGGAGGAGGAGGAGGAGGAGGAGGAGGAGGAGGAGGGAAAAGAAGGAGGAGAAGGAGGAGGAGGAGAAGGAGGAGGAGAAGAAGGAGGAGGAGGAGGAGGGAAAAGAAGGAGGAGAAGGGAGGAGGAGGAGGAGGAGGAAGAGGAGGAGAAGGAGGAGGAGGGAAAAGAAGGAGGAGAAGGAGGAGGAGGAGGAGGAGGTGGAGGAGTTTTACTTACTGCAGGCTCTGGCCCTGAAGCAAATGGGTTTCTAGACCACCCACAGTGAAATGGCTCCTGACACTGGCTTAAAAAACAACACAAACCGTCCCTGGTCTACCTGCACAAGCTTTGAATCTACTACATTCTACAAGCACTTTGAGGACTTCAGTGCAGCCAGGGGTCTTCTTCCTACTGCCATCAGACTTCACCAGAGAAGGCATATTTGTTTTTTGTTTTTTGTTTTCTGTTTACAGGGAACACTTGAGAAATGGCCTCTAAAGGGATTTTAATAATAATAATAATAATAATAATAATTAATAATAATAATACAAAACAAACCACATTGGCCATTTAACTTTTTCTTAAAAGCCCACCCCTGTGCATTTTTTAAATCAACAGATACTGTAAACAGTTTGCAGGCTCGGGCTGGGGTTTTCCTCTTTCATTCTTTCTGAGATGTGTTGCTGCCTTGCATGTCACACCTCCCTCAGAGTTTGTCATACCCACAAGTACTGAGCTAAACCCTGCTTGAGGCTTCAGGGAGCTCTAGAAGGTGTCAACCAATAAGAGCCTGAGAACTGAGGTCCTGGGCTGCTTCTGCCCAGGTGATGCCTAGGAACCCAAAGGCATCCAGCAGGGTCAGTGAGTGGGAACGTGGGTGGGACTGTCACATTGCCAGGACATACTCTTTCTCCATCAGTGTTTTGCCCAGGGTTGTCTGACACAGAGTCTTTGCTTAAGTTACCACGCATGCATCACGGAGTGGGGAGGGGGAGGGGTTACTAAGAAGCCTGAAGCCTGTAGGAGCTGGGTGGAGAGACTAGAATAGGCCCAAGCTATTAAAGAATGTTGCAGGCAAGCCCCTTCTCCCTCTCTCTTCGTCCTTCTTCCCCTTTTATCTCTCCCCCTCACTTTGGGGGACTTGGGTATCTTCTTTCCTCACGGGGATACAGTCCCCTCCACCCTTCAGTCTTTCCAGTCAGGATAGAGAGATCTGGTAAGCTCTTTGTTGTGCCTGTTCTTTACAGGACAACAGTAAAGCCCTTCCCCAAGTTAGCAAGAGAAGCGGTTATTATTATTATTATTATCATTATTATTATTATTAATTTTTTGATTTCCAGAGTGGGCATGAATTCAGCATTAATTTGCCTGGTGTGTCCATAAGGCCTGGCTGGGCTCACACATTCCTTTCCTGTCCAGGCAGTCTGAGGTCAGGTGGAGCCACAGAGGGCTATCGCTGTGACTGCGACAGTGAGCCAGGATGGTGAGTGGGGCCCAGTGGGGTGTGGGTGGGCCTGGCAGACCACTTTGCCTCTGCTCTGCATATAGCATCTGCTGGGCTCCAGCCCTGGCAACCAGACTCACTGGCCTAACAATTCATGCCTCTAATTGTGCCTTCCTTTCATTTTATTTAGTAACTGCACTCAGCCCAGGAAACTCCGGCTTCCACCCCTGAGTGTTTTGACTCAGGGACCGTAAACTGTCTGATTTCTTGGACAAACACAATCTTGAGGAGTTTTTCTCTTTACACAATGGCTAGGATCTGGGAATGTCATGGCTTCCCATTCAGACCTTTCTCCCCCCCCCCCCTTCCACCCCCATTCCTCCACCCCTTCCTTCAGACGTCAAACTTCTTAAAATAAATATTCCCTTTGGTTTTGGGGGCCTTTCCTTTGGATTAGTCACCTTTGCCTCTGGGTTAAAGAGCAGCTGCGAGCAGAGATCAGCCTCATAGCCGCCCAGAAAGGAGCAGGAAGAGAGGCTGCCTCTGAACCTGGTTTAGATTGGGGGAGAGAGGGGTTAGTATTTGTTAGGACTTTGAGGACTCCACTCCACTATCTCTGGGTACCTTTGACCTGTAGGCTTCCCTCCTAGGTGTGGTCACAGAATGGTTCTCTCTACAGCTCCCTCTTACCCTGTGTCCCAACACAGCTCCCCAAGGCCCCTTCCTCAGGCAAACTGTCTCCCCTGTACCTGCTGGGAACTTCTCCAGTCCAGTCCCATTGCTCAGCAAGGCAAACTGAGTCCTCACCATTGATCTGGACCTGCCTCCCATCAGCCTTATTTCCTGTCACTTCCTGAGCATGGTCTTCATTGTACCTCACTACAGAAAAGGTTTGCCTCAGGCTAACGGGCCTCCTGGCTGCTGTTGCACTCACGTGTATAGCAAAAACCCATTTCCCATTTGACCATGAGACCCTCCGACACAGTGTTGGCTTCATCTCGCTGCACTATGCTGTCATTCACAACCTTTCCATCCCTCCATAGAGCAGCCCACTCCTTGTTGCTGCTTTTTCTCCCACCCGAATGCACCACAGACTCTCTGACTTCCTTCTCTTCTCTTCTTTATCCTTCTTTCCCTCCCTTTTGGTAACTAATATGGTCTTTAAAACCTGTTCTGAGCCTGGTACTCTCGAAAAAGAAGATGGTTTGCATGTTAATTTTTTTTTTTCATGATCAGATAGCTGCAAGCATGTCTGTTAGCTCATTTAAATATTTTATGTAAAGCCCTTCGAGTTAAATGTCATTTCTCCTTTTCACATGAGAAAACCTGAGGATGACTCTGAGTTGATATTAACATCGCACGTCGCAGTGTTTGCGACATCTCTCACGCACTGCTCTCCCTGTGACACCCCAACCCACAGCTTTGTTAAATTGCCCCATTGCAAGAACCTGGGACCCAGTGTAGGAGCAGGGCCGAGAGGCCTGGGCCAGATGCTGGCTATAAACAGGCTTTTCAGTTCCCTGTTTCTTACATTCCTGAGATGCAACGAGACACAGGTGGTCCTGGGACCACTGTCAAGAACAAGAGCTTCCCTTTACACCCTTCTCTATCCTCATTGCCTATCTCATTCCCAAGTTTATTTTGCTTTCCTTGTTATAGAAATCCAGCCCTGAGAGAGTACACTGCAGAAAGCCTAAGCTGCTGAGGGGAAAACCAGTCAACCCTGCATCTCTAAACCAGTGCAGGCACGGGAAGATCAGGGAGGCTTGGGTTCAAGGAAGCTTTGGAAGCCGTGGACTCTGATTGGCGTGGTATGGCAAACAGTGTTAGAAGAGAGCAGAGGTGCACAGAGGGGACCGAAGCATGAAAGGGTCAGGCAGGGTGGGTACTGCCGAGTAAGTGCCCTGTGCTGGGTTCTCCTGACATGGGCTATCTCTGTAGTACCCTCAGCAGCCTTCTGTGCGGACCACACCCAATGCTAATTCTTCTTCTTTCATTGAGAAATAGAGCGACTGGGCTCCTTACCCGTGCATGGTTATTAAAGTATCTACTGCATAGGGGCTATGAGGTGGTACAGAATTGTAAACTCGGGCCCTTTCTTAAGAAGTGGAGGTCAGAACGGTTTAATCAGTGTAAGTTGAGTATTCCTTATCCAACGTTCTTGGATCTAGTAGTATTTTAGATGTTTTATGAGGGTTATATCTCAGAACATTTGCACAGGCCTAATGAAATAGCTTGCGAATGGCACCTAAAGCCAAACGTGAAATTCTTTTATGTTTTATTATGTACATGGCCTGAAGTTATTCTAGATATTGTCTTGTGTAATTTTGTGACGGAAATAAGACACAGTGATGTGGGATTTTCTTCTTGCGGAATCATGTCAGTGTTCAAAAAGTTGGAGTTGTGGATTGAGAAGTTCAACCTGTAAGAGATGTCTGCCCTGGCTCAGTGACTTGCTGAAAGTCTGGGGTAAGACAAGGAAAGATGACGGAGCCAATGGAAGGTCAAGAGACGAAAGCTGCCGCTGCTTAGAGATGCTGCAGCAGGGTAAGGGGTGTGTGGGAACCTGCCAAGGCATGAGAGCTAACTCATGTGGCGTGGGCTGCAAACTTGGAGCATCCCTGATACAAAGCCAGATGCAAGCTCACTTCCCTTTATCTGTGTGCATGCTATGGTGACTTTACTCTCGGTTCTGAATTAGGATATGTGATCTAAGCAGATAGATTCTATTCATGGAGACCTTTGGATCAGGGTCTTGGACGTGGATATTGCCCAGAAAACCCAGTTTGTGCTGTTGCCCTACCACACTGGGAGTTCATTCAGATGCACAGAATCTGTAACGAGTTTGCCCACTCGCAGGACTTCCATCGAAAGTTAGTAAGCACTAGGTACAAGAAAGCTACTGCCCAGCAGCAGTGAACTTGTGCCTTTCTGACTCAGCAATGCCTCTTTACCTCTAATTTCTTTGCACTTAACTGAGAAAGAGCCACTGAAAGTGGGTGCCCTAGGAGCTGAGCAAACGTTGAACCTACTGTAAGACCAACATACTATTAGTTTCAACCAAAACTTACTCACCTGCTCCCGTCATCCCTTGCTTTAATCAGAGGGCTGCAATGCTTATTAAGGGTCAATGTTGGTTCTGGGCCTGTCTCCAATAGACCATGCAAAGTCTTCTTTCCCTTCCATCAATCAACAATTACCCTTAGAACAGGCTGTAGGCCCACCCGAGGAAGGACTGGAGAAAGGCCAGCAGTATAACTCTTAGGTATTTTAGCAGAGTTTTTCCCCAGGAGGACCTGGCCTTCCTTTCATTCTTGGGATTCTGGGTCTGCAAATTGCCCTAAGTCTAGAAATTGGTTCATGGGCTGAGAGTCCCTTTTGCCATCATGCAGTGTAGCCTTTCATTCATTTGAGAATTTTCTGCTTCTACAGAGTAAATAAAAATGCAGTAGGCTTCTTATCTATTGCACGCTTGGAGACATCATGATTGGTGAGCCAGTACCGAAGGTCCATATAAGTCAGGTTACCATGACAATCACTTTGCTTGTGCTGGCCATTATGAGTATGCTCTGTCTGTCCTGCCCATTACAATAACTACGATCACCTTGCCTTTGGTGAGTCAGTGCCGCCACCTGGCCCCTGATACCTTGGGGCTCAACTAAACCCATTGCATTTTGTCTGTCCGATTGGGCAGTAGCATCTCCAACCCTAAGGTCTGGCACAAGAAAAATGGTAACAACAAAACTCCTCAAATGTGCTGGTGCCCCTCACCATTTTGTGTCTTATAGGGTTAGTAGAGAGCAAGTCTTCAAGTCCTTCCCATTATGGAAAATTAGGTTTTACACATTGTACCCACTATAGCATTACACTTTCCTTGAGCCTTTAAGCTAAGGGCTATCAGGCATCTCCAATTCCTTTTGAGTAAGCCATCTCTTGACAAACACTTCATTCAAACATACTTTTGACATCTTTTTCTGACTATGCAAGCTTCCATATTAAATCTAGAGTCTCACTGGTGTTGGTGACACACACTTATAACCTCAACACTCGGGGAGACAGAAGCAGGTGGATTTCTGGGAGTTTGAGAGCAACCTGATCTACAGAACTAGTATCAGGACAGCCAAGGGCTGCACAAAGAAACCCTCTCTGGAAAAACAAACAAATCCAGAATCTCTTCTCAGTGGGTCCATATCAATAAACTCAGCCTGACCTAGTTTTATGTTCCTTCCATCATTATCCCACACCCTTGAAATCCATTCCCACACATATTCTCCAGGCTTCTGTGTGGGTGAATTAGCAGACTTATCAAGCTCTTTAGTTGTATAGCACACCTCCTCGTGGACTACACTTTATACTTCCCTGCTAAGCCTTAGGTCTGGTTATATAGGTCTAGAGAAACTACTGTTGAGCCCCTAGGTTCCTCAGAATTGTCTGATGATGGTAACAACCTTCAGGGAAAGTTACTGTTGGTTTAACAGACAATGAAGGGTTGCTTTCCTCTGTCAAGGGCAGAAAAGGCAGCATTTCAGAGCTTGGGGTGGGAGTACATCTTCTGCTGAGAGTGGAGAGGCCTCTTCCTCAGGTGAGATAAACCCTTGAGAATCTGAGCCTCAGTAGGTTCCTCACACACATCTCCATCCAAAGTTACAGGATGCCATATTTTACCAATTAATGCCCTTACTTTAACCACCAACACCTTCCAAGGCTGGGGCTTGAATTTTGGTTGTAATTCAGCCAATATTAAAATGAGGGCTTCGGTTTGATTTTCCACACCTTTGCGGCTGCTGGAGAGAAGATTTTCTTGGAGACATTTGGAGTGTTTCTATGCATCTGGAACAGGTCAGTTTTTATCACTGACACGTTTGTTCGTCGTTGGCCTTCTAGGAGCTCATTCTTTTCCTTTGTCAGTTTACTCAGAGATGCTAGGAGCAACTAAGCAGCGTTATTGCTTTTCTTAATTTTTTTCATACTTCGTCAGACATTTTATATACAGAGTCACCAAGTTTCCTGCAACTCACAATTGCTGAATCAGAATAATCAAATACATTTGTCTCCTTAAGTTTGTAAACTAATTCACACAAAGGGATTTCAAGATTCTCCGAGCTTCTAGGAGAGGCTTCTATAACTAGAGAGTCAGTGTTGGCAGTAAAAAGCTTACTCCAGATACCTAAATAATTTCTTTTTATACTCCTGTTGCTCTAGAACTACTTTTGGTACCAAAGTCTCCTCTTCTCCAGGACCAGGCCTGGCCTCTGCTTTGGCATCTCCTCTGACACATGTTGACTGCCTGAATGTTGACTTCCCATTAGGGAAGGTCCCAGGTCTTACCTGGTTTGGACCAGTTCTGTTGAAGTCAAGAGAAGACAGTGGCTAAAGCCAACTGGGGTGTAGAAAGCACCCCCAATTCCCTCCACAACTCTTTTCTTCAAAAACAGAAAGCTGCCCTAGGCCAGTAGAAATCAGCCCCAGTACCCTTAACCTTAGATTTTCTTTAAGCTCAGAAAGTTGGGGTGAGGCACTGGGTTACCCCAGGGGTAGAGCATGTGCCTCACACACGTGAGGCCCTGGCCTCCATTGTCCTTCAAATGCTGATGCTCTTATGTTTGATGTTTCTGTGGCCAAGGAATTTACTTTTTCTCCTGGTTTCCAGATTTCTCCTTCTGCTCTGATCCCTCTGCCTTGGATTCAAACTCAAGCTCCTTGGGCAGAACCTTTAAGAAATGTCAGTGGTGGGCTTTGGAAAGCCCACCTTCTCAAGGGTTTCAAAAGCGTGTGGTGCTGCTGGGAGATGCTTGTTTACAGTGGTTGGAATAAAAGTTTCTATCTCAGATTTGGGAAGCTTCTGGCATTGTTTGTTTGCCCAACTTTGCTTTCTGTGAGTTAACTGCTCTGCTTCAGGGCCCATCTGACCCACTTCCCTACGTCACCAAGAGTGGAAACGTTGCAAAAATAAAGAGTTCTACTCTTGAGAAGAGATGAATGCCCCTGTCTTAAACTTTTACTGTTATTCTCGAATGGGTGAAGAGGCAATGGTGTTTGCAGAGAGAGCCAGCTCTTTACCATGCTTGACTCTCCCCTCACTATAAGAATACCCTTTGTGGGACCCACCTGCACCTTTGACTGAGTCAACCATCACATAGACCTAACTAGCAAAACAGGTCTTGTTCTTGTCTCTGATCTCTGTTCTTTTTCCTAATCCGAATTCCTCTCCCTGTAAATAAGCCCCTTCCTACTGTCAGAGGATAGATGTTAAATAAATGTGGCCCTTGCACCATCATTGAGAAGATAGTCTTCCCACATCTCGATCCCACTTATCAGCTGCTCAGAAATGTTAACATATGAAAGGGAACCCAAAGATGGGAACAGTAGGTGGGAAGAAGGAGACATTTAAATAAGAACCTAAAAAAACACAAGGAAAGAAAACAAACAAACAAACAAAAACAAAACAACAATAATCACAAACCAAAAACAAACAAACACACACACACACACACACACAACACGGGAGGATTCACACTTGACTGCATCAGTCTGCCATCTGAGAGCGAGGCTTCCAGGTACTTGGGTATCTTGGGAGCCTTCTTTCTCCAGGAACTTTGCTGCCATCTCATGTGCCCCAAGACCATCTCTGGGCTTCGCAGGGTTTGCTTCTGAAACATATAATATACATATAATATACATGAGGCAAAGCTGCTCTATCCCTCCAAGCTCTGCAGAACTTGGAGGCTGAAGAAAAGATAGCGTCTTGCCTGCAACTCCCTCCCTGAGAGAAGTTAAAGTTTATAGCCTTGCTTGGGGACATTTTGCTGAAATCATGCTTTCAGAGACAAGTTAAGTCTGATGCAACATGAACCAACCACCAAGCTGTGAGATCATAGGTTCTCAGGCTCGGAGACCCTATGGGAAATCTACTATAGGGCCCCACAGCCTGGGAAAGTGGCCCAGAAGGTTTTATGAAGTGACTAACATCCTACAGGGATCATACGGTCCCTGGACATGCAACAGGGTCACCAGAGCAGACCCTCTCTGAGCAGCACCCCTGGGAATATTCTTGTCCATCTGGAGGAAACTAGTCACCGGGTTAGCTTTAGAATGTCTTCATCCCCGCTCTTACCCCCAAGCCAGTGATTTACACATCATTTCATATTTTCTGTTGAGAAACCCGAAAGTATCTAAAATGCAGTCAATGGTATGGGACAAGAAGAGCCAGGGAGCTACTGCAGAGAAAACAGGGTAGAAAGGGAGGCAGAAAATGGGAGAGGAGGAGGAACAGGTAGAAGAGGAGCAGGGGACGGAGCAGGGGAGGGAAGGCCTTAGGGAGCTGATCTCTAAGTGTTACAGTTACAAACTCTCTTCCTGTCCATTTGAGTCCCCGGCAGGCAGTGGCTTGTGCTTCAATGATGATGTGTACCTTCTGCTTTGAGATTCTCTTCTCCCTTGCTCCTTGGAGCCATGCAAGGACACCTGTCTGGTTACTGCCTGTGAGGTAAAAGATCTGCAAATCTCGACTCCCTCTGTGCTGCTGAAATGCTGACCCTCACACAGCCAGCCTGGGTCCCTGGTGAGTGTGCACACCACTGCAATCTGGTTCATCTTCTGCACTGTGGAGAGGACAGGCTGCAACTGCCAGGACTCCGGGGAGGAAAGGATCTGTGAAGTGGAAAAGCCTTAAGTCCATAGGATGCCCATGTGTTTCAAAGCCAGCCTTGATGGCCACGTGACTCTGAGAACTATTTGAGCTTTAGTGTCTACCTGGGTCAGTGTCCATGAGCATCCCGAGAGAGTTGTTCTGCATGTGTCCACTGGTCCACTCCTTACTTCCCAGCATCACCAACAGCCACCTCCTTTTGTAAGCACCTTTTAATTAAGTGGTTTGTCCAAAGTGACAAGTCCGGAACTCAAGGCTCCAAACCCCAACTCAGGGCTATTTAGAAAGGATTCACTGTGTCCCTTCACATTCTCAACCATAGGAACAATGGTGGCACAATGCTTTTTCTCCTGACATGGACACTGCTGAGCATACGAAATGGATATGAGGGAGGAGTCCACTCTTCTTCTTGAGGATCATCTATAGCGGCTGGCTCCCCTGACTGAAGCCTGCTGGGTGGTAGCAGCAGAAGGCAGGCTGAGCATGAGGAACAGCAGTTGGTATACCCTCCCCGGCAGGCCTGGATGAACAGTGATAAGCCATCTCCAATGATGTCTCTGGTGCTCTCTGCTCTTGCTTCCTCTAAAGTCATGACTCAGGAATACGATCACATCCTCAGGATGACACAGGAGTTAAATATAATCCTGAAATGTAGTCGAAAACTGCTGCGTCGACTCCTGCATGGGACCCTAGTATTCCAAGGCTGAGGGAAGAGCATTGCTGTGAGTTCAAGACCAGCCTGAACTACACAGTAAGTTTCAGGCCAGAATGGGCTATTAAGTGAGGTTCTGTCTCAAAAACAATGAGAGTAACAACAACAACAGCGACTAAGGAACACTAAAACATTCCAGGGAGACTCTGTACTAACAAACTGGAGTCTGAGAGAGTCAAAAGCAAGGGGTCTAGAAGTGGCAGGGTGTTGTGCCTGTGATCAGATGAGAGACAAAAGGGGGGACTAAAGCTGGACAAGAGGCACACACAGAAAGAGAGATAAACTTAGGCCTAAGAGTTTGTTACAAACAAGAAATTAGCATTTAATGTGGCTGAAGCCACTGGGCTGAATGTTTGGCTCAAGGTCATAGGCTCATTTTCCTCTATACTTAACAGAGTGTGTCCTTACACTTAACACGACAGTGGTGTCCCCAGAGATGCCACAGTCTTCGTTAGTTATCAGTTTTGTGCTGGGGACCTTCATGCCTGACTCTGTTCTCTGGTCCATGGTTGGTTCAACCTTTCAAGTTGCCTTTGGTAGTGACTTTGTCACATTGCCCTCAGGAGTCCTGAGGATCAGAGGGGAGGGATGAGGGCTGAGGGTTGGGGCTTACTGAATCCCTCCTTAAAAACCACTGTATCTCCTCCTCAGTTTTCTGTTAGCTTTCCTTGAATCTTTTATTTGGGATGGTTTCTGCTGCTTAACAAGTTTGTACAGCCAGGCGATAGTGCATTTGCCTAACAGGCACAAGGCCTGGCTTCTATCTCTGCACCACGTATTGGTGGCCACTGATTTGTGAGATGAAGAGATCTTTGGTAGACTTTAAACTATCCTATTTAAGGGCACCCTCACCCTGCTGCCCTTTTCTCTCTCCCTCTGGTTCTATGATATCTTCCCAGTCCCTCAAATGTAGGGACATGATTCCACCAACACACTCCACCCTTTCTGCTGCCTGGAAAGTGCCTCTTACAGACCTTGGGGCTATCTTGGGACTGGGAGGCTATGGAGACATTTTCCTCAAGACTGGTAGCTCTGCACAAGCTTCTATTCCACCTGTGTCACTTGCTACCCATCTGTGAAAGGACCACAGTGGCTCACTCCCAGCATCACCTGGAGGCCCTCTGACCCCAGTTCTGGGTACCCAGGCTGAATTTCTTCCAGGGCTGACCTCATTCTCACCATCTGGGTTGCAGACCTTCCTGGGTCTCTTGCTCTTCTTAGCTTTCCCTCTCTGAAATGATTCCAAGCTCGCTCATCCTTAGGACTTCTCCAGGCTGAGCCTTTCTGTATTTCTTTCTTCCAGAGACCTATTCCCTTCTCTGGGTACTTACCCTCTTTCACTATTAAGCATAGTTTAGCACAGGTTTCCCAATGACTAGCCAGGACCTGGACAAAGCTTAGGTATTCACTAAGGTTGCTAATGGGTGTCCCGGTCATTAAAGAAGCAACTTTTCCTGCCTGCAGAGCCTCATGAGCCCTGCCTTGGACCAGGATGCTTTCAGACAAATCTCAGCGGACCCCTTGCTGCACCTCCCTTCCTAAGGCACCACTGGCCTTCCAGGCTCCCTTTATCCTGTTCCTAATCCACCAGTCTCAGGCAGGCACAGCCCTGGTGTTACATGTATCTACATTTACTATAGCTTTGGATTGCTCTTGGCTTCCAAGGTCAAGAGATTCTACCAGCAAAGAGGCCTTCGACTCCCAAACCCAACCCTCTCCCACCCTCAGAAGCATTTCTGTGGCTTGTCCTTGTTCATTTCCCTGGAGCCCTCCTGGTCTCTTTGTCTTTCAAGTACACCAGGCTTTTATCTTCAGCTAGCGTCTTTGCAGGAAGCATCCTTTCCCACCAGCTCTGACTGGGCCATATTCCCAATCCCCTCAAAGTCACTTCCTGAGAGATGCTCTGTCTGACTGCCCATATCACACTGGGTGCTTCTCGTATCATCTTAGAGAATGCTATGCATTCATTTCTAGAGTTTATCCCAGTGCTAATCACATGGAACTCTCTGGTAGGCTCTGTGACAGTTCAGATAGGAGCCTGGCTCTTTTACAGGCTCTGTTGTGTCCCTAGCACTTGAGTTCTGTATTGTCTTGCTTGCAGTGCGATGTAGGGCTGCTGACAAAAGACAGAAGAGGTATTTTGGATTGGACATGGGAGTCAGGACCATGTAGGATTTTGTCTCCAGCATCCTTTGCTGGAGTTCACTATTGATAGCAGCCACTTACTTTACCTTGAGCCAAGGACCAACTCGGAGACGCCATCCCTGTAACCATGGTATTTGCTTCTGTTTTTTTTTTTTCAACAAAATGCAACCTCTGGCTAAAATTCTCCCCCTTTACAGTATCAAGGAGAGAGCCCCTCTCTACCTCTCAACTGTCTCCTCCTCCCACCAGGCTGGCAGAGATTAGAAACATCAGGTGAACACCAGAACAGGGACAGTGCTGTCTTTGTGTGAGCATCATCTCTGGGCCAGAGAGAAGACTCAGGACAGGATAGATGAGCTCAGAGCTCATGGGAATTGGGTGGGAGGGCAGTAGAGAACTGCTGCACAAGGAATGCCCAGCCACTGAAGGAACTCTATAGGGCTGTAGGGCTACGGAAGCCCACATTGCCCCCTCCTTCCAGGCTAGTTAGGACCAGAATGAGGTCAGGTTCTCAGATCCATCTCATTGCCCACTTGTACCTGGCTAGATGCTATTTCTAAGCCAGTGCTCTTTCCTCCTGTCTGTTTTCTGTGTTCCAGCTTTGTCCTGTGCTCGTCATTGCCTGCCTATGGTCTCTAGCAATCACTATGTCAGGAAGCCTAGAAGCACACTTCCAATCTTTTTGTTCCCTAAGAGTTCCAGGCTCTGGGTCCAAACCACTAGAGCTCATGGACTTGGAGGGTTCGAGAGGAATGTCCAGCACTCCCCGGCTTGTTTTGTTTTCTCCTCTGTCTCTCCTTTTTTCCGTCTCCATCTCCTTGTCTCTGTCTCTCTGTCATCTATCACCAAGCCTTGTTTTCCCCTCCACCGTGATTTTCCTAATAAGAATCCTGAGGACAGGGGTCAGGAGGACCCTCCCCATCCTCTCCCCAGGCTCACAGAAAGGCTTCACACAGGCCAGGCTGATATCCCAGCAGCCCCCTCAGCCCAGTGGCTTTCTCTCCATCCTCCCTTGCTTTTGTCTGGGCTCTCTTTGTTCTGTCAGACTTGTGAGAGAAGGAAGTAGGTAATTTACTTCTTTCTGCCTTTTTTGTTTCAGGTGGAGAGGACCTTGGAACATCTGGGCTGAGCATTCTGGCATACCATTTTGCTGGCTTATCCCCCCCCCCCCCCCACACACACCCTTTTCTGGATGCAATATGAACAAGGCATTTTCATCTAACGTTTCAGTGTCCCTTCTCCACAGACATCAAGGGCTTTGGTGGATACCTGTGTTAGCAAGCTAAGGATCCTGTGGAAATGGTACGGGCAAGAACAAATGGCAGCAGAGGGATTTTTTTTATTAGCTATGCAATCCTGGGAAAGTTTCTTCTTCATTTCGAGGCTTAATTTCTCATTCATCAAAGAGAGGGGACTTAGCAATGTTTTTGCTGATGGCTCCTGTTTTGAGAGTTGACTCTATTAAAGTATCTAAACTTGGGAAGCAATGTCTAAGTTTTACTACTCATTTTGCCGATCTAGTCAGTCCTAAGCGCCTGTCTTCAGTTCCGAGCACTGTATGGGGCCTGAAGCCTATGTTGGGTAGATTCTTCACAGACCCGGTCTCCTCCCTGCCTGGGGTGGGAACTGATCCTTGCCTTTAGCCCTCTCCCCAGGAGCTGAGGCAGACATTAAAGGCCATCCTAGTCAGGAACTCTGCCTGCTGTGCGGAGCATCTGGCTGCTCTCAGATCTCTGTCCCGACCCTTCTGCTTGTCTTGTAGGATCACTTATCAGCCCGGGCAGATGAGGCTCTGCCTTCCTCTCTGGGGCCCAGGCCCCGCCTTTCTATCCATAAACACTGGAGCCCAAGACAAGGCAGCAACTTCCAGACCTGTAGCTGAGGCTTCAGGGCAAGCTCTTTCCGTCTTCAGCTCTGTCACACGCTGCAGATGGGGTCTGGGTCTGGGTCTGGCTGCCCTTGGTTCTCCAAATGTTCAGATGAACAGTGTGTAGTGACCAGGAAGTTAAGACATGTGTCACTGGCATACAGGAAGGGTTGTCCTTATCCTCTGGTTCCCCACCACCCCCCGGGCCCCACTATTCATTTCAAGCTCACCCTGTTGTAAAGTCCCTTTATTGTAGGGTTTTCCTCCACTTTCGGAGGTTAGGGCCTTCCTTTGCCTTTCAATGCATTTGAGAATCCACAGGTGGTGGCTGCATGGAGCCAGTGTTCTCCAACAGTGTTCTCGAACAGTGTTCTCCAACAACCTTTGGTGCTTTCTCCCAGGAGGGACTCCAGGCAGAGATTTCAGGCTTGGGGTGGGGAGGGTCCTTCTAGAAGCAGAGGACCTTTTAGGAGTTCCAGGCTTTTGGCAACCTGTTGGATCTCTCTTTGGATTCTTCTGTAACAAGAAGCCAATACCCAGTACTTAGGGCTCCCTCCACCTCCGTAGGGATTGGAAAGGTTTTACATATTCTGGTCAAGTATTCTACCACTGAGCTACATTCCGAGAACTTAGTTTCTTTTAAGAAAATTATTTAGAAGACGGTTCTGAGGGTAAGAGCCCTTAATACTACTGCAGAAAACTTGGTTCCCAACACCCACGTAGCAGTTTACAACTTAGCTCCATTTCCAGGGTTTCAGACACCATCTCTGGCCTCAATGTGATAGACACACACATTCAGGCAAAACACATGCATAAAATAAATATAAAGAATTTAAATTATTTATTACTCGTTTGTTCAGTTTTGAGACAGGGTCTCCTTCAGTTGCCTGGTCTCACTTTAAACTTGTTCTGTAGAAGGCAGGTCTTGAACTTAAAAACCTCTGCCTCAGTTTCTTAAGTGGGTGGGAATGCAGGCCGGCCAGCAGACTAGGCCTTCTTCATGTGGGCCTTCCTGTCTTCTTCCCATGCAGCATCTTTGACCCTCTGTTTTTTCCCTTCGTCTCTCAGAGCTCTCTGCCTGGCTTGTGACTTTAAGTAGCATTTCTAAGGTGTTAGGCTACTCCTCTATCTCTGGTTCAAACTCCCTGGTGATTCCAGGCTCTCAGAAGACCGAGAAAAAGGCACCGTGGGATCATATGGCCATACACAAGTCTGGCCTGAGCCATACAACCCTTTTCCCTCATCTCCCTCACACCACCATCTTGCTTCCACATGTCTGGTGTGGAGTCTGTCTGTTTGACATCTCGGTACCTGCAGCCCCCATAATGCCAGCAAGGCCTGTTTCCGCTTGAATTTACCCCGTGTTGCTTCCTCCTGGGTAAACCACCTCTGAGTCTCACTTGGACTTCCACAACGGCATCCTTCTCAGTCGTCCTGTCTCTGTGCTTGGTCTCCTGTCACGGAAACCAGAGTGAACGTGCAGGCTCAGCTTTCTTTTCTGGAAAGGTTTCCTCCTCAGAGGGCGTTGCTCTGCCTGTCCCTGCCCAGCCTGCCTATCTGTACATCTCCCCTCTGTTACCCAGAGTGACACCTGCAGCCTTTGGCATACTCTCAGTTTACTGACCTTTTTCTTCCTTCACCAGGACAAGGACTTTTTCTTTTGAGTCTCAGAGTCTGATGTCACACCACAGGTGCCCTGTAGTGGGCCCAACTGTTAACACACAACCCTGTCCTGGTTAGCTTTAACTGTCAACTTGACAAAACCTACAGTCACCTAGGAAGAAAACTCTGCTGAGGAATTGTCTAGGTCAGATTAGTCTGGGGGAGGGGTGCGGTTGTCTTCATTGTTAATGGATATAGTAGGCCCAGCCCACGGTGAGTGGTACCATTCTTAGGCAGGTGGCTTTGAATTGTATAAGAAAGTTAGCAGAGCATAAGCTGGCCAGTGAGCCATGTAGAAAGCGTTCCCCTCCATAGTTCCTGTTCTATGTCTTCAGTGGCAACCTAAGTTCCTTGGTTGGAGGTATTGCTGTGTGCAAGAGCAAGCTGGCTTTGTTGAGTCTCTGCCTTGCCTTCCAATGATGGAGTGTGATCTGAAACTTCCCTCCCTACAGTTGCTTCTGGTGATGATATTTTATTCCAGAAACAGAGAGGAAACTAGGACAGACTCCATTCTTAGTTGAGGTTCAGATGTCATAGCCTAAGGACTCTTGGGTGTAGCCCAGGATTGGCTCATATGCCATCTCAGGCTTACTCTCCAGGTCCTCATGACCTTGACTGATTTCCTCATTTAAGAGGTTTACTCATTTGCTTGTTCTTGGGGGAAGGATGAGGTCTTCCTAGGACCTCCCATTGGCCACAGGGAACTGATGTAATGTAAATATTGGTCAAGTACGTGGGAATCACTTTGGTTTATTTCTTATTTGATCTTCGCAGTTGTCCTATGAAAGAGCTATCACTGAAATACGCACTTGGCTGTTTTTGAAGGAACTCAGGTCTCAGAGAATTTGATTCGCTTACAACTTCAGAGTTAGTTAAAGGAGCCTAGGTCACCATGTTTGACTAAATGCAAGTGTGGGTGTTTGTATAAGTGTGTAGGGGTGGCTGCTTAGGATCTGCCTCCCCTTCCTGGCCATCATAGCTGCCTCCTCTTCTCACTGAGACCTAAGCAAGCCAAATTCAGGGATGCTTCAAACTCCATTAAGGTTTCCTTACTCTCTTAAGGGCCTCTGAAGGCCTCAGTGCCTGGTCCTGGGACTTGCCTATTCCTCCCCATCCCACTCCCACACCTGGCAAAGTCCATGGAAGCACATTCCCTTGCGTGGGCATGAACACAGCATGGCGGGAGTGCCTGAGTCACATCTGAATGTGAGCCATCCACTCATGCGTCTCGACCAACCACGTGCCTGCTGTCCTGGCCTAGCTCACACTTGCAGGGTCACCATAGATAGATCCAACACCCTTCCCATCCTCCCTCTGCACAGCAGGTTTCTGGGTTTTTCTACAGGAAGGGAAGGGCGAGGAGAAAGCACTCAGGGGATTTCTAGGGAGCAATGGGGGCACATCCAAAGGTGACACTCCTGAGCGCACGTGAAAGGACAGACGGGGAAAGATGAGCTCCTGTTCAGAGGGTCTGCCCTGGCTGTTCTGCTTGTTGGTGTGGGAACAGATGTGAGTGCTTCCCAGGAATTTAGGGGGCCCCATGCCCTCAGCAGCCACCACCGTGCTTTTCAGAGGACAGAGCACAGAGGCCACAGTAGGGCTCTGGCTGGAACAGACACCTGGGGTTAGGCAGTGTGACGAAGCCAGCGTCTTCTGACTGTTAGTCATGTTGTAATGCATGGCCTGATGCAGAGAGCCTGGGGTTGATCTTTCATCTCCTGGGTAGGCAGGGGCAATGAAATGGAAACACTTTTGAAAATTATTACCTAGGAAGCCTTCCACCTTGTCTGTAACACAACAGCTTTGGTCCACAGGGCTTCCTACTCTTCCACGGTGGTAGAGCTGCTTCACCAAGGGCAGCAAGACACAGGGATAAACTGTGATCTGAAAGCCTGCAAGGGTAGTTGTGAGGGGTTGAGTGGTGGGCCACTGAGCGAACTGGGAGATGTGAGCAACTTCCAAGTACTCATTACACCACCCAGTAACACACTGACACCTACCCCAAACACCTATGCCAATGTAAACAGGGGCACACACACACACACATATGCACATGCATGAACGCATACACACACAGACACACAGAGACACACACATGCACACACAGACACACACAGATACACACATGCACACACACACACATGCACACACACACGCACACACATACACACACACACACACACAGACACACACACAGACACACACATGCACACACAGTTTGCACCAGGGAATCCCTAAAGTAGCCCATTGGGTCTTACTGCTGGGGTGCGGATCTACCTGTAGACTTCACATTTCTCTTTAAGAAGTGACAGGTGTGCAGAAATGATTCCACAAAGAAGCTGCAATGTGGGATGGCTGTGTGCCACGTGCTCAGGCAGTAGGTGCAGGTGTCTCTGGGCTGTGGGTCTCTGCACTCGTTCTTCTGGCTTCGACACAGTCATGGGAGAGTTTTACAAATGTGTTAGGATGATGTCTCCACCTGAGCTGGCTGTTGGATTCATTGAGTAAAATATATAATATATCTGTCTGTGACATTAAACTACTTTCATAGCATTATGGTACAAACTGCACCTGGAAGCGGGGATCAGGGAGAGGAAGAGGAGAGGAGAGAGAAGAAGTGGGGAAGGAGGAAACAGAAGGAAGAAATGGATCACATCATCTCCGCGTTAGATATCGTTTGGCTATGCTCAGTGCTCACACACGATGATAAGGAAACGCCTGCTGCTGCTTCTCAGTCTGTCCCTGCAGTTACTGACCAGGTAGCAAATGCCTCGCTATGTCCCCAGGTCAGATGGTCCATCTATTTTCCATTGGCATACTGTCTGAGGAACATGAGCTGTGGAAACCAGCTTCTATCCCAAACTTCCAGGGCTGATCTATACAAGTGGAAGAAAACATCCAAAAATGTAGAGAGCTTCATCTGGGGGGAGGGGGTTGAGCTTGCTAAACCCACCCTGACAGTTGCTTCCCTGGCTTCCCCTATGCCTACCGGCTCATCTCCACTCTGAGCCAGCCCTGATGGCAGTACCTTGCGTGTTGTGAAAGGGGACCACTTGCTTCCTTTAAGGCTAGAGGAGACCTGCACCACTCATAGACTGTGTGCACCATGATCTGAGTCACATGAGCCTTGTTCACTTGGGGTGCTGACTCTAACTCTTGGTACTAGGAAGTTGCCTTGAGGTTTTAGCCTCATGTTTAAATCCACTGCCCAGACTAAAGTCCTAGCCTAGAGTAAGGGAACATTTTAGGTCATCTCCCACGGCTCTTTCTTGGAGCTGAATCTAGCTTTCTAATGTATCAACCACCCCACCACCAGGCCTGACTGGATCTTGCATGCCAGAGCAGAGCTTTGCTCCCTCGGGTTCTCTCAGCTGGCCTCTGGCACCAAGCAACTCCGTTCACACTTGGACTCTGCTGCTAAACTGAGCTAGACCCTTGCCTTGGCTCTAAACGATGTGCACTTTGCATCACACCAAGCTCCTTCTTGGTTCCCTCTTCCTCCTTTTGCCATCTGCCTGAGGACCATGGCGCCAAGGCTTGTTCATATTCTTGCAGACCACAACAGCAGTCTAATTCAGAGAAAATATCTCACCAGGATCCTTGGTACTTGGATGTATAGTCTAGGGCAGGGGGGACCTGTTAGGACCCAGAACCTGGTGAATGCAAGTCTCCCTTGGACTAACACAGATTAGTACAGACTCCTACATTTTGTGCCACATGAAGAAATGGGGTTTAATGCACAACACGGGTAGAGCTTAGAACTAAAGCCAATCACATGGCAGAACCCACCATCCCTCCGATCCTCAGCCCCATACAAGTGGTTGTTCTGACCATCCTGGTATGAGACATTTACCAGTCTCTGGTCCCTACCAACCATGAGCTACACAAGCCACAGGGCCCCAAGCTGCAGGTGGTAATTTGCATAGGGCAGTGTCTCCTCTCCCAGGAGGTTAGGCCTCTCTGAGTTTCTTTTCTGTACAAGGGGAGTCGAACAGTGTCTTTAAAAAGAAAGAAAAACAAGACGGGTGACTTTGCTTGGACCTGGGTAGTAAGGTGTTCCAAAGTCTCTGTGGAAGTAGCTATTTCTGGCCCCATTGTCGTCTGGGTTACAGAGGAAGGCCTCCTGGCAATTCTTTGCTTGAAAGACAGAAACAGAACATTGTTTCTGACGGCTTTGATTTAATGGCCAAAAACAGTTATAGGAAACTGTTGAGCAGATGTTCTGAGAAACTCAGAAGAGACTGGGTCTTTGAGAAGGGCTATTTTTAGACAAATGCTTCCTACCATTGGGGGCTTCAGTACTTACAAAGGGGGATGTAAAAGCAGAGAAAATGTGGGAGAGAAGGGGGGAGCACAAAAGTGTGTGCTTCTAGGGCCTTTGGATATTTTGACAATCACAGTTCAAGTTGCTGTCCGCCTTCCCATGATGTGCTAGGTGCTAGGAAATCTCCATCATCTGTTCATTCTTTATTCCCTGTCCAAGCTCCAGGAATAGTCAGTGAGGCTGGTTTCCTGACCACTGTATTTTCTCACCTCTCTTTACCCAAACCCATCTTTCACCTCCTTTCTATCTGTCTCTCCCGTTCATTTCTCTTTAATCCTTCATTTCATGCTCAGCTGTTACTTTCCCCCTCCTCCAAGAAGCCTTCCCTGAATGCCCTGGGACAAACTGGGCCCCCTTCTCCATTGTGCAGTGAGCTTGGTCATGACTGTTCTGCTTCTGTGCCTTCCTTTTTACTCAGACTGGAAGCTTGTGGAGGCTGTGGACCCTTCTGCTGTCCCCACTTAGCACTTGCCAGGGCAATCGTAAGCACCGGGGTCACAGAATGTAAGTATGGATGTGTGGGAAGGAAGTGATCAACTGAGCATATTCATTGGGTTAGCCCTTCCAAGCTTCACCTACAGTGGCAGAAATTTATCTCCCTGTCACAGGTTTTCAAATCAAACCCAAATGGTTACTATGATTAAGATAATAGACTAGTGACTACAGTTTGAGGCAGTCTTTACTGTTTCCAGGAATCTGGGACTTTGGGACAGTCATTTGGAGAACTGTCATACGAACGCATCTAGATGCGGATATCATCTATCTTTTAATTCTAAGCTTCTGTTTTCCCCACCTCGCTAGGGACAATCATTTTCTGGGACTGGGGAAAGGGCAGAACTTCCAGAGGTCATTGGGTGTATGGTTCCAGTACAGCATCACTCGTAATGGAAAAGTTAGATAAACAGGAGGCCAGAGCACCTCATTTGCTGCTGTGGCTGGAGCCACATCCAGTTGGAACAAGAGGACAGTGGGGCTGCCCAAGGGACGTCTGACTGGTGGCATCATAGTAGAGGGCACTGACGCCTCAGTCCTCCTACAAAGTCCGGGAGGAATGAAGTCCGTTCTGTGTACCCCATCATAGACTCCATAACTTGAGCAGCCCTCCTTGAGCACGGTCCAGAGAGAGCATTTTCTGAATGAGGTTAGGTGCATTGGATGCATGGAACAAGGGTCATCCCGGCCTCCCCAGGGGCCAACGGCCACATTGCTGCACTCTGGTCAGGAGCTTCCGTGTTTCCCGGGGGTTGAGTTCAGACAGAACTTGTTTGGGGTTTATGGCTTTTTAATGAATCTTTCCATCTCTTTTTATTTTTGTAGAAGCATTAATAAAACACAGTATCTGTGCGCTAAAAACAGTCCAAAAATCATGCCTATTTTACTGGAAAAGAGGCATTTTTTGTTTGTTTGTTTGTTTGTCTTTAATTAAAATAGGGTCTCATGCAGCCTGCGATAACCTTACTATGTAGCCAAGGATGACCTTGAAGCCCTGGCCCTCCAGCTTCTATCTCCTGAGTGTCAAGACTACTGAGTGCTGGGATTTTGAGCATGCATGACCACACCTGATTTTTGTAGCACTGGGATTCGAACCCAAGGCTCTGTGGTACCAGGTGAGTACTCTGACAGTTGACATCTGGAAATCCCTATCAAAGTTCAGAATGTAAAGGGCTCTTCCCACCACACCCACCCCTCTGGGTGCTGAGCTCTGCTCTCTCTATTTTGTTCTGTAGATGAAGGCTCTGCCCTGGTCAGAGAGGTGAAGTAACTTGCTCAGAAACACACAGCAGCAGGAGGGTGAAATGCTTTCCAAGCAGTTCAGGTTTCCTTGATAACAGAGGCCAAGTTCTGTCATTTCCACACTAGGCAAGCCTCACCACTGAGCTCCACTCCCAGCCTTCCCAGGAATTTTTATCTGGGTGTTCTTCAAGAGTTTCTTCATTAAAGCTTTCCCTTTCATCGTTGCAATTCTGTTTGAGTTTGCTCCCGGCTCATCCCCCTTTTCCAGGCCTTAGGTTTCTCATTTTGGCCACCAATACCTACAGACCAAGACGCCTCAGAGCGAAAGACAGGGGAGGGTCTTTCAGACCCGAGATCTGAAACAGTGATGTTTCAGAAACATGAACAGCAGCCATGAATGTAGCTACCCTCACTATCTGTGGTTTTGCTTTCCATAATTTCAGTTACCTATGGTCAACCACAGTCCGAAGATATAAATGGAAAATTCCAGAAGTAAAATTTTAAAAATTGTTAAGTTATAAATAACTGTGTTATAGAGTATGCTATGGCAACCATTCTATTGTATTATAAGTTACTGATGTTAACCTCTTACTAATTTATAAACAAAACTCTACCCTAGGAATGTATGTATGGACTACCATACCATAAACATAGGATTCGGCAGCATCAGACTGTGAGGCAGATATAGGTAGATACAGAATGTACTGAACAGGGTTTTGTTGGTCCAGCATAAGTAGCCTTTTGACTTTGTTTTCTTCCTTCAGAGTCTGGTGTCTAGGAGCCATAAGTACACACATCAACAAATATTTGCTGTGTTCTTCTGTGTGTTGGCTGGGATGATTACGCTGTGGTGACAGGTGCCAAACCTCAGTTGTCACGCAGTCAGTGACACTTCCTACTCTCGCTGTGTGAACGCTCTGGGCTGGCAGGGGTGGGGGTGGAGGGCTTTGCTCGGATCAGGCTGAAAAGCAGCTGCCACCCTGACACGTGCCAGAGGATAAAAACACAAAGGCTGAAATTCTTCAGCTTCTGCCAGAAGTGAATCAATTAGTGAAAGCAAGTCCCGTGTCCATCAGAGGCCTCCCCAACTTCAGGGCAAGGAAGTAGGGATTCTGGTGCAAACTCTGATGGGAATATCTGGTGATAACATCTCATGTGCCTAATGTTGGGTCAAGTATTACTGAAGAAATAATTAAGAGTCTCAATGTTGCCTGAAAGAAACTTGCTACTAGACTAGGACACATCATCTCCGAGATGACTGTAGAACACTATGAAGTAGTATAAGGTCCTGTTCCTTGTCAAGCCACATAGGAGGGACAGGACAACTTCAGATGGTGCTTGCAGTCCTGAGAAGGCAATTGAATAGGAGACTCAGACCTGGAAAACATGTCTTAAGTAATGAAAGGTTTAAACAGAAAGGCTAGCTACATAGCTTACAAGATAAAAAGACTCCTTAGTGTTGATGGCTTTTGTTACCTTAACTCTGCATCATCTAACTCTTTGCAAGACTCCCTTGAAAACTTGTATCAGCTTGTTTCTTCCTTTGATAAGCTACAAGCTTATTTTAAAAGCAGAATCTTCCTTATCTTTGATTGTCAGTTCTTATCTGGTATCTAGGGCACAGAAGGGTGTGTGACTTGTTGTTTGGGTGAGCTAATCTTGCTGAGCTATCTTGAAACAGGGTCTGCAGGAGAAAAGTGCACCCAGATCCTGAGACCACCCACAGAAGCATCCTCGGCAGGCCGGAGACCCAGGATCACTTCTGCTCTTTCTTTACCAACCAAGCTGCCTTTACCTACGCTCACCATATACCTTCTCTTCCTAGGACATCTTCTTTCAGATATGGGCTTTCTCAGGAAGGAAAGGTTCCAGTCTTCTAAAATAGCAATTGCTTATAGATGACATCTTGTCCGTGCAGCAGAGTCGGTCAAGAACACCAAGAGATGTGAATGTTTAATACTTGGAGATTGCTACACTGTGGGTTTCTCCAGTTTACTGCTGCTGGTGACTCTGTGGAAACAGACCCCCCTCTTCAATTAAATCTACCAGCAGAGGAGGGCTAGGACACAGGTGTTTTGACTCCTCTCTTTCAACTCTGCTCTCATAGATGGAGGTTGCCATTTAAACTTGTTGATGAAGCTCACATTGACCTTGCATTTGCCCTTGAATTGGGACAATATTTAAAGCAACACAGAAACAACCAAAAGGAGACCGAAATAACGTGGTTTCTATGGTAAGAGGTGAACAATACCACAGTCAATACAAACAGAAGCTCTCACAGAAACCTCAGCTGACCAAGAACATTTAACTTCTGTAAATGACATCTGGGCCACGTGGGTGGGGCTTCGAATCCCCTCGAGGCTGGCCAGCTAGTCACACTGCCATGAGGGGGGACTTGTTGAGCTTCAGTAGGCACTGTCACTGTTTTGTGGGCATCTATCTGAAGTCAGTTCCAGTTCAGCTCAGAGCTGTACCTGATTTCTGAGCTCCAGGCTTGCTACCTGTAAGGTAGGGTAAGGATTATAGTATATTTGTCCAAAATATCAAAAACAAGAGTGGAAATGTGGGACAAACTGCCATGTCAGACCCAAGAGATTATTTCTATTCCCAAACCCAGGCAGGATAAAAAGGAGTTATTCTGGGATCCTGTCTCGGGCATCTTAGCTCAGTTACAATTCAGAGGTTTGATGGTGAAGAGAGAAGGTGGAAATGAGGACCACAGGGGGACACAAAGAGGGTCAGTGGAGGCCCATGGAAGGGAAGAAAGAAAACATCTCGGAAATAGGGCCTTGGTTAAAATTATCTGACGAATGTCGCCTCTCACTTCTCTCTGAAAGCAATGTTCTCCAAATATAATCTACGGGTTAGAAAAATCAGCACAACATTGCGGCCAAGGAGTTGTTCTCAAGAGGCAGCCTAGCTGGAGACTGAATTAGTTATTCATTTACTGCCGTGTGCCTTGGGAAAATTATCTAACCTGGTGTAACTTCCTTTTCCACTTCTCCTTAATGCGAACCATAATGTCATCTTTTATGGGTTAAGCTAGATAATCCACATCAAGGATTTATTTCCATATCCGGCAAGCAATACTGTTGCTTCTTGGTGTGATCAGCAGTATAGACACTGGTAGGGAAGTGTTTCTTGGAATTGCGTTGAAACCCAAACTCACCATCTAAAAGACGCTCCCTTCATACAAAATGAGTTTCGGAATCCTTGCCTGCTTTCTCCTTTCCTTTGTACCTGACACATGTGGACTCCTTTTCAATCAGTCTTAATTAATTAAGCATTTCATTGAACAGTTCTGAAATGCTGGCATGGATCAAAAATGAGAGGAAATTAAATTGGCTGTGAATCGGGATCAATTTAAGAATGTCACACGCTGAGATAGCTGTGCTTAATTTTGTTGGCCCTGTGAAACATGGAAGTAAGACTAAGTGAGCCTCCGAACTCTTATGAGGGTTGTCAGGACTGGGAAGCCTCCACTTCCGGATGGCCAGTGAGGTCCCATACAGCCTTGTATGGAAATGCGAGCTTTTCTTCCACAATACCTCCATGGCTTTGTTCCAACTGGAATCATAATTAGCTAAGACCAGGCCCTATTTCCTGTTTTTTGAAGCCATGTTTGCTGTAACCTAGGATAAATAAACTCCAAAGCAGACCTTAGACCAGGAAGCACTCTGAGAACACATATCCTGCCCTGGAAGGGAGATAGGATCCGATGAGCTCATGGGTCTCTGTATCCTACGACTGTGACAGATGCCATTCGAATAATGACAGGAGCCTCATAACAGTGAGCTGTCCAAGGAGAGGAAGGTGGAAGGCCCAGTTGACGTTGCTCAATTTTCATCTCTGTCCTCATAGGAAAATGAGACAGATACCAAAGCATCCTTGTTTACTCTACCCATGTGGAGAGGAAAATTAAAATAAGGGAAATTTGAACCCTCATAAGTGGAAAGGATAAATCACAATGACAAAACCCAAAGTGGCATGTGAAAATAGAAAGCAACACAAAACATAAAATATAAAAACGCCTTGCAGATACATTTTAGTACTGCCAGGATGCTCTGTTGCCGAGTTGAGTTCTTGGCAAGGCTTCAGTGGTACTGAGGTACCATTAAGTCTCTGTGTAATGGTGACAGACAGGCTCAACACTAGAAAGGTAAAACAGACCCAGGCCCCTTGCTCAATGTGGAACACAGTCAAACATAGCTGGGCACACAGGCCACATGCGAAGTTCCCCCTTGGATCCAGTGGCTCTAATCCTCATTGTCTGGTCAAAGATGAATACCTATTGACAGTTGAATCTATAGAGGAGACCCTAAAATCAGAATGCCAAGGAGTCAAATCAGGTCTTATCTGTGCACGCTGGCTCTGATCCAAGTCAATCTACCTGAGCTTCAATGGCATCCGTTATTAAATGGTAAAAAATAGAGCCTGACACAAATTATCCGGCAGGACAAAACAGTTGAGAATGTGATCGGATTTGAATCTAGAAAGGAATTCACACATGTGTGAAACAGTTCGTCTCCCCCTCTTCCCACCCCGATGTTGGATCTCCCGTCAAACATCTTGGCTTGCTGAGACTGTAGACATTTCTCTCACAAGCTACATTTGGCTGCAGGGTGACTGGGAAGGACAAGCTTGGCATTGAGAGTGTGTATCCAACCCTGGGATGTGGGTGGCATTGGATGAAGCTGGGTGAGTCATGACGTCTTTGGCTCTCCTTCTTTGTTCCCCAGTCTCTCCTTGGGACCATTGCTTCACCTCTTTTCCAGTTTATGTAGGATAGAGAGGAGCTGAACAGAGGTTGTCCCTTTCCTGAGCCTGACCACAGACTATCCAGTTATATAGTCATCTATCTTGCTCATTGCCTCTTGGAAGGGGAAGAGGCCGGGGCAGATTTGAAGACCGTTTCCATAAAACTGATGCTTCAAGTTAACAAGGAGCCTGTGCCCAGCCTTCCATACAGGATTTACTGAAGAACAAAGATCTGATTCATACCAATTCATTGACTACTTTGCTTGTAAGTTTCTCCTTTAATATTATAAATGCGGGCAACGGGAACGCAGGCTTCCCAGATGAGGAGTTACACACATCATTTTTTGTTTTCCACTTTCTCAATATTTCCTGTTCACCCCCATCTCCAACCCAACAGATCCCATCACTACAGGGAGAGAAACTGGAACTGCTTTTGTTGGGAACAGAGGGGAGCCTTGCTTGTGGGGGAGAGAGAAATTGGGCAGGATTCTGTGGTCCACCATCCTCCACTCATGCCTCTCTTCCCTGAGCCTGAGGATGCCAGAGGATGGGTGGGTACCTGGAGCCTGGCAACACATCTTTACACTAGGAAGGATGGGGCTGGATCTGCAGACATCTGCAGAGGAAGCTCCCATCCTGCACCCCACCCTACCTGGTTGTTTGTGAGGTAGCTGTGAGCTGCGTAGGCGGGCAGCCACAGAGCACAGCAGCCAGTCAGCAATTTCTCAGATTTGGAAGTTTGATTCTGCTACAGAAGTGTTGGAGATGCTGACATAAAAAACATACAGTTGCTTGAATATTTGGCACATCCACTTGCATGGCACAAATAGCATTCGAACAGAGTAGCGTGCTTCTATGTCAAGAAGGCAGAGAACAACTCGGCAAAAGTTTCCTGTAGCCTAGGGTTCCTTGGGACTCTGAGCAAAGAGGCAAAACATAATGGTCAAGGGGTTGGGGGATTTAGCTCAGTGGTAGAGCACTTGCCTAGCAAGTGCAAGGCCCTGGGTTCGATCCTCAGCTCTGGGGAAAAAAAAAAGACAAAAAAAGAATGCTACGGCAAATGTGAAGGCTAATGTGTAGAAAAACTCTCTCTCTCTCTCTCTCTCTCTCTCTCTCTCTCTCTCTCTCTCTCTCTGTCTGTCTCTCTTTCTCCCTCTCTCCTTCCCCCCTCTTTCTCTCTGTCTCTCTCTGTCTCTCTCTGTCTCTCGTGTGTGTGTGTGTGTGTGTGTGTGTGTGTGTGTGTGTGTGTGTGTGCATGTGTGTAGCATGGTAGCTTATGCATGCAATTCCAGCACTCTGAAGGTAATGCCATGAGGATGTGGAGTTATCCTCAGCTACATAACAAGGTGGAAGCTAGCCTGTGCTAGGAAATACACTGTCTCAAAAATAAAATAATGAAAGGTAAGCCCAAAATAAGTAAAAACAAACAAACAAAATACAACAACAACAGCAGCAACAACAACAGCTCCACGGGAGCACCGCAAACCAGAGCCAAACCCCAAATATTTTCATTTCCCTGAACTTTGAACCTATCCTTCCTTTAGATTCCAGAGGTATATATACTCTTCTGTTTTATAATTTACAGGAAACTTCTCATGGCCTCCATATAAATTATACTAGAAAAAGAAAATCAAAATTTCATTTCTGAAAATTTGGTGTTCCTAATGATTTCATCTTGTAATAATGATATTGTAGGGAAGATCACTGTCTCTTCTGTACAAATGATCGCCTCTGATAAAAAAGAAAAGATGAAGGGACTAGAGAGATTGCCTAGCAGTTAGAGCCTTTGCTGCTCTAGAACCTGGCTTGGTTCCTGAAGCCACATTACAGGGACTCTAGCCAGACGGAAGTAGGACAAACATGGCTCCTTTCTGTGCTGAGAACTTGGTCTTGGCGTGTCTTGAGCAAAATGCCAGTCCCTTCACACGTGCTGTTCACACCTGTGTGTGACTACACTTCTAGGCATGTCTTCCTCTGGCGTCTGTGGGCTGCTGCATACACGGGATGCATACAAACTCATGCAAGCACACATTTCACACACATACACACACACACACACACACACACACACACACACACACACACACACACAGAGAGAGAGAGAGAGAGAGAGAGAGAGAGAGAATAAACAAATCCTTTTGATAAAGAAGATTATAAAAGTAAAAGAAAGAAAGAGATGAGAAAGAGGGATGGAAGGAAAGGAGAAGGAAGCAAAGAGAAATCCAGATAATGAAATCAAACAGAGCAAAATGATAGAAAAATGTGTGAGTTAATATACACACATTCTAGAGTTGACCACAGGCCTGGAAAGTTTCCATTTAAGCTATATTTATTTTCACTGTTGCTCTCATTATAACTGAATAATATACTTTCATTTTTACTAAATAATAAGTCTGATTTCATGTCAGGTAAAACAAAGAATTTAGCAACATCATATTTCTTCACCATTTTACAAATATCTACTTATCTTACCCAGGTTAAGCTTTCACTCCATCTTATAAGTGCTAGTAAGTCACTTATGCTGTATCTATAGATTGATCCTAAAAGCTGAACTTTGTGTTAGGATGATGATGCACTAAGACGAAGTTTATAAACTGGAGAACTGAATCGTGTATCATGCACCTCGACTTTACAAGACAAATCATGATTCCGTGTCACTGAATTTATGGACCACTGAAAATTCTTCCAAGTTTTAAGGTCAGGTGCAGCTTCTGTCCTGCATATTGTGGTGGCTAATCTCAGACTACATTCTATGTACAGGGCTCTCTGCCTCAGCCTTTGTGCTCCCTGGTGTGTCTTTGTTTTGAAGCAGGATAATCTTTCAGCTCCCATCCAACTTTTAGATTATCGGTTAGCTCTATTTTTTCCACATTCTGATGCTCTGATTGGAAACATTTCCTTTCCTACCTATTGTTCATCTATCTGAAGTCCCCACAGTTTCATAAACCTCACCCTCTGCTTCTCTTTGATCCCATTTTCATTTCATTAGAGTACATCTTTGTTTTTTTCCCCCAGAAAGGTTTCACTGGAGGGAAATATTTATGCGTTTTGTCCGTGAGTCCGAAAATAGTTTTTTTTAGTTTTAATTTTGTTGCTAGCTAAAGTATGAAATTTTAGGGTTAAAAAAACTGTTTCTTTAAGCTTTTTAAGACCTGGCTTTATTATCCTCTAATGCCAAGTCCTAATATAATGTGTAAGCTGGTGCCCATCTTATTCCCTGTTGTTGTTGGTAATGTCTCAGCTTCTTTCTGGAAGGTTTTTGTGTGTTTGCTTAGGTCTGGATGAAATTTCAGTTACAAGGAGGTAAATTTCTTCAGTTTCCTTCTACTGTTTTTTTCCTCTTTATTTTCTTCCCTTGCTGGGAACTATGAGGCAAATGCTGGAGCCCCTACACTGACCTTCTGTCTCTTAACTTACATTATTTTACATTCCATACTTTTGCACGCATTGGATTTTTGTTCCCAGAGACTTCTTTGGCTTCTGTTTATTCACTTGAGTTTTTATTGGGCCAACTTAGATTTTAGCATTCATAATTAATCAATTCATCTACCAGTGACTTGCTTAGTAAATGTCTTCTTGTTCTGGGATAAAAATGAAGCCCACAAAGGTTCTTTTCTTTTAATGACTGGGGAGTCAAACAATTAAGACATGACCAAGTAGAAATGGAGTATGTTACATATGGTATATGGAATATACTGTGTGTATAAAGCAGGTAGGTAGGATGGGAAGGAAGGTAAAGGGGCTATGTAGGAAAACCTCATGGTCAAGAGCACAGCATCTCCAGGTGGATTCCAAGCATTTCAATTGGGCTGGTTTAATCACTTTGTCTAAGGGGCCACCCTGGGAAGGTGAGCTCACCTTAAGCCCTGTTAAAGAGATAGAAGAAATAGCCCTTTGGTACTATATTGTACTTTCCCTTGCCGAGCACACCCATACAACAGTAGTAAGTCTGCTGCTTTTCTGACTTACCAATCTCATTTTCCTTTCTTCTTTTTACCTCTTTCGTAAACATGCCTTCCCAACTCCTTGAACTTTCCCCCACTTTGGACTTCCTCCCTCTTTTGAAGCGGTTCTCAACCTTCCTACTGTGTGACCCTTTAATATAGTTCCTCATGTTGTGGTGACTCCCAACCATAAAATTGTTTTTGTTGCTACTTTATAGCTAACTTTTCTACTGTTTATGAATCATAATGTAAATATCTGATATGTCAGATATCTGATATGTGACCCCCGAAGGGGTTGTGACCCATAGGTTGAGAACCACTGCTGGAAAACCCCTTCTCTACCACCATGTGGCTGCCTGTTGGCTGTGCATCTGACCGTCTTTCCACTCCATTCATAGATTTTTTTTCCCTTTTTCTCTTCTTCACTCCTCCTCTGGGCAGTGGTAGAGGTTTTGCAGCTTGCCAGCCTTAGCTTCGTTTGTTTGTTTTCCCTCCTAAACTCTAATAAGATTGCCTTGGTATCTCCATTTGAGTCCATTCTTGAATCATTTTATTAATGAGACTAAGAATATCCAAAGGGGCCCTGGTTTCTCTGTATCAAAGATGGGTGGTTTATCGCCTGTGAGACAGTCAGGTAGCCTCATGAGTTATTCTCTTCATGTGCCATTTGCTAGGTGAGGAAGATAACCCTGAATACCTGTAGTGGGAAGGGTTGGTGCAAGGGCTTTGGGGACGAAGCTTCCTTGCTCTCTGTCTTTTTCATAGTGGCCATAAATAATGTTCTGAGAAAGTCTTAACTATGTCTAAAGTTTTAAGATACTCACATTTTGCTCCACTTGATGCCATCAGAGACTCCATTTGCAACTAACCTTGAAGGTTCTTAAATAAAACCAAAAGTACATTTTCTAATGGATGCATGATTGTACATAACCTACTTGTATTTATAAGCAAGTATGTTATACTTAGAATTTCTTCAGGAGCACACATCAGGTGAAATTTTGGCAATGCAAGATAAGAAAGGCAAAATTCTTGGCCTGAATGTGAAGTAATTCCTGAGCATGGCAGTGATTGCAGCTCTGATGTGTGCGCAAGGCGCCTGGGATGTGAACTGGGGATGCGAATACTCAATTAGCTGATGTTGTTCCCTCTGAAGAGTGAAGACAAGGAGAAGGAGGAGGAGAAATGAGGGAAGACTGAATACAAGTTGGTTATGGAGACAAGATGGAGAACATTTCCAATGGTAGAACCCATGTGCGGAACCCATCAACAGATGGATTTCAATCTTTTGTTTTCTGTTGCTGTGGAAAATACCATGAACAAAAAAGTAACTTGGAAAGGAAAGAGTTTATTTAGCTTACACTTCCAGCTAACAACAAGTTCATAACTGAGGGAAGTAAGGACTGGAAATCGAGCAGGAACCAAAACAGAATCCATGGAGAACACAGCTTACTGGCTTAGTCCCTCCTGCTCACACTCAATTAGTTTTTTTTAAATAAGCAAGGATCATGTACCCAATGGTGACACCATCTATGGTGAGCTAAGTCCATTTGTGTCAATCAACATGAATACAATTCTATGAAGGTATGGTCAAAGGCCAATCTGATCTGGACATTCCTTCTATTGAGACCCCTCCCCATTCTCAGATGACCCATGGCTGTGTCAAGTTGACAGTAAAAATCCAACCAGGACACCAGGTACATGTGGCATTCTCCAAAGTGACATATGGAGCATGGGACCCAGTCTCACACCAGTGGATTAGCTGCCATTGTGTCGTTCTTCCAAAGTTGTATCTCTGTGGGCTCGAATAAAGTAAATGACATATCATTTCTAGACGGTTGGCTACTTTACTGTGTTGTGCCCAAGTTAGCCTCCCTTTCGTACTCATCAATTGGCCCTTGTTGGCTAATTTAAAGTAAAAGACTTCCTAGTCTACATTTCAGCCCTTATATATTTAACAAGCAACCTAGGAGATTGGCCCAGTTCCAAACTCACAGATTCCTAACCTGGCTGGAACCACAGGCTTTGACTAGTCCAGTGCAGGAAACTTATCACAACATCCCTGCCAGCTGCTCAGTCAACACTGTCTCTGCCCACCGAGGGCTTTCCTAGCTACTCATTTCTGTTTTGAACAGCTCCAATGGTTCAAAGGCTCTCTAGAGGTTCAAAAGCTCTTCGTCATTTTGCTCTGAAATACGCTCCCTGGTAGTGTTTATCCATTGATCCAAATTGTGTGATGCTGGGTGTATTAGGAGACAGTCACAGTTCCAACAATGAGGTATTCTAACAGGCTCCTGCAAGGAGACAAGGCAGGATTCATCAGAGTGGCCACAAACAGCATCTCCAATGCCTTCCATGCACAAACCCCTTCACATTAAGTGCGGTCTCTCTCTCCATTCGTTCATTTTAATTCTCAACATCTTAACAGAAACTAGATCTTTTTTGGAGAGTACAGGCAGTGGTAAGGGTGTGGCATATACCTGGATCCAACACTGCTGCATTTGGTGACACTGCTGAAGCCAGGAGGGACATAGTCAAGCAGGAGCCGCCTCATAATAGATGCTTATTGGTTGGATATCACCATCCTCCAGAATCCCACTTGCTGATACGTGGGTGTCAGCATCCCCTGAGATAATGAGATGTGCTGGGGCTGTGTCCTTCAGACTCCCCCCACTTCACACCAGAATTGCAAGTCCCAGGCGGGATGGAACTGATGATAAAAGCCAAACATCAGAAGCCTCTCTGTATCTTGTCCGTGGATGCGCTCCAGAGGCATCTGTGGTGGGAGATACTCGCATTTTTTTGAGGGTCACAGACTGTCAGAATTGAGAGATATGCAACCCGTTCCTGATGTCCAGACCTTCATTAAACTGTCCATTTATAGCTTACAGGGACCAGGACTTGAAGGAATCCATCTTGTGAGGTATGGGCACGATGTCCCAGGAACTCAGCAGTGCAGAAACTGTACATTGGAGCTTCAGGCAACCTGAAATGTAGTTCTATCTTTCCACAAAATAGAACTGTGGATTCTAGGAATGCCTATGCCTTTTAAACTGCGGGCAAGTTGAGTCTCCCTTCTGTGTTCAGAGTCTATGGTGGAAATTTCAATCTCTTCCCAGGCTCTCTACGATGTGGAATACAATTGTAGCTGGTTCTTCTGCCAGAGAAAAGATGGACTTTTCTGTGTCAAAGGCAGTATGCTTTCAACTCTTCTTATCCTCTCTCTGCTGGAGCCTGCAAGAAGGAACTCTAGAGTCTGTTTTTCACATAAGAGGCATGCAGCCTGATACCAGGAGCTCATGAACGAGAACCTGCCCTCATCCCTGAACTGAAAAGCAGAGCTTTCCCTTCCAGGAAGAGATTAGAACTCAGGTTACAGAGTTGTGGAATCAGCTAGTCACCCATCTTCCACAGAGAAGATGACAGGCATTACATTGCATTGTTTCAGAGAGAAGGAAGTGGAAAATACTAAAGTCCAACAAGTCAAAGGAAGAAGCAAAATAGGAAATCCCTTTCCTTTCCTATGGAGCACAGCAAGCAAGGAAGGAGAGGCGGTTAGGACTGGGGAGCATACAGCCAATGCACTCTGAGTCTCCCATTGGAGACATTCACAAAATCAACTCCGTAATTCTTCACTTCACAGAGGAGCACAACAACTAGAGAGAGAGAGAGAGAGAGAGAGAGAGAGAGAGAGAGAGAGAGAGAGAGAGAGAGAGAGAGAGCTTATTTCTAAAATGAAGACAGCAGTTAAGTCTTGTGATTTATCTCATTGCTAAAAGTGTCAATATGACACAGAGCACTGTTCTGATCTCAGTTTCTAGCTTTTGAGGAAGATATGTGAGAATTTTCAGGCAGGTATTTAAAATATATATATTGTGAAAGGCAGACTTTATTGTTAAGATTTATGACCAAGAAAAAGTACATTAAAATGCCACCTGCATGAGATCTGTCTTATTGAATGAAACATAATACTTATTCATGTAGGAAAGACATAAGTAGTGACTCCTACAGTACTGCCCATTCTAGATGACAGATTAGAGATCCACTGGATCTGCTTCTCTTCATATTTTCTAGTTTCCCAGTTTTTAAATAATTGACACATTTTACTCTTAGTTTACAAAAGAACAACTTGAAGGAAAAAAAAAGTATAAGACCAGGTTGCTTTGGAATTGGAGAATAGAGTCTTTGGAGCCAGGGCTTTAGCCCAGCAACTTATTCAGCATGGTCAAAGCTCCAAATGCCACCTCTATAGCCCGACCATCATGACACAGAGAACAGCTCAGTCTCAGACAGTGATGTTTCAGGGAAGATCACAATGTCGACACAGAATCTTCACCCAGAATGCGATTGCACTCTGATCACTTGAATGGTAGATGCACCCTAGAATCTTCTGTTATCTCTGACCCATCAGAATACTGTGCCTGGTTAGAGCACAAAGAAATTACACTTCAAGAAAAATTTTGCTTTTATTGTTCTCCTATCTTTTTCCCCTTTTCAGAAGTATCTACTATCTTAACATTCATAATTTCAAAAATGTAGGGGTTTTGTCATTTTATTTTGTTTAGTATGACATGGTAGGGGCAGGCACATGGGCATGGAGAGCAGAGGGTTACTTTCATGAATTAGTTCTCTCTTTCCTCCTATCGTGACTTCTAGACTCCAACCCGGGCTTCTACAGCAAGCACGTTCACCCACCGAACCATCTGGTTCACCCCGCTCCCACATCCCATCTATTTTTTTAATGCCACTAAAATAAAATTAAAAGTGCTCTCAGCATTGTGTTGTACCTCAGCCAAGGATGAGCTGGGGTGTGAAATGACAGGAGGTGATTTGCTCAGTGTCTTCAGATGATGAGACAGGTACTTGGTATTCATGAGTGGGTCACAGAGAGTAAGGTCGGCATTGTTGGTGGCTTCTGGCTAGTATACAACTTAAATTCAAAGGTATGTGGTTTTCCTTACTTGGTTTAAAAAAGCTGTTGGGGGTAGATGGGCTTGTAAACCACTGGCTTTTATAGCCAAACCTTACTCTCTATACTCTGTCCTACTCTGAAATCAGGACCAGGATACGACTGCTATCCACATGCTTACCGTGTAGGATGCTCTGTGGCCAGTAACAAGTCATAACAGGACTAACACAGCTCGGGTGGCTTTTAGACCTCAAACTCACGAAAAACGAACTCAAAAATGATGCTATGCTCTACCAATTTAGACAATTCCATAGCAAGCATTGAGCCAAAGGCTAACGTGCTCTGTGTGAGATTCAGACCCCACTCCAGACGCTGTCTGGCTTTTGGCTGTGCAGGTCACTGTAGTAACTACAATGGTCTTCATAACACTAAATAGATAATAATGGTATTCAAGGGACACTGAAAAACTGCCTCTTAGCCAACTTTGTGGGTGGTGAAGACATTGTCTCTGTCTCAACTAAAACTGTGGAATGTGAAGAAACCATACTGTCTACCTTCTTTCAAGGGTCATAGTAACAAAAAAGAACAAAAGAGAAAACTTTGTAGAAATTTCTTCCAATGGAGATTATAGAGTGCCCAAATCACAGTTTCTTTTATGTTACTCCTCCTTAAGGAAAAAGAAAGTGGAGGATGTATCCAGACAAGGCCTTAAAGAATCAGGGAATGCCAGACCAGATGGAGGCCAAGTTACCCTGATAACAGCCCAAAGGGTAGTGACTCACCCTGTCTATTTACACAGCCTGCATTTTCTGGTCAATTGTCATCTCTTCACTTTGTGCTACATAAAAGGTAAATTATTCTCCTGACAGGTTTATTTTTTTGTGTTGCTTGGGGGAAATAGTTCATTGTGCAACAGTTTTATGGTGTCTACCAGAGGTGACCAAGGCTGCCAGAGTTTGGTATTATGTTATGTGACACCAGCAGAAGTAATGAAAAGATCAAAGGACTAAAGCCAGGAGTCCCAGGTGCAGCTCAGTGTGGGAATATTTCCTTAGTGTCGACAAAATCCTGGGTTTGATTCCCAGCATCACAAGTTGAGAAATAATCAGATGAGTTAGGTTCTGTACATCCAACATCTAAATAATCATGTTTATCCCTTTATCTATCAAACCATCCATCTGTCCATCTAGCTATTTACCATGCATTAATAGATTTATCCACCCATCCATCCACTCACTCACTCATCCATCTATCATCCATCCATCCAGTCATCCACTGATTCATCTATCTATCAAATATTTATTTAGCCTTTATTTGGATTTCAGGCAAGGACACAAGATAAGTGTTGAAAGAATAGTGATAAAAAGACTAATCCATTTCTTCCTGCTTTTTCCACAAGTAAGAAAAATGAATATTGAAATAGATCAATATAGCTTTCAGAAGGAAAATAGTATGTGGTGGAAACCCATAGTGAGAAGACGGTACCTAACGAGAGACAGGATACAGAAAGATCCAACAGCATCTCCTTGCCGGGGTAGAACCCTGGCTGATGCCGGATACAAGAGTGTGAGACATCTGGATCTTCTTAGCCCGTCTTCTCAAGTCCCTGAGCACAGAAATGGTCTCTGCTGTGTTCAAGAAGAAAAGGAAATATGGAAGATAAAGATGTCAGCAACAAACCTGGCATTTGGTTGAATGATATTTTAAAAGGGCTCAAGAACAAATTGATGCAATTCCTATCATTCATCAGCCCTAAGCCAGTTCAACGACCGCATTAACAGTCAAAAAGGGTGGCTGTCTGTACATCTCTCAGCACATGCGTGGCTGCAGGTGGCTGTGGTTATTGCACTTAGGGGATGGCTGAAGCTATGGTGAGTTTTCTGGGGTGCATCGGTGTTCTTTCTTCTCCCTATGGGGCTTGAAATATTCAGGGAAGTCCATTGTTTTTGGTGTGAACATGGGGGGGTTGTTCCAACAATAGTTCAGGTTAATTATGATCTTGCTTTTTCAGTGTGACTATTTGGCTCGTGCCACTTCTCCAGCCTCTTCAAAGATGGGCAGCATGCAGGGGACACTGATTCCTGACCATGTCACATTGAAGGTATGCAGCAGCCTTAGCAGCTTTCTCTTGATCCGGAGATTAGTCTCTCTAATTCTTGTTTATTTATACTTGAAAGGTGAGGAGGTTGCAGATACCCAAGGATGATTTCCATCCTGAAGACTCTTGGCTTCCGAGTTCTTGGTCACTGTGTTTCTGATCTCAGAAGCATTTTTTTTTTTTTCTGAGCAGATGATATTGAGTTAGCCCCATGGAAGGAGGAGACGCCTAAGGCATGGAGTTTAGGCCACCACTTCCCATGAAACCTGGAAGAGGGAGAGTTCAGAGGGTTGTCAGAACCCCTTGCAGTCTCCCAACCAAAGAGGGAAAGTTGAGGATCATTTTTACCCACCACAGACTAAGGACTGCATTAATGGTTTTAGTGTTCTCCCAATGAAAGCAGGCTGCTAGGGAAACCCAAAAAGTTGGCCCTGTTTTGGTGTCTTGGGAAGGTCTAACTTTGAGATTGGGCTCAGGCTACAATTAGTGGACAATTTCTAAAGAAAGAAATTCTTTACCTATTCTCCTGTGTAGGCCACCAAGGCATAGCTGCTGCTGTCTGCCAGACCCAGGACACCCTCTCTAGCAAACACATCTTAATTATCTTTCTGGGCATTGAACCAGCCTCTCCTGTCCTGATTAGCAGCCCAGCATGCAGCCAAGAAACAGGCAGGCCCATGGCTTTCCTCTGATATGCAGGAAGTCTGTAGGAGTGGAATAAAAAGCAAAGTCTTGGCTTTAGCCATAACACTAATCAATAGCTACAACCTTTCCTTTGAGTATTTCATTCAATACACAGTGCTCATAGACTTTTCTAACCTTCCTAATAATCTCATGTTGTGTCGTATAATTATTTCATTATATATAAGGAAAAGAAAGACCATAACATAAATGAAATGCCCATGGCAGCACAGGAAGAAACAGGGCTGAGATTTGACTAGGTGAAGTTAGCCCTTAAATGTGTTCTAGAAACGTATGTTATAACATAATCTTTATCAGGTGGAGACTCTTGGTTTTGAATCTCTAACCTTCTAGTTTGTAGATGTTACAACCATATGTTTATCTTGTCATTGAGACCAAAAGTGTCCTGTGAGTTAGGATGACAGTGTGAAAAAAGTGAGAGATATTTTGACAGAGAAGGGGCAAGGAGGACAGAAGGACAGGGGAAGAAATAGGGGTCACAGAAGGAGGTGGCGAGAGATGGGGCTTTGCTAGGATACTAGATAGCCAGCACTCAGCCACTGCCTTTATTCTGAATCTGTGGGTTCCAACGACTGCTCACCAACCAGGATAGAGCTGGTGTGAGGAAGCATAGCAGACGTCACCCAATCTGCTCTGTGGGAGATCCATTTGGGACCCTGTGCCTAGCCCACTTCATATTACAGGAAAGAAGTTTAAAACAGAAAGCTGGTGCAGGCGAGAAGGGTGCAACAATTTATCAGGTCCCAGAGGACAGTGCCAGGGAGTCCATTTTCCCCTTAGATAGGCTTTCTGGCACACACAGAAGGAAGAACGCCTGGCTTCCAGATGTGGGCACGCACATGTGAGCCACCAGAGTTCCAAATGGGGGCTCAGGACAGGAGCTCGGCGTTTGATCATGTGAAAGAGAGCGATTCATTACAAAGTACAGGCTAAGAGGTTCCAGAGCCCCAGTGTGACTAGACAAAGGTTCTCTGCTCCTTGATTTCCTTTTATCTCATTCTTCTGCAGCCTCTTCGATGTCTGGCGACAAACTGAGCCTATAATGGAGTCTGGATTTTTACCTGTACTGCTTCAATATTTTGTTCCGATGTCACTTTCCTGTGTAAAGAGAGTCTTCCAAGCATCAAAAAAGGCAGTTCCCTCTTAAATGAGCGGGAAGAAATGAGGTAATATGCTAGGTATGGTAAGTTAGTCATGTTTTGCATGGGGTTTCCTTAAATACATTGGTGTCCCCCATTTTAGGGTTAGCTTTTTATGTGGAAAGTGTCATAAACTGCTGGAACAGGGCTCTTACCATTTAGGGCCTGGGGTAGAAATAAGAGAAGATTGCGGAAGGATTGACGGCCCTCACCACACATTATGTCCAGGAATTTACCTTCTTTTCTTCTTTAGGAGGTATTGACTTGCTTGGTAGTTTATTAGCATGAGGAAGGGGAAGTGGCATCTTCACGATGTAAACAGCCATGGCTTGCAGGTCATTGCACTGGAGATTCAAACAGGCGCTGGCTCAGCTGTATCTGCACTATACTGACCTCACTTATTTAGGCTAACCTATAAACTTTCCGCTAAGGGACAACAGATCATTATGGGTTTTTTTTTTTTTTTTTCATTCTCTACAGTGACAGCTTGATTCAAGCTAGAGTCAACTAGGAAGACGGTTTCAAGGAGGGTTGGTCTCCATCATATTGGCCCATGGGCCTGTCTGGGAGGAACTTTAAAAAAAACGGAATCAGTCAAGGAGAGAACACCAACCCTGGATGCAGGTGGTGGAGCCATTTTATGGGCTGGGCCCAACACGTTGTGTGTGAATGAGAAAGGCTAGCAGAGCAGTCACACGCACGCACTCATTTCTCTGGTCTCTTGGCTGCAGATGTTGATGTGACTAGATGCTTCATGTCCTTGACTTCTCTGCACTGGGGACTGTCACTTGGGAATGTGAGCTAAATGTTTTCTCCTTGAACTTGCATTTTGTCAGGGAGCCATCTCTATGGAATGGAGAGCCCACGTTCCTAGCCATTATCCCATCTTTTCTTCTGGATTTCAATGTAAGTAGCCTACCCAGTGTATACAGCGCAATGGGTTGATCACAGGACTTCCTATGTGGTATGCCAGAACTTTAGCAACCTCAGTTCATAAGCTCTTTTAGAGGATCATTTGTCTTTGCTCTGGGCCATCTGTGTGATAGCAGCACTTGTTCCCCTTAGGTTTATTTAATACAAATCAAGATAGAGTAATTGTTTCTTATGGTAGCATACATCATGTTATTATAACATCTTAGAGACTGTGTGGGTATGTGCTCATAGTGTGTGCAGGCCAGAGGTTGATATCAGATGTATTCCTCAACCATTTTTTTAAAACATGTATGTCTCTCCCTTATGTGTACCACTTCCCACACAGTGTCATCTTGGCCTATTCTTTGACTTTACCGGAGTGCATGATGCATACATTTATTAAACTAAACTGGCTGAGCAATACCAAGGAATGGGTTGTCTTCCAAGTGATGTTAATACACAGGAGATAATTGATTCAGGATCATCTGGACTGCATTTCTCTTAACTGGAGCTTGTCAATGCAGCCAGACTGGCTGGCCAGCCATCTCCAGAGACTTTCCTGTCTCCACCTCCACCACTAAGATTTCAGGTGCACAATGCCACACCCAGCTTTCCTGTGGGCACTGGGGATTGAACTCAGATCTTCCTGCTTACATAGCAAGCTGTTTCCAAAGGTAGGTGTCTAGCTTCGTTATTTCTTTTGTATGTAGATATCTACCGAATGCTGCATTTCTGAGGACACTGTCTAAAATAAAATATGCTGTGTTCCTGGACATCCATTGTCTAGGCACATTATGCTGGCAATGGCTTCTGCACCATTTTGGATTTCTGTTCTAGTCTCTTCTGCACTAGGGCAGGTTGTAGTAGAGGACAAGGCTAAGGTCCTAAAGGCTGACTTTGTCTGGACTCTACTAGACAAGTGCAGGGCAAAAAGCCCTTCATTAATTACACTATACACTTTGATAGAGCACAAATTGACATCTATTTTTCCCAGTTCTCGTATATGAATAGTGGTTACAATTATAAATAATTGTGATGGATTTAATTGACCACATTTAAGCTGGGCGGCACACCAGAACTGACTGGGCTTGAGGGGACAGGCTGAAGCTTCCAGAAATTTCTCTCACAGCCCAGATTATGCTTTCTGGAACTAGTTGGTGTTTGTGACTCTCTTCCCACAGTAGTGTGATCTGGTTAGATTCCCAGTGCTGAGACCAGTTCTTGGTGCCGACATTGGTTAAACTAAGTGGACTGAGCCAATAGGAAAAGACAGCTTTTATCTACATCGTGTTAATACACAGGAGGGGAACACGGGCATTAGTTCCTGTGTGAGCTGCAAGCTACCAGCGATGGATAAACATGATGATTTTCTGAATGACATTTTGGGTCTTTGTGGAATTTCAAGTGGAGTAGTTGTGTCTTCATTAAGAAGGGAAGGAAGCAATTGACTCATCCATTACTCAACATCAATGGAATCTTAGGGCAAAAGTCTTGGAACTGCAAGCAATATAAACTTTTCCAATTTTCCCCTATTCATAGAAATGAGATTTCACTGTAACATTATCGTCATGCCCTTAAGTGAAGAAGTGATATTGTGTATGTTTGCCTAGAGTTGCTTAAAACTTTCATATTGCGTATGCTTTGTTAAAAAGAGACATTTATGGATATTTCTTCCTTTTAATCACTACATCATGGACAAATGAAATCCACTAATGTTCATCGATGGCCAGATCACCTGGAACAATGCTTAGAAGAGATGCCTTACTTTTTGGAACCTCCACCTTTGCTTTTGGCCGTCTCCCCCTCTGCATGCAGTCAGGGAAACATGACAACAATTTAATCCACGCTAGTGAGTGGAGACCGGTGAGATCATCTGATGCGATCTGAGCCAAAATCTTCTTATTCACGAAGAAATACACTGTGGTGTTTCTCATGGCAGGCCCAATATGAACAAGGCATACTTCACACATCAGGTTAATAAAGAGTCACAAGAAACCTAAGTAGGTGAGTGGGTGTCAGGCATCCTGCTAGAGACAGCCCCCTGAGTGGTTTTACAGGACCCTCTGCCCCATGATTCAAGGCCTAGGCTAAATGAACACAGTTTCACTGAGAAAGTCAAGCCATGTGGGGCAGAAGTAGTCACATGTCCAGTAGAGCACCAATCTGGTGCATGCCAAGTGTCTCTGTCTCTCCCTCCCTCCCTCCCTCCCTTCTTCTCTCTGTCTCTCTCTCCCTCTCTCCCTCCCCCCTTGCTCTCTCCCTCCCTGCCCCTTGTGCACTTTGCCCCGGATCAGTAATATTTAGTTGAAGTATCAGTAGAAGGATAAAACTAATCAGGTGTAATTTAGCGCTGCCACAAACAGCTCCCCTTTAGATCACAGTGCCTGCCCTGGAGACCACTGCCTTGGTGCCAGAGCCTGGCTGAATACCGCCTCTTCTGCTTCCCTAGCTTGACCACACCCCCCATTTCAGGAGGCAGCTCTATTAGGAGTATTATGGTCTCTGCATCCTCTTTAGCCCGGGAGCCAAGGATTCCCCGCAGGTAGTAGCTGGAAAGAGCCGCAGACCTTCGGTGAAGCTCACTCCATTCCTCACCCGTCTCTGCAGCAAATTAGTAAGTGAGAGCTGAGTTTCTGTCGGAAACTTTCTTTTCACTTTTCCTCCCACCACCCCCAAATTTTACGAATTAAAGGGTAAATTGTGAAACTTTCAGGATGCAGCTGTTTCTCTTCTTTTTTTTTCCGTCTTTGCCTTTTCACATATCCCATTGTTTAACAATATTTTTGAAAACTATTTCCTGCTCTCATTAGATAAGCTTAAACATCAAGACTCTTGTCACCTTCCACCTCCCCCCCCCCCCAGCACACATTGTTGATCCTTGCAAATGGCATATCACAATTCTGAATACCCCTTGCAAACCCTTTAAATAAAACTGTAGTTTTGCTTAGAAAATTTCTTTCTTATTTTTTTTTCATTCTTAGTGAAGTCTACTATCTGCTCTGCCCCACCTCTTACCAGCAACTTAATGAACTGCTTTCGTAGAGGGGAAATTGCTACTGGCCAAGACCTTCTGAAAAGCCAGCCTATCACTTCTTCTACTTCGAGACTTAAGTCATACAAGAGCTCACCAATTCTTTGTCAGGCTCTGTGGGTCATTGGTTGTGGGGGTGTCTCCAGGTCCGAGGGACTTTCTTCCCCCAAACTGTACTGCTATCCCGGGGGAGGCTGGAGTTGGGACTGCAATTCCCCTTTGCAAGGGATGGAGGCTTCTTGTTACTGTAAGGTTGTCTTCTATCACCTTTCAAAGTTGACTTTTCTGTGAGTGAACTGTGCAAAGATGCTGGGTGGCAAGATCATGACATTCCATTGTAAGGTTCCCTTCTGGGTTTTTTCTTTTTTCTTTTTTTTTTTTTTTTCTTCTCTTCTCTCATCCCGAAGCCCTTTTCCTTCCTACTTTGTATCGCTGCATGGAACTGGGTGGGAAACAACAGGAAATCCAGATCCTGAAATGTACCTCTGGCCACTTTGTTTGATTTGTAAAATTACCCGACACTTTAACTCTTTCATCAGCTGGGGTCTGGATTACCTCACCGCCTTTTTTATCTAGCAAGAAAGACTTTGGTTTGGCAGGCTCGGTCCTCGTGGGGCAGCTGGTGGCCTCTATGGCTCTGATTTACCTGCGGTTCCAGAACCCAGGCCAGAGAGCTGTAAGGGGTTAATTCGTGAGAAGTGCTTTGAAGATGAAAAGGTCTTTTCATGTGTCCAGGCATTGTAGTTATTAATATTAATATTTGAAGCACACTGCTTTAATTGTAAATCGACAACTTCTATACTTAGCCATCAGTAGTGCAATAACAAACAGCAGGCACCAGCCCACCAGACTCTTCTGTTCTGGATCCACTGCTGGGGACATGGGGCACAGTCTGATTGCTGAGGGGCTCTTTGCCTCATAGACACCTTACACCCAGGTGCTAGTTACTAGAGGCGCCAAGAGGTGCTACAGCCCAGTCTGGAGAAATGTGGGTAATCCTGGCACCTGGCAGTCTGTGACCTTGGATTCTCTGCAGAGCCCCTGCCTCTAATTGCCTATTCAAATTTCCCAGGGATGGTGAAGTTCAAAAGCTAAGAGGATCAGAGCTGAATTTTGCGGATGAGCATTTGGACTCTATGGGAGGCTGTCTCTGTAACTGAGGAGAGGTCATTGAATGAGCACGGTGTGTTTGACTTTCTTTAAAATACAGGTGATTCTCGGTGTCCCACCTGGCTTACATAGAGGGGAGTCTGTAATAAGGTAGTATAGAGCTTTGAAAAAGAAAAGAGCCAACAGGAGCCAGAGGAGTTGGAAGTAATAGTGTAAGACATTGGGTCTGTGAGTGCGGGTTCCTAAGGAAGAACTGGGGTAAGCCAAACAATGTAGTGAGGACAGGAACTGGGCATGGAGATTTCTGCCTATGATCCCACACCGCCTCAGCGTGTTGGTAAATTTCTCACCCCTAACTCCAGTTCTGCTGAACGTGATGATGTTTTTGAATGGACAGTTTCATTTATCTCTATGAGGAAATGTAGTCATTCTTATGGCTTTCTTCCTTTCTCTTGTTGAGAGAATACATCTCAAGACCACCACCCCTGTACTTTCGCGTCTTCTTTTTATGGGTGGGCTTTGTGATGTTATTTATTGGTGAACAGAGACACAGCCTCCCCACCACAATGATTCTTTTCTCATTATGTATTCAAATTCCTCAGTGACATCAAAAAGCACAAGAGATGAGTATATGCCAGAAGTTGGAGCTCCCACCCTCCCTCCTTTCTTTCCTCCCTCTTTTTTTCTTCATGGGAAATTGAAAACATTTAGTATCTGAGTGACATTAATATGTGAGGCAGCAATTTAATGGCATTTATAGCAACTCTTGTTTCTTTAATCCTGGGAAAACTTAGACACAGAGAGCCTTCTTGGTCCCCTTAATTCTACCGAGGATGTAGCCTTACAGCCTCTTTTAATGCAGCCAACTCTCAGGAACTGTCACCCACCTGAAAGAGGAGAGCAAGCTAACTTTCTGTGCAGTCACTCAGCGTGTTCCAAGAGGTGTTCTGCACAGGCCACTTCATTTACATCAGTAGGGTGAGCTTTTGGTGAGACCTGACCAGAACAAAGAGAGTGTGAGCACTGGGCTCCTGGATTCAGTAACAGAAAGTCCAAACTCTAAGATGCACAGAAGCAGCCTGGATTTTGCTAGGTTTCTGGGAAGATAATGTGGAGAGGGCCTACTGTCTAAAGATGAATTTGTAAATTATTCATTGCTAAGAAGATACTGACTCTGGGAAAAACCTGCATGTCTGGATCGTCTAAGTGAGTAAACCATCCTAACGTGGTCTTATGTCCAGAGTAGACTTTGTTCCCAGCCTTGTGTGGTGAAGGGCACACAATATATGCATACACATTTTAAATTTTTACGTTATTTATTTTAGTAAATGTTCTGTGGAGAAAAAAAGGGCTAAAAATAAAACACAAAATAATTTTAATATTTAGAGTCTATGAATATTTTCTGAGTTCAAGTGACACAAAACAAAACTGTATCTTGGGCAGAGAAGGGGAGTAGGGAAGGTTGTCTGAGATAATATCTTTTCTCCTTAGAGCAGAAGATGGTGAATTTGATGTATCTATAGTGTGGGTGTGGTTCCAGAAGCTCCAGATAAAGCAGGGAACTTTGAATACCAATGTCAGGAGTCTATCACTCATGGGGAAAATAAGGTCTCTCTCTCTCTCTCTCTCTCTCTCTCTCTCTCTCTCTCTCTGTCCCTCCCTTCCTCCCTCCCTCCCTCCCTCTCTCCCTCTCTCCCTCCCTCCCTCTCTTCCTCCCTTCCTTCCTCCCTCCTTCCCTCCCTTCCCCACTCTTTCCTGCTTTCTTCCTTGCTTGCTTTTTTTTAAAAATAGTTTTCACAAACATTTGGACACTTGAGGAAATATTTCGAAGAATTTCTAAAGGTTCTTTGAGTCTTTTAAAAATTGGGACAAGGGGCTGAAGAGATGGCTCAGCAGGTAAGAGCACCGACTGCTCTTCCAAAGGTCCTGAGTTCAATTCCCAGCAATCACATGGTGGCTCACAACCACCTGTGATGAGATCTGATGCCCTCTTCTGGTGCATCTGGAGACAGCTACCGTGTACCGTAATAAATAAATACATCTTTAAAAATTGGAACAAGTCAACCTTCAGCCTTCTCTTTTGGTGCCTCTGGGTGTTGGTCCTTAGATGACTCCTGTGAGTAAGACCACTGCCAGTCTCTGCCTCCTCTGTAGGAAGGTCTCACTACACTCCTTGGCCTGAAATTCCTGGCCTTGAGTGATCAATCTGAGGGCTTCAGTTCCTTAGGGCTATAAAAGTATAAAGGACTAGCCACATTTCTTGGGAAAGACAGAAGTCTTGGCCATGCTTTGGCATGGGAGACTCAGAGTATCTCCTGAGCTACACATTTTGTCTCAGCCAGGTGTGTCTTGGCCCTAAGATCTGCAAACTTCTGCTCAGCCTTGGGCAGAAGTGTTTGCTTCTGTTTCCCAGGTGACTCTGCTTCCTAAGTTTTCATCTTAGTAAAAGGTTTTCTAAGTGTAATCGGGTGAGTTCAGTATGCTCCTGGGTGAGGTCCTTAGACTGTAGCCTTGTCCTGACATAGTCCTCTTAGTGGCCTGGAGCTGCTTATAAGCAGAACTGTGGGATTCAGATTCATGTGCACTTCATTGGGTGGCACTGCCTCAAACCAAAGACAACAACAGCTACAAAAATGGAAGTCCCAGACAAATATGGACCCTTTCAATGGTTTCTAGAGCAGCCTACTAACTTGACTGTATTTATAGCCAGTTGCTATAAGTGTTAGTCCACAAAGGTGGATATACGTAGACATGTATATATACATATATACACATATACACGTAGACACATATACATATATTCACATACATATATACATATTCTGGCTTATATATAAACATACACATATATGCATATGCATATGTATACACACACATATATGTATATATATTCTGGCATATATACATGTATATGTGCTTGGCATGCATTCATATATATATATATATATATATATATATACATGCACATGTATATATGTGTATGTGTATATGTGCATGTGTGTGTGTGTGTGTGTGTGTGTATGTACTCAATTCAGGAATCTGCAGTAGTTCCTGGTTTTTGTGACTGCAACTGCAGTCTTTGCAGGAGCTCTGTTGGACCTGTAAGAATATGTTTGCTTCTTGGGTGTATGCATAACAATAGTACAGGATGCCTAGCATTCACTGAAAACTATGCCTCTCTTGTCTTCTGAAAGTTCTCTACTAAAGACATTCATCCTATGGTTATAAAAGGAATTTTTTCTTGATGACTTAAATGTCCAGTTTTAGAAAAAGACGTGAAGATTTAGACCATGGGGTTTTAGGTCTTCGCCCACCCACTTCTCTCCTCTTGTCTCTCTCTCCTCTCTTTCTTCTCTTTCCTCTCTCTCTCTCTCTCTCTCTCTCTCTCTCTCTCTCTCTCCAGACAAGGCCTCACTGTGTACTGCTGACTTACCTGGAACTCTCAGCCATCTGTTTACCTCTGCATCCTGGGGTTAAAGATAAGCATCACAACATCTCATTCTTAAATAGGTAACCTCTGCTACCTTGAGCTGTAAAAATAATGCTAACGTATAATAACAATAAGATCCGTCTTTCCTACTAACAGTGAATGCCCAGTATCCTTGATAACACAGCTAAATGATTATAGTTTGTATATGCCTCCTCAGCAGTCCTCAAAGGGTTGGCATTCTTGTCTTCATTTTATGGTTGAGGAAAACTAAGACTGTGATGCTAAGAAATTCCAGGCGACGAATGGCACATTCAGGAAGGTGAGCCATGCCTACACACAATCTGCAACTCCGAAGCTTTTCTTGGCACCTCAGCTCTCTGGCCTTGGCTTATTGAAATAAAAATGAGCTGATTTGATTAATTTTTTTCTGAGTTGAAAATTCTGCAAAACCCCTTTGAGTAGCAGAATGCCAGCAAGCTGTTTAGCATTACACTGGGAAATTGGAACCTTAGAATTTGGGCAATAAAACAAATGAAACCCCACCATGAAAATCACAATTAGACATAGTCCCAGAAGTTGCTTGCCAGATTTGTGAGATCCATGTCGGCTGGTATCTTTTAATTCCGTTTTAGAGGCATATGTTTAAAACAATCCAGTCCCCCTGGTCTTTCTATGACCTTTCTGTTTTGTTGAGATCTTCTAAGAAGCAAAGACTCAATATAAATTTTAGATCGTAAATGTAGGTCACACCATGGATTGAAAAGAAATTATGTAAGATTCTAGACTCTTGGAGCATTTCTTTTAGCAGCATGCACTGGGTGAAAGTTGACAATTTCATCTTATAATTCTTCTTTGGGTTTGACTTGGCCAAGGATCTGTTTAACCCTGAACTTTAATGCATCCATGGTGGAGAAGAAAGGAGTACATAACATCATTCTTGCAGACTCTCCTGTGTTGTTTCCAGGTCTGAAGTCTAAAATAATCTTATTCAATTGTCATCACTTACCTTGGCCACAGTGCATCTGAAGGTCAAGTGTGCTCATTTGTTGCTCTTCAGGGTTACACACGGAACTGAAGAACAATACTGTCAGGGCAATGTTCTTATTATGGAGGGCCACTGCTCTTATGATGTGCTCCTACATGGAACCTGAGTGACTAGGGGGAGTAGATTGCTCATTTCTGACGTGTTTCAGAGACTACAGTTGTCACTGGCCTGGTGGAATTTGGAGGCTCTCAGAGCTCAGCAGAACCTTTCTGTCTATTGTTGACAATTCATTGTGACAGCATGGCAGCTACAGGGTTTCTATCCATGATGAAATTCAAAAGTCATCTATGAAGCACTCCTTATTCCTAGCCCCATAATGTATTACAGTAAAATCACCATTACAAAATTATTTTTAAATTGTATGCTTATGTGTGTGGCTGGATAGAGGGGCAGGTGCCTGCAGAGTTCGGTGAAGGATTGGATACCTCAAAATGAGTTATAGGACATTGGGGGTGCCTAATTTGGGTGCTAAGAACTGAACCCTGGTCCTCTGTGAGAGGTGTATTACTCGTAGCCATGGAGCCATCTTGCTAGCCCCCTTAACCGCTTTTTAGTCCTCTATAGAAAACATTAGTGAGATATGTCTCTCTGAAGAGCATATATATATATATATATACATATATATATATATATATATATATATATATATATGCTTATAACTTCATAATGGCACAAGACCATTTTAGTATTATAAAAAGATTAGTTATATGTATACTTAGAGGTCTTGGCAATGCCGAACTTAATTAGAAAGTCCAGAGGCAGAAAAATAGATAGGTGTGAGGGTTAGGTGATAGGTTTTAGAGAGGGATAGAGATAATTCCCAGTAATGTGGGAGAGATAGAAGACATGCTAATTGTGCTGCAGTTAGTACTTGCTATGGGAGAGCTCTGTGAAAGAGTAGGTGACCGTGGAAGATGCAGGAGAGGGCAGCACACATCATTCAGAACATTGTCTTTATCGGTCAAAGCCACCATTTAAAGTAGGAAAGGATACTTACTCCCGGGACTCTTCAGCCCTTAATGAAAATGAGGGTCATTAAATCGTAGGAGCGAGGAAGAAAGACTGCTCTCAGCTCTAACCACCCACTTTCATCCCTCCATGGTTCTCAACCCCCTTAACACTGCGACCCTTGAATAGAGTTCCTCATATTGTGGTGACCTCTAACCATAAATTATTTGAGTTGCTACTTTGTAACTGTAATTTTGCTCCTGTTAGGATCTGTGTTTTTCCATCCTCTTAGGCAATTCCTGTCCCGACACACAGGTTGAGAACCTCTGCCTCCCCCTATCCCCAGGATGTTCTGTTATTTAACATGAGCTCTCTTAAACTTGAGCTTTTACAAAACTGGCTGTGGTAGCCTTCATTGTGCTAACAGTTCAAAAAGATATCTACAAAAATGAGTGGAGAAATGCCATGGACCAAGTGTGGGAATTAAGATATGATGGAGGAAGACAGACAAAATAGTGTGGTACATTAATTAGATTAGAGATAAATGCAATGTTATCTGTAGTCATAACTACAAGTGGACACCCTCCACATTATTTGGTGAGATAGTTCTATCCTAAAGAGATCTGTATCCTTTTGGATATGCTCTGACATGTTCCTTTACCCAGTCAACAAATGCAGGTTGCATGATTGGTATGCACCATTTGAAAAAACATGGTCTCTCTTTCAGGCAACTCATGGGTCTAGGGGAGATGACAGCAGAGTATCATACTTTGTTGGAGTTCAGTGTCATTTACAAAAGGAAAATCAGGGTGGCCACGGAGTATAGGACACATCTGGATGGCATAGTCAGACTCCTGTTTCTATTCAACAAGTCAAACATTGAGAATATTCAGGAAAAAAGTTACAATAACCTTGAACATGTACAGACTTCTCTGTCAATATAAGCAACTAGGGCATATAGGGAAGTCTGGGCCAGCTTGGTCTATGTATAAAAAGACTCCATCTTAAAAAAATGGCAGTAACAATATAATGTTGGTTAAGTGTATGTTATGAAACACAGAATATTGGTATGTATTTACAGTCTTAAGAGAAAACAATACTTACTGACATAGAAAAATGCCTTATGTCAAATATTAATAAAAAAGCATAGGATAAAACAGCAGATTAAAACTATATCATGAAGACGATTATCTGTGGATAGTAGGATTGCAGATTTTTTTTTACAGCCATTTGAAGCTTTTCTGATTTATTTCTCCCCACATCTAGGTATTTATTAGTTGGTGAAGAAAATATAAGGACTAACTATAAAATAGCACAGATCAGTTCAAAAGAACCATTTCATTAAGCCAGCATAAAAGTGACAGTTGATTTCTAAATTTAAATAACGGACAACAAACAAAAAGCAACTTTTCAAGTCCAGTTTTCAAAAGTCAAACTGTTTGCTGGCATTCAGAAAGCGAACTTTAAATTAAAGGAAGTCACCAATTTCAAGACTTTCTATTTCCAATTTAGTGTTTTGGGGTTTTGTTTTGTATTGTTTTGTAAGAGAAAAATGATTTCAGAGCATGCGCGTTTTAAAAACATTTGTAATAAACGCATGCTACCATGTTAAGCATTTGGAGAGATTATTTACTTTGAAATAGGAGTTCACTTTGTAGTCCAGGCTGGCCATGAACTCACCATGTTTCTGCCTCAGTCTTGTTTGGTGCTAGAGTTCTAAGAGCTTGAGGAATAGGTGGGGATCAAGTGTGATTTGCTGGGTAATTGGTTAAGGGCATAGATGTTCTCTAAGAACCAATCATTTCAAATTAAAAGCCCTTGACTGATGAGACCTTACCTACAGATGGCATCAAGCAGGGCAGAGCTGTGTGAACTGGATTCTGCTTGATCAAGGCGCATCTCCCCAGGGTCCCTATTCTTCTGTTGCTTTGACCTCACACATCCCTGTTGCTTGCTAATCTCTGCTTTGTGATTACTGTCTCTAGACCTTGGGCGATGAGACCTGGCAGGTCCTGGCAGAGTTACAAGGCCCTGCCTGGACTAGGTGCAACTTGAAATCGCCATATACTTTACAAAGACAAACACTTTCTAGAAGTGAGTGGAAAACTAGTTTTCAAGAGTTATATTGGATATGAGACATCCCCATAGGCTAGACTGTTGAATGTTTTTTGTTTGTTTGTTTGTTTGTTTGTTTGTTTTAACTGATATCGTTAGCTTACTTGGTTCCTAAGGTCTAGGATGAAGAAGGTAGAGAGGCACAGCAAAAGAAAGGGTGAAGCTGCAGGGTCGGATGTCACTGGGCCAGCTGACCATGCATCTTAGACTTCTTCCTCATTGAAAGGGGGCTAACAACAACCAAAGTGCAGGTTTTCTAACGTAGATGCTAATCCACAGCAGGTATTTGCATATCAGTCACAGGGTATGACTCAGCGGGAACCCAGCGATGTGAGGTGGAGGGATGGATTAAATCTTGCTCTGGGGAGCTTGATTTTTAGTGAGGTAGGGCTTGTAAGGGAAAAAAATGACCCAGTGCCTGACGAGCCTGCTTGTATGGGGCAGTGGAGAAGATAAGGCGACGTGAAACAAGTAGTGCCGCGAACATGGAGCAACAATTACTGCTTAGAAATGGACTTGGAGAACGCTCATTTCTAGCAGTCGTTATCCAGACCTGCAATCTCTGCAGAGCCTCTGATTTTGTAAAACAAACGCACTTCCAGCTGATCCATCTCTTCCATGCTTAGTCTTATGAGGATTGTTTATCCGTCCACCCACCCACAGATTTAAAAACATCAAATTTCTGTCATGCAAAATGAAAAAAGCAGAGAACCTACCTTCAACTAGTTGAGAATCAAGTGGGAGAGATAAATAGAAACAGATGTTGGTAGAACCGGTGTGATAACGTGCAAACAATAGGCAGATAATACGTTGGAGAGTTTTGGAGAGGAATAGCTAGCCCCTGCTGGAGTGAAGAGTAGCCGAGCCAGGGGCGGGGGGCACTGAGGTCTGATATCAGCCTAAAGCCTTCAGGAGACACAGGGCTCTCAGTTCTTCGGGAAAACTAAGTACAGAGGGCATTTCCAGGTTCATTTCAAGCAAAGTAGGGCAGAGGGGGGAGAAGCTGAGTGGAAGGTTGCCGATACAGCGGGGCTCTGTGGGCTGTGGACTTGGAGAGAGTATCGAAGGTGGAGGATCCGAGGTTAGCAGCCTGACTTTGGAAGCACCCATTCTGTTAACTGGGCAGTGCTGGTTCCACTGAGGAAAAGCAAATTCAGCTCGGGGTGATTCAGTGTTCCCAAATGTTCCCATCGTTTCTACACTGAGACAGGTCTCAGGGCTGCTTCTCAACTAGAGAGGAATCAGACGGTTGTTTTTTCTTTAGGTAATACACATGCGCAAAGCCAAGCCAAGAAGTTCAGGTCCAGCTGATGTTCAAGTAGTCATGTGGGAGGGAGTTCTTGTGGGCCAAAAAGCCAAGAGGAGAAAGAACACACACACACACACACACACACACACACACACACACACACACACCCTTTTGCATCTTCGGAAAGGGTTTGAGTTCCAGCAGCTGTTCTATGTCACAATCTGCAAGTTGGAAAAGGGGCAGGTTCTTTTTTTCTTTCTCCAAAAAAATAATAAAGCAGCAATCCGTTTCTGTCCCAGAGTTATTTCCTGTGATGAGAGCCCTTGAGATCCCTGGCAACTCCCTCTTTTCAGTTTCCTCCCTGGGCAAAGGGCTTTTCCCCAAGGGAAGTGTCATTCATGCTGTGGAGCGTATGGTCCAGCACAGAATGCAGCAGATGTTCGGCCAGAGGTTTCCTCCCTCCCGCCATCAACTGGAAGAGAAAACATGTTTCCACCGGACCTTTTCCAAGTGTGTTGCTATGAAGGGGAGTGTTGTCTGGCTGGCAGACAGAAACTCTTGTTGTCTTTGAGCTGGGCTCCAGCACGATACTGCCAATTCACAAAGTTCTGTCTCTTGCAGATGTATATGAAAACTGCACATGCAGAAGGGTGAAGGTCCTTGGCTGCTAGGGGAGTCCAAATGATTCATAGGGCCATGTGGTTAAACCTCCCTCTTCAATCTTCCACGATTTCCTATTCTCTGTGCCCCACAGAACCAACCACTGCTTAGGTTTTCCATATTTTTGGCAAACTACTGATCACAATGCGATACAGTTATATGTGAATGAATCTCTCTTCTCCACTGCTGAAGCCATAGACTGTCTTTCTCAGCTTTCTTATCCTGCGTCTGTTAGAAGTCAGGAGTCTGTGTTTTGTTTACTAGTGTGCCTCAAGGCTCCAGCACATTGCTTCATACATAGAAGGAGCAGAGTAACTATTGAAGCAATAAATAGATTTTTAATAAACCCTGCTGTATGGTTGTGAGATAGAGGACAGGCCTGTTGGGACCATGGGATCTCTGCTGGGTTTTGGAGGGAAACCAGAAAGTTTACTGGTTCCCAGGAAGTAGCAATCCCTCGTGCCTGGACATTTCCAGTATAAAGGTACAAACCATCTTGCAGGACCCTGGGGGGGCTGGCTGGCATTTCCTCAGGCGCTCTCATCACGGTAAGCCATTTTCAGTATAGGGGATTCAGTTCAGCTTTGAAGTCTCATCCTTGTATATATCAATACATTTTGAGAGTGACTTGTTAAGGCCTTTAAACTTAATTTTCAGGTTAAAACAAAACCAAAAATCAATAACAGAGAATGCTTCAGTGACAGAGGGGACATTGAACAAGAAGACACCATCTCTACAACACCTGGTTGGCACAGGTCCACATTGGTCCGTGTTGTGTAGATCTACCTCCTAGTCCGTGCTCATTGTCCAGCTCAAAGTCCAAGTTATGGAGCTGCACAGTAATTTTAGCAAAATCATTGGACAGACAATAGATGGGGGCAGTGTTCTTGGATGGCCGTCCTTGATCTTTCTTAGACACTCAGCATTAGCACTGCAGAGCTTCTCATAGCTTCTCATTAGCTTCATTTGTTGCAGCAGGGACAAGATGAAACCCTAACTAGCATAGCTGTATTCTGGGAATACAGCCCTGTGAACATAGCTATGTCACTGGCTGTCAGGCACTATCAACGTAGGGAACTGAAACAGCACATTGGACACAAAACCAATCTCTGTACTTTCTATGTTCTGAAATAGGCCGATTGATGGAAGTATACACAGGAATGAGGGGGGCAGGAGGGGTGGCCACTGGAGAAGCAACGGGGGTGGGGGTGGGATGAAAAGTCACTTCCTAACAATAGGAATTTGGCCTTTGAACGATAGGCTAGGAATGTAATCTTCTCAATCATTCAAGAGAGGCATATTTTTATGTGTAGTATTGAATTTATGAAAGTGTGTGAACTTTTGCACTCTGGAGAGCACTCAACTCAACAGAAATGTTTGATATATCAACGATTTTCTTGGTGACCAGTAGCTTGCTGGAAAATCCCTCTAAGTCAGAATGTTCATAGAACATTCTTTGCATTCAGACTTCCAACAGAGATAATAGCTCTCAATAAGAACATTTTTATTATTTTTTTTCGAGCCCTTCTCTTGATAGGAGATGAATTTGTCCAGTCTTTTTGAGAGAGCATCTGTCTATCTCTGTGCCAAGGATTGGGGTTCTTCATGGAAGTTTTTTTTCCCCTTTCTTCTTCCTCTAAGACAATCTATTTATTCTTTTATCAATAATTTATTTATTCCATATGGAATTCTTGCTGGGTGACAGGCCTGAGTGGGCTTGTGGAGACATGAAACATGGGTGGAGGTCTTATTTAAAATGACACACAAGAATTAGTCCCTGCCTAGAAATTCTGTAAAAGGTTTCGATTCTGTCACTGTCTGCCATGTCTGCAGCACACAGACATGATCTGCTATCTATGTGGGTTGGCTATGTTAGGGTCTATTTCACCTCGTCCCCGGCTTAGGTTATCCACCGTTCTGAATTCTGTTTACTTCTCTGCCTCACAAAGAACTCAACAGGATGGTTGCTGGGAAGGCTCCTAGGTCTACGATTGGATGCCTTTGGGGGGTTAATGTCCCCACAGCCCTGTGCAGCCAGAGGCTCAGTCGATGTTTTCTCTTGTGCAGGTGTGGAGAACAGAATGAGCTACTATGTGGATCCCACTGTGGGCAGCCCCTCCACTTTCTCTGCACCTCATCCTGCAGTGGCGGTGAGTGATGATCTCTTCCCTGCTTCCTTCCCTTACCCACCCAGCCTCCTCCGTGCATTTCTTCTTGCCCCTGGACTCAGTTTGGACCTCTTGGAAGAGTTCTATTATGAGATTATGTACATTTTCTGTGAATAAAAAATAGAAATCCAAGAATCCTGGATTTGTTGAAGGTTTTTAGTTTCAGAGAATGTGCCTCCTCTTAAGGAGCTATTGCATGGTGTCTAGAGACATAATGGGCCGTCAAATTTTGGGACGGCTACCATCCCTTAGTTGGAAGAGTCCAGGTATATAGGTAAGTTTCTACAATACCCCAACAGCTCCAGAGCAAGGATATGCAGCTCTCAAAGTTGGTTATCCTTCAGGCAAGAATGCTGGTCTAGGACAGCTTCACATTTGATGGCAGATCCTGCTACATGCCCAGATTGTTCTAAGTAGGCTTGATTTACCTGTAAAACATCACTTTAAAAAGTGAGACAGTGTTCCCATCCCAAGGGGTTCCATTTAGCATATTATTTTAATAAACATCTTTTTTTTGAAGTAGCAAGAAGAATAATTTTATTTTTGAGGTTACCACAACATGAAAACTTGTATTGAATGCTGCAGTATTAGGAAGGTTGAAAACCACTACTGTATACACACACACACACACACACACACACACACACACACACACCTGCACACAGCCATCTCTCTGGCAATCAGCAACACAGACATTAAAAGGCAGGCTTACCAGGACGTATCTAACCCTCCACTCTGGATGGGCATCTAGCAGATGAGCACAGCTGTGCTTTACCTGTAAAGACCTGCTCTAGCCAGGGAGTGTTAAAATATAGCAGAAGAAAGAATGCTGGAAGGAAAAATGGCTTGTCATCTTGTCCATTGTATTAAACATCTTTCAAAGTCAAGTCTTTTCTGGTCCTGAAAGATTACCAGGTAGCTGAGTCCCACAGTTTGAACTAAAAGTCCGATTAGCATTCGTTACTTTCACTAGAAGCATCCTTGAAAAAAACATCATCATACACAGTTGTTAAAACTCTGAAGTTCTCAGGCAATGGCCCTTTGATGAAGAACTCATGTTCCCTGCCCCCAGGTCCAATCTGTCATGAGCAGGGCATGGAGTCTTCTGGCTTGTAAGGTCAGCTCCTCTCGAGACTGTAATGAAGGATGGGATGTCATAGCCAGGAGGTAAAGAAAGAACACTTTTGGCAGCTGTCTGGCTTTTGTGTGGTAGGGGTTTGGCTTCCAGGTACTTACATGGTAGGTGTGTGGGACCCTTTCATATGACCAGAGAAGTGCTATTTTTCTGTTATGCTATGCTGGCTAGCCCTTGTGGGCTCTGGAAGTCCCTCTAGTACTGGCTCATTGGCTCTTTCCTGCGTAATCCTTCTTTGAACACCACACTGCTGGCCTACCTCGAGGAGGGCAGGTGTGGGAGGGCTAGACTGCTTATGGTTTTAACTAAACATAACATAGGCTGGTTTATTTTAGGGTCAGGGTTATGTCAAGGTTCCTTCTGACAAGGAGGAAGTGTGGAGGATGGCCAAAGGAATTACCTTATTTGGGCCCATGTAGACAGGATACTAGGAAGCATCTTGAGCCGTGCAGAAGGTAGGGGTAATGATTACCTACTAACCACTTCTCAGAGCTGCAGGCTTTGGAACACATAGCAATATGATCAGGGTCAAGGGAGGGTTCCCAGGGTGCTGTTCTACATGGAATATACTGATACCCCAGAGGTTAAATGAAATACACATTCAAAATGTCTTTTGATAAGACTGTTTAGGGAACATCCCTGTCTGAGGGTAGGGTGACCATATTGAAGAGTCCCAATTCTTTCACCATAGTTCAAACATACTCTTTTTTATAAATATGATGCCTATATTTTCCAAATGAAAAATTCAAAAACTGTCCTACAAGGCTTTATAAACAAACAAACAAACCTGTGAGTATATCTTATAAAAGAATTCTAGGCTGGCGACATTGTAATGGTCTGATTTCCTGTCAGGCCCCAAGTTCCCCAGAATAACAATTCAAACTCAAAATAAAAATAAAACTACCCAGGCCATACAGCTAGGCTTATTCTCTGACTTGCTAATAACTTAAAATAATCCATTTATATGAATCTACATTCTGCCACGTGCTCAGGTACCATGTGGCTGTTTCATTGCATCTTCCCTGGCGAATCTCTCATGTTGCCATCATCCCAGAATCCCTTCTGCCAGCCAGATGTCCCACCTTCTATCCTGCCCTTTCCTATAGGCCATAGGTTTTTAACTGACAGGTGATGCATCCATACAACACACAAGAGATTCTCTCTACAGGAGATGGCTCTGTGGGTAGAAGCACTTGCTTGGAAAGCATGATCATCTGAGTTAGGCTTTCGGATCCCATGTGAAGGTGGAAGGAAGTCTGAGCCCATAAAGTTGCTCTTCGACTCCATCAGGCTGCCACACACATCACGCGCACTTTAAAATGTTTCTAAGATTTAAAAACAGTTTTGCCTTTGTCTGAAGGCTACTGTGTTATGCAGAGTCAAGCAATATGAACTCAGGGCTACTTTATAACAAGTGATCACTGAAGGCTTTGGGAGAAGGAAATGTACCTGAGTGTACACTGCATGTCAGCTTGAGAGTGACCTGAGAGAGGCTGTCAGCCACTGGCTGGCTCAGGCATCTGCCACACAGTCCTAGACTGTGCTAATAGGACTTGCGTGCTTGCCCCGTTGGCTGCATGTTAAATCGGTGGTACCAAAGAGCATCATCCCAGCCAACAAGTTCAGCTACTGACGTTTGCAAAGTAAGTCCCACAGGACAATCCTCACCCAAGCTATCTCTCAGAGTTTTGTTTGTTTTAAGTGTGGGGTGTGTGTGTGTGTGTGTGTGTGTGTGTGTGTGTGTGCACGTGCGCGTGTGCATGTGCGCGTGTGGATTTGCATGTAGCCTTGTTGAATCCTCTAGAGGTGAAGTCACAGGAAGATGTGAGTCATCTGATTTGGGTGATGGGAACTGAAACTACATCTTCTGTGGGAGCAGTATGTGCTCATAGCTGCTGAACGGTCCATCTCTCCAGTCCCCATCTCAGAGGTGTTGAGATTAATTCTGCATCCCGTCATTCTCTCCAAGATCTAGAAAATCCCCTTTTGTATCTCCCTCTCCTCCCCTCCCTTACCTTTTCATTCTTTTATATAGTGCTGAGGATTGAGCTCAAGCATGCTAGACCAGTGTTCTACTTCTGAACACTAAACCTCCAGCCACCTTTATATTTGTTATAAAAACCTGAGACAGGGTTCCCTTAATCTTCCCATACTAGTCTTGACCTTGTGATCCTCCAGCCTCACCCTATTAAAGAGCTAGAATTACATGTCTCTGACACCCAGTCTGGCCTCTTTTGTTTATTGTATTTTTCCTTTCTGTTATGATTGATTGACTAATAGACTCTCTCTCTCTCTCTCTCTCTCTCTATATATATATATATATATATATATATATATGTATATATATATATATATGTGTGTGTGTGTGTGTGTGTGCGCGCATGTGTGTACACATATATAATTTGTTTCTATCTTCATATACTCTAGGTCACAGAAGGAGAAACCACCTTCCTCTTGTTCCTTAAGATGAGGTTGGAGCTCTCAGGACAGCTTTGGGATACACCTGGACTATATTCTTTTTTTTTTTTTTTCTGCTAAAACAAAACTTTTGAGATTGGATAATTTATAAACAAATAATCAAAACAAACAACAACAACAACACATTATTTTTAAGCTCCATTCTAGAGTCCAATAAGCCTAAAACTCCAGGGCTATATCTAGTAAAGACTTTCTTGCTGTGTTCTAAAGATTGTGAAGTCATCTTTGAGTGTCAATTTATAAATGTTTGTTGCAGTTTTCCTTTTAACCCAGCTAGCTCACAAATAATCGAGACTGGACTATTATATTTATTTAACAAGCTTTAAGGGACAACAACTGAGTAATTAGTATTTTAATCTTCCGAGATTATCGGGCTACCTCGAAGTTAAAATTCCAGTGATATTTTGCATTTTAGCACTGGTCTGGCTCTCTGGGGTCCAAGTTCTTTCTTGTGGTGCCTCCCAGACTCTCTTTCAGTGGCTAATGTGCACTTCCCCTCTTTCTCCATTCTCCCTCCCCTGGCTCGGAAGAAGTCCAGCCCTATTCTTTTCCCTGCTCAGTCATTGGCTGATCAGCTTCTTTATTGACCAATAAGGGAATAATTAGGGGAGCAATGGACACAACATTAAGAAATGAGATTCTCAGAATAAGGATTGCAACCAGATGTGGGGTCCAAAAGGAACCAGCATTTGGATAATTCATGGCTAATCTTTACATGGTGCACAATAACATTGTATCTACAAGCTTGGGATGTGGAGTTTGAGAGTGAGTGGGTGGGGGGAGGGGGATGAGCATAAGAGAGTGAGGCCAGGAGGAACCTAACTGAGCTCAGTTCTTCTCATCAGGAATCTGCCTCTACAATCATAAGGCTGGCTGGCTCAGGACAGCACAGTCTTTGTTCTCAGTCACTATCGATGGTTCCACTCCGAGGTTTATCATAACAGTGATTAAATTCTTACCTGGGTTGTAGGGGATGATTCAAAAATGATAACCACAGGTTGTAGAAGACCACTTCGAAAAGCACATGCATGTTGGAGGCAGAAAAACCTAGTTTGTTATTCCTTAAGCAGCAAAAAGTGAGCAAACCAGTAGCACTTTGAACCATGGCATTTCTGTCTACCAAACAGGTGACTATAATCTGCCGTGAAGGTCACAGTGCTACTTCTATTGGACACTCTTGTCCAGTGCCTCCATGAAGGTGATCTTGGTTAATTCCTCTTATTTTCCTATCACTCACCTTATCTTTCCTTTCTATTTTGGCTTCTTAAATTATGTTAAAAAGATAATTGTCATGGGGTGTGGAGAAGAGAAGATTTTCACTTGTCTCTACAGGGGTACTGTTAAACAAGATGGGGGTTAGGTGGTGACACTCTTGTTAGGAAATCTCCTTGCTTCATGCTCCCTTCAATGAGAAAGAGCCCTCTTACCACCAGATCAAATTTCTCTTGTCATGGGCTGGTGGTTTTCAGCTCTATTGTGTAACCAGACCTGGTTCTCTTGTCTAGAGTAGTTCGCTTTAATAGGGCCTCCTAGGACAGATTCTCTTCTAAGCCTTGGCTCTGGCTGTTGATAGCCTCCTTATGTCTATCACTCATGCTTCAGGTTTCCAGCTTCTGGGTGTGTTCATGGAGTGATCATGTGCTGTTCCTGTGCTGTGTGTTTGGCCACCATGCTTGCTACTGTGAAGCCGTAATAGATACTACCCAGGCTCTGTGGGAATCAAGTGGAATTGTGGTTAGTGCTTTGTTTAGAAAAGTGGAAACACTCACAAGAAGTTCAGAATCTCAGTAGAAGCCAGAAAAGATATTCTTTTTCTCTTGTTGCTTGGGTGCAATGTTGGCACTTATGAAAGTATGGAAGTTTAATAGAGTAACTACATATGTATATGTGTGTCTGTCTATCTACCCATCTATCTATCATCTATCTATCTATCTATCTATCTATCTATCTATCTATCTATCTATCTATCATCTATCTATCTATCTATCTATCTATCTATCATCTATCTGTGTGTCTGTCTACCTGTCCACCATCTGTCTGTCTTTTAATCATCTATTTTTCTACCATCTTAGGTAACTTGATATTTCTGAGCTGTTAGGGTCAGCCAGTACAAACTAGATAATTTCAGAGTCAGGCTACAAGTTGAATATTACAACATCAGAACACAAAGGCCCTACATGGTTAAATAAATTGCCCAACTTCATAATACCAGCAAAGCATAGAATGTGACCCTAATCTCCTTTTAAATCTATTTTTATTGCTATCACTAAATTTATGAGAGTAGGAAACTTATAAAGAGAAAGTTATTGCCACACAGAAGTTATTCTTCCTCTGGAAGCTAAGAAGATCAAGGCCTTGATAGGTTCTGGGTCTTGTGAGGCCCTTTCCAGGATGGCGCCTCATTGCTGTGCCTTCTAAGGGAGATGAATGCTCTGTCCTTTCAGGGCTGAAGGATGGGAAGGACTGAACCTACTTCCTCAAGCTATCTTACAAGGGTCTTATATTATCTGTGAGCTGCCACACAATGATTTTCTCACCTCCTGGATGCCCCAACTTTTAATGTTATCATATTGGTGAGTACATTTCAAAAATAGGCCTGGGGAAATGGTGGCACAAGCCTTTAATATCAATACTCAGGGAGTAGAGAAAGGTGGATCTCTGTGAGTTCGAGGCCAGCCTGGTCTAAAGCGAGAGTTCCAGGACAGCCAGGGCTACACTGTGAAACCCTGTCTTGGAAACAACACCACCATCAACAACAACGACAACAACAAAAGATTGTGGGAATGTATTCAATCATAGCAAGTCCTTACTACAGTATTCATTTTGTTTTTATTTATTTATTATTTTGAAGTAGGATCTGGAATTCACTTTGTAGACCAAACAGGACTCAGACTCATAAAGATTGGCCTGCCTCTGCCTCCTGAGTGCTAGGATTTAAGTTGTGTGCCCTATTCATTTTTCAAAAAGCTATTTGGTAGCATATGGAGACTTAGAACCAACTTTTATTCATGTACCTTATTTATGAAAACTTGGCTTCCCATGACTTAAGAAAGAGCCACATTTCTCTACATAGACCACTGAGCAAAGTGCAAAACTGTTATTTATCCTGGCTGCCATGTTCTCCTGACTGGATTCTACCCCAAGATAGCAAATCAGTATTACCATACTCCTCACACCATGGGGTCCCTGAAACTGTCATCCCGTGAGGGTACTGGTACAAGTTTAAGGGCTTCTGGCTGAGTGAGGGGTAACAGAGAGACCCTAGGAATTCGAAGCTGACAATTGATATCCATTTCACCTAGAAATGTCTCTCCACAAGGCAGTAAGGTCTTCAGACTTCCAGGGACTTGTTAACACTCCACCATTCCCACGCTGTTGCACTGGGTCTCGGTGAACGTCGGATGTGAGTGGAAGCCTTATGGTCTGCAGGGAAGCCAAAAGCAGCTCCCCACGAAGAACACCACCTCTGTCACTCAGCCCTCTGTCTTGCTTCTTTTTGTTTCCCAGAGCCTTTAGAGGGTCAAGCTTGCCCTTTCACCAAGGTCCAAGCCTATCACTCCTCATTGTTTTAAAAAGAATTTCCTGGCCTTGAGTCTAAAATTAAATTGCCCCCTGGGACTTTGCTATTTTGTATGTTCCTGCCTCTCCTGGTGGCTATTACCACCCCATTTTGTGCCCCCTCCTTCCCAGGCACCCCCAGGAGAGCTCAGAAGACATTGGCTGTGCCTCCCTCCCCAATTCTCAACAGAGAAAGTAAGTCCAGGAATCAGCTCTATGTCCCTGTACTATTTTGAGGCCAAACACGGCCTGATAAGAATTCTTTCTTAGCACTGCCCAAAGAATTCTATAGACATGCTTGGCAGTCCGAGAAAGGAAGAAGGAAGATGCCTTACACAGCATCTTGTAAGACCCAGAGACTTCCGGATCTATTAGAAGTCTGTGGGATGTCTTATGCATTGCAGTATTTTATAATCTTCACCGCAGGAGAACTCAGTAATTGCTCAACCTCAGGAACTGCCTAAGCCCCACTTTTTCCTTCTGAATAGTGGGTTATATGGGAGGAAAACACTGAGTGTGCCTTTGGGAAGCATAAGGACACAGTGTGAAGGCTCAGTACGTGACAGGGACACTGCCATGAACACACATTCTGACTCTGACAACTTTTGGCCCAATGGACTTGCTTTTCTCTCCCAAGGGGCAGTTGATCTGAAGATTGCCAGTTACAAGGTCAGGAGAAGGAATGTGTTCAGGTCAGCAAAATGGAGAGTTTGAGTTGGCAAGGAACTTGCAGATCATCAAGCTCTCCTCCTCCGGAAGCAAAAGCTTAGGGAGGTCAAGTGACAGGCCAGAGGTTATACAGCTCTGTGGTGGTAGAACAGGGCTGACACACAAGCATCCTGCTTTATAGGCCTCTGTGTTCCTGGTAGAGTATGCAAGTGTCTGACATTCCCAGAACATAACCCAATTATCCTAGATGACATATCACAATGTCCATCCTGCTCACTGCTGACTCTACTGTAACTCTGGATTGAAAAACATCTTGAAGTGTTTATTGGGCCATCTATGTTTATGGCTTAAATCTAAACCCTGGACTTCAGTAGTCAACCAAGGGAAAGGCAGTGTGTCTATCCAGACGCAGGGAAAGGAGAGGCAGGGGGCAGTTACTGAGCAAACACCTGCAACCTGAAGGCTGTTTGGCTAAAGCTGGAGAGGCACTGGAAGAAGCTCCCACACTTACACAGATACACTGAGGCCACCTGTTTCTGATTTGGTATTATAAAATATCCTCTTATTCTTTCTTTTCAATTCTGGGGGACTTTGGGGACTGTGAACAAACAGAATGGCTTTGGGATGTAGCAAGACTAGTAGGGGAGGGGAAATGGTGGCTCTGGAGACATAGCTGCCTGCAGGCTAGAAGGAACAGTAGCTGAACCTGACTCTGATGCATGAAGCAGAGAGGAAGCACAGACAGGGACCTTTCATTGTAAGAAGAGTGGATTGGTCCCCTGAGAAGATGTCCAGTACATTTAGCCCACCCTTAGAGCAAAGTAGTGATAAAGCTGTGTCTTTGGTCTTCTGGATTCCAGAGTTAATGTAGGTGGGACTTTGAGGTAACAGGCTCCTGGATGCTCTCCCATTATGCTGCTCTGCAGAGATGCTCACTGAATTGTTCTTCACAGTAAGGATGATAGAACATGGCAAAGACTACAAGAACTATTATTCTTTGGCTATTATTCATGGTTCCCTGTTCCCATTCTTTCTTAGTGGACACTTAGAAACCACTACTCATGTTTAAGCTCACTGTTGGCCACCACAACTGTATACAATTACTATATTTTTCTTCTATAACGTTTACCTATTGCCTCTTTTTTTTATGCCCTCATTTCTCATACCATTACAGACCTATGGATCTAAATTGTCTCCCACAGGCTCATGTTTTAGAGTCTTGGTGGGCCAGCTTGTGTTATGACTTTGAAAGCCATGGAGCCTTCAGGAGGTGGGGCCTGGATGACACAAGAAGTGACTAAGAATAGTGCTAGAACATCCCTATTCCATTCTATGTTCTTGATCAGCTGCTATAGTCACTGTGGCGCACTACAGTGCCTCAGACCAAGCTGTTTGACTTTGCCATCCCTGATATGGTAGACTATGGCCTTGTGAAACTTCAAGGCCTAATAAAAAGTTTCTACCCTTGAGTTGTTTCTGTTGGACATTTTCTTATAGAGACAAGAAAAACAAAGGACAAAAGAGCTATATTTTATGGTTTCCCTTTTTGCTTTACCTGCCGGTCTCCCTGAATCTGTGCTCAAACTAGAGTCTTTGTGTAAGCAGCTCTAACTTCACTCTTTCCTGTCTTGGAGACTGCTCTACTGAGTGGCTCTGCCACCCCCCTGTCTAAACACAGCCCAGAGCAACATTGTTTTTCCCCTTCCTTACATATTCCCCGAAGCTCAGCATTTTCACGGTACAAGAGCAAGCGCTCGATGTATCTTGGATTTCTTTTCTTTCTTTGCCTCATTCAAGAAATCATGCTGACCCTTCCTTTAGAACGCTGCACCTCTGTTTCTACCTTCACCCCTGGGATGACACAAATCTATGTCTTTCTTCCTAGCTGGATTAGGCCAGATTAATGAGGCTTCGTGTGAGGTAGGTAGCCAAACTCCACAATTAATCTGAAGACTTATCTTGATGCAATTTTAAAAATCATAATCAGCTAAAAATTATTATGGAAATAAATGTTTAATTTAAATAATTTGAAAATAAAAAATGATACCTGGGTCAGTAGTATAGATTTATGGTCTTGCCTCAGCTCCATGTAGCTTGATAGGACTCTTACTGACTGTCCCACCTCTTCACCTTCTTCTACTGCCCAGTCTGTCCTACTTAGCACCATCAAATGATTCTGTCTAGAATGTATTGGGTTAATAAGTCAGATAGACTACCTTCATATTCTGGTATTTATGTCTTGCTCCTTGCTTGTTGTACCTTCAGTCTGATTTTGTGCTTATCACACTCATTACAGGTACCCAAGACAGTGCTTTTCTCCAAGGTTTGTCCCCATCAGAGAAAGTCTCCAGCTTTCTCTGACTTGCCCGAACCTTGTTTCGTTCCTCTTTCTGTAGTTGTTGTGTCTGTTTTGACCTTTGGTCCTGCCTTCTTCTTTACCTTTTGATTTCTTGGCCATTCACCAATGTTCAATATCAACCAGTCTATAGCTCTCCTCTTAGTTTGCCTTCTCTAGAAAGTCTTCCCTGCCACCTTTCTTTGCTACTTTGCGGGTTCTTTTTCTCCCACTCCTTATCTATCTGGTTTCAGGTTCTACCACTAGATAGGAGAGAAAAAAAAAGACAGGGAAGAAGGGAGGGAGAGACAGAGACCGAGACAGAGAGACAGACAGATAGAAAGACAGAGTGAGAGATTCCTGAGTCCAATTTCTTTTCTTTTTCTTTTGTTTTTTTTCTGAGCATGACTACTAACAAACTCCAATCTACCCTGCTGAACGACCAACAACCGCTGACCCTGCCTCTCAGGGTCCTTGCATTTATATACCTTCTGAAACGTTTCCAGAATTCCAAACATCACACAATCGCAAAAACTATCTGCAGCTGATAAAACCATGCTTTTGCTAGAGCAAGAGGCAAATCATGAGCAGTACTGCAGATGTCTGAAGTAGCCCTGCATCCTTATACCTGGGATTTAAATGACTCAAAAATGTCACTACAATTGTCCTCTTCCCTGGTACTTACTACTGTTACACCCTCTCAGTGTGACTTCCTGTTTACTTCTCTGTTAGCTCCCATTGTGTGATAATTTTTTTTTTTTTGCTGGGGAGACAAATACACATCTAATCACCCTAGATAGTCATCCCATGATAGACAAAAATATGGATATCACCAGAGTACACCTTGGTCAAACAATGAGCTTTATTGAATTTACTAAAGTAATACAGGTGGGGGGGTTACTTACAGGAGCAGAAAATGACCCAAATATATCAGTATCACCAAAGCCTACCTCAGCATGGGTGACAACTCACAAAAGGTGGGAGCCTGGAGCATACTGCAAAACCTCCAGGCAGTTCAACAGGTTGGAGAGCATCCCTTCAAGTGACACAGTTGACTCAGTTCCTCTATACCTCTTTCAGGCAGCTTGCCTGGTTTCTGTTTCTTCTAGGCAGCTGGTCTGGTCTCAGAGTCCTCTTTACTGCTCAGTTATGGTCCTCTGAGAGGACTCTCAGTTCTTATTGCTTACTCTGACAGGGAGGGGCTTAGTGAATCTGGTCAGTTTCAGGGACTTCCTGAAGCTATTTGAGTAGTTTACCTTCCTGCTTTAGGAGCTTCCGGACCGGATGGAATGTTTCAATCTAGGAAGAAACTGTTGTGCAGCTTGTCAGGGTGTGTTTCATTTCTTGCTCCTGTTATATTCTTAGAATCCTATGCAATACCTGCCGTAGACTAAGTGTACTGTCCATTAGTTCAGTGACTTCACACTGGCATAATTCATCAAACACATAAATATTACAGAATTAGCTTTTACTGAAAGTCTTGCTCGGTGATACAGGCCAGACTCAAACTAGTCATTCTACCCCAGCCTCCCAAGTGTTGGGGTTACAAGTAAGTGCTACCACGCCTGACTCTAACAGTCAGTTTTGAGCAAGCTGGTTTTGAGTCCTATAGCCTCATGTCGTGCACGTAGAAGCAGCAGCCGGAAATCAAAGGGAACTGAGTTAGATTTCTGTCTCCATTATTCTAAGAGCAGTGTGGCCCGTGGCAATTCACTTTACTTCTATACATGTCTGTTTGCTCGTCTGTAAAAAAGAGATTAGAGTGCGAGCTTCATATGATGGTGGTGGGGATTCAAAGTGGCCATACTTACAGGGTACCTGGTGTTCCAGCTGGGACTGGCAGGTCTGTGGTGCTTGTCAGTTCCTCTCAGCAATCACTTGAGGGTGAGCAAGTAAGGAACCAGCAGGTGCTTTCCTTCAGGCGAGACAGGGACAGGAGTGCTGCTCAGTCATTTCACTGATGCATTTCTTTTGCAGCCAAGAAAGGAATGTGCAGGTGATGAGCCTTACTGGGGACCGCTTATTTTAGGTGGTTCCCTTTAAACAATGAGGTGGGGGCTGCAGCACCTAGATTTCTGACCTGCTACTACCTTGCTTCTTTCTCCTCCACTGGTACAGTTTCGTAATGAATGGTAGCTGTTGATGTGGTTCTGTTGAGTAATAAGGTCATTCTTATGCTCTGTGAAATGGCTATTGAGTAGGCTCGTGAAATGTCTAATAAACAGGCAGGTGTTTAGATGACAGAACTGTGAAGGGCTTCTGAGAAGCATCTGCCAGAGAAGATGTTTGTGGTTAATGGCAGACCTACCATATCTCACCGTTGAAAACAGTCCCCTAGCTTGGTGGAAGGCAGCCACAGAGAGAACATATCTGAAAAAAGTTTCTTTTTTTTCTTTTTCTTTTTTGATTGTGTGTGTGTGTACATGTATGTATGTTCTCTCGTGTGGAAGCCTGAGACTGGTGTTAGGCAGTTTCCTCCATTGCTCTCCTCTTGCCCACTGAGATAATGTCTCTTTATGAACAGAAGCTCGCCAAGCTGCCTGGTTTGGCTAGCCAACTTGCAGGAGTATCCCCTGTCTCTGTTTCCAAAGCTCTGGGACCACAATTGGCCTGTCCAGCTTTTTATGTGACTTCTGGGGGAATCCAAACTCCAGCTGTCTCATGTGTCAGCTGGACCTCACAGAACCACCTCCTAAGCCCCACAGTTGTTTTCTCCTCTTCTTCACCCTCCACTTTTCCCTTCTAACATACATTGATTGATTGTATACGGTACAGTGGATGCCCACACACTCATGCCAAGGCGGGCATGTGGAAATCAGAGGTCAGCATTCTGGAGTTGATTCTGCCTACTCCTGGGTCCTAGGGATTGAACTCACATTCTCAGGCTTGGTGCCAAGTGCCTTCATTCAATGAGCCATCTCTCTCTCTCTCTCTCTCTCTCTCTCTCTCTCTCTCTCTCTCTCCCTCTCCCTCCCTCCCTTCCCCTCCCTCCTTCTCCCTCCCTGTCTTTGCTAAATTTTACTTTTTTTGAGATTATAATATCTTTACAACATTTCTCCCTTCACTTTCCTCCCTCCATGCCCTCTTCTATTCCCACAGACTCCTAGTTGATCTCCTTCAGATGGCCCCTTTGCTCATTAACTGTTTTTTAAAAAAATATTTATTATTTATTTATTATTATTTATATGAGTACACCATAGGTGTCTTCAGACACACCAGAAGAGTGCATCAGATCCCATTACAGATGGTTGTGGGCTACCATGTGGTTGCTGGAAATTGAACTCAGGACCTCTGGAAGAGCAGTCAGTGCTCTTAACCACTGAGCCATCTCTCCAGCCCTGCTCATTAATTAATTGTGTGTGTGTGTGTGCTTATATATTCCTAAGTATAACCTGCACTGGATAACTTAATTGGTGTGCTCTTTCTTGGGGAATACCACCTCTCCCGCTCCCAGGTTTCCTTAGCTGCCTATAGTTCTTTGCGTAGAGCTGTAGTCCTGTGGACCCTCCCTGTCCTCTTTGACCTGTCATCGGGGTCATCCTTGTGAAGCTTACCGTTTCTTTTTTAAGAATAGAAACAGATTACCCTTCTTTGACATAAAACCTCATTTTAATTTAACATTTTTATTTTGAGATACGAACTCTTTAAGTTACTTGAACTCTATAAGCCAGGCAGCCTTAGAGTTTGCCACGCATCTACATCAGCCTACTGGAGCTCAGACAGATCTTGAACTTGTTGCTCTCCTCCTCCAGCCCCCTGAAGAGCTGTGTGCTCCATGCCCAGCTGTCTCTTCCATTAAAATAGTATCTAGCTTGTACTAGTGACAAAGTTTTGCATAGAGTACTTGTTGCATACATTTTATAAGTACATAATTTTGGTCAACACGAATTATATTTAATTTTGCTTTACATGTAATTTTCTTACGCATCTTTAAATTTTCATTTTTATTCTGTGTGTATGGGTGTTTTGATTGAGTGCATGTCTGTGCACCATGTGTGTGCCTAGTACCCAAGCAGGCCAGAAGGAAGGGGCATTGGATTCCCTGACAGAGGAATTGAATTCCCTGACGGTTGTGGGGGTTATGGGGAGATTGTGAATTGAACTTGGCTCCTTTGAAAGAGCAACAAGTGCTCTTAACCACACAGCAATCTCTCTATGCCCTCAGCCCTCCTACTTTATGAGTTTGGTTTATTATTTCCATTTTATGAAGGAAAAAACGAATGTTTAGATTAGGGAGACCTGAACTCCTGTATGAATAAGTGGCAGAGCCGGGGTTTCAATTTGAATCCATCTGCCTTCAAGGAATAAAGCTTTTAAATCTGTGAAATGTGGTTTTCTACATAGCAATTTTTGGTTTCTCACGCTGTATATTTTGTGAATCTAATAAAGCTAATAAGGAGGTGGCCCAAATCTCAAAATAAGACAGGAAATAGTTTTTACTCAGCAACTTATGTCATCAAAACCCACCCCCAAAATTAACGACAAGTGAAGTGGATCTTACGTCATAGGCCATAGATCTGTTTCTCCCCTTGTCTGTGGCATTTATCACCTATTCTATTACACTGGACTGTCCATTAAGAATATTCCTTTATGATGCTTTTATAGAGGGAGATAATACTGATAGAAAAAACCCAAACTGTGTTAAGTTTAAGATGGTCAAAATTCTGCCTCACTGTTCACTGCGAATGTTTTTGAAGGTTATAAAAGCTGGTTCCCAAGTATGGAAAGGTATGGACAGAAATAAGTGAAGTCATAGTCTAAATAAGTTCCTCTCAGTCCCTGTGAGGTTGGAGGACTAAGTGTGTGGGAATGAACGGTAGGTTCTGACTGGCAGCCTGTCCCTGCATAGCTGGGATTAGATGGTGTGAAGTCATATTTGTAATAGGATTGAAATATACAAGGTTTTCTCCTAATGCATTCCCCTTTCTCTTCACTGGTCACAGAGGCAGGGTCCTATTAACGCTTTTGAAGATCCTCGAATGACCTGCGGCTTCCAGTCCAATTATCATCAGCAAAGACCTCTTTATCCACTCTGGGATGAGACAGCCACTCAGGAAGTTCCTACTGGCCTTGAACACTGCGGCTCAGGTAGGAATATAAACGGAGGAAGAGGAGGAGGAGAAGGAGGAGGAGGAGGAGGAGGAGGAGGAGGAGGAGGAAGAGGAGGAGGAGGAGGAAGAGAGTTGAAGGCTAAGAGAAACCAACTGAGCGCTCTGAAATAGCACCCCCACAGGGTACAGGGCTCCATACGCTATTGTTCCCTGAGGAAAGCCCCGCGTCTGTGGCTCAGTAACTTTGTGCTACTTTACTGTCCAACAGGAAGGTGGTACTCTACCAATGGGCCCAAGAAGGGTTGCTTTCGGTCTTCATTTTGTAAACAGTTTGTGCCTTCTGTGCAGTTTTCACCCTTTAGGATGGTTGTTGAGAACCACGGTTTAGCATCATAGAGGATGAGCTGGGAAAACAGAGGCGTGTGGATTAGCCCTCTTACAGTATGGAACTTCTTTCCTTTATCTCCTTTTATTCTCCACAGGCATCTTCGCTCTCTTTCCTACACCCCTTTCCCATCTCCAACCACCTGTACCAACTGCTTCTTCCCCACTCCTCCTCTTTCCTGACTCATTGGCAATAAGGCCACCCTCTCCTGAGCTAGGGTGAGACTCCCCAGAGGCCCTGTCTGTAGTAAGTCTGACTGCTTGCCCCAGATCCAACCAGAGCCCCTAGTTGCCTGAATTCTGTTGTTCTGTTTTCAGGACTCGCTTTTGTTTCCTTTGAATTCCTTTAGGCTTTGTTTGCTTAGTAGCATCTCAAGAAAATACTAAGTGTAGACTTGAATTTAGGACTGTGAAATTCAGTTGGTCTTGAGACCATGTTATAATGACATATATAAAATGTAATGTAGGATATAGACATACATATACATACATATATATATGTGTGTGTGTGTGTGTGTGTGTGTGTGTGTGTGTGTGTGTAAAACAATAATCAGAACGACTCCAAAACCTATCTACATTTTATCAGGTCAAATTCTTAGCACAAGAAATGTCATTGCTCCAACATATTAAAATATATAATTCACAGGAATTATACAGGTGAAACCAAAGAGACTGGGGGTAATTTCTGGGAACTAAGTGCAATGCTTTGTTGTGGTGGTTGTTCAGTGTGCTTCTGACTTATGGTAAGTGGCTTGTAAAGTAGTGGGAAAATAAAGCAAATATCTGCTTCATCCCGCAGCAGGAGGGAACAGAGATACGGAGTGCAATGCTGCTCTCAGGCAGGGGTGTGCTGTGGTGGGTCGAACAGTGTAGGAGGCTCTTCTCAGGTCCTGGGACAGGTTGAAATCACTATTCTGCTGACTAAGTAGCATCTATGCCATTGTTCCTTCCCTTTTTGATACCTTCATCCCTTCAAGGGTTAAAAACAGTCAAAAGCATAAACACACTTTTCAGCTGTGTATCCATTGCATGAAGAGGTTGGGAAGATGATGTGCCTACACAGTGGTTAGACTTCAAGACTGGAGATGTAAGAATATGAAAAAAATTGAGCCATTAAAATTGTGAACAAATTAGATTTCATCTCTATAAGAAGACCCACATAGCCATGCCTAGGTTTGTATCATCTTGAATACTATTATTGTCACAAGCCTTAGGGTTTTTATTCACTGAATGCAACTCTGATGACACTTCCTCTTGTTACAAGTTGAATCTCATTTGTATTCCAGTGTCTCTGCACACTTGCTCATAAACCCAAGGTGAGAATGTCGTTTCTTCCTAACAGACATAGCCTTTCTCTTTCTATTTTTTCTTAAATTTATTTTTAAGTCTTTACATTAATTAATTAATTAATTCACTTTACATTCTGATCGCAGCCCTCCCTCCTCCCATTTCCTCCCCTCACACATTCCTTTCCTCCATTTCCACCTTCCCTTCACCTCTGAGGTGGGGGTGGGGCACGGAGAGCATGTCTCTAGGATGTACCATAGACCTGAGATGGGGAAGGCTCCAGGGCGTCTATGGTGACTCTAGCTGAGATTCCTAGCCTCCTGACTCCTAGACTCTTCTGAGCCTGAAGTGGCCACCTCCTTTAGCTAGGCAGGACTCCCAGTGGAGGGATAAAGACACCAACCCATCCACAAACCTTCAACCCCAAAAATCTGTCCTGCCTACAAGAAGTCCAGGGACAAACATGGAACAGAGACTGAGGGAACAGCTGACCAATGAGTGGCCTAACTTGAGATTCGTCCCATGGGTAAGAGCCTTTCTCTTTCTTAACTGAGGAGTACATTACTACAAGTGGGGGTGATAATCTTATCTGTTTTTCTTGCCAACACTCTGAGAAGTTAAAATGTTTTGACTTCAGAGCCCGGGAGACAGATTCTGTGAAATATATGAGTAACTAGCAACTCACATGTCCTCAGCCTTAAAATGTACAGAATTCTTAGCAGTATGATAGAGCTCTTTCCCCCGTAGCTTGCGGTTCCAAGACAGAAGCTCGGGTTGCCTAGACTTGTGGCTTTGGGGTGGGAATAATAACCATCCTCAGAATGGCCCGACATGCCAGCCATTGCAGTTTGGAACGATAGGCTGCTTCCATGGGGTCTGGCTCCCTACCAGTGGATGGTAATCTGTTTGCAAATAGAGGCAAGAGCTCCCACTTCCCCAGGCTCCCTCTGATGGAAAGATCTGGCAAAGAACCTTGAGTCTTTCCCTGTCTGTCCCTTGCCTTGTGAGCTGTCCAGATGAAGGAGCTGCAGGACCTCTTTCTGGGCTGTGGTCCAGTTCTCCTCGGCGATGGGTTGTTTTTTGGAAGGCTATTGTGGGTTTTCTTTTAAAGAAGGAAGATGAAGATGTGGATGAACGAATGATTTCTCCAGCTGTGGCACTTTTTTTTCTTTTTTTTCTTTGGTGGAGATATGCTGAATAAAAAGAAAGGGAGAAAAAAAATACTCCATTTTTTTCCTCCCATCTTCTTTCATCCTATTTATAACTTCTGTTTCCTTCCCCTCCTCCGACTCATGGCTACTTCCCACCCCTGCTCTGCCTCACGTCTGTGCTCTCAGAAGGGATGAATGGACTTCTTTTCCAAGGATTACACATCTGTCAGTGACTGGAATACTGACAGGAGGGACCATCCATGAACACCCAGGCTTGCTCGTAGCGGCCTTCATCAGAGTATTGTTCCCATTCATTCTCGAGCGGCAGAGGCCGAGGAGGAGGAGAGGAATGGGAAGAAGGGAGGCCAAGAGAATAAGGCTAAGGCTTAAATGGAAAAACTCTTGCTAATAAGTGGAAGGGAGAGTCGGGAACCAGGAAAGCAAAGAAGAGACGAAAAGGAACAGAGGGGGAAAACTGAGATGTGCAGAACTGACAGAAAACAGAGATGAGGGTTGGTAGAGATAGAGATGGTATTGGGAAAAGATGATGAAAGATGAATGACAAGGGACAAAGAATCGGGGAGCCTGGAAAAATGACAAGGGACGGAAGAGAGGAGAAATGGCGTGAAAGAGAAAAACACACGATTCTGAGGACATTCACTACAGCTAAAAAGGGAAGTCACATTTGCATGCAATTGCCTGTGCAGCTGTACGTTGCTTCACAACGATCTTGCAGTCATCATTTTCTTTCATTTTTTTACCTCCTCCTCCCTCCCTATGGCCCCCTCCTTGCTATCAGCCTGGAGCCATTATGGAGAGCCAATGGGGGCCAAGGGCTTGTGTTCTGCATGAATGAATGGGCCCTTTCTGTTTTAGCTTCTCATCATCCTTCTGTCAGAGAATCTTGTGAATCAATGGAGCTCCTTACACAAGCCAGGGCTGTAATGTCTGTTACTGTTTATAGTCTGCCTGGAGTGCAGCCCACTGACCCTGCCTCTTTTCTGTTCCCTTCATCTAGTCTGTCCCTCAGCTACAGCACCTCTCTCTCCATCACCATAGTGAGAATGATTGTGTGTGTCAGGCTCCTGCACCCAGTCTCTAACTCACTAAAATGTTGCTGTCGTGAAGCGTTAGAGCTAGTTCCTGCCCACAGCCTTGTTGAGAAGCGACAGGGTCCATACAAGCCATTCTCAGAAGAAATAGAAAATGGAACCCAGTCCTGACTGGAGTCGGGCAAAGCTTGACTCTATCTTGGTCCTATTGGGAATCAGAAATCAGAAGCCAGAGAGCCCACTCCAAAAGGAGACAACATGACTAAAGTTCAGCCGTAGCCGCCAGCTGTCCACATGTGACCTCAGCCTCTTTGTTAGGGCCATCATGACTGCTCATAGCATGTATCAGAAAACACAATACTCTGCTCCCCTTCCAGAGCACCATCATTTTTTTTTTCCATTCCAGGTAGTATGTTTTTCAAAGGCAGCGATAGATTTGGTCTTGATTCATCCCAATTTTTAACAGTGGCATTTTGATCAATATACACTCGTGTCATACACAGGATCCTGCCGCTTCGCAATGTCTTGGAAAAGAATTCAGAGATGGTCCAGGAGTAAGGAAGCCGGGATCTTAAAGGAGGTCACCGAGGTTTATAGGAGATCGTCCTCACTGTGTGACCTTGGGCAACTTGATGATGATTCTTTAGCTTGGTCTACAGGCAGTGGCAGTAGCAGCAGTAGCCCAAAGAGGAGGAGGAGGAGGAGGAGGAGGAGGAGGAGGAGGAGGAGGAGGAGGAGGAGGAGGAGGAGGAGGAGGACTTAGAGATGTAAGATTTAACTCTTGCTTTGGACTCATTAAACTAGAAACGCCAGAATCTGCTGAGGCACAGGCTTTAAAGCCCTACTCCAAGGTTAGGCTGAGGAATTCTTTTGATTTTTTTTTCTAATACATTTCCAGGAGCTGCCCCTGTTATGGCTGCTGGAAACCCAGAAGTCACACTCTGAGAATCACTCAGTTCCTATCTGTGAAGCTTGAAGCATGCCGGCATACAGTAAACATGATGTGCATGTCTGCTGTTGTAAATCATTGACTCATTGTTCTGTGAAGCACATTTTAGAAATCCAAAAATGTCTAAGGGTTGAGTCAGAAAGCGACCCACTGATTGGTTGAACTCATTTGACCTCCAGTGGCACATGGTGGGTCCTAAAGACAGATGGGGAAAGAGAAGACATAGTCCTTGCCTGCATGCAACTTTTTAAAAAATTGTGTATGGGGGGTGGTACATGTTTTCTGATAGAGCAAATGGTTCCCATATGAAATACTGCACTTATGTATGACACAGGCTTGGCAATATCAGGGGGTGACTTCGGATTTCACTATTTAACATTTCTAAAACAAATTTACTAATAAAATGGCGGAATTGAAGAATGTCTTTCCCAAATAAACTTTAGAAGTTCATGTGGGAGACATGTTGAGAGGCCAGGTTCATGGTCTCTCCTGGGGCTTTGTCATCTGGCCCAGCGGCTGGGAGGGATCAAACCTGGGCAGTGTTTGGAAAGGGCATTGACAGGCAGGCAGGTGGGATGTTTCAGCAGGAAAGCAAGAGTCTCCAGTTTGGCTTTTCAAGTGTTGAGAGTGTTGAAGACATGCCAGCAAGACTTCAAGAGAGACTCACCTGGCCTGGAATGTTTATGCTCACAGCAGGTTTGTTCTTTCAGCTGACTGTGTCTGATGGCCACAGGGCTTAAAACCAGCGCTTCAAACTCCATCTGCTGCACATTTCTGTTCTGTCTCAGGACACATTTTTCTTTTTCTAGGACACTCTTTTTTTTTTTTAGAGGTTCTTTGTTCTTCAAAACAATTCTAAGCCCCTGAGTCTGTGAGTACCACTGATGACATTGGATATTACAATATTGGACTAATCTGTCCCAGATAGAATGCTCGGCTCTTTCTGCCAGAGAAGGCTATGGTAGCCTATAGTGAGGTACATGAGGAGCCTTTCAGGGGCCCCCATTCTCAACATTTTATTGGATGTTCTTGATTTTCCAACTCAATGTGGCACAGTCTAAACTTTGACAAGGCAGTTCCTTACAACTAATTTGTTTTTATTGTTGTTGTTGTTGTTATTACTATTATTTAAGTATTTACTTATTTTTCAGACAGTCTCTATGTAGCCCTGACTGGTCTGGAAAAGGCTATGTAGCCTAATAGGAGAGAATTGTCTTTCTGTAAATAGGGTCTGACCACTAAGGGAGATGGGCAGCTTGGGTTCCTCTGATCCTGGTTTGGCAGCTGTGCTATCTCAGAAAGAGCTAGCTATAGTCTTGTCTCAAAGTTCATCTTTCCCAAAAGACCAGGTCTAACTGCCCTTCTTGGGTCCCTAGAGGAAGGTGTCCAGGGACGATCTTTTCACACACCTTCCCCATCACATCTCTGAGGGGCTTTAAGTACATACTGGAATAAAAGGTCATAGGTGAGGCTAGCCCCAAATCCACTCACTGCTCCTCCATGTTTGTTTGCATTTACTCTGTGGGTTTTTGTTTTTTGTTTTGTTTTTTATATCAAGGTATCTGTGTGCCTGAGCCTTCCTCTGCAAGGGAAAGTGGATTCCTGGCCAGCTGTGGGTGGCTGGTTCCTATTGGCCAGGGTTTACTGCCTCCTCTCTTAGACTCCCACCTTCTGCCTCCTTGAAACCTTTGAATGTGTGGTCCTTAACATTCAGATTCTTTGTGTGAGGGTATGACTCTAAATAGAACTGGGTCTAGTTCAAGGGTTTAAATTGGTTTGGTAGAGAGAGCAAGAACACAGCATCATGTCCTGGAGTTTTTAATACATTTCTTGGGTTTCTAATCTTCAACAGACAGGTCCTTAACCTTATTTTTGAGTTCTTATGCTGGTTTCATAATTTAAGACATGAAAGGCCTTGGTCAATGGACAATAAATGCCACCCTTCCTATGAACCATAGTTCAACGATGAAGTTAAAGGAGCCAGAGAAAGAAGGTGTCTGACTCTGACCTAAAAAGCTTTGACTACTTTCTCATTGCCCAAGGCACATCCTACCCTCAGGCTCTCTCTTTCCTCCTTTTTTTCCACCCCCGCCCCCCCCCCCGTGCCCTCTCCTTCTCCTCTTTTTCTATCATATATAACACATATATTACATCTGCCAACATTGTCCCCACTATAACTCGTTTCACCAGTAAAAAGAGAGGGGTACCTGAGAAGAAGTACCCAGGGCATTCTGGGATTGGGGCTCACTGGAGCTATGCTAAGGAAAAGTCAGGACTTTGGCTGGCTGTGTGTGAGAGAATGAATCCTTTCCTCGGTGCTGGGAAAGGAAGGAGACCCAGGTGCAGAAAGAGCGTCTCATCTCAGCAGGGCGAGCAGAGTGACAATTAGCATGCAAGCCTTCTGTTGGCCTGACCACCTGATAGATAAATTCCTTGTTTCTCAAAAAAGCCAAGGAAGTAACAGCATTGCACTGGAACTCTCAGGGGGCTCTGGAGGGGCGGGGGAGTTCTCTTAACTTCTTCAAACCGCAAATATTTAGTCCGAGTTGGGAAAAGGTCCCCGGGGCACCAAGTTCTTATTGGATTCTAGCAGTTTGACCCCTCTTCTGGAACAGGGGCGGGGGCGGGGTGGCCACTGCTGGCTGGCGTCGCCTGCTCGTCTCCTCTCAGCTCCCGCGGGCCGGCTGCTAGCGGGCGCTGCGGATCTCTGTGAATGGAAATGGTCGGGTGGGTGGATGATGTGAGAGGGCTGGGGCTGATCTGAGTTGAGAGGGGGTGTGAGAGCCGAGGGGGTGGGGACGGCCGGGCAGGGACAGCCTGTGGTGCTCACGTCTGGCCGGGAGAGACTCTTGGCCTCCAGATGTTCAGTGTGTTTATAGCTGCCAGAGCAAGAGACCAGCTCCCTCGTTAAGAAGTTGCTTTCTTGAGCTGCAGCTTCTGCAGCTGGAGGCTGCGCCCTCCCTTCCCCCAGGCTGGTCCCTCACCCCGACCCCGCCTTCCTCCTCTGCAATCCTCCCAAAATACACGAGCACACAAAAAGAAAAACACCAGCAGATTTTTTATTTCAGAGAGTAAACACTTGGGCCGTGGGGGTCTGGAGGTTATGGGAAAAGAGGAAACCATCCAGCTAATCAGGCAGCACACACTTCCCCCGCTGAAATAAAACAGAAATCTTTGCTCCGCAGGGCTGCCGGGTTAACCCCGGCACTGCCAGCCAAGCAGCGCCCCAGCGGCCCGCCCCGAAGTGGGGTATCCAGGCCCCACCTTGGGCAGCTGCCACTGCTGACTCTGGGAGGGGAGAGGCCTGGCCTGCCTGACCTGCCTGCTGTCCCCTTGGTTTGTGGTGGCACATCTGCTTAAGAAACAGATGAGATTCTGAACTTAGATTTAGATTGCAAGAGGCTAATGGGAGTTCTAGATAGGTGGGGTGTAAGCAAGGGCACCACTCCCTGCCAGGAGAGTCCTTGCTGTTAGGAAAGCCAGCTTGTTTGCCTGCTGTCCCTCCCTCCCTCTCTCCTTGTCTCCCTTCTCCTACCTTCTCTCCATCCCTGCCCCCCCCTCCACCTCAGTTCTCTCCTTCTAGTTCTTTCCCTACTAAGGGCCTTCAGAGTCTATATCCCTTCATTTGCCCCCTAGCTGCCTGTCCAGAGACCATAAATATCCTGTGGGGCAAAAGTCAGGGGTCAAACAGGAGGCCTAATTGCACTATGGGAGAGATCACCTCTCCCTGGGCAGCCTTTGGCCCTCAGAACTCGCCCCTGTGCATAGCCTCTGCCTTTCAGTTCAGACCCTGCCCTATCTCACTGTCTGGAGGGCTGGCTCTCTCTTCTCTGCATCACTGTGGTTTTTTGTTTGTTTGTTTTTTGTTTTTTAATATGGATGGGCTTCCTATTCCTGAGCATCCTATTAAGCCTTACCTATGGCCTTTGAAGACTCTTGCTTCTTAATAAAACAGATTTCCACAAACTCTATTCACCCTTTCAGGTGGCATTTAAACCTCAGCCTCCAAAGCAAGCAAACTGCTTTGCAAGTTGGAATTCCTTTCTTGAAGACCTTGTCAAGAGGTAGTGGGAAAGCAGAAACACCAGTGATTTAAACAGCGATAGAACCAGGTCCTAACTGCCTGTGTCTTTTATTGGGTCTCCTGCTTGTACATCACCAACCCTGAAGACCTTCTACCAAGTCTTAAATCTGCTAATTGTCACAGATTTTCTTCTTCTTCTTCTTCTTCTTCTTCTTCTTCTTCTTCTTCTTCTTCTTCTTCTTCTTCTTCTTCTTCTTCTTCTTCTTCTTCTTCTTCTTCCTCCTCCTCCTCCTCCTCTTCTTCTTTTCTTCTTCTTCTTCTTCTTCTTCTTCTTCTTCTTCTTCTTCTTCTTCTTCTTCTTCTTCTTCTTCTTCTTCTTCTTCGTCAGAAATGATCTTGCCAAAAATAATACATACAAGAATTTTGCTTTCCCCTGCTTCTCAGCATGATCTGGGACTCCAGAGAAGTTAGGATCTCCTACAGTAAGGGGAAAGGTTCCATTGTGCCCCGCAGAAGCAGATAGGGAGAGCACACCAGCATATCTTGTTTAACAGCAATGAATTCACTGTTGTCAACTTCCTTCCTCCAAATCCCTTTCCACTGCTGTGGCTGATCCCCAGAGACTGTATTTAAATCTGGAAGTTGTTTCCATCCCATTGTCTTGGAGATAAGAATCACGGCCTGGCTCAATGTCCAGACACATCTTTCTGCTTTATTTTATGCTACTCAGGATATATCTTGAGTCGGCTTTTCTACCCTCTAGTGGGTTCACCACCCTCACCTTATACAGTGGGACAAAGTGTGGTGACTGTCATGTCTGGATCACTTTGTCAGAACATATAGTGTAACAGTGTCAGGAGATCTGTTGGGTGTGACAGTCCCAGCCAACTGCCTCTGTCCAGGCACCATCCTCTGGAGTCCCAGCCCTCATGTCTGATCTCTGGCTTTTCTTGAAGTGGCTGACCAGGCTCTCTTGCTAAAGTTCACTTAGACAACTGGTAGTTTGCAGACCTCTCCATTCTAGAGAGAGATTACCCTACATGAACTCTGGATTACCCTACATGAACTCTGGATTACTACTTGGGCCTGCTAATTGTTGTTTTAGTGTATGTATCTTTCATTGGTATGTTAGATAGACATTCTAGTGGAACAAGACTTAGGGCTGGTTGATGACCCTAGGCCAAATACTGGAGTTTTATTATGAAAGTGGACAGCTGCATCTGGAATCAGATATGCCTGTGGACTGTCCTAGAGAGCCCAAGGGAGGTTAGAGAGAGCAAAAAAAAGATGCTTCATCACTTTGAACAGACCTGGTGTATCAGGCCTTTCATCATTCCCTTTTTAACTGAAAATTCTGACTTTAAATTTCCCGAACAACAAAACCAACAGAGCCGGTTTGAGTCTTGTCTTTTGACACCGTTTCAGAGTGTCCAGGCAGTTTCCTGGGCATATTTGCTTCTTGATTAAAAGTATCAGATATGACAATACCTTGTTCTTCTCTGGTGACATGAGTGTCTGAATGATCGTATTCCAGAGCTGTGTGAGAGGGCGTTGATGTTATTTACGCCTCCCGGGGGTTGAGGCTCATCCATGTATGGCTTCTGCTTTGCTATGTTCCTAGGAATGATATTATTCCTGCTGAACTTGAGTGAAAACTTGAGCTGTAGTTCTGAGGTGGGAGGAAGAAGATAAAACTGTCGGAAGGAGAGAACTGTAGGAAGGAGAGTTAGAGAAATGAAGAGAGAGAATTTGCTTACCCTACTGTCCATTCCCAATCACTGAATACATTTTATCTGTCCTTATGGTTTCTGTTTTCCCTCTTCATTGTCACCTCCTTCTCAGTGACTCCTGTCACTATCCTGCAGGGATAAAACAAAGTAAACCTGCTTTCCTACCAACCAGAGCCCCACGCAAACCTCAGAGATGGAGCAGGGAAATGAGCCACTGTCCCCTGATTATTTTTGGATCTCCACTTGGGTTTTCTTTTTCTCCAACACTGGTTATTTGAGGGCACGAATAAACCTGGTAGTTTGCAAGGCTTGGGTGGAGAGTGGGTATCTCTTTGCTGCGACTCAGCTGGGGTTAAGGGGGTTTTCTTCCTCTTTACCTAAGTATCCCAGTTCTCTTTGCTTCTCTCCCTGGGCTCTCCCCCGCCCCTCCTCTGGCCCTTGCACAGCTTTGCGAGCAGAGTCCTGGAATAAGACTAAAGTATACAAAGTTTCTGAAAGGTTATACCCTTGAAGCCATCCACAGTGTCCGTAGCACGTGCTGAAGTTTACACAGAACGTTGAGACCTGAATAAAGAGACTAATTGTGGAGAGGCTGCTTTTCAACACACAGGATGGGCCGTCCCTGTGGGTTTTACTATCAAAAGGCTTTTAAAAGTGCAGTGTAGCCATTGTTGAATATTTCACAATGAATTAAATACCATTTCTCTCCTTGCAGCTGTTCTGTGTGAGTGAGCCTAAAGTGATTTCTTTCCCCCCACTCTCCTCCTGGCAGAAGATATCTGCTGTATAAATGCAAACACTGGGGTAATGAGATTATTTGTGTGTGAATTCTTTAGGAAAAGCATTTCTTTATTTTAAACTCAATGTGATGGAGGGCTGCGGCTCTGGAACTGGGAGCTGGAGTGAGCTTTTGGCAAAGAATAGAATTGACAGTCTGAGAGCAGAGAGGGAGGGAGGGTGGGGTAGGCAGGGAGAAGGGCTGGGCTAGGACTCAGCACACTCCCCTCATTCCCCAGGGCTGCCTACAGCTCTCAGCATTACTGAGTAGGTGATGGAGGAGGGGAATTCCGCTTTTTTCCCTCAGTAAACAAATTGATTTCCCATCTGCTCTTTCAGTACTCCGTTCTGATCTTACAGGCTTTTAAAAGAACATTTTTGTTTTGCTCTTTATTTTTTCGTACCTCAAGGAGATTTCCTTTAAAAAAAATACACGGGTAAGGAGAAAGGCCATTCTTAAATTTTTAGCATCTAGTATGCATTCTTCAAGAAGGGTATGTTCAGCCTCAGTGTCTTGTGCTGTCTACGCTGTACCTGGAATGTGACTTGTGAGTGTTCCTGAAGTTCCATAGGCTAGAACCTGGGCCCCTTCTGTGACACTGAGACTTATAGAGGGCTCTAGGGTGAAGTCTCAGCCAAGTGCTGTTAACTCATGAAAAGTTCCTCTGAATGGAGAACAGCTCCCCGGATTGTCTTTTTTTCTGTCTTGTCACATGATACTCCTCCCCTGCGGTTACATCATTTGCTAGGAGGACCTCACTAGAGCAGAGTAGATGTTGGTGGTTGCCCTTTCTGCTTTGGAGCTGTGTACTATATAAGCCTCTTCCCTTTACTATTTAGCTTTCTTGGGGTATTTTGGGGTATAAGATGCCAAATATTTACAGATCTTCCCTTGTGTAACTTTTCCTTTGAAAAAAATTTTCTTTCTTTTTTTCTTTTTCTTTTCTTCCCCCTCCTCCACCCCCCCCCCCCCCACAAAATTGAGCTCAAGATATTCAGTGAACTGGAACTAAATAAAATCAATTAAAATTAAAGGTGAGCATAAGTTTAACTCTTCTTAAAATAGCATCAGGGAAAGATGGTATTAAATGGGGGAGATTTAAATTATCTAGGAAGAAAGCAGACTTTGAAATGAATTATCAAAGGCGGATTATTGTTTTTCAAACGGATATTTCAGAAGGCGTTGGAATAAGTTTTTGGTCTTATCTATCTGGTTCTATTTTGTAAGATGTGAATTTCAAAACTTTTACAAGGGAATGTGAGGAGGGAGCTTTAGGAAGCTAAGGTGCAAAGATCAGAGCAAGCCCCAAGGAAAGCCCCCGAGGGCTCCTTGCTGTTTTTCAGTTGCTTCCAAGGTAAGAAGGAAACACAGGCTGGTTGTGTTGGTTACAGGAACGCACTTGGTAGGAGTGTAGGGCCAGAGCAAAAGAGTTTGCAATGAAATTCTCCACCTCTCCCGTTATTGGACACTCATTCCTTTATGCCTTCCAGGTGGGAAATCCAAGCGCCCATGGAATGGTGGGCAGATGGAAAATATCTTCGCTGTCCTTATAACCCAAGTAAAAGTTTTGAAAGAGAGAGTAGGGAGAGACTGTGCTGGTTGGTTGCTTCTAAGCCAGTCCTTGTCCTCTGCCTGGCTGTGGTCTATTAGATTTCACATCCACATGTAGCGTGTGCGCTTTACTTTTTAAAGTAGTCACTGTGAAAACAGTGCACCTCTTTGAAGATGCTTTACAAATTAAAGAAGAGTCGGAAAGGTGATGCAGTTGAATCTTCTGAGCTTTAACACATTGAGGTGTTTCCCTGAGTGTCTTTCTGTGAGAGCCTGGGTTACCCATAGGGCCCCTAGGTGGCATCGAATCTTACAGTATGTTCCATGTCTCGATGGCCTAATCTTCAGTCTACTATTTTTGCTTGATGAGTGCATTATTCCCAGGTTAGAAAACTGCATTTAATGACTCTCTCCCTCTTATCCTAGTCTTTGCATCCGTGTGGCTCCCCTTGCTTCTTCGCTGTAGAAAACTGGTTCCAAGTAGCTTCTCAAAAGGAGTTTATTGACTTCTTCACGGGAAGTCCAGTAGAAGAAAGAGCTGGGAGAACGCCTTCTCCTCCCATGTCTTTACATGGGATTGTCCTGAGATGCTGGGACTACAGAGTGAAGTGACTGTCTTGGAAGACCTCAGGGACTGGATGTGACCTGACAGAGAGCATCCTGGGCAATGTCATATGAGCACTGGGGAGGAGGAAAGGAATGTTTATGCTGCAGAAGGGAGACCAGCGCAATATGACTCTCCAGGTGGCCTCCAAGTGAAGTGCAAGTGGGGGTCCAGCCAGACTGACTGGAGCAGTCACCTCTCCAAACTCAGGCGTCTGACTCACAAAGGGCTTGTTTTACTGGTGTTTAGGAATAGTGGTCACCCAGGCTCTGCTTTGTGTATCCTACATCACTGTTATTCTTTTCTTCCTACCCCGTGTTGATGTTCACCTCCCTGGCCCTGTCTGGCCCCCCTTGGCCCTCTTGCCTGCCTTCAGGGATGTGTTCAGCTTCCCCAACCCCCACACCCTGCCTCCCAACCTGAATGAGATAGTCCATTCCTGGGTCTGCTGCCCCTCACTTCATTAGTGTTCCTGGTGTTTATAAAGCCAGAAGATAATATTTTTAGGTTCCATTTGGAGTTCCCCAGGCAGCCTCCCTCTAAGCCACTTAGGAAGTTTAGAAAAGAAGGTCATGGAAATGTTAGTCTTTTTTTTTTCCCACTGAACTTTGGTTTAGTAAATGGTCTTAAGATGATGTTCATAGACCCCACTGGGAAGATTTTTCTAGATGATGAGAAATCCATTCTCTTTTTATTTCTCTTGTCTTCCCCCTCTGGAAAACTGAAGCTGTTTTGGTTTTCCCTAAATACATTAAAACAAGCTTACACACACAGACACACACACACACACAAAGCTTATTTACATATATAAGCATACATTATATAATAATTGCCTCCTCTAAAATGCATGTTTGTTTGTTTGTTTGTTTGTGGGAGGTCAAATTTAAAGGAAGCTCTATTAAATATTAAATACTAATTAAGAGATGGACTTTGGTCTGGACCATTCCCTGAAATTTCTCAGCTGGAATGGCCCTAAGCCACATATTGCCTATAGGCGACTGTACTTTCCCACGAGGCTTTGTTATATGCAAAATGCATGTTTTAAGAATTTTTTTTTTTTTTAGTATAGCTATAGTGGTGTGTAACTGACATCACAATTGAAATGTATAACACTTCATGCTTTTAAAAAGACATCCCAGGGTGTTAGCAGCTCCTATCCCTCATCTTCTCCTCTCTGACCAGTAATCGCTGCTTTCATGCCTGTCTTTATGAAACTAACTATATTCTATAACTATAAATGGAGGAATGTACTATGTGGCCCTTTGTGAATGGCTTCTTTCCCTTCACATAATATCTTCAAGGCTTATCCACATTATAAGGCGAATCTGTATTTCATTCCTTTCAGCTCACTAACATTTGTAGTAGATGGTTGTGCCACATTTTTTTGTTTTGTTTTTTTTGCCCAACCTTTGATGGACATTTGGGTAGTTTCCACTTTTCGGCTACTATAAATAATGCTACTGTGAACGTTCGTATGCACATTTTTGCATGAACATGTTTTCATCTCTCTTGGGTATAGACCTGGGGTAGAATTTCTCAGTCATCTAAGTTTAACTACTTATGGGATGTGCAAGCGATTAGTTACATTGGCTGCCCTCTTTGCATCGACATCAGGTTTATGCGAGGACTCCACCTCCCCTGCATCCTCAACAATACTCATTTTTTGACTTTTGGATTAGAGCCCTCACAGTGAGTAGGAAGCAGTATTTCCTTATGTTTTGGTTGGTATTTCCTTAAGAGTAATAACACGGAGCATATCCAAACATGCTTATTGGACACTTGTGTAATTTGTGTGGAGACTTATCTATTCAAATCCTGGACCTGCTTTTCCACTGGGTTGTCTTTTGGACTACTGAATTTTAGGAGTTCTGTATGGCGTAGCCTAGATTCAAGTATCTCACTAGCAACATCATTTACAAGTGTCTCTTCCCACAATGTCAGTTAGTCTCTATTTTTCCTGATGGCACAACCTGTGGCTCACAACAAAAAAGGATTTTGTTTTTGATATAGCTCAGCTTATCTATTTGTGAGTGTTGTGAAAATTATAAAGTTATGAAGATTTACTTATTTCCGTTTTTCCCTGCAGAGTTGTGCTAGTTTAGTTCCTTCATTTAAGTCTCTGATTGTTTTGAGTTAGTTTCTGTATGCCATGCGATAATGAGAGCATTTCTTTTTTAAGCACACACTTAATCTGTTTATCTCACACTATCATTTCCCCTTTGCCTGGCTATTCTTGTGCTCAGAGATTTTAAATACATGGCCCATCTACATTTATGATCTGGTCTTTTGATTTAGGATGCAAATTATTATTTGTATTGAGTGACCCTCAGACTGCTCTTTCTGATAAATGAGTATTTTTTGGATTTGAAGATGCTTGAGTTCAAAGCTGTGTGTACAGGTGTGTTTGTGTATGTAGCATGAAAAAAAAAAGAACACTTGCCATTTATATTATTTACATTGAGCCAAACACAGTTAACGTTAACATTTTACATATATTACCCTACTTGAATTTTACCCTGAATCCTGGGAGTTATTATTAATTCCATTTACAGCTGACTGAGCTGATCTTTATATAGCTGAAGTAATTTGTCAAGCCTCTCAAGCAGGTCCCTGGTCAGCTTGAGTCCCTAACCTAGTAGTTAGTGATGGGGAATCCTAGTAAACAAGACAAGGCAGCAGGAAGATCATGGTGGATAGGACTTGTGCAGAAAGCACAGTTTGCAACTCCAGCTATGTATATGACCATCCATTTCCACATCTGTAAACAGGACCATTGGTGCCCTAGGCTCACCTCCTGTGCTACAACGAAACCCAAACAAACAATATTTCATTTCAAAACCCCATCAGTGTCTTTGAAGTCAATGAAGCCAAAAGACTTTTGAAGTATAATATCTTTGTTTTTCTTTTTCTATTTTAAAAAAATTAATCAGCCAATAAATCTTATTGGAGGCAATTTCATGTGTTTTATACAAAGATATTGGCATTTCTTTAGTTTTCTTGTTTTGTCTTTGATAAATTTTAAAGAAAAGTTACTAGCAGTTATCTGAAAAACATCCTGGACCTGCAAAGTTTGTCACAGAGAAGAAGTTTCATACAATTAATATATTTGATCTGGGCATTGAGATGGAATAAACACCAAGTCAAAGAAAAGGAGAAGCATCTCTTAGACTGAAGTTGTCCATAAGTTAGTGGGCAGTGGGCATGAAATTGTCCCCCTAGTCCCTGCCCTGGCTTGTTCCTGTTTTTTTTTTTTTTTTTTTTTTTTTTGCAGATGGCTTTGGTGAAGAATTGGGATGTGTAGCTTTAGAGCGATGGAGCATCCCCCAGAATGTAGTATTGGTGCATTCGTAGCTTGTTTCCATTATTATCAAATATCCTTTGGAGCACACTAACTACAGAATCCCTAAATGCTTGTACAATGACAACAAAACAACTAGAAACAGGGCTTTTTATTTCTCTCTCTCTCTCTCTCTCTCTCTCTCTCTCTCTCTCTCATTTGGCTGCTCCTCTTCCCAAAGCTTTCCAGTGTTTTCCTGCCACATTGTCAGGAGAAGCACAACAGACCCCAATACTCTGGATGCAGACACTTATATCACATCAGTTTCCCCTCACCCCTAGTTCCCATGGGAAGGCATCTGAGTCCTCCCTCTGCTTCTCCTAATCTGCGGCTGGGAGTTCTTTCCTCCCTTGGTTCATTCTTGAGCTCAGGCAGATACTTCCCTTGGAACATCACTGCATCCACCTCCCAAGGACACTTCCATTTATTTTTAAGGGAGGATGGCTAGGAATTGTGGGTTAATAATCTCATCATCTGCCACCTCAAGCCTTCCTTCCTCCCCTGTTTACTTTTTTTACTGGTAGGAAAATGATAACTCAGTTGGCTTGTGACGTGAAAGTGATAAAATGCCTAATAGACATCTATAGATAGAAGCAAACCACAGTTAAAGGTCTTGGAGTGGTAGATGAGACTTATGGAAAGCTTGAAATGGCCGAACTAATAGATACCTTCAATATTTTGCCCAGCTGTTTTGGATCAGTGTTAAATAGAACATAGGAAAGACTGTCTCTGCCCCAATAAATAGAACATATGGAGGGGCTGGGATGCTTCTCCTCTTGGCTACCCTAGAAATGCTGTGCAGTGAAGCGGCTGGAAATGCTCTTGGAGTTTCCAGGCTAGAGCAGGCACAGTCACTGTGACTTCAATCAAAGGAAAGGAGAGATGCCTGTTTCTATTTAGTACTCAGGTTTGATCCATTAAGTCTTTAGAGTGATCCAAACTGAAGATAACATGAAATGAGTATTTCCTAGTTAGGGATCCTGGTTGTACAATTATATGGCTAGCTTAACCTGAAGCATTGCTTAAATAACATGCTAACGAAAATATATTGACAAGAACTCTCGCACACTGTCCCTTCTAGCAAAGTCTGAGCACTTCTTCCTCCTAATGAGAGACTTCTTATAGGTATTTGTCTGATATGCCCTTGAACATTGATCAAAACTTCAGCTATTTTCAGAGAACACGTATTTCTAATGCACATAGTAAATGCTAGTGTCCAACACCTTATATGATGCCATGATTATCTAATGTTCTTTGTTCCTGAATCCAATGACTCTGACAGTACAGACTTGACATATGTATTTCTTCTGAACTTCTAAATCTTTTGATTAAATCTCATTGATTACATGCATATATTATTTTGTTTTGATTAATACAATGGCATATGTATCCTCATTTATAATAATTCTCTTTCAACCATGCTTTCTGTTTACCTTTGTTATCAACAGTTTATTTGTATAGTGTGGACTACTTGATACATCTCTGATACATTAGCAGGTATGATTTTTCCAGGCTCAATATTCATTGACTGTTTTCTTGAGGAGATAAATCTATAGGCAAATGTTGACCCCTTTATCTTATTTATTGTCTCTTTTGCAATGTGTTTAAGAGGTCTTGGATTAGTTTTCCTTAAGGCGTCCTTTGAGAATGGAAGGTAAAGGACAGAAATAAAAGAGCCCCTTGCCAGCCAGATGCTGATCTCAAGCTTTCTATACACTGTAATTGTCGAGAAATAGGCATTCCGTTTTAGGACACAGGAAAGCTTGCCAGGATAAAGGATTGCAGAGCAAATGATGGAGCCTTCCTCCCCTTAGTGTAGGGTCAGAGGTTATAAGTTCATTTACTATTATTATTTACTATTTGAATGCTTATGGTTTTCCATGTAGAACATAGAGAACTATATGGAACATATTGGAAAGCATATAGTTTTAGGAGCTCTGATGATAGAGAGCAAGCAACGAAAATGGCCACACATACTATTATGCATGGTCACAAGGCACATGAGGACCCCAGACAGTGGCTTCTGCTGACAAATTTGTGTTATGGGTGAGACTACTTTAATTACTTTGGCTGCTTTTGAATTTCAGGGTTTTCACAGTTCAAAAATCTACCTTACAAAGAACTTTACCTTCTTCTTCTTCTTCTTCTTCTTCTTCTTCTTCTTCTTCTTCTTCTTCTTCTTCTTCTCCTTCTCCTTCTCCTTCTCCTTCTCCTTCTCCTTCTCCTTCTCCTTCTCCTTCTCCTTCTCCTTCTCCTTCTCCTTCTCCTTCTCCTTCTCCTTCTCCTTCTCCTTCTCCTCCTCCTCCTCCTCCTCCTCCTCCTCCTCCTCCTCCTCCTCCTCTTCTTCTTCTTCTTCTTCTTTGTCTTCTTCTTCTCCTCTTCCTCCTCCTCCCCCTCCTCCTCTTCCTCCCTTCTTCTTCCTCCTTCTCTTCCTCCTCCTTCTCCCTGTTATGAGTTTGAACCCCATAATAATTTCTTGAGAGACATATAGCTTATGGGGTTGCTTTATAAAGTACTCACCTGCTCACTTGTGTGGAACATCTAAGAAGATTAATGAGTAGTTCTCCTTCTCTCCCCCTTTTTCCTTCTCCTCTCCCCTCCTCCCTTCCTCCTCCTCCTCCTTCTCCTCCTCTTCTAATTTGAGATAATGTCTCACTCCATAGGTCAGGCTGGCCTTGCTATTTCTGTCTCTGTCTTTGTCACTATTTAGTGTGTGTGTGTCGGGGGGGGGGGTACACATATGCCACAGTGAAAAGGATGAGGACAACTTGTGGGAGTTGGTTCCATCCTTTCACTGTGTGAGACCTGGGAATCAAACTCAGGGCATCTGTCTTGGCAGCAAGTGCCTTTAGCAACTAAGCCATTTGCGACCCTGACATTAACTTCTAGACAGTCCTTACCTCAGCCTCCCAAGTGTTGTGATATACTTAAAAACTGTTAGAAGGAAAATTGGTTTTTTTTTCCTCTTCTGAGTCTAAGAAACAAGAAGGAAGGTTTAAGTCCAGAAGCTGGCATGAAACAATTCAGTGTTAGAGCCAAATGGCTAGCCTAGTCTCCTTCCAAGAGAGGAGAGACAGAGAGGGCGTGCACACACACACACACACACACACACACACACACACGCACACACACAGGGGTGGGGAGGAAGAGAGAATGAGTTCTAACAATTTCAAGTAGGGAGACTAATGCTGTAGAATAGCAATCCCCTTTCAAAGCATAAAGACCAACTGTTGTGATGTTAAATTAGTAGTAAAGTGAACTAAGCACCTCAGACCATATTCAACAAAAAATAGTTTCATCATCCATCCACCCACCCATTCATCTATCCATCCATCCATCCATCTATCCATCCATCCATCCCACACCAATCCATCCATCCATCCATCCATCCATCCATCCATCCATCCATCCATGAATTATCTTCAGTAATCTAACAGTTGTTCCATCAGAAGCCCCCACTTGAAGGTTGCTTGTCTTCAGAGCCCTCCATAGGAAGCAACTGATTTCAGCAAGGAAGACCTTAGAAATCATATCTGGAAAGAAATGTTTGCTGCTCAATCTTGTCATCACAGTGGGGAAGCTAGACTAGGACTTGTAAAAGGGCATAAACGCATATAATCCTAGATTCCAAAATATTCGGGGTTGCTAGCAAGAGAGCAAGGGCCTTGTGTGAGAAAAAGGGAGAAATGCGATTGAAGGGAAAATGGGACCACATTGGAGCCTCCACGTGGATCTTAGCTGCCTGGCAGTAGAGAATCTTAGAGTGCTGCATCTGTTTCTACATGATGCTTAACAAGAGCTGGTGGCAACATTTCTTTATATCCCATCTCTTCTGCGTAAGTACTGCCTTTTCCAGAAGGATGTTCCTGCCTTTTACATAGGTCCAAGGCCTCCCTGTACAAAGGGACAGCTACCCAAGACTCCTTGATTGCATCTATCTTTGGACCTGTCAGAGTTTTTCACCAAATGCTTCACTCCACTGGCTGAGATGTGGGTTGATGTGCCCCTTAGACCATACTGTGCTAGAAACTTCTGCCTTCCTGAATAAGCTATTTTCAAAAGAATGTCAGATTGGTCTATGTTGTTGAGCTGGGAGTGACTGGAGTGAGCTGTGAGGGAAATGATTGAGGGAACTTGAATGGATTCCTTGGTATTGATAAGGGTGGCTTTTCAAGGGCTGTGGCTAATTGGTGATGTGGAGGGGGTTGGGCTTCTGAGAATTAGAAGATTGGATTGTGTATCTCTAGGCTCTTTGCAGAAGTTTCTGGCTGAGAGAAGCTAATCAGGAGACCTGCATGGGGAGAGAGGCGTGTTATTTAATTAGCTTTACAATGGGCTGACTTGAAGGCACGTGGTGGGTTTAATGGAGGGAGATAGATGTCCTTTTTTGCCGGGCTAATTGTTGGGAAAGAGCAGGGTCTTTGTTGAAGCCCAGCATGAGAGCTCTGATCTCTTGCAGCCTGGGGCTGCCCCTACTTATAATTTTAGACAGAGCTATTCACGGCTGCTCTGCAGTGAAAAGCAGAACAAGAAGTGTATTGTGTGTGCAGGATCAGTGCCCAAACTTCCCTAAAGTCACTGGAAAGAAAAAGAGGGGAAAGAAAAGGCAAGCCAGAGGACCGACCCAGCCGTGTGCCTTGTGGAGTATTTCCCCATCATTCATTTGCTGTAGCTTTTGGAAAGGGCAAAGCTACACTTTTACCAACTTGGAACTAAAGTGGGGGTGAGTTAACCAAACACCCCTAGAAATACCAATTAACTCTGCTTTCCCAACAATAAGACCCCGGTCTTGCCAAGATGGAGTAGGCAAATGGGGTGATGGTGTGAGTCCCATACTGCCAGCCCTGTTGGCAAGGCACCAGACCATGGTAGAGCCAGAATGCAAATCATGTAGCTGAAGCCCCCTAAATAGAAAATCTGTGTTGCTGGGGGCAGGGGGGGTGACTTGGAGCGGTAATAGTGAACAATAGCAGCCCAAAGAGTAGAGAGAATGTGGTAGCCTTTCCTGGGATCCTTTGGGGCAACCTGCCCACACAGGTGGCCATCCCCAGCACGGAAAATGTCATCCTATATCCAGCTGGCAAATCTAGGCTTTTATGGGTGCTACATATATCGGTAATTCTGTCACTGTCCTGGGTTATAGATGAGTTTGGATACATTCCTGCACTAACAGGAATTTGAATAAACGCTGAGGCCAGCTGCTTTAAGAAAATATGGTTTTCTCCAAGTTGTACAAAATTACTGCATGACTATCACATCTTCCACCTAAGAGAAGGGGACTGGGTTTCGGAAGGAGCCCCGAGGGTATGAAGACGTCTTTGCTGTTAATTGGTAGTACACCTACGAGCGTGTGACCTAGTTCCTCAGCCGTGTCTCACATTTCCATAAAGGAAACTATTGTCATTTTATCTACAAGGGTACGGTATCTAGGACTTGTGCGATTTTTTTGCTTAACATTATCTTTATTCCCCGTGTCTGTTGGTAAAAGGCACACACCAAGCGGGACACCAGGGTCTAGTCTGTGTGTGACGAAAACAGCGTTCAGTGGTTTGGATGAACGTTCTTGAAAAGTTTGTGCTCACCAAGTCACAAGTTCACAATTGTGGTGTGGATGGAGCAGGATGGGGCGAGACAGGGCCTACGTGCATCCCAAGCAGTCTTCAAACTTGCCAAGTAACCAAGGGTCTTCATTTCTTTTCCTGTTTTTGTGTTAAACACAACGTAAAGTTTACGTTTTCTCCCAGTTCAAGGTACAGTCTGTCATGATGGGCAAGTCAAGGCAACCGGAAATTGAATCAGCCGAACAGACACCTGCTGTCGGGGAGCAGGGAGTGAAGACTGCTCCTGGCCCCTCAGCCTCCCCCACCCATGCAGTCCAAGAGCCCAGTCAGGGAATGGCACCACCCATAGTGGGTGGATCTTCCCACACCAATTAATGAACTCTAGATAATTTCTTAGAGGTATACCCAGAGGTCTATTCCCCAGGTGATTCTAGATTCTGTCAAATTGACAATTAACATTAACCTTTACACCGAAGATGACAACAGGGAGTCCCCCACTCGGGCCCCAATTCTCCAGACTCCACCTCCCACGTACCAGGATTGCAGATTTATGCTACAACTCTAGTTCAATTCCAAGTTTTAAAGGTGATAACAACAGCTGAGAGTTATTGGATCCTCATTCTGTCAGACACAATCTGAATAATGCCCCGGACACAGTTTGTACTCTACTCAACTTTGAATTGGGTGCTTTTCTCGTCTCCATTGACAGATGAAGACATTGAAGCTTTTGGAGGCCAGAAGTAGCCAGAAGAGGCAAAGGTCACAGCCCAGCTCTAGTCTAGACACGGCTCATGCTTGTCGCCTGCTACTCCACCTCTTTGTACCCTGGGTGGTTGAGAGGTTAATGGTATGTTCCGCGCAGTGAGGACACCAAAGCCTGAGAGCCGTGCTTGTATGAGTGTTCTGAGTGTTTGAAACCCAGGGCATCTTTTGGAATTGTGTCCTTACCTCTATAACTCAGTTAAGTTCAATTTTAAAAAGTTCTCCAAGGGAGAAAGCATTATTAGCGCTAAGGTTTAGGCATCTACATGAGTGCTGGGTCCTTTCTGAAGGGGAATAGTGGATAGTGGTTGCCAGCCTTCTGATCTCTCTCAGTACTGTGGACTTCCCTGAAAGAAATAAGAAATGTCTCCATTCTCTCTCTCTCTCCCTCTCCATATATATATGTGTGTGTATACATGTATGTGTGTGTGTATACATATACATACACATACACATACACATACACATACACATACACATACACATACACATACACATACACATACACATACACATACACATACACATACATATACATATACATATACATCAATCACATTATTTAGAATTCCTGGAAAGGATTTTCTCCTGGAACTGCCACATGAGAGCTGGCTGCCTTTTGTTCTTTCCTACCAGTCAGCTGCCAGCTCCCCACTCAGCTGTGCTCCTCCCTCTCCCAATGGGTCCCTTGGGGTGCTTCCCACCCAAGGCCCCTTTGTGAAGAACTCTTCCAGGCTGGTTTCCCAATCTCGGGGAACATGTGTTTCAGATCCCTGATGAAAAGCATTTCCATGAGGAAGGAACTTCTGGATGGTTTCTTCTTTCTTCTCTACCTCTCCTCTCTGGAGTTACCACTCTAAGCCCAGAGCTCTTGAACACGTGTGACTTCACAAGCTTGACACACTAGAAGGCAAGGCTTTGCTTCTCTCCTCTTCACTCTCTCCAAGGAAAAAGGAGGTTCAGTGTGTGGGAGCCAATCCCGAGGGCTGAGCAGAGCTGTACATCAATGGCTGTGTTTTCCACTTCATTCTGATTCCATCTTCAGGCTGAGGCTTGGTGTGGAGGAAGCACAGCTGGTTCTCTGAAGATTAAGCAGGACTTCACATCTCTCTCTCTTTGAGCATCATGATATAGCATCCAGCGTGAACTGTGATATGAGCAAAGCTGACATATTCCCTTTTGAGGCTGGTTTTCATCTGTCAGTTTTACAGGGGTGCCATATTGGGAGGTACTTGGGAAATAAAAAAAAAAAAAACAATATGAGTAATTATTCTGATACACTGACACACTGGACACCTAAAGTTGCTTTTCAAGATTTATGTCTCTACATATTCATGGAACTCATATTCTAGACATACACACACACACCATCTAGATTTGAAGTTATTAGTGTTAATTATGATAAGGCTGGAATTCCTGTGAATTCATTATGAAACTGTCATGGGACTCACTAAGCCAGATATCTGTGGATAACTGTAGGAATGTACTCAAACTGTGTTTACTTGTTAGGACCAAGTTCCCAGTATGACTCATTTGAGTTTTTCTTGCTTTTCGGTACTGGAAAAAGAAATGCAAACTAATGTGTGTTTGTCCACAATTCCCGTTAGGACCCATGGATTTCTTGGTTTCCATGGCTGAAGATTAGCCAAATTTTCTGTTCCTACATCTTGGTTATCTACTTACAGATGCAAATAGATGCAGAGAGTGTGAGTCTATCTCCAAGAGAGAGGTCAGCCACCTTTCCATGTCCCTGCGTGCTTTCAGGCTTTGGCAGCTCAGTGGCTTTCCGTGCCCTTCCCCTTCCCACCCTGCTTCACACCCGGAGCGAGCCTTATCCCATCCACCCCTTCATTCCTTTGTGTCGGGATACCTTTACAGAGGTTAGCAGATGGAGATGTCTGAAAATGCAGACCTCCCTGTGGGCTGTGCCTTCCTCCTTTTCTTAAAGAAATGAAAACTTGAAGCCATTGCATGTATTTTCTTTACCTTGAAAGATATATATATATATACACATACATACACATACACATACACATATACATATACACACATTGTACTGCTGGTCTTTACAGTGGTCCGTGAAATGAAGATTCCGTTTGAGAGAGTCACAAGATGGATTCTGAGTGGAGTTTGACCTAAGCAGCATACTGTGTGGAATGTTCACACTGGCAAGAAAACACCTAGCTTGACGTATGGTGAGCCAAAGGCCACTCTGCACAATCAACCACATGTGTGACAACAGGGACGGAAAGAAATCAAGAGAATAGAGTGACCCTGTCGGCATTTTAAGTGTCCCGTGGATGGGCGGAGAAGCAGAGCAAGCTGAACTAACTAGAATTAGACGTTAAAAGGATGTTTTTGGTTAAAAAAGAGCTGTTTAGTTCTTTAATGTAAATTTTGGGCAGCCTTGTCTGACTTTTAGGCAAAAGAAAGCTAATAAATGAGCTTTACTGCTATTTTTTTCTGTAAGGATCCATATTTGAGATGTCAGGAAGTTACCTGATTATTAATGAAATATAATTATTGAGCTCTGGCTGTATTCAGCTCCATGACAATGGGTATAATGAAAATGAAGGAGACAGACGTGCATATTTCAGCACATGCCACGTAGGCACCCAGGCTGCGGAACAGAAAAGCGTTGTCTTGTAGGGGAGACAAAGTTTCTAAGGAGATTTTTCCTGACAGCTAGTTTCCGTGTGAGGAGAGAAACCCTGAGAAATATCCTGTCCATTCGAGTGTGTCCTGCCCCTGCCATGGTCTGTGACCTCCTAAGGTCTCCCTGACCCCTAAGATTCTACCTGGTGTCCTTTGTGGCTCTTTCAGCTCTCTCTCAGAGCTCCCTCTCCTAATTCCTTGGCTGTTGGCTTCCAGTCCTGGGTTCATTAGCAGGTGCTAATTTCATCCTGGATTCTTGGGAACTCAAGACTCAGAAAAGCTAGGACATAAAGCCATGGTGACTGGTGACACTGCTGCCCCTTTGAATCTCTCATGCTCTCCCTTGTTTCCTGAGACGGCCCCTTTTATTCCTTTAGCATCTCCCCTCTTCTGTCAGGGCTGCTCCTTCTACAATTATCTGCTTGACTTCCAACTCCCCAAACAGAATGGATAAAGAAATCCACCACTTCGTCTCTGCTTCTTCATCTCCAGAGTGGGGCACGTCTTGTGGGTGGACTGACTTGGCACTTAAAAATGAAGGTGAGCGGTCATGGGGAGGGTGGAAAAGACTTCACAGAGAAATTATTTGAGTGTAAAATTCAAGCCATACCTACAGGAAAATCCTTTTTGAAGTTTGGAATTGTTTTTATAACCAAAAAAATAAAAAAATAAAAATCTGGGTAAGATCTGGCAGGATGAAGCCACCTGGAACCCTAGTGATAGCATAGAATCCTGTGCCATGGGGGTAAAAGGTTGTTGTTAGGGGCTTCTGCTGCACGGTTGTTCAAGAACACGGGTCTCCTGTCATCTGTGCCAATGCCCCCCTTCCTCCATCCATTAATCCAGTGTAGCGGACTTAAATTGAGATCCAAATGATAGGATCCCCACAGCCTTACAGGACAGTCCACATTTCTACATTCCCTAGCCCAGAAAACAATGACAGGCACGAAAAGATGTTCAGTGAGATTAAGAAAATGGGCTGACCCTGGGTGTGAAGAAGGCTCCCGAACTCTGCAGTTTTGATTGGCAGCTCCTCTTCGTTTTCTGTCTGTGCCAAGTCTGATTTGCTGTGAGAAGAATACGTGATGTCTAAACTGATGGGTTTGAAAATGTCGCTTGGTTTGTGGATTAGGCCAATCCATCCCACATTGTTGGGGCTGCAGATGCAGTTGAATGGCTCATAATTATAGCCTAAGAAACTGCAGACAGCAATGGAGCCAAGCCAGACCCCCGTTCTCCTTATAGCCCATGCCAAGCTGTCTCCCACAGGGAACGAGGGTGGTTAGTCTGCAGTGTACTTGCTCAGGACAGCACAGAATCTTGCTGAAAGCTTCCCGGTCACCTACCCGTTCAGATGCAGGTGGGATTGGGCTATGTGTGGCAGGGATAAGCTTAATATTCTCTTCTGGTAACTAGAAGGGCTATACATGGAAGCCACTACCAGACTTCCATCTCACTGAACCATGTAGAGATGAGGGTCTGAGGTTTTGTCTCCAGTATGATCTAGAACAATACCCTTTCTCTCACTTTCAGGACATATACAAACACATAGGTTTTCTTCCTCAGTCAGTGCTGGAATTTCTCAATCAAGGCTATCGCTGGTTAGTTCTCTATTCAAGAACCATGGAAGGGTGTTGGGTTTTAAAATTCAGCATGAGAGTTGTCTGAACTCTCCCAGGTGTCAATTCAGTTAACTGTGGATCTAATCTGTTCCACAGAGATTAGAAAGGAAGCCTTAAAGTGACCTCTCCAATATTCTCCCGGATTCTGGATCCTAAAGACAATAATGATCCTTTGCTGTTTTCTGACAAAGCTTTGCATACATTGCCTCATGCCGATAATCTTAAAACATGGGCGCTTTTATTTTCCCTGCATCAAACACGGGGACCCTGAGTTTCAGGATTAAGTGATTTACTAGCAGATTAAGTTGGTTAAGTTTAAAAAACAACAACAACAACAACAATTCATACTTCCGAACCCATACGCCTCACTGTCTCTATTTTCAGTTTTCTGGGCAGAATAGACCCTCAACTCCTCCCCAACCTCCTCTCTTTCTCCCCAACTGCAGCTCTCTTATGGTCCATTGTGCATTGTTCTCCTCAAACAATAGCTAATGAGTCGGTATTACATGTTAGGAAGATCCAGGGGGTGGTTTTAGCCCCTGAAGCAGAGATGAGGTTGTGACACCAAAAAGGTTAAATAGCTTTGGTGAGGTCACAGAGCCAGCCTTCAGTCATCAACAGCACCTTCTGACTCCCTGGTTCAACTCCTAAACTGACCCCAAGGCCCTTTGGAATTACATTTTAATTAATAGTTAATTTAATTCCCCCCCCCACCGCTATGACCAATTTTCCATTTTATTGTTGCTTGGTGATATGGAGGTCCTGGGTATTTTTCTTACCTCTGTGCTTTGCACTAAACTAAACAAATAGAAACTCCTTGGTACAGACAGAGTTCAGTTTTTGAAGTGCTTTTCAGAGTATGATAGGGACAGTAGGTTTTTTTTTTTTCTTTTTTCTCATACTGAAAGGGGACCACAAGTGCAGCTTAGACAGGTTGTTAACTGAGAGGTGTTTTTTTTTTTTTTTTTAATCTTACATTTATACCAGTAAGTCAACATCTATGAGTCATGAGTTTGCTTGGCATCAGTCGTTAGTGGTCTGAATGTTTTTGTGCCTACTGTCAATGAGGCATATTTTTAAAGGTTCAAAATGCAGTTTGAATTCTAGCACACTTCTGGAGAAGAAGCTTATGTTTTCCAAGATTCTTTGAAATTGAGGGTATTTTTATATACTTCATGAGATTGGAGCAGGACGGAGGGAAGAACAAAGGGAGATTATTATTTTTTGTAATGTGTTCCTGGTGGTGAGGAAATCCCTGTATAAAGGTGACTCTTGCTTTGGTGCCATTCGTGCCTTTTGGGTCCTGAGATCCATACTCTCCAAGGTTTCACAACCGTTGATCAGATTTAAGTAGCTAGAGTCTAAGGACTTTTCAAGATACAAATCTGTCTTCTCCCAGTAGAAAGCAAACTTTCTCCCCTTGGCCCCACCACTAAGTGCCTTAAAACCCATCAGTCTTGAAATAGTGTGCTCAGGTATGTGGAAGGCAAAACTTTCTGGCTGGTAGGCAAGGTGAACCACATATGGAAGGAAGTGGTGTGGATAGGAGTTCTATTTCACCATAAGAAACAAAGGGCAGCTCTCACTGCAGAGTTATTGTCATCTCCTAGGTCATGTTCACTACAGGCAGCATACAAGAAGAGGCCCAGAGCAACCAGTAAACTGATAGTGCTTCACTCGAGAAATATTTATTGAAAGTCTGTAATGTCCTAGGCTTGGGGAAAATTGTATGATTTTTTTTTGGAAGGTAAAATATAGCAACGGCTTTTAAACTCTGCAAGAATGTTTGGGGAAATCTACTTGTGTTATAAGGAGAATGCAAATTCCATGTGTCCAACATTAATTAAGTGATCAACAGTCCCGATTGGATGATCAGTGTCCTCAAAATGTATAAATATCTTAACTGGATCTCTGTCAGTGCTTCTCACCCTACAGTAAGTTCCAACCAGATCCTGTTGTACACGTGGGGCTTGAGATGTATCGAACATTTGCCATCAGAGACGTCCCCATCACACCTTCTGATTTGGATGGACACTAGCACATTTTGAGCTTCTTCACTTCACGACACAGTTAGGGACAGGAAAACCAGCACACTGATGGTCATTGTGGAAGCATTACAAGGACCATGTTGACTCACTGTTGCCAGGGTAGAAAATGCTCCCAGCTGGATTGTGGGAGGCTTCCTTTAGTGTTGCACATGCTTGCATGTCAGTAGTGTTAACTGAACACGGGTTTGCTGGAGGAAGAGGCCTCGGGGAGGCCATGAGGAAGGAGGGATTCTGAGGAAACTGCTTTTGCAAATAAAGTAGAAATTCTCCAGACTTTTCATAAGACTGCCACGTCAAAATGAAAATTCCCCAAATAAACTGTTAGTTTGTCCAGTTCTGCAGACGTCATAATAAGGAGGGCCCAGTCCAAGATTCTGCCTTGCTGCTTATTTGGGCGTGTGAACGTACAATTCATTCATCAACGGGTTCCCTAAGCGTTTCCCAGGCTTGGAAGTGTCTGTTCTTGTCATTTGGAGGCCAGCATTGTTTTCTCATACCTTGCAGAAACACAGCATGGTCTTTGTTCTCCCCCCCGCCCCCCCCCAAAAAAATTGAGGATTATCACATACACATATTTTCCTCTGGTCACCCAAGAAGGGTGGAGACTGGAAATTTGACCAAGACCCAGAGATTGACACTCCATTGCTGCCCCCACTCCACCCCTCGGATTGGGATTTGCTTTGGGAACCCTGTACTCTGCTAAAGCTGGAAGGGAGAAAGCATGCTTAGATAAAGCTAGCAGGTGTGAATAAGTCTACTGGAACAGAAATTACAGTTGCAGGCAAGTGGTAGCAGTTCGGCACATGCTTAGAAATCAGGAAACAGTACTAAGAATAGCTTTCCCTGAGGTTGCTCAGGAAGATTTGTTATGTTGTCTTTTACTCAAAGGTGGACATCAGTGCCTTGCTCCAGTTACATATATACTTCCATGTCCTTGGGTGATTTGTTAATTTATACCAACTCTCTCGATGTATAATGGGTATCTATCAGTGGCAAATTATGGATTACCTCACTCATCTTGTTATCTGGCATGTTGGGAGTTCTCAAATATGGCAAGGACATGCACTGTGATGAACCCCAGAGATTCATACCAGAGTGTTGGTGGGTGTGGTGATATAGGAAAAGATGCTGTTTTTTTTTTTTTTTTTTTTCCTAATAGAGCAGTGTCTGACAAAGCGTTGGCCAATGGTGACACAACTAGAGGAACAGAATAATTAGAAACTCAGTTACAGGTTCTGGACTCCCTGGCTAATCCAGGAGCGTTGGGACTTTTGTTTTGGGGGTCTCCAATAGGTTTGGTTCTGAGCTAGTGAAGTTGATTGAGGTTTCTGTTCATCAATACTGCCCTTGTCTTGCCCAACCATTCCACGGGTGGGATTCTGAGTCAGGTCTAGGCAGGAACCCTCGCAGGACCCCTGCTGTGGAATCCCCCGCACGCGCCCCTCGTTGCGCACCCACGCCTCACGTCCTGTGTGTCAAGCTTTGTGAATGAATGATGTACACGCACTTGGAAAACTATGCTGCTACTGGAGCGGGGCCGCAGAGGGTGACCAAGCCTTCAAGAATGCGTGCAGAATCAGACGGACTTTCCCGAGACTGTGGCAGTAGCCCCGGCATGCCAGGGACAGGCTCGCCAGCCATTCTTAGCAGCGGTGGGCTGAGGCCCTCGCCCCGCGCGCGCGGAATAGCTGGAGCAGCGCCGCCGGGCCAGGCTCGCCCGCCCTTCCTTTCGCTTTTGGGAGACGGGCGGTGATTGGCTGCAGATGCTAAGCCCCGCCCCGCCGCCCCGCCCTCGCCGCCTCGCCGAGTGGGCAGGGCAGCGGCTGGGACCCTGGGCCTGGGCTCGGTGAGGAACGCCCTAAAGCGGAGGCGAGCTGCACTGCGCCAGCGCCGGCCAGCCGTGCGAGCGAGCAAGGGAGCGAGCGCCCCGGACGGAGGAGGGAGCGAGCGCCCGGGACAGAGGAGCGAGCGGGCGGGCGAGGCGCGGGCGAGGCTGGGACCTAAGCGCGCTCTCTGCTCCGCCAAGTGCCAACTTCGCGCGGACTGGCTGGGCGCGCACCTTCCCGCGGGGCGGTCAGCGGGAATTTGAGATTTTAGGGTTGCGCTCTGTCCCCTTCCACTGGGTTCAAAAATCCCCATTAAAAAGCAAAACAACAGTTACAGCAAACTTACTCTCATCCCGCCGGCCCCCTCAACTCCGGGCACCATGAAGGCGGCCGTCGATCTCAAGCCGACTCTCACCATCATCAAGACAGAAAAAGTGGATCTCGAGCTTTTCCCTTCCCCGGGTGAGTGGCAACAGTGAGGCCCCCACCCCAGCTCCGGGTCCCCTTCTGGGCTGCGCTGCTCCCTCAGGAGCACTGGATGCAGAAGCCAGGAGGACTGTTGGTGGCCCAAGACCCTTGGCTTTTTTTGGGGGGGGGGGGGCTGGGTGTATTTATTTTCACAGCTGTGTGTTTTGTGACTAATGGGAAAACGCTTATAGAATTTCCAGCTCCCTAATTCCGTTGTTTGAATTTTCCCACATAAGCGAGAAACTTCTGGTAATATTCCTTAATGTTAGCAAGGGGCCTGACACTGTCTCTAAGATCACCCCCACCCCGTCCCAACTGTGTCTCCCCAGTATTGGAGCTTGATGGGAGGCTCTTGTGAAGTGCTGAAAGGGTGTCTGGCTAGCTGCCCGGCCTACGAGCACTTGCATCCTGAGCGCCCCTGTCATAAGTCCCTTAGAGCCTCACTCCTCTTTTCTAGGTTGAGGGGGAGGTAGTGGGAGGAGAAACGAACAGAATCTGTTTAACTTTGGGAAAGTCTGATTCCTTCCTGGTCAGTGTAGTAACTAGCTTTACTGCCTTTCTATTCTGCCATCTTTTGGCCTCCCGTACCAAAGGTCCTTGAAGAAGGAAAGCATCCCACGACCAGATGTAACTTAGTGTCTTTGGCTCATGGTTTTATTTAGCAGGCTTAAAGGATTTGAAGAAGAGAGGGAGAGTAAAGACATCGAATATTGTCTTAGAAGGAAATTTTAGTGTTCAACAGATGGAGTCAACTCTTGGGGATTCCTGAAGCTAGCAGAGTGCAAAGTGCCTACTTTTAGAATAGGAAGCTGGACTCAGAGAAAAGTGACTTTGGAGGTGAAAGGATCTAGAAAGATAAAGGGAGAAGATGATGCATTTTGGAAAACAATCAGATGTCAAAACACACACGTCTATTGGGTCTGATTATCTGTAACTTTAACTGCTGTCCCTGATCTCTTGCCTCTGCCGTAAATAACTGCATATTTAACCTGTTCTTTAGACTTTCAATACAAGCCAAGATGACGTTTTGACATTCTGATGTGTTTCAAAATGTTAATGAAGACATTTGGGCGCCATCCTTTCTAGAGACGCTCCTGACAGTCAGTGCCGGATTGCTCTGTACAAACACAGTGTGATGACATTCAGAGCCAGGTTGAGCTGGGGGTCTCTCCTAGAGCTGGGGAGACTTCTCAGGCACTCAGAGCTACATATAGAAATGTTGCTATGAAAGTGGGTTTGGGGTGTTCGATGGAGCCAGGAGTTCTCTGTGTTACCATTGATTAAAACCATATATAGCAGACGCGAAGGGATAGTTCACAGAGAAGATATAAACTCAGCTAATAGGCCCTTTCCTTAAGAATGGCTTGTTTCTATGTGCTATGTGTGTTTATGGGGAAGAGACAGATTTGGGTGTCTGGCAAACATCATGTGTATTATGTCAGTTCACATACCTACAGTGGGCCTTTCATGCTGCCAGTGAATGAGAGCCCCTGGCTGCACATGTTTTAGATCATAGCAAAGAGATGAAGCATATGTTTTGGTAATTTAATATTAAATCTATGAGATTTCAAAGCATTTGATTCTATTACTTCAGTTATTGATAAAAAATAAACTGTGGGTGAGTAACTTCATTGAGCTGCCCCACCAGGCAAATAGAGCTAGGCAGGCCTGGTGCTGCAGTCCGTTGTCATTATATGAAGTACCTTTACAGTGGCTTCTTCTTCTTCTTCTTCTTCTTTTTTTTTTTTTGATTAAAAAAAAAAGTGTTCAAGGAATGTAAGATGGAAATGGCCCTGGGGCCTACATAGTGTGCTCAAGACCAATTTGATCAATAGAGTGAAAGCCTTTCTCAAAATTTAAAAAAAAAAAAAAAAAGAAAAAAGAAAAAGTTTCCAAGCCACTGACCTTCAGCACAACAAAGCAACAAAATTTCATTTGGTCCAAGAAATTAAGAGTCTTCTGCCATTCACTATGATATATATATATATATATATATATATATATATATATATATATATCACTATATATATTTCACTATATATATACACACACACACACACACACACATATATATATCTCACTACACTTTCTTAGACAAAATAAAGAGCAATGATTTGTTGATTATTATAACTTTTTGAAGTATTTTTTTCTGGACTGTACTGCATTTATGTAAATATGCCCATACCTCGGATGAGAATCCAGAGGCACCAACACGTTAAGACAATTAGGCAAAATTCTGCACGGAGCCAGAAGCTGAAGGAAGCTGAATCTGTTTCTAACGTGTCAGATCCATACAGTGAGCAATATTGCAAGTTACCTTTGGAGGCTCAGTAAAGAAGTTTCAATGGAGACTTCAATTTTTAGGTGCAAAGATAGAAGTAAGCCCTGGCCAGGACTTCTTTGGTAGTCTTGGCTAACAGAAAGAAGGATATTAAGTAGATGTTAAGTAGAGCTTTACCTGGCCCATCAGATTACACAGGACACCTGTGTCAAAGTTCAACTATTCATGGCGTGGGTTCGAGTCCACGACTGGGACCTTGGTCTTTATCATAATGGTTTTTCTTTGTATTGCTTCGTTTCTCACAAGCAGAGACAAATAGTGTCAGGTATTGCTGTTACCTCAGCAATCAAGTCAGAACTTCCTCTCTGCCCCCTCCCCAGATTCCTAGAATCAGAGAAGTGAAGTGGGAAGTCTGAGGGTCCAAATTGGAGACAGGACACCTGGAATATTTGCTAGCCTCTCTGTGGTTAGGACTTGACCAAGAACCATTATGCGCTTTGGTTTGATTTTGAGGTCTGACATTTTTGACAATGTTAATACACACCCTAAAATGACACGGGCATTCGGTTTCCCTCACAAGTGTAAGGTAGGGCATACTATCTCATTGCACACGTCTCTCAGGTCTGCTGTAGATTTAAATCCAAACGCAGCCTTGACTTGTTCCTAGTTCCTTCCTGGTGTGGAGGCTTTGGAGTAAGGGCTGAGGCTATGAAGGCAGGGTGTGCGAGCAAATGTTACTTTATTATTGCTCTCCTTCTCATTCCACTTCACCTGTACCACCAGTGAGGTGGAGACGCTGGCCATGGAGGAACAGCAGTTTTCACACAGAAAACTGGCTCTTTGCCCATTTATAAGGCTATAAGGACCAGACCCAACCTCCATCTTACTTTGATAGAGGACGTCCATCCCCTGGGGACCATTATTGTCCTCAGAGATGGGAGAAGCGTTGTCCTTTCTTAGTTTAGACGGTCTTTGTGTTGCTACAGGAAAGAAGGAAGAGGGGAGGGCTGCCGGCTGCCGGCTGCCAGCTTTGCTTATGACTGTGTTTCTAGATCCCTTGTTGCCACACTCTGTTAGTGACTAAATAGACCAGTGGTTTAGACAGGGTCTGTGGAGCCAGTTTGTCTGGGTGTGAATCCCCAGTTAGTGGCTGTGTGACTTTGGGCAGACTACTTAATCTCCCTGTCCTCCAGCTCCTGCGAGTGTGAACCGAGACTAATAATCCTTGGATAAAGATGAAACCGGAATATGTGGAACACCTTTACTCAGTGCTGGCCCAGGTCCTGGGGTCTGTGGAGCAGATAAGGAAGAAACAAGTCAATAGGAACCTTGAACGGTGTAGAACATTCAAAGGACCCTGGAAGGTTTGGTAGGGAATCTAATGGCTGGTTTATATATGTCTCCCACATCTACCACTTGGGAAGGAAAGAACAAGAGAGAAAAAGACCTGGCCTGAAATCTCACACCAGTGGGGCTTTAATCTGAGCTCTAGATAACAAATCTGGTTTGCAGTTCACTTGCAGAGTGTTTGGAGGCCTGACTGTCACTCTGCAAGGTTCTAGAGGCTGGTGTACTCCTTCGGGTGATTGAACCTGTCATTGATACATTGATACATTGATACTCAGAGTAGGAAATCTCCCAAGTCCAAGGACAATGGCAACGTTTGCAGAGTTGTGGGGGATTAGTAAAGTTTTTCCATCTTACTGGATTGAGCAATGTGTCTTGTCCAGTTATTATAAAGTATTTTACATTTTATTTATTTACTTGGTTGGCAGAGCTTACATTCCTGGCATTTTTGGTTGGTTTGTGTTGCTGGGCTTTTTTTTTTCCTCTTAAAGAGGCCAGACCACCCTGTAGGAACATCTCTCTAGGAGACAAAGCAGCCGTGGTCAACCTCCCCAAGTCTAGCTTGCTCGGGGCCCTACCACAATTTCTGCAAAAGCAAGAGCTGGTTAGTGGCAGCCAGGATTTTCCAGGAAAGAGTATCCCTGTTTCAGAGTACAGTGGCTGATTCCATTGGCAAATGAGACAATGTAATTATAGACAGAATGAGAAGTGTAGCTGTGACGACATTCCTGGGCCTTGCTGATGGTAACTCCTGTTACCTAACTGTTGTAGGAAGTTTCTGAAATGTCTATCGCGTATGCTTTGAATGTCTACAATGGTCCCTTACTGGACCACACTTGATTGACACTCACTCTGTGGGAAATACTATTCATCCCATTTTCCTTTTTTCTGGATGGAGAATGTGATATTCATAGAAGTATACACCTTTTCTACATTGACTCTTTAGAGACTTAGACACCAGTACGATGTGGCAGGCATGTTGTACCTGATGTAAAAGCACTGTGTTATTTTCAGTCATTCTGGAAATTAAACCATAGTCTGTATAAGAAGGCCGTGCTGACTGCCTGGTGCTTTGGAGGCTCAAGGAGTACAGGGGTTCTCCCTGCCATCCTCTGAGCTGAATGGCGTGGTGAAAGGGTGTCCCGAGGCGTGGCCAGCCAGATGTGTATTCTTAGGAGAGGCTTAAAGGTTCTGGGCACTCCAACCTCAGGTGCTGAAGGGAGAACCAGGGAGTCTTGTGCTTTGCTGACTTTCAGGTGTTCTAGGCTTGGTCTCTGGTGGGACCGTCAAGTCCCTGCGCCTCCAGCTTCTACCGTTTTATCTCCCGCAGCACTGGTTGGTGCTGCCGTGGACTTAGAGTTTCAAGTCTGGATGCTGAAAGGCATCAACTGGCAAACCGAAGGCAGTTGAAGTTTAACTTTGTGCTTTATAAGAAGGCTCTGGATAACTTCCTTTGTGTTGCATACACAGGACAAAAAAAACTTCAATCTTTTCTCTAAAATTTATTTATTTTGATCCCAGTTGCTGTGTGAGGACGATTATAGGGGAAGGTAGGATAGTCGCATCAGCACACGGCTCATTGAGAAACAGGCTCTGCTTCCTTATCCACGGTCAATATTGATTCCTTTACCATTATATCATGGGGGTGTTTCTCTAAGTACTTAGCATCCTTAGGCCATGCAGCCTTCATCAAGAGGAACTTGTGTATGAATTGACAGGTGCCTGCTGGATTTCTCAGCTCCACGGTGAAGCACTGTTTCCATTTTTCCGCTCAGGCGGAAGCTGGAGTAGCCTTTGCCTCTGCGTCTGCAGAGTTTTAGATCTGCCTTCTGCTTGTAGTTGTTCGGCTGTGCTTAACCCAGGGTTCGAAAGGCCAGAGCTGTTCCCAAATATCTCAGCCTCACTCCTCATGCTCTGTAGCTACCGTTGTACTATTTAGTTAAGGGTTGAGGATAACTTTTTATATGAACCTTCAGTACATGTTTCACAAATGGCACCAATAAACTGTTTTAACCTGACCACATTTATGAAGTCTGGGTTACCTCTTCTTGCAACTGACTAGCCTGTGATCCTTTTGTAGGAAGGAATTGGGATCTAGTAGAGGGTTGTAGTAGGCCTGATTTCAAGTGCAGAGTTCTGTGACACAGTCAACATAGTGCAGTAGGCACCTGAAGTACTTGTTTTGGTCATCGTGATCAACTTGATGCCAGGGTCTTCCCTGTTGCTGCTGCCTATGCTGAGGCTTGTTACTTGATACCCCAGGTGTGGTTGGTCTTTTTTTCCACCTTTTTTTTTTAACTGTTCATTTACTATTTCTAGAGCTTTCTGTTCTGTTTCATGGAGATGTAAAATATTGGCCCACACAGTGTGATTAGACATAGGTAGCACAGGGGATCTTTAGGCAGCTGGATTTGAGATTCTGGAACAGTATAGACAGGACTTGCCATCTGGTCAGGATGCTCTCAGAAGTGTGCGTAGTAATACTAATCATTCCAGAATAATAAAACTTAAAGTAAGGTCCTCCGAGCAGAAGATCTCTGAACTTCGGCACTAAGTGTAGACTAGAATATTCTCCAGAATATTCTCTGCCAAATGCTCACTTAAAGACAAACAGGACCAGATTAAGAGTTTAATGTTTTCCCTTCAGTGTGAGGAGTAATTCTTTTAATTTTGTCTTCAATGTAAAGCGTAGTGTTTCTTAGCAGTCAAAACAGTACCTCATACACACTGAGGGCTTGAAACTTCCTAGTAGCCCTGGGTAGCTGTGAGAAGCCATTAAGTGTGTTTTGCAGAGTTCTTCTGCAGGGGAACTGTATACATTTCACACGTGGGGGGGGGGGGAGAGGGAGGGAGGGAGGGAGGGAGGAGGGGAGTATGTGTGTGAGTGAGAAAAATGAACTTTTGAGTTGGGGGCAGGAAGTATCTTTACAGAAGTAAAGATAATTAAAACTTTGTTTTGTTTTAGGGTTTAATCCAAGATGAGTTTTTATAATGTTTTGATTTAAAAAATGTAAAAGAAAAAAGTGTGTGTGTGTGTGTGTGTGTGTGTGTGTGTGTGTGTGTGTGTGGTATCGTTAAAGTGGATGAGAAGAAAGCAATACCGCACAAACCCTCATCTGTTCAGGAGAGGAGGAACGTAGGTTCAATTGCAACATCCCTTTTGGCTAAAAGATGAAAAAGAAGGAAGGAGGGCAGGAAGAGTACAAAAGAACTAATAAAGAGGGAAAGAATAAAAGGAATTTAAGTGGTATTTTGTAGACTTTAAAAACATCCTCCTCTGGACCAAGCATTGTCCTGGACCAGAACTTCTTGTCTCAGGTGTCCTGGTGGACAGTCTCGGGCCTGTTCTTGCTTGTTCTTTGTGATGCCATTTTCACACTCAGTAAACTTCTCATGCTTCTGTGGTTGGTCAGGATAACCCAGATGTTGTTTTTCCCATGCCAGATATGAGGCTATGCATAGGTCCAGGCTCTCAGCGTTTTCTGTGCCTGATGAGTGTTGGGTTTTTGTTTGTTTGTTTGGTTGGTTTTTTCCAATAGTTTTTGGGTACAATGCTTTCATGGGCCAACCTTCTGAAGATCACAGGCCACCCGGAAGCATTTTGAGGAGCCATAGGGGAAGGGGGAATTACTTTTAATATAGAACAACATGAGAACTCTGCAAGTTTGGAATAAAGAAAGACTTGAAGGATAAAGTATTGTTCATAAGAGAGTGAAAAGAATTGTTAGATGTCAGGATTTAAGAGCCACGGGAAGACCTTTGTCTTAAAGAATAGGGAGGTAGGACTGGAGAGATGGGCAGTGCTCAGAGCACCTACTGCTCTTGTAGGGACCGGAGGTTCAGGTACCCAGAACCCATATCTTGTGGCTCACAGCTGGCTGTACCTCTGTCTCTGGGAGGACCCAGCACTTCTGGCCTCAGTGGACACCCACAGTCCCATGAACACTCTCTCAGGAACACATAATTGAAAATAATAAAACTTCAACGCTTAAAACAAAGATGGTGGTTTCAAGGACAGAACAGTGCTACTGAGCAGGCTTCTGAGAGGCTGAGAGGGCTGAGCATTTTTTTTTTTCTTTGCATTACTTTCCCTCCCACTCATAACTGTTAGTTGCTAAAACCTCTGTATCAGTTTATCAGAATAGGCGTTAAACCTCAAAGAACATGACAGAATCAATCAGGTACATATTTTTAAGGGAAGAAATGGAAAATAACTTAGTCAGGTATTTATGTCTGTAGATGACTTTTTTCTCAATAATTTAATTATTTTTCTTCACTTTACATTCTGATCACAGCTCCCCCGCCCCCAGTCACACCTACAAATCTCTCCTCCCTTCCCCCCACCTTGGGTACCACCCTATCTTGGGATATCTAGTCCCAGCAAGACTGGGTACATCCTTTCCCACTGAGGCCCAACCAGGCAGTCGGGTAGGGGAAGGGGGGTCTAACAGCAGGGAACAGAGACAGAGACTGCCCATGCTTCCCTTGGTAGGGGACTCACAGGAAGACCGAGCTGCTGCACATTTGCTATGAATGTAGGAGGCCTAGGTCTGGCCCCTAGATGATTCCTGCTTGATAGCCCAGTCTCTGTGAGCCTCCGGGTGATTGTTTTTAAGGCTTTAGAAGCTTCTACTACGTGCCAGGCCTTGTGCCTGTTCCTAAAGGAATGATTTATTTGTGTGTGTGTTGTGTGAACGAAACTCAAATTTTCCTAAGGTCATTCATTGTCATTCATATTCAAAATAAAAATATATGATAAGTCTGAATTTAAATTATACTTATAGTGTGATAAACTTAATTATAAACTTCTGTTTATAATTATACTGATTCTTATTTTTCTTGGTATTTTTATCTAACCTTTAGATAAATTCCTTATATTTTGTGTAAGTTGTCTTACACCATCCAGATACTACTCATGTGTAGAATTCAGTGGAGAATAATCAGGACTGACTAGAGGGACCTATCATCAGAGTAAAATTAAGTATTATTTATGAAATATAAAGTTTACTTTGTAAGTTCAACTTCAGAGGGGGCAGACACACACACACAAACACAGACACTCACATAGATAGACAAACAGACACACAGAGAGAGGTAGACAGAGACAGACAGACACACACAGGGAGGGAGAGAGAGAGAGAGAGAGAGAGAGAGAGAGAGAGAGAGAGAGAGAGAGAGAGAGAGCATGAGTGAGCTCCTGTCAGGAGGATTCTAGCCATATCAGTGTACCTGCTTGTATGACTCTGGGAAAAAATAATTTCATTTATTCTGAATCTCACTTTCTTTTCGGTTTTTTGAGACAGGGTTTCTCTCTGTAGCCCTGGCTGTCCTGGAACTCACTCTGTAGATCAGGCTGGCCTCGAACTCAGAAATCTGCCTGCCTCTGCCTCCCAAGTGCTGGGATTAAAGGCGTGCACCACCACGCCGGGCTTTGAATCTCACTTTCTTAATTGGCCAAGTAAGTCACTTAGAAAAGCTAAGGTTTCTCTTAACACTGATGGCTTGTGACTTTGGGCAACAGTAAAGGCTGGTAAACAACATAGACTGCTATTGATGAGGTAGACAGGTCACTACTTTGACTCAGTCACTGGGGAGTTTTTGGGTACCTCTGTAAAGGGCAGCTTGTACAAGAAGATATTAGGAATTGTGCAAAGCTATCCCAACGATCACATGTAACAGGCTTCCCAGTTAATGCCTGGTTTCAACTTGTCTGGGATCATTTCTGAATATGTCATTTCAGGTAGTGCTGGGCCAGGAGTCATGTCTTCCAGTACAACAGCTTCCTTTTCTGCATAATCATTGGCCACAGGGCCAGCTAAAGGCAGTTCCAGGGAGGGGTCTGAATTGGAGGAAGACATAATGTAGGTTAGGAGTCTGGTAGGCAGAGCAACGAACCCAGCTGTATCCTCACAGCTGCCCATGCGGTCTGAGTAATGACTTATTTCATGGAAGCTGCCCCTTCTTGTTGCTCTGTTCTGTTGAGAAACAGTCCCCTCCTGCAGCTGGAATGTACTCCGCTGTGAGGCATCTCAGCACCTTTTCCTGACAAGCCTGGTGAGACAAGGTCCTCACTGCCTGTTTGCACAGAGGGAAGGGCCCATGCCTGCCTGTGGGACTGTTCACAGGTGCTTCCTGGGCAGCAACCGGCTGACCCCTCCATGGGCATGGCCTGCCTGGTGGAGTTGGGGGCAGGCAAGATGCCACCTGCTTTGACTTCCCAGTCATCCAGGAAGCTCTAACTGTGTGCTGGTGTGTCAACAGCGACCCTCTCGCTTCTCAAAGGCTCCCTTTGTGGCTGGCTGTGGCGTCGCCTACGCATGTTTGTTATCTGTGATCTCATTTTATTGATGTTATTTCTACATTTTGAGAAAGATCTGTGACAGTTACCCCTTCTTTGGGAAACAAGGGCCTAGGTACAGCTTGTTGATTTGGAAGGAAAACCAGGAAGACTGCCATTGAGTTCTTATCAGAGGGCAGATCTAACTCCTACCCATCTTTATTTTTTTGGTGCTGTTGTGGTGTTCCCCCCCTCCATGTGTGTGTGTGTGTGTGTGTGTGTGTGTGTGTACATATATACATACATATATTTGTATATTAGGTTTTGAATACTAGGTATGCGGCAAAGACCCTGATTGTCTTATCCTACTCTGTAGTAGTGAAACGTTTATTCCCGTTTCATAGATAAGAAAGTGAGATGTTAAAACCTTATCACAAAGGTCCTAAGCACACATTCAAACCCAGCAGTAGCCAGTTCTAAAAATCACATGGATGATATCAACACGGTTTTTGAAATACTTAGATGTTGAATTCGGAGGGGACACTGAGATCTGCTGTGCATGTTTAGCAGTCTGCCTAAGTACTGCCTTGTAATTTGGTAATGTGTTACAGTTTGACACACGCCTTTACCCAGCAGAGACCCCAGTAATCCCTATGAGTTGCCGATATTTTGTGAAAAAGGAGAGTATACAGAAGGGATGCCAAGTTGTTCTCTCAGTGCCACATGCACCATATGGTAAAACCACAGCTGGACTTTGTCAGATGTCCTGATGGCTCCATTTAGCCACCCAGCTTATATATTTCTCTTGTGTGGTGAGTGCCTCCACAATAGTCATAATAACCACTAACATGAGACAGAAATGTCAGCAAGGCAGTCGCCCCTTTTTTGTTGCTGCAAGTACCCTTCCTCTACATCTTCAGTGAGTCTACATGGGTGCTAACTAGAGATCTGGGAACAGGGTGCCCAGACCCTTGATGTCACATCTAGGAAAGTGGCAGAGATACCCAAAATACCAGGAGCAGACAGGAAAGTGGCTTGCTCTGTAGGGCACTGGACAAACTAATGTGCACTTTTCTTTGGAGAGAGGTTGACTTTGGACCTTAAGAAGGTTGAGTTTTGTTGTTTTGTTGTTTTTTTGTTTTTGTTTTCTTGGTTTTCTTTTGTATTTTTATTCCTAAGAGATTTGAAAAGAATCCCCCAGCCCTGTTTTCCTGTATTAAACTGAAATGTGCTTTGCTTGGGCCTTCTGTGCCTCCGTGTGTGTAGAGTGAGGTGGATTTTTATGAACAAAGGGAAAGTCAGACAGCTGGAGGTTGCTTCTAAACACAACAAAACAGAGTAGAAAAATTTGAATGTCATAGTACGTGTTATATAAAAGAACTGTGCCCGAGAGGCATACCAGAATTAATGACATCTTAGATGAATGGTGTATTCTTCCTATTCAAAACAGAAGTACCATTTAAGCTGTGGCACCAGGTATAGGTGTGTGTGTGTGTGTGTGTGTGTGTGTGTGTGTGTGTGTGTGTGTTCACTCAGAAACTAGTTAGATTGGACCAGATCTCTAATTATTCTTCTTAAGACATGTCAGTACCCTTGCCTCCTCTCCTTGTTTTGATCTTGCTGGAAGCAAGCTAAATGACAAACTAACTGTTGACCTGAGAAGTATTCCCTTGGGCTTGCTACTATTTTCTTGCAAATGCATATCAATCCTAAGTAGCTGCCCAATAACATGGTGTTCCCTGGAGGACTACGTGGGGCGGGGGTGGGGGTGGGGGGTAAGGATGGGAAGGAGGTGGTGGTACAACAGCTTATAGCAAAAACAGAAAGAAGAGCTTTAAGTTTGGCACTTTCTAGTCTGGGCACTCAATTCTTGTCAGGAAAATTTTAGAACACATATAAAGTAAATCTTAATGCATCCAGAAGGTGACTCTCCTCTTCAAACCAGGATCAGTATCTGATGTAGAACCTCCCACTTACAAGTAGCTCACAGCAGGCCTAAAGGATCAGTCCTTGATCTTATCATGCCTGACCTGAAGAGTTCCTCTGCTGTGCACTGAGCTGTCGGGAAGAGGTTGTCATCTTGTGTCCTTCTGAGGCCTGAGTCTGTTTTGACTCCAGGCCTCCAGGTAATTGTTACCTGTGCATAGTCTCTGTCTTCTTGAAGGATGCTGTTCTGAGTAGGCTGACACTCTTTGGGAGAAAGGGTAGGAGAGTTAACGAGTTCATGTTTAGAAAATGCCCGAGTCGAGTCACTGTTGATGCAGGGAGAGTTGTTTAATTAGTGGGAGATCTGATACAGACTGGTGATGCTCAATACGATGAACTCTCCAAGGTGAGTCACATTGAGTCACATGTGTGTGTCCAGGAAGCATATCCTTGATTTCATATAGATCAAGAGTTCCACTACCCACTTCCCTTGTCTCCTGACAGAAATAAAACACTCTGCAAAATGGTTGGCCATCCCTTAGATTTTCTAGACATAGCTGTTCCTGTAGCGTAAGCGATAAGAGAAATTTGTGTTTGTAGAGTACCAGGTATGTGCCAGGTACTTCATAAGCTTTACAGAAGCACTCGTATCTGTACGTTAGCTACCTCTGTGAAGTTAATTGTTTCATCCCCAGTTTTTCCATATAAGAAATGGAATCGCAGAAAATTTCCAATAATTTACTCAGGACCACAAAGGCTCAATGTCCCAGATCTTTATTTGGAGCTTGATCACAAAGCCCAGCCTACATAGAACACCCATTTGGAGAGAAACCTTGACTCCTGGGATGCTATTTTCTGTGTAATATTTTCTTCTAAGAGCCTCATTAATATCAATATTAGGCAAAAAAAACCCCATTCAGTTGTCTATAAATGTATGCCATAAGGATGGATTTAGGTGATTCCTAGCACATATTTTCAAGTTCAAGATGGATAAATGAAAGCACCCTTGGTAAACTTGCACACCGAATTTGTGCTTTGCCCTCCCCCACCCCCTCCCCCACCCCTCTTTGCCGACTGGGAAACCAAGGAATGAAGTGAGAGCTCAACGGTGCCTGAGAATTTTCCAGGGAGGGGACAGAAGTTTAGGCCTTGAGGCCACTTGATGCAGCAGGAATGTTTGTAGAAAAATAAACACACACGGAATGAATCAACATCTACACGCTGGACCCGCAGTTAACCTCCTTCAGCAGGAGGGGGGAAGGGGAGGAGCCAGAGCCTGAGTCCTTCTCCCTCCCTCTCTTTAAAAATGATACTTTGTTAAGGCCTCTCTTAGGGCATCCTGGTGACTGCTCTTCTGCTTTGGCTGGCCTGATGGAATGATTTAGAAGCTTCAGAGCCTTCAGCAGATTTTGGGTACTTATTGAACAAAACAGCAGCAGAGTATCAGTGAGAGTGGGCCCTGGTGAGTTGTTGTGGCTTCAGAGGAGCTCTGGTCAGCAGTCATGGCTTGCAGGCATGCCTCACACAGTGAGTGAGCAATGAGTGAAGATGAAGTAAGGCTCTGGTTGCTCCAAGCTGCCTTGCTGCATAGGAAAATCGTATTCAGCTACGTGTGTTTCCGACTCAGCCCAGTTCTAGGGAAGTAGTATGTGGATTAGGGAAGGCTGGTGCAGGGCACATACTCCTCTACAGAGCCTACTCACACCGTGTTTGTGGGTCTCCCCCCAGTTCCTGTTCCAACAGAGTCTAAATGTGATTCATCTCCTTTAGTCATTAGTGCCGGGTTCTTAAGTTTGTCGGGTGGATTCAGTCGTGCCACTGGTTGCTTATCTTGTGTTACACAGCCATTCTCCTTTTCCCATGTGGCAGATGAGAACTAATCATAAGGAAAGTTCATGTTTAGGTTTCTCAGCACCCAGGGATCTCTGCCCTTGGGTGAAGCGACTCCCCAGTGAAGGCAGGTGAGATAGCCACGGCTGAGTGCTGTGTTCTTACTCACTGATTCGTCCTAAGGCCAATGATTTAGCTTCCCGGAGCCCTGCTTTTCTGATCCTTACATGAAGATAATAAGAAAGCACACCCAGGGCTGTGGCAAGGATTAGAGATAATTCCTCTAAGATACATTTTTTTCCTCTTTAGACCACACCACAGGGTCTCAGGAAATGGTGTCACCATTATCTCAGCCCACCGAATTCTGTACCAGTTCTACTTCGCTGGTCACACTGTTCCTACTTCAGCGGTTGTTAAAACTGTGGTTGCTGTTAACCTGGTTACAGAAAATTTTCCACTTGACACCCCTTTAACCAAGTGCGCTAGAACGGCCCTGTGGCTGGCTCTATTATTTTCCAGTCCCTCTCTTCAGACATTTACCTTATCTGAGTTCAGGCATTGACCGAGTTTCCAGCTCCAGAGCCTTCTTTTCAGACACTGTCCTTCGAACTGCAACAACTTCTTAGAATGCCTGCCATCGAAGCTCAGATGATTTCCATTGTCAAGGCACTCATTTTCCTCCGGGACTCTTTTCTTTTTGGGGCAGCCTTAAGGAGGAAATCTACTATCAGAAATCCCAATGGTCACTTGCAGAGCCAGGCACCCCCCCCCTTTACCGTAGGTGTGAGAGTGTAAGTGTAGGCAGCGAACCCACCTGACACAGAAGCAGCCTGCTATCCTTTCCCAGGGTTCTTGCTCCTGTTCCCAAAGAGGTGCCTGCTGGACTGTTCAGGCTCCTGCAGATTTCCCCTAAAACCCATGCATCTCTGGCCTTCACCAGTTGATTGCAGCCGACGATTTACAACCAGAATCCAGCACCTAGAAAAGGGGATCGTGTGTCTTTAAACAGCTGTGCGCCAGTGTGTGTAAATGTGCTTGCTAATCCAATGACTAATTCAGTATATTATAAAGCAGCAATGAGCCTGCTGCCAAGACAGGGCTCTATCCCAACTGGAGGGTGTGTAAGGCTCAGAGAAATGTTTCTGAAGCACGTTCTCTCTGTCCTTTCTTGCTCCTCTGAATTTCACCGCGTACGTTCCCTGAACCAGAGTCCCTCCTTACCCTCTTGATTTCTGTCTGTCAGATATCTCCATTCCTCTTTCCTCTCCCACCTCTATGCCCTGCTTCACTCATCGGGGGTGGGGGCCCTGGGCCATGTGAGTAAGGGCTAGGGAATCCATCAGTGTCGGATTGGGGCACTCCAGGGGACAGAACTCATTATCCCTCTTGAACATTTTGCCAAGTGACTGCCAGTGTTGTCCCTGTGTTGTGACAGGTCGTGCCTCAGTTCTCAGTCTGTGATGTTCTGTTGATGTCGGTCTTCCTGAAATTCTGTTGTATTTATCCCTCTTCCATCAACTTCTAGGGGTTGAGAGAGAAAAACATTTAGCCAGTGGGCGGGGTGCAGAGTATAAGGTATACTTCCTTCTGAGGGTCTTTAAGTGAGGGCCTGGAGAGCCTCCTCTGGGTGTGGCGAGGGGCTGGGAAATGAGAGGGATCTGGGGCCTCTACATAAGTGTTCCCAGACATCACTGACACCAGGTGTTGGCTCTGGACGTGGACCTTGCCCAGTCTCTCCCACAGTGTCCAGCTGCCATCAGAAGCATTTCCGTGTGTCAGAGGTGGGTGTTGGAGGCCCCAGCATCCCTCTGCCTTCCCTTCTCAGTAATTGGTTTCGTATTTGTCACCTTGGTTTCCTCCCATCCCAGGACATCTGCAGTCTCCTTCCTCTTCCCCTTCCCAAAGCTTCTGGAATCCAGCCACATTGGTCCCTCACTGCAAAGCCTTGGTCACTCTGGAGTTGGGAGTACTGCTTTTTGTGTATTTAGCAGGATAGCTTTGTCCCACTAGAAGGGGAACGCCCAAGTGGAGGGTCTATGGCTGTCAGTCACCAAGGTGTTCCCATCGCTCTGTGAGTCAGTAGCTGACTTCTGTCTTTTAAGATAGAGTTCCTATAGTAGAAGTTCAGTGGCTTTTAATACATCCATAGAGTTGTGTAATCATCACAAGTACCTCAGTCATTTCAAAACGTTTTCAGTGTCCCCCAAAGAAGTTCCATGCACACCCCCAGCCTACAGTCAATGCCCATTGAACAAAGGCATGCTGTCCAGGAAGGGCAGGGTCCTAAGGAGGGCTCAAAGCACACATCTGACTTGAGTTCTCCATCTTCCAATCTCTAGGGGCCTACTTCCCACTTGCCTCTCCTCAGCACCCAGGCTCTCCACTCTACTCTGCAGGCTGGCTTGCTTAAGCCTCTCAGTGGAGTAACCCCGGAACTGCTGGCACTGCTGGGTGGAGGTAATAAGTGCTTTCCCCAGATGCATGCAGACAGTTAGGCCCAGGGAGCTTGGGCTGTGGTGGCTGCAGTTTCCTAATGGCTTCCTGATGAGACAGAGCCAGTTATTAACCTCGGATGATGAGGCCTGCGCATACGGGCCTCTCTTTCCCACCTGACGCAGGCGGATGGAGAGAGCGGCTTCAGCTCCTGCCCCCTTAGCATTGATCACTTTTTCTCTGCTCTCCAACTATTGGTCTGTCTAGCCCATTGATCTGAAGATTGGGTCTGCCTGGTGACTGGGTCAGCCTCTTGGGTTTGTTGTTAGAGGTGCCCAGAGATGTCTGCTCTGGGCCTGTGTGGACAGGACTTGGAGGCAGCAGCGTGATTGTCAGTACACTGAAGTCTGGGCGCATGGGGCTCTTATAAGAGACCCAGAAGGAAGAAACCTGTGTGGCTAAAAGGGATCAACTAGGAGAGATATAGGAGCCCTTAAATCTGTAGATTCAGCGCTCCAGATGTGTTTGCTTTTGGATGAGAGGTACTTGAATTGCTCCAAGACTTCAGGCCCTTTGGGCTGAAACAGACAACTTCATTCACCAGAGGGAGGCTTGCTTCACAAGCTTACACTTGGATATTATCTCCTGGGTAGAGCCGTGTCTCTGTGATGTTCACTGTATCTTGCCCATTCTGTTTGGGCACCACAGGACTGAAATGGTAATGTTGGAGAGGCTTCAAATGGCACAGTGACTCTTGATTCTCCTGTCAGTGGTTTTAGATACAGATCTGTAGATCAGACATTAACTATGTCCTCCCTGGCCCTGGTTTGATAAGAATGGCACCCTCTGTTTCCAGAGCTGCTGTACATTCCAGTGTCATGCAATCAAACACTGCTTGTTTAATGATCACTGTCACACACCAGGAACCTCTCTCTCTTGTGTGTGAGGGGGACGTCTACAGTTTGGTGATTGTCACTCAGCCCTTGTAAACTGCAATGGGAACAGGTAGCAGAGGGAGCCATAATATGTACATTTGTATATGTGTTGGCTTTGTGGATAGTTGTCCGCTGGGGTTTCTGAAGAACTTAGGGAGAAATGTTGCTCCAGAATGACACTCTAGGGCTTGGTGATAGGAAAGACATGAAGAAGAGCCTCTTCCTCCTAGTTCACAGCAGTGAGCAAATGGTGGTGGTATAGACAGAATCCTGGGCGGGAGTCAGAGTAAGACAATCAGTAAAGCTACGGTGGGTCACCTCCAGGGCTTCCTTCCCCATTAGGAAAAGAAAAGTTGGACTTAGATGACATCTAAAGGCCCTTCTAACTCTTGCAGGAATCGTGTGGGACCCTTGGCCTGTGACAGAGCTCCACAACTCCTCCACCACTGGCTGCCTCCCTTTCATTCATCTTATAATTACGTCTGGTTGCCAGGCGGGAGAGCCTCCCTCCAAGGAGTAGTTAAGGTTTTATAGCAAATTCTTTCTGTAAATTCTTTTCTGCTTCTTGGCTGCAGATGAGGCTTTTCATAGCTAGAGTGAGGGTGTATGGAGGAAGAAGGCAAAGGAAGGGTAAATAAAGACTCAGGTAGACTGCATGGAGTGATAGTTTACTCTTCTTCAGCCAAAGCCGAAGAGATACTGGAGCCCAAATTATAGATTAGGTAGATCTGCACGGACTGTGGAGAAAGGCAGATGACAGGGTTAGCAAGGGAACCTAATGGTATAGGGAGGGTAATCATGAACTCTTCCAAGTTTATCTCTCTGGGTCCTAAGCAACTCCTTAGCAACCAGGAGACTTTAGCAGGGATCAACTCTTAATTATGACTTAAATGTCTCAGCTCCTAGGGGTCCAGCTCCTTAGAGACACACGTTGAGATTTACAGGACTGCATAGGGTCTTTATTCTGTGAGTTGTTGAACATATTAATCTGAGGCTATAAACTCCAGATGGGGGCAAGAGCACTGCTTGCTTTTGTGCAGGGAATTTTGAAGGCTGTAGGCCGAGAGGAGGGTTGTGTCCTATACTTGCCAAACAAGCCACAGGTGGGGATTTTCATATCTTCTCTGGTGTCAGCCTGGCCTTGGGTATGAATGCTATGAATGTGGTCGTCTCTCTGCCTTCTCTCCACTCCTACCATGTGGCTCCCATGTGGCTCTCTTGAATTACACTGGGATGAGTCAGCAGGGCCTTTGGAAAGAAGGGGACGTTTTGCCCGTAGGGAGAATGGGTGGAGAGGAATGGGAGAAGCAGGGTTTGAACGGAATACTGCATCAGCTTAGTGTTCCGTGCACCCATGCCAGCATCCATTGTCCGATGTATTTTAAGGTGGTCTTCCTCTGGGTTTTTTGTCTTCACCTTCTGTACTGAGTGACTACATCACTTGCCAGTGTGGCCTGGAACATAATATCTCAGTTATCTTCAGATTTATTTGTGTGCCTTTGGGTACTCTGAACTTGTAGCACGCATCTTCCCTCATGCACTTGTGAATGAATGAAGCTGGAGAAAGAACCCAGTGTAACCTGTAGCTATTCTCTGAGTCCGTTGGACCCAGCAGTGCCCTGGTTGAGCTCTAAAATGATCCAACATTAAAGTGCTTGCCTCCTTCTCACCATGGGAGGGTGTGTGTGTGTCTCTCTTCTATATTCTAAGCTAGTTAAATGAAAAACAGGACTTCTGCTTCTTTTTGCTTACTTAAGTGTTGTTTTTCCAGGAGCACAGAAGGAAGTCACTCATGGAGGTTCAGAGGCAGGAGCAGAAAGCTGTTTCTCCACAGGGATCTTTGTACTGGGTCTCAGATGTTTTGGTGTGTAGGGGGGAGGGTGCGGGGGGGGGGGAGAATCTGGGTTTGTGCTTTGGATCGGTAGGGTGGAATCCAGTGGATGAAGTTGCTGACTATTGGCTGCCTGTCAGTCCTCTCATGACACAGGTGGCACTGTATAAGGTGGACAGGGTAACAGCTTGCAGGGACTCACTGCTGAGTCTCTTTTCCTATGGCTTCCTTCTGCCACCAGCCTGTAGCAGGTTGTGGTCTATCACAGACTTATCTGACTGCTGGCTTCCATTTTAGTAAGCCTGTGGGAAGAGGGAGAATAAAAGTAAATTAATAGTGCGGGGGGAAAAATTGAATATCACAGTATGAAGTCCTGTTAGGAGAAAAGTTGAAATTCCAAAGGGAAGACAGGGCAATAAGAGGGAAGGAAAGGTCTTTCTGTGTCTCCATGCATTTCAGCTCGTGGCCTCCCTTTTCTCCTTGGTGCTGGATTGAACCCAGATGCTGGACAAGAACACATGCTGGACGAGTGCTTTGGCCTTGAGAGACACCCCCAGCCCCGTGTCTTAGTCCCTTTATTCTGCTCCAAGGGAGCGAGCTAGGGAACTTAACCATAGAAGAGCTCTGTTGTAGTGTCACCAGCCGTGGTTAATGAACAGATGTCTTGGGAGCCGTAACATTGATCTCTATTGTTTGGCTGATTTATCCTTGGCATCCCCGGAAGAGGCCTTAATCACCTCTCAGGTCTACCCATCTCAGAGGGGACTACGGAGGGCAAGCCAGTTCTACACTTGGCGAAAGAGACCTGTTAGATTGAGAGGGAGCAGGATGAGCAAAAGAATAGCTCATTCCTCAGCAGGCAGCCTTTGTGGTGACCTCATCTTCCTCCTAGCTCTGGTCCAGTTGGAGCTATGCATACAGGGCAGACTTCCAGTTCCTCCTGTCTGGGACTCACAGGGGCAGATATAAATAGACCAAGACTTTGTCTGTAACCATTGTTCTCTGGCTGCCCATTGTTTCTGGTGCTGAAGCCTACCCCCTCCCACCACCATTGCTCCTGCCCCCGACTCACTCTCACTGTGCAGAAGTTTGAATTTCAGCCTGGCTATTTTCATTTGCACTTGTCTGGTGCTTGGGGAGACCAGAGGAGAGAAACAGCCTACAGTGTAGATCAGCTGAATTATAAGCCTCCTATTTTGATGCCAGCAATGGTTTTGTCTGAGTCTTTCCTGGATATATTTGTGGTCCAGACAAAGATATGTGGATGTGTCGATAGTTGAATCAGGAGGATTTGTAAGGGGTTCAGCAACTGTCCCCATGATTAATGCTCCTGTGTCAGAGTAATGCACGGTCTGTGGTGTTATATTATAGGGCTCAGTACTTGGCCATTGCCTCTTCGGTGTTTTTTTTTTTTTTTTTTTTTTTTTTCATAAGGAGCTTAGACTAGAGAAAGATGCAGAAAGCATTTTTAGTAAGGTGCAGATGGTGCAAAGGTTGAGATGGATAGCTAATAGGGTAGATTTAAAAAAGATTTTTACATGGGGAATTACGGTTCAAAACAGTGGCATTTGCTATAGATAGATCAATAAAGGCCAAGGCTATAGGTGTGGGACTGGCTATGTGAGTTTGTCTAGAGGAGGGCTGGTAGTGTCTTTTGTCTTTTGCTTAGTAGTTGCTATGTTCTCACTTTTAGGCAACCATCTCATCGGTCTCAGTTTACCCTGCTTGTTGGATGTTCTCTATGGAGGTGTATGATGCTCCTTAGGGGGTACAGACATGCAAGACTGCTTTTAGGGGGAACAAGAGGCCACTGTGAATGATTGCATTAAACGGGGAGTTTAAAAAGCTGGACAGAGGGGTTATCAAGCAGGAAGGATAAAAGCTGAAAACCTGCTAGCCGAAGGATCAGTAATGCAAGGGCTTTGACTGACAGAGCCAGGTCTGAAGGACACAGCTCCTAAGCAGGCATCCTTTGACAAAATGTGTATGATAGTTCTTCTCATAGCCATCACGTCTTATGAATGAATTGAAAGGCTCACAAAGTAGGGCACAGCTGGGTATCTTAAGCCAGATGACAGTTAGAGAAGAGAATGCCAATTTTCACCCGGGTTCTGCCTCTCCTTTGCTCGTCACTCCTTGTCATTCTTGAGAAGCTTAGGTCCCTGCTATGTGGACAGTCTGTTGCATGTGGCGCCATGTTGTGCGCCCGCGTGGCCTCGCCTGGGAAAGTGGGGTTGCTCATTTTGTGTCACAGTTTTCCTGCTTTGGATACAGGCAGTTGGGCTGTGTGGATGTGTGTGAATATGCATCTTCCTTCTCAGCCCGGATTTATTTATTAAAAGAAAAACACATCTGCATAAAAAAGCCTCAGAACACAGGAAGAATGTCTACTTTGTTTTTCTTTCTGTAGCATCAAGACACGCGGGGTTTTGGCTTCCTCTGAGGGATTTTGAAGACTGGCTTTCATCTCAAACGAGCCCCCCCCCCCATTGGAAAATTGTCCTTTTTAAGGGGAGGAGGGGTTACATGTATTTATATAATTTTTAAATAAATAAGAAAATTGGGAAGAGAAGTTCCTTTCAAACTTCATGGAAAATATTCCATTCTGAATTGGGAGTAAGTCGCTGCATCTCCTTAGCTCCTTCCACTTGGCCTCCTGCCTCTGTCCTGGCCCTGTCCTCCTTGCTGTCTCCTCTGCCTCCTCTCCTGCTGTCTCTTCCCAGACAGGCCCCAGTTCAGCTCTCTCAGGCCATCTTCCTCAGCTAGCTGTGAGCCACTGAACGCTCCCTGGAAGAGGCCTGGCTCTGTGTTTGTTTCCTGCGTGGGAGGGAGAGGCAGGCCTTGAGAAAACAGTTCAAAAGTGCAGAAAAACTACCTCTTCCAGCCTAAATAAACCGGCTTTGCTCCATTTGTTTGCCCAGATTTTTCCTTTGCCCATGGAGAAAACGTTTCATCTTCTACCTCTCCTGGCTTCGCTTTCCTGGGGGAGGGGATCCCTAGCCCCCCTTCTTCATGCTTGCTGTAGGCTCTGAGCCAGTAGTGGGAGCAGGTCACTTTTGGGGAGGGCGTGCAGTGGTGCGGTGACATGGGGGAACCTGGAGCCACATGCTGCAGCTGCTGTGTACTATCTCTGGGACCAAGATCTACTTTTCTCCAGAAAGAACTTCCTTCACAATTACATTTGGAAAGAAACATCCTACATCCATGTCTGTTTACAAACAGACCCAGAGGGGGAATACCTACCTTTTGTGTCCAGATCTCTGGACTTGAGTATTTGGTTACATCACTTTCCTGTCCTCAGGGTGGTGAAATAACCGAGGTAGCCTCTGTGAGCCTCCAGTTCCTCACCTGAAGAGTGGAGGAAATGATACTAAAAAACACCTGAGAAAATAACTTTCTAAAATGTAAAACTCTGCTTAATATGCAGTGGTGGTAATTATAGGTAGGAAGCCAGTGAAATTAAAATAAGTTGATTATTTTAATAACCCTCTTGGGCTGGTAGCTGATGAGGCTGTAAAGACTCACCAGGAAGCCCTAAGTAATAAACTGGAAGTAGTATCCCTTGCTGGGATAATAACAAGACGGAGAGGGTCAGACCATTTCCATCATTGTGCTTAGGATGATTCTGTTACACTGTTACTAAGAGCCTTATAACCCCATCATGAGTATTGATTTTAGTTGAAGGTTGGATCAGTTACATCAGTAATATCAGAGGTATAAGGGTGAGGCTGCAGCTTGGTAGTAGAACACGTGACTGGCTTGTGCAATGCCTGGGTTCCAGTCCTAGCCCTGCAAAGCCCGAAGGCATAAGGCAGAGAAGGAGTCAACATACAGTATGGCTATGAGAGGATCTGGGCTTATCTACTTATAGCTTCCATGGAGACCAGTGCCTGGTACTGTGTTTATCAGGACAGAGGGATTACACGTCCTGGGACATTTTGGACACCTTCTGGCAATATTGTGTGATGAGAGCTGAGGATAGTCATGTTGGTTGGAAGTGCTCTGAAGGATGTGAAACACCTTTTAAATAGCTAAAAGACATCATTTAAGGACTTCCATATTCTGTCCAGGTGGTCTTGGTGCAGAACTTCACCACAAGGTGTTAGGGCTAGAACCCAGAATATGCCTTCTGCCATTAAACCATACCCTTTGCCTTCCAAACATTCCTTTAAACTGTGAGAGAATCACTGCCTTAGAGGCTCATAAATGACTATATAGTTTATTTTGTTTTAAGAAAGTCTTACTATATAGGGAAGAGTTTTGAATACAAAGCTACACTTTTCTTTGTGCGTTGTTGGTTCTAAACTGGTGCTCATGGGGCGCTTTTAAAAACTAAAAGATCTTCAGGATACGGTATAGCCATGAAGTGTTGTCATGGCAAACATGTTTTAGATGACAGCTACCAAAAAGATTTTCCCCTAGCAGGTTGGATTACAAGATGCAGAATAAGGAAGAAATTGCCCTGTTCCTTCAGTGGGCTAGTAGAGAGCTAGAGTCAGGTGAAAACAATTTTTCCAAGCTTGCTTTCCCTCTGGGGGTGTGCGCTGCAATGAAGGTTATGGCACAGGCATTCGAAAACTCCAGCGTCTAATGGGACATAGTAGATGCTCAATAGAGTGTGGTGTCTTAATCGGACTGGAGCCACAACAAACAGTACATGGGGGCTCATTTACAATGCTTACAAGGACAGCAAGGGTCAGGAAGCTGACAGCCTCCCAAATGCACACAGTTGCCAAAACGGGGAAGTGTCAGATCACTGTCTTGAGACCATTTCTTGGGCCTTCACTTACTGGGTCTGCTAAAGAAGATACACATTTCAAAGGCCTTCAAGCAGGGCATCTTCATTCACAGGGTTCCTCCTTGGGAGTTTTGGGTGGGAGACTTGAGCTGTCCAAGGGAACCGAGTAAGAGCATTGAGCTGCAGGGCCCAGGGGCCAGTTCTGCTTTCTGGCTTCTAGCCTGGAACGGAAGAGTCTTTCTGGGTTTCCCTGAACACCTGGAGTTGATTTGGGTCCTGCTGTGCCTTCCTATACATATGCCGAGGTGGAGGATGGTGGATGGGGCTCGGAAAGAAATAAATCCAGCGATTAAAAATAGCTTTTGCATGTCAGGTGCCTGAACACATTTGGGAACATGCCTGCAATCCCTTTTGTCTGGCAGGTCTGAACCCTGGTGCTGCCGAATTACAACTGCTTTCATTTGTTTTTCCTGCTTCCCTACCATGTAATGGTCAAGGGCTCATTGGAACCATGTGTGGGCCTGGTGACTCACCAAATCCTCAGGACCCCAGTGGTAATAATGTGTTAAAACGTTTGGGGGGGGATGGAGCAGGGGATGGGCGAAAGGAAGGAGGGGGAAGTCTGAGGTCACTTCCTACAGATGTTCGATGTGCCTGGCAGACCCTGCACACTGCTTTCTCGGGCTCAGGGCAGCTTGGAGCACTCCCTCTCCTTTAGGAGACCCACTTGTTTGTCCTAGGCCAGCATCCCCCTGAGAAGATGCAACTGCCTTTGTGTTGGCACGTTGTGTGTGTTCCCTGGTGGCTGTGTGCATTGGCACAGAGAGATGGTGTAATCTGAGACTGGCTTACATTTTTGGACAGCCAGGTCACTGGAGGGTGAATTGGGGATTTTCTGTACTGTTTCGTTCTACCTTCTTTGGATTGGTTTTTACTGGCTGCCGCCTGATAGAGGTATGAATAGAGGAGAAGGACACACACACTCGGTTACCTATTTTTCTACTTGGTCGGAATCCATTCCATGTCTCATGCTATTCCTTTGTTTGAAACAATGTTGCACTGCGTGATTGGAATGGGTGGACCTAGTGTGGCCCCTGGTGGATGCCTGTTTATTTCTTGGTCACATCACTTCTTTAATGAAACCTGAGCCAGGCCAGCTGATGAACTCTGCGTTAACTTGCCTCTGGGTAACTGCCCCTGGGCTGGAACTCTTGTCTGCCAGGGTTCAAGAGCTTGTTAGTGGCTTAAGAGCAAAGTGGAAGGTATTGTTCCCCATGACTGCTTCTGTTCTGCTGTCCATGGGTGAGACAGGGCAGTGCTCACTGGTATTGAGTTCCCATTCTTTTTTGCATGGTTGGCCACTTTTGGGGGGGAATATGCTTTTAGAAGCCAAAGACAAGTTCCAACAGCCAGGGTGTTCAGCTCCTCTAGCCACAGCCAGTTTTCTCCCACACTGGGGCTTGTTTCAGGCAACCTGACCATGGCCCCTCCTTTGAAACTGCCCTTTTGGTTTTTGTCAGAATGGCAGCCGTTCCTTGGGTGGTCTTAGTTGCAGGTGAAAGTTCACAAGGCCTCGAGCCATTAGGAAGCAGAGTGGTAACTTCAGTCTTCCCCACGAATGTAAGGCAGGGAAGGCTCGGGTTGGCTTTCAGTCCTCCTAATCTGAAGCCATCTCTCTCTGTCCTCCCTGGGCCAATTTTTTAGATCGGAGTGCTGTTGCCTTGACAGAGTTTTGTTGTTCAAGTGGGCCAGAAAATGAAATGTAGAACTTGATGTAGATGCCAGGCAAGATCATTTTAAACGCCATTTACTTTGGCATAAGGTATATCTGTCTCTTAAGCTTTCATACTATAATATACATTTATCTAAAACCCTCAAGACAATAAAATATTAGTAGGTGAAATAACATGTTGCTTGGATAAGCTTTATTCCCCTCCCCCCTCTTTGTATGTGCTACAGAGAGGAGGGAGAGAGATGGATGAAATAAGAGTTACACTATGATGTGTGCGAATTATCAGATGAAAACTGTAAAACCCAGCGATGGAGTGGCTGGCTAACAGAATTCCTTTGGGAGATGAATTGGGTAGGTGAGTTATCTAGCTTGGGTTGCCTAATGGGGAACGTGAGAGCAGAGTCTACAGATTTGGATAAAGAAGGCAGCCCAGCCCCATGCATGTCTCTCATCCCCTTCTTTTCTTGTCTTTAGGACACCATCTCTGCCTTTGGGCCTTCCTTTTCTTCTCTCTGTAAGCCAGAAGAGTTCTTCTCAGTTTCTGTTTACTCTGAGAAAAGGTTGGCAAATCTTTGTGTACCTAATTAGTCTTAGTATATGTACAGTGACCCATTAGGGTGACTCAGGAGTGCGCACAGACAGGGGAGGAGCCAGGTTGTTGTTTAACCCCTGTGCTGATTTTGGTATGGAAGGAAGGAGGTCTTAACTTTGTCCCAGGAAAAGAAAAGGGTTGCAGTAGATGATGCAGACAGTTTCCAATCCTGTCTCTGGGGGTTATCTATATGAAATGCACAGCCTAGGAATAATTCTGTGTTTAAATATCTCAAATTTATATAATTTTCAAACAAAAACATGAAAAATCTTGTCTCAGCTCTGAAATGTTTTACTTCTCTTAATTATATTTATACAGTCTGTTCCCATTGGTAGTGGAGTTGAGCAGGAAGACCCTGGAATTCCAGAAGTGGAAGGCTATCTTCTGGCCCTAGTTACTTCATTTTACTCTGTGACTGTACGCTACGCCCTTTGGAGTCTTGCTATATGGTGGGAAGGCATATGAACAGTTGGCCAACCATAAATTACTTTTCCTTCTCCCCCAGCTACTGCTCTCTTTATGGCCGTACCCAATACAGGACTGGCAGGCAGCATTGCCATGTACAGACTTTGTCCCAGAGTAGTGTCCACAGGACATTGGGTATTCATCTGGGATTTCTTGTCTTTGGTTTTTGCCCCTCACTGTCTTACCAGTCGGTTCCAGATGCTGTGGGTTTTTTTCTACATCATTTGTTGAGAACAACAGGAGAAAGAACTTGAAAGGCTCTAAGCCTTGAACATCCTCCTGAGCAAAAGCTACTGCAGTCACGTTCTTTGTAACATGGCTGGTATGAGCAATTCTGTTTCAGAGAACCCCAAAGAATGGTAGACAAGACACATGAGACACCTTTGAAGGGTTCTTGGAAACCTAACAGCCCTTAACTTTGACTGACACACAAATAGAATAGAAACACTTGCTTTACATTTCACTTGAAAAGGTGTGGGGTTGTAAGGGGTGGGTCACACTGAAACACGGGCAGGTGTTTCTCTGCATTCAGAAAGCTGCTGCCCCAGCAAGCCTCTAGATTCCCAGAGAGCTGGCCTGCCTGCTGCTGCGTGCTACATCTTGGAATGGTTATTTTTGTTTGTTTGTTTTTGTTTTTTGATTATTTTTTTTTCTCCCAGTGGCTTCTCTACCACTGTCTTCTCAGAAATCTAGGTTAAGTCCTATAAATGCTATTGTAGAGGTAGGGCCATAAGGAAAAATCAGCAGACAGAAATCTAATTTATGAGTCCAATTTCCATGTACTATATTGAGGGTCTCCAGGTGATTGGCATACTCTATCTTAAGTTAGGTTCTCTGCATTTTGAGACACCTTTTTATTTGAATTTAAGATGTTGTAGGTATTACCACAGAGGTAATCTCAGTAGCTTCCTAAGAAATGCAAGTTAGTTAATGTCCACAGAGGCACTGATTAATGTGCAGATGCTGCTAAGGTTAGGAGCTCTCTGTAATGATGTTATAGAAAGTAACAAGGTAAATTTAGGAACATCAGTGATGTCTGCTTGTCTAAGCCATGACAGGGTCTCCACATACTTAATGATTTCATCACCTCCAACATTGTCACCATCATCATCACCATCACCGTCATCTTCGCCATTGATATGAATAATTACCAGAACGCACACAATCACAGATACCAAGGGGCCTTTTGCATTGGACTTTAAAGTAACAAGTTTAATATATCCACTTCGGAGCATGACTATTGATCATTTATAAATGAAATGTCCACTGCACTGAAAAAACAATCCCAGCCAGCTGTTCTCATATGTAAACAAAGGGCATGACATTTCTAAAAGTTTAAATCTTCTTGAGGTTTACCAATTCAGAGAAGTTCTGACTCTCCTTTTTTGCAGCCTTTGGTTCCAAGGACAATGACAGTGTCCTTTGCTAGAGCTCACAGCCCAACACAAGTGTCTCAAGTGTGGGAATAGTTTCTTCTAGCTGACTTGGGAGATCTTCCCAGGAGACCCAACACACAGGGCTCTCTACAACAGGGGCATAGCCAAGTGGCTGCATGTAGACTTTTAGAGGTAGCATAGAGGTGGGCAAGTCAAAGCAGTTCCAGATGCTTCCACGAGAGAAAGCACGTGAGAATATGGAAATGCTTGCTGCCCTGACAGGAAGCAGAAACCAGCATAGAAATGTATCCGCTTAGCACTGCTGACCATACAAGACTCCAGAGAGCTGGGGTTGAAAATCAGCCCCAGGGAATCCTTCCCAGGCTCTCTGCTGCTGTCCTTGCTTGGATATCATCTCAAGAGGGCTTCACATTGTCCCAACTTGCATGCGTAGAGGAAGGTGATGTGGGGCCACCCCGCCAAATCCATCCCAGGCTCAGTTTATAGTAGTCCTACCGACACTCCATTAGGCTTGGCCTACATTTTCCACACGTGGCTCCAGCCAATTTCCACTATCAGGAAAGTTCTTTTCATGGAGTTTTTAATCTAAGGGGGGGGGAACAAAGACACAAAGGAAAACCCCTACAATTCAAGTTCCTGAATTTACATTGGATGGGAGAGAACAGAGTTGATTCAATGGAGAAATACTGAATTCACAACAATAATTGTTGACCGATTGTGTGTGAGCACAGCATCTGAGGATGGTGGAGTTCTCCCTGCTCCTAAGACAAGCTCCCTGCTTAGCCTGAGGGCTTCTTTCTCCAGAGTAATACTGATGTGTGCTCTGAAGGAAGAGACAGTCTAGATTACTAAGACACTCTTAGTTTGATGAAGTAAAGGCAAGCTGAGAGCATTGATGCATTTCTCAATGACCCATTTGATTATTACGCCATTGTTTGAAGGGCTGGATGTTATATAATCAGCAACCATCACTTCCCCAAACTTGTTTTATTTATTTATTATTTATTTATTACTCCAAAATCTGGGATTTCCCACCGTTTTGTCAGCTTTCCTGGAGGGCATGTTGATGATTCTTCCATTAGAACTTGTTTGGCATGTCCCAGGGCAATGCAAACACTCTGGGGGACTTGAGATTTCTTGTCCTTGGCAGGGACTGGGAGAGCAGCCACGGTGAGCCATCTTCCTAGGCTGGCCCAGACACTTACTTGGCTGCTCCCTGGTAGTGTGGTTGGAGACTGTGCTCTGTCATGCAACTGCATGACAACTGATGGGTCTGTTCATTTTGGCATTCAGAGGCAATATATTAGCTCCTTTTCTTAGAGGACACTAATTTTCATTATTTCCCTTATATATGTTCAGGAATTTTCCCTCCCTCCCTCCCTCCCTCCCTCCCTCCCTCCCTCCCTCCCTCCCTCCCTCCCTCCCTAACTTCCAGCCAAGGCTGGGAACACGCTAGCTGAGGAACTTAGGTAGTATTCTCTTCTGGACCTTAGTCATCTTAACACCAATTTCTGCATGTGGTACATTGATAGTTCAGGCTTCTAAAATTCAGGGCAGTGAAGGTAGTCACTTCAAAACGTCACAGAAAAGCTAGGTGGGATTAGCGCTGGGGAGAGATTGACCCAAGATGAGTCCAGAGGACGCTTGATGTTGGCCCTGTGTATTGGGAACCAGGGCTTGCAAGTGTGGGAGGGTCTAACCGTGTGGGCTCTGGTGATACCGGCAGGTCTTCAGGATTTGAAACCTCACTGTCCTTTGCCATCCACATAAATTATACATTGGGACTTCCTGTGTGCACTGGACGCTTGCTGCCTGTCTTACCAGCATTGCCACTTATGTAGTCAAACCACTGTTGTCTCCCAGGCAAACAAATGCTACCACTTTCTTAAAGGTGACCCGGCAGCTACTTATATTCACCTAGACCTCTCTTTACACACCAGCCAAGGCAGTCTCCTGGGGGAGCAGTGTGGGGAGGCCATTCCTCTGGTTAAACTAGAGCAGCTTTCTGTTTTCCTCAGGAAAGGTGACCTGTTTGATGGTCCCCCTCATCCCAGCCTCACAGCAGACAGCTCACCTCCTGATCACACTGATTCAGCTGACGATCGCTCATCTATTATTTTTTCTTTTATGTGTTACAGGGTTTTATTTCTTCCCCTTTCTGTAAGTTTAGAAATTAAGTTTGCTCTGTGAAAATTTCATATATGTATACATATATATGTACGTGTGTATGTATGTGTTCGTGTGTTCGTGTGTGTGTGTGTGTGTGTGTGTGTGTGTGTGTGTATTCTGATTGTTCTTCTCTTCCTACTGTTCCTGTCAGTTCCCCCCTAAGTTTCTTTCCTAGACATGACTTTTGTTTTTGACTGGGTGACTCAATTAGTTTAATCAGGGCCATCTGTGTGACTTTTGGTTTAGTAGTATATCCATCGGAGCCTGGTGGGGTCACCACTGAGTACACAGCTAAAACAAGGACACCCATCTCCCTGAATCTGTCACTTAGCAAATAGTTCACAGTGCAGGGCAGGGCTCCCTGGGCCTCTCACAGCCACACTGGGCCTTGGGGAGCTTATTTTTGTGACGAGCCAGTGAGGGCATCCACAGCTGCTGTGTGTTTGAGATGGCTGTGCCTTTTGTAACGCTTCTCTGTTTGTTCTATTCTAGCTCTTCCGTTATTTCTGCTTCCCCTCCTACTTTGTTGCCTGCACCTTAGAGAGGATAGTGTAAAAGTCTTGTTTGGGGTTGAGCACGCATCTGTCACATATTGTCAGCACCTTGTGTGGCTACAGGTCTCCTCATTTTCCACCATTACTGCAGAAGAGCCTTCTCTGATCAAGGATGGGATTAGCATTTGTTGATGCATATAAACATAAATAATTGGAAGACAGTTTGATGCTATGCTGGTTTAAGTAAACAACAGTATTCAGTTACCCCTGAGTTTTTGACAGGGCTTAATGTACCAGGCATGGATTCTGTCCTGTGGAGTGGGCCTCAACAACAGAGAGCAGTTGGCTACTCTGTAACGGCAATGCCAGTGTTGCCCAAGTAAGCAGGTCTTGTCTGCTAGCTGAACTCATGGAGTTTGTAGGGTTCACAGCTGTGTGAGAGCACTCCTGCCTTTCCTCCAAGAGTCTGCATAGCGCTCTCTAGGGCTGTGAAGACTAGCTGGAGGGGAGCTTCCAGCTCAGTTTAAGCTGGCTGTCTCTACGTCATTCAAGGAAGGCAAATGGTAACATTGTCTCTACTACTATGTAGTATAGTGCGCAAAGTGGCATTAGAGCATAAAAAGGAAGTAAAAGGCATACACATAGGAAAAGAAGTCCAAGTATTCCTGTTTACAGGCTACATGACAGTGTACGCAAACAGAAAATTCCTAACCAGATGATTTTCAGCAAAATTAACCTACACAAAAAAGTCAGTTGTCTTTTTATATACCAGAGACAGAGGCACTGGGGAGGAAATCAGGGAAATAATTCCATTCACAATAGCCTAAAACCCCAAACAAAAACAAAACCAACAAACAAAAAACTCTTGGTGTAACCCTAAACAAGGAGGTGAAAAACCTCCATTCATCTTTCCCATACCTCCATTTATGCTGTGCCAAGAATTGTGTAGCTTAAGATGAGGGCTCACCACTGGCTTTTGTGTTGAAAAGCTGACCCATGTGCTCTGATCCAATAGGCCTCCAGTAAAACTGAACATTTGTATCTGCTCATTTCCAGGTGAGGCTGACATGTCTGCTTGGGGCACCACACTCTGAGAACAGCTAGGACAGAGTGTAGTCTTCTTCTCTAGTTTCTGAGTGCTCATCAGATCTCACCGTCCGTCCCTCTGCCAGAGGCAAGGCTTTCCTGTCCTCTGGAATAGTTCCTGTTCTGGGCTAGCATGTGCCTTCTCTTTGGAAGTCCTATTGGCACTGTATGTGAACGTTCGTGTCTGTAGATCTTTAATGCCTGAATCCACTGCAAGGCTCACAATCCACTCTCTCGGCCAGCGCTCTTTCTGTTCTCTTCCCATCCCCTGCACATTGCAGGCACTAAGTAATTCTTGGTTGCATGAATAATATTGTTCCTTCTTTCTATAGGTAACCGAAAATGCGTAGTAGCACAAATGGTTTCAGTGAATAAGAAGGATAAATGGGGGAGGGGCGTGGGTAGTGGAAATCAGAAGAAGAATAAGCATGTTTGTTCGCCAGGATTCAGAGTGTTGTAAGCAGGACATGGGGTTGGTTCTTTTTTCAAAGAGGCCTACCTAGTATATTGTGGAAAACCCCTTCAGTTTTACCTGCTGTGATGAAGACGTGAACACAATTCTTTCTCAGCTTGCATTCTCTGGCTCATTCACACTCTTTCATTCTTCATGAGTGGTTAATTACCTATGCGGGTTTTGTTTTTTCATATGCTGCCTTGTTTTTCCTTACAGACATGGAATGTGCAGATGTCCCGCTGTTAACTCCGAGCAGCAAAGAAATGATGTCCCAAGCCTTGAAAGCTACTTTCAGTGGTTTCACAAAAGAACAGCAGCGACTGGGAATCCCCAAAGGTATACTTTTGATCGTAGGAGAAAGGACCACGAAGACTGGATCCTTAGGAAAGGCTCGTTTGCTCTCCTGTAGCAGACAAGTTTGGAAAAAATTTATTTTAGAGTCACGATGGGTGACCATGGATGAACCCAGGGAGCTGTGGTGCTTATTATTTATATTCTGCTCTCTTTCATGTACTTTGGCAAACTATGCTTGTGCTTTGGGTGTTCCAATCTAAAAGGGTTTTCTGAGAATGGAAAGAGTCTGGAGTTATCATAAAGAAGTGAGCTGTGAATTGTCAGCTGTCCCTAGAACATTTCCTGGACAGTCATGAATAGGCAAGCTGGGTCTTGTTTTTATTTTGCTTTGTTTTGTGTTGATGTTGTTGTTGTTGTTAAGAAAGTTGAAGGAAAACTGTCTATAAATAACACCTCGTCTGACTGTAAATAAAAGACTTCCAGCGTGGCCAGACCAAAGTGTTGTTTAGATTCTTAGAATACATCTGCACATTTTTTTTTACATCTTCTGTTTACAACTTTACCCAAAACCTCGGTGGACCACAGCTCCAAGCATCCTTTGTGGACCAGAATGCCAGAGCATAGTGACTTCTGAGCCCTGAGTGTTCCCAGCATCTCATGCAGTTACTTGTGGCTCAGGCATCATTTGAGTGGACGTAGAAGCCTGCTGCCTCCTGATTCCTTTTGGTGTCATTGGCAGGTACAGCTCTGTCAAACCTTAGGTCATGTTCATGAAGATTACATGGCTTCACTGCTACTCAAAGCTGTCCCTGTGGTCACAAATAATGATACTTCAATGACTTACCATTACTAATTGCTGTGATTATTATAAAACCTGAGTGGCTAAGATAAAAAATAATTGAGTATAAAAAAATCTCAAGTGTATTGCAGCGTTGAGAGCAGAAAGAGGCATGTGCAGTTTGTGGGAAACACTTTCCATTGCTATTGCCATTAAAGAAGGCATAGTCCCTTATCTGGGGGCTTTTGATATTTTTTAATGAGAATCAGGGTGAGAGAGGAGATCAATGGAAATCTTGGCCTGAAAAAAAAAAAAGCAGGGAATTGCTGTTGGCTGATTTTAGCTCCTCCTAGCTGAGGAGATGGGAAAGTGGGGTGCTAGATGAGGGAGGAAGAGTCTGAGAGGTGCTGGACAAGATGCTGCTCCCAAGGTGTAGAGTAACTAGCATCGTCAGCTCTGTTTCGGCCCTTCCCTGCCTTCTCCCAGCCTGACCTACTATATCCTCGCTTGGCCTCTCTTCTCAGACCCCCGGCAGTGGACAGAAACCCACGTCCGGGACTGGGTGATGTGGGCTGTGAATGAGTTCAGCCTGAAAGGTGTGGACTTCCAGAAGTTCTGTATGAGTGGAGCAGCACTGTGTGCCCTGGGTAAAGAATGCTTCCTCGAGCTGGCTCCAGACTTTGTTGGGGATATCCTGTGGGAGCATCTAGAGATCCTGCAGAAAGGTAAATGTGTGCAAATGGGGAGGGGCACTGGGTGGAGTTTCTCTAAGAGTAGGAGGAAGGCTGGCCCAACAGTGGGATGCTCTTGCTGTTGTTGCCTGTGGGTGTTCAGCCATGGTATAGACGGTATGTGGGGCTGTGTTTGGCTCAAAGCAAGAGCTCAATACATGTTGGCTTATTTTCTTCTCTGCCTTAGGAGTTCATATTTTATTTTTTTTTTAAACAAGATTGTACTTCTCTAGCATCTTGTATACAATTCGAGTTATTTTCTTAGACCCATACATTATTTGAATAAATAGTGTCTGAACTTAAATAAATCTGGATATATAAAACAGGAGTTTCACCTGCTCTGGAACGTTTGATATATACTCCGTTGGTCTGTGGTGTATTCTCTCTGGTAACAGGAGAGTACAGCTTTTCCAAGCCCATTAGCAAGACAAGTTTCTCTGCCAGTCACTGGCTTGGGATTAAGGCAGCGTAGAATACCTTTTACATTTGGAGCCAAAGCTAGGGTTATATCAGGACGTGGTGTTGCAACCTTGTAATGACACAGCCTCCTCTACTGGCCTGGCCTCTTCTAACCTTTTTGGACCAAGTGACTCATGTCCCGTAGCTCCGGCTGAGTATAGCAACAGCAGCGGGCCGCAAACTTGGGTGTTTCTGTGCTTATTTGTCTAAATTTCTTCTTAAAATAAATGGCAGTTACCAGCAGTCAGCAGTGCCCTACAGCTGACTGTAAGCCTAGAAGCCTGCTGCCCTCTGTAACCAGGCCCACCCTTTCCCTGTGGTTACCAGCCTCAATCTCTAGGCACAGCATCTGGGGGCAGGGCACACAGCTCAGTCCATGTAAGACCTTCCTTTGTTTAAGAGAACGAACACCTCACTCTAGAGACCTAGAGACCTAGGTTCCAATCCTCTGGGCATATGAATGTGGTATGTCTTCCTCCACCTCAGCTTCTTGTCGAAACTGATCCCTGGATGAACACAGTTAAGGACTTGGTAGCTCTTCCTGTGGCTGCTGCTACTCAGGACTGGACAACTGCTCGCTGTAGGAAGGGCACTGGTGCAGACCCCTAGGCACTGACATAATTGACCTGTTCATAGGAGGATAAAGAAGGATGTGGCAGACTCTACGCAGCACCGGTTTAACTTCTGTCTTCTGAACACAACAGCAGGTTGCACCAGACCATGAAACCAAACATAGTCTGTCAATATGGTGCTTCTGTGAACTCTAAATGAATTCCTGCAGTGGACGTACCCAGAGCTGGGGGTAGTCTCGGTCTGTCAGAGGCTGATCATGGTCTGTTCATATCCTTGATTCCAAAGTGCTGCCAAATATAAACTCTTGAAATTAGCCACAATCAGTGATCGACCCTTTAAACTTTACTTACTTCCAAGTCTGTTTTCGTTTCACTTCTCACCCAGTGCTCTTGCTGTGATGCTCCGAGGAAACTCTACCACTGAGACAGGATTAGACTATTGACAGTGTTCATGCAGAGGAGCATTGTCAGGGATTTGAAGTGAAGCAGGGTGTAATGGAGTCGGTGTGAGGAGGCAAGTCCGGTCATCCTAGCCAGGGTCCCGTTGCTTGAGGCAGTAAAACTGTCAGGCTATGGATTTCCGTTTCTGAAGGGATGACAGGGACGTTTGTGCGTAGGACAGCGTCCCTTCTGTTGATCTAACAGGAGCAGCATGGCAGCCAGAGAGCATAGCTGCTTGGGGTGGAGCTGGAGGCCAAAGGTGCAGGGGATGTTTGAATCTGATAAGCCGCTCAAGCAGTGTGTAATCATTTTATCTCAACTGGGAACTTTTTTTTTTTGAGTGCAGGCATAAACTTGTTTTCCCATCAGCCTTTGCTCTCAGGAGGCTAGCAGGTACCTGAGGAAAAACCCGTATCAGCAGTCTCTCTTGATGACTGATCTTTGCAAAGAAATGCAGTCAGGCTCTGTAGAGTGTCGACAGCTACTGCGATTGATTCTGGGGTAGCAGAGTACCCCGAGCCCCACTGCGAAAGATCGGCTCTCCGCTACACTTTATTTCTTCCTGGGTCCTAATGAAGTTGGAATCTAGGCAGTGTGGACGTGTTGGCTTCTGTTACTTTACATAAGTCCTCACAGTTCACTGAGTGGCGTCACCTTACCAGAGTCCTGCTTCTTGTCTGGGCCTGAACTTGAATTCTGAGAACAATGAGAAAAGCAGAATTCAAAAGGACAAAAACAATCCAGATATCTGCAAAAAGTGGAGGATACAAATACCCACTTGCCTGAAGGCTAGCGTGTGTTCTGAAATGGGTTTTAGTCGACCCGTTTGAGTGTTAGGTGCTGATCTTGGTCCTTGAGACATCCCCACACTTGAGCCTGAAGATTCAGTTCTCTGAAGGGAAACAGCAAGACACCACCCAATAGGGATGCCCGTTCTCTCAACCCTCAGTGATTGCCCACTGGGTCTCCTCCCAAGATAAATGGACCAATCCCGTTTCACAGCTGCTGATATGTTAAGCTCAGCCGTACTTTAGTGATGTCATCCTGAGATAAGGCTCCATCCAGACAACCAAGACCCCAACTCCTGTAGTGTGCTTACAGACTTCCTAGAAAAAATCGGTTGAGATTGTTGGGGTCCTTGTGTTTTAAGATCCTTGCAGGTCACATGTCACTTGCGTGTTATCTTCATTTTATTCCCTGGTTTGTTTCTTACAGAGGATGTGAAACCATATCAGGTTAATGGAGCCAACCCTACCTACCCAGAATCCTGTTACACCTCGGATTACTTCATCAGTAAGTGCTACTGTCCACTCTGCCTCTGTCTTTTTATGATAGGGATCCTGGAAAGGCTCCCTGGCTTAGTTGATCCCAGATGCTTCAATAATAACTCTATTGAAAGCAATATAATTTTAATTATATTCTGCTTTTTGTTACTTAATTTATGACTTGTCACATAGTACATCACTAAGTCTATGTGTGTTTACCAGTCTACAAAGTTCCTGCGAGTGGGAAGGAATATACCCTGGGCATATTTTGATCTTATTTAGTCCCATGTGTGTGAGAGACTGGGAGAGATTTGATTTTGGCCTACATGCTTTGCTTAACTATTATTAAAGATGATCGGATTTGCTATGGGATCCTTCTGGATTCCCTGCGTGGGCTGTGTAGCATCATAGTCTGTTATAGAGAGTGAAACTTTGTTTTTAAAGTGCATGATAGCTTAGTACACTATAGAGGTATCCAGAGAAGAACAGTATCATTGGCTTCTCTGATGGGCCTGACTTCAAAGGTAGTGTGAAACAGGTGTGGTGTATATATTTTTTTTCCATCTTCTGGCTTATTGCAGTTTTTATTCCAATGGCAACATTCACCACATATCTGGAGTTTATCAAGAGTGCCAGGAATGTTGTAGCCATTGTGCCTATACACACAGCCTCCTTTATTCTACATCACAGTACTCTGAGGAACACTTAACCAGACTTACTGTACAGAGCAGTAAATTAAGGCAAAAGGGAAGGTATCTTATCAAGGGCTGCAGGTAGCAAGTTGTGCATCAAGGTTGAACCCAAGTCCTTCTGATGTACTCTTTACTTCTCTATTAAGGGAGTCAGCTCACATCACATGGGGGGAGGGGGGCTTGATAAGGAGTGAGAATGGATTCTCTCAGGTCCCAGTGTCTCCAACTGTAAACATTCTCCTTTTCTAGGCTACGGTATCGAGCATGCTCAGTGTGTTCCTCCCTCAGAGTTCTCAGAGCCCAGCTTCATCACAGAGTCCTATCAGACGCTGCATCCTATCAGCTCGGAAGAACTCCTGTCCCTCAAGTATGAGAACGACTACCCTTCTGTCATTCTCCAGGACCCTCTCCAGACAGACACCTTGCAGACAGACTACTTTGCCATCAAGCAAGAGGTGTTAACTCCAGACAACATGTGCCTGGGGAGAGCCAGTCGTGGTAGGTCAATTTTACTTTCAGACTCCTTGGCTGTACAAAAATTGCCTCGGTTCCTTCATTGTCCAGGTCCCGTTTTGCTCACTTATCACTCCTTTATTCACCAGTCTTAGCTTTTCATTTTTTCAAGTGTATGGACAAGAAGACTTTTCTGCCGTGAGATTTTAGCTTTATCCAGTATGATGACAGAGACCTTGGGGTCCATGATGGAACTGAGCATGGCAGAGTAATAATCAAATGTGTTATCAGGGTACACGGTTTGCCTACATATTACTTCTAGTTGGACTTTGAAAGGCAGGCTGCAGTTTCTTTAAGATAGTTTTGCTTGAGATCATAATCTTGAAATTTGGCCTGTGCTTTGGCAGCCTTTCAGGGTTCACCTGGGTCATACTGTAGACCCTGGACTGGTACCCGGGATGACCCTCGCTGCTCATCCTGGGAAATTAGCCACTTGTGACTTCTTTGGTTTGGGAAGATACAAGATGGTTAACCAGTGGTTTATTTGGAACTGGTCATCAACAGCCTGGTGAAAGTATGTATTTAGCTAGGAGACCAGGGGAAAGGTGGCCAGTGGCTTCCAAAAGAAGGTACTCTTGTTGACAAGGCTATTATAGCAGTGATAAATAGTCGCTGGCAGTGAAGTCAGTGTTTGAAAATAGGTCTCGCTGACCTGATGCCCCAGAGGTAAGATGTACCTGATGTTGAACCCATGGCCTTGAACATCGCACTCTGAGAAGGAGCCTGTTCTGATGATCTTGTTGCTGAGAAAAGTGAAGTCTGATAGAAGGAGGGCCTTCTTCACCCAGGAAAAGCCTAGTAGTTTCTGAAAAGCCTAGAAATGACTTTCCTGGTGGGAAAGTATTAAGACAGGAAGAGGAGAGTAGTGATTCTTGCTCTCCGAATGACTCCCCGTGCTACCTGCTCAATGTGACCCATCCCTCCTGTGCTAGGGATGCTCTTTAACTGCAGCTCCTCTTTGCTCCCAGCCTGCCTTGCGAGAGCTCTCTGGCCTCGTACAGGGAAAGTCCCTGCAAAATCAGTACCCAGAATGTCCATCTTATGCTCCTAGGTTGTTTTTGTTTTAAACTAAAGGGAATGGGTGGGACCGGGTCTGTCTTCCCCTTTTCTGCCTGTCTTATTTTTGGGTACATGTCTATTTAAATACATACCCTCAAGTGTGTGCATCTGTGCACTTCTTCTTAAGCAGGTTGAAGCCTTAGCAACATTTTTTTTCCCTCGTGGGGCTGTCTCTCTGTATATTTAAGGAGACCGAGTTGTGGGTTTGGGGTTCAGCCGTGTTGTAAATCTGTGTACATCTGTAATCATACCACTTTACAATTGTGGCTGGTTTTGCATTTGTGGAAATGCCCTCCTTTCCCTTTCCTCATCTTGGTTCTTGGATCCTCACTACCCTTCAAACCCTATCTAATGATTATAAACCCCAACTGATCCTTACCGAAGGACGTCAGGTATTTCTTTGTGGCTCTCCTGTCCTTCAGTTCCTCCAAGCTCAGGCCACAGACTTAAGGGGAAGACCAGCTTGTGCAAGCCTGCTTGCTGCCTGGTAGATGTGCTGTGACACGGCTGGCCAAAGGGCCATTGATTCTGACTGTTGTGATTGGTCTAGACTGAAGACATTACTGTTAGCTGACTATTAATAATCGCAGTATTCAGATGCTGTGTTACAGTATACAAAGTACTTCTCTGTCCCACTTATTTGAGCTCTAAGGCCTGTCTTTGTGTAAGTCTTTTCTGTGGGTGGCTGTGAGGCTACCCGTCTCCTGTTCAGAGTGCTGTTCGGTGGACTCAATTAGCTTTGGAAGGACCTTGCAGAGGCTTTTCTTAGAGAAGACAGTCAGTACTAGTCTCAGGGATGCGTGCCTCCCGGATCGAACAGAGAAGCAGAACCTAATCCTTTTGGATTCAAGTCAGTGTTTTGGGGAAAATACCCGTTAATGAAGGCTTCCAGCTCCAGGGTTGTGAAATAGAACTAAGACTAAAGCTGCCCTCCACGCTAAACCACAGTCTGAACCGAGAACCATCTGGTGAGGCTGCAAGAGAGTGGTGACGCCTACCTTAGCACTTAAGCTAAATGAAGCCCTTTCAGATCCTGGCCCTCCACATACAAAAATGGCTGAAGAGATAAGAAAAACTCCAAGAGCCTGAAGCATAGGGAATACCTACTTATGGGTGACTCAGAGGGCAGGCCATCCTCCGTGGAAACACGGTTTTCCTTCTTAGGCTTTTGGTGTGTTTGTGCTAGAGTGAAATGGAATGGCAGTTAGCATCTATAGCTAGGATGAGAACACACCTTTGATGAGATACCAGGGAACTCTCTGCCCTGCTAAGAAGCCCGTGGCATTCCGTGAGGGTGGGGGTGCTGCTTTCCTGAGAAATTTAATGTGACTTAAAAAATGAGTAATGGAAAGGGACTAGTTTGGTACAGTCATGGCCACTCGTTCCTTAGGCTCTGATTTGCTTTGTGAACATTGCCTTCTTTTGAGCAGAGGGTGGAGTGAGAGCTGGCATTTCTGTCTTCATCACTACAGGAGAGAGCAGAAGGGCAGAATGTTCACAGCAGACATACTTGTTTATCTGGGACTACTTCTTTAATTTTGAGAACAATAGCTTCCCCTTGTATTCGACTTTGATTTGGGAAGCTGCTTCTGTCTGAGCATTGTTTTCTTAACCAGTCCTCAGCCAGAAAGAAGCTCGCTGATGTGGTTGGAGAAGACCCTCTTCCTCTTCAGGGTTTAGCCAGCTTCGCACGGTCGAGAAGCGACTTGAGGGCACTCCTGCACAGGCTTTTCTTACCTCTCTCCATCTCCTAGCGTACGTTGGGTAGGAGTGGCCATCCCATCTCCTGCGGTCTGCCGCGAGCTGCCTGGGAAGCAGCTGGTCATTGGCCGTAACAAATGTTCCTGGGGTCCCTTGTAATTCTTCAGTGTATTTATTTTCTCTTAAAGCTTCCATGTTAGCCCCCCCCCCCCCTTTTAATGCCATTTTTACCAGTGGAGACTTCTCCAGCAATGCTTGCCCAACTGCAGTGGCTGTGTATAACCAGCTTGGGGAGATGAATGAACGTGCATGATCATGTGGTCTGTTCAGAATGCTTTAAGCAACTCACCCTGTGAAGGGTTTCTGACCCTGCTCTGGGCCTTCATTCTGCAGCCACCCCTTCTGCTTCTCCTGCCCATGGAGTTTGAATTCCAAGTTCTAACTATACCTCAGAGGGTAACTGATACAGTTTGCTGCCTGCAAGAATGACTGAGCTTTGTTGGGTTTTGTTTTCCTGTCCCTGAAGGCACCCCATAACTTCTTTCTCCATTTGAGAGTCATGAAGAAATGACTTACTATGTGGGGAGAAAGTACCTAAAAGGTAAAAGGCTTTGGTTCCAAGGACAAGGGACGCCAATCTGCCCTTAATCTAATAGAATGTTTTTTTTCTTATGATCAAAACATTTTACCAATGGGCCTTCAGAAATAATTCCATTGTCTGGAGTTGAAAAAAATAATAATTTGACAGTGTTTTTTTTTTTTATTAACTTATTAAATCTACTGTAGTAACCAGAAATCTCATGACAAGTAGGGCTCCAAGCTTCTATATTTCTGGCTTTAGAATTCTTGAGGTCCCATCCTCATGACAGTTCCGAGGAGTAGAGCCTTACTTTGGCTACTATGCTCAGAACTATAAGCCAGGCAGTGGCAGCAGCACTCATGTTGTGGCCAGGCCAGCATCCTTTCCCCTAGTGTAGACTCAGGACTTCTGGGACTCCTGTATCCCTGGGCCCTCTCTCCCTTCCTCCCTGTCCAGATCTAATTAGCAATCTGTCCTCCATAAGAGGGATTTTACAGCTGTTTTTTCCCCAACCCCTCTTCCCTGCCCTCTTCCTACCTCCTCATTTACCTCCAGGTAAACTCGGGGGCCAGGACTCTTTTGAGAGCGTAGAGAGCTACGATAGTTGTGACCGCCTCACCCAGTCCTGGAGCAGCCAGTCATCCTTCAACAGCCTGCAGCGGGTCCCCTCCTATGACAGCTTCGACTACGAGGATTATCCCGCTGCCCTGCCCAACCACAAGCCCAAGGGCACCTTCAAGGACTATGTGCGTGACCGTGCTGACCTCAACAAGGACAAGCCTGTCATTCCTGCTGCTGCCCTGGCTGGCTACACAGGTAGGCACCCAGCCCCTCTCTAGGTGGCTAATTGCATGTTTCTGTGGGCCAGGTCAAGTGTAAGGCACAGAGACCCAGGGGCGTCCCTTTTTAGTTTTGTGAAGTGTAGATGTTTCTGAAGGGTCTTTAGTTTCAAGCCATTCTGCTTGTGAGAAGCCACTGATTTTTGGAAGCCAATAGTATCATTCATTCTCAAGGGTTCGCTTTTAAGAGTGGTGGAAATGTAACTTTTGAACTTCTTTCGTGTCTGGGGAAGGGACCTGTGATGACTGGGAGTTTCTGGGAACTGCCTCATGAGTAGTATGGAGGGACTTTTGCTGGCCTGCTCTGGGGAGACCTTTTCAAATACAAAACCAGACTTTTGCTGGCTTTCTCAAAGGCAGAGTTGAAGGGCCTGCATGCCAAAGAGTTTCACAGTCTGGTTATCATGGCAGCCTGCTGACTGAATGTAGGAACAGAGATCTCAGCCCTAGCCACCTCCTTCCTGGGCTTCCGTAGCCAAACACTTACCAACAACAGCAGCAATAGTAACGACAACAAGACCACCGCCACTACACTTTAGGATTGGTTTCCTTCCAGGTGTGAAAGCTATCGTTAGATTAGTAGGGATTTCAGAAAGAACCCAGAGAATGGATGAAGTTCACCAAGCTAGGGCTCGGATGAGAAGCTCATGGTTAGAGCCAGGCATTTCTCCATTCCAGTGAGCAGCAGCTCCTACGGACTTAACCTAGGAGCCTTGGGAGAGCTTGAGAAATATTCAAAAGCATCGCACAATCCGTGTGCTAAGCATCAGATCCCCTCTACAAGGCGGTAGTGCTTTCAGGGCTTACAGAGTGCACTTGAGAAGAGCCCTGGTTAACCTTTGTTAGTCCGATGTTGTTTTGTGCCATCCTCTTAAGATGTCTTCCACTGGACAGGCGTGGGCTCTGTGTGCCTGGAGATGGGCAGCAGACATGGCGGTTCTGTTGACATAACTGAAATTTTTTTCAAGTGGGATAGAATAGTCTTGGAATTTTTCTGAAAATTAAGAGATCCTTAAAAGTGAAATTTATATACTTAGAAAAATTATTCCTCCTTTCAAGATCAAGAATATGTTCCCTATATTGCACTCCACAAAGCCCCTAGCTAGGGTAGTCATTGCATCAAAGGGTGCCCAGGAATTAAATCCATGATTGGGAGTGGCAGCAAGGACCAAATGAAGAATCATGAGAAAAGGACAAACTTGAGCACCTTCTTTTTTTAAAAAAAAAAGATATTAGTAGGGGGCCTTGGCACATTTCAAGAGGATCTTTTCCTGTCTCTGGAGAGCACATTATTGTGAAATTCACTCATTTTCATTGAAGATATCCGAGATGAGAAAGAGTACAAGAAGTCTTTCAAAGTGTAGAAGAGTGGAAGACTTTGCAATTGAGACTAGTCTCTCTCCATCTGGATGCCATGATGGAGTGGGGAGGGGAGAGGGCTGCTTAGAGGAAAGGACAAAAGCTAGGGTAGTGCTCAGATAATAGAGGGGAGGGGAGGGGAGGGGAGGAGGGGAGAGGGAGGAGGGGAGGGGAGGGGAGGAGAAGGGAGGGGGAAGGGATCATCATCCCTTCACTTTCTCAAAGACTAAGCCCTTCCAAATGAAAAAAAAATGAAGGCTTGTCCACATTTAGATTCTATTTTTTTTTTTTTTTACAATTATGGATTTAACTTTTTCAAACTCCAGTAGTAGTGAGAACAATAGACCAGAAACCAGAAGTTCCCTGCACTCTCTCTCAGCTTTCACACACTGTGTGATTTTAGGCAAATTCACCTTGTACCTTTTTCTACTTTAGTGAAGTAGAACTGTTCACCCTTATCCCGACAGTGGGGGACGTGTGAAAGCACAGTTGAACCAAATCGATTAAATAAATGAGTGCTAGACATTGCGCTAGACATGGTGAGAAGAAAGCCCTACTTGTAATAAATTGATTATTTCAGAAAATGAGCACCAACTGGGTGTGGATAAGACACCACCCCCACCCCCACCCCAAGCAGAGTCAGTCTTATCCAGTTTATTCTACACGTCCTTAGACTTGAACTAGAATCTCTTGTTGCTGTGGTCTAAATAATGGTTGGGATTTGTTAGGTGTGATAGCAGACCAAATTTTGGCAGTTTCCCCCATGATCTCTGTCTTCAGGGAACACTTCCTGCCTCCACTACAGGTTCCCTGAGTCTGTGACCTGGTGGCCCCATCCCAGAAATAGGGGTGGACAAGGGATGGAACGCATCTGCCTTGTGTTGTCTCTTACCTGAGGTGATGGCTGCAAATGGGGATCTAACTTCATGCAGGCATGTTAGGATGACCTGGCATTTGGAAAGTACTTAGAGAAGTGGAAATCACTAGGTAACTGTTGGCAGTGCTCTTGACATGTGTATAAACACTGCACTAGTTTCCTGTCTCTCGTTCTGTCCCCTTTCTGTCCTATAAAATTCAGTTGCTGAAGCTTGTGTGTGACCTATAATAGGGGCACTCAGACTTCTGCACCATGGCTACCTGGTCTGGACTACATACATGTGCTTATCATGGCTGCCTGGCCTGGACCACGTGCATGTGCGTATGTGTACCTAAGTGAGAAGAGCATCTCACCACACCCCTAGACGAGGGACTGAGGTTTCAGTCCTTCCTGCCTCTACAGGAATACGTTCTCCTCCTTCCTGTGAGATCTTAGTTACTGCACTGTAAGTGTGGAAATCAGTTAGAGATGGAATTTTCACATTCTCTTGCACAGTTACATTCTTCCTTCAAAGATAAGAAAATTGCACCAACCTTAGCAGGGCTCCCATGGCAACTTGTTAAATTAGGTCGAGATGTGGGGGCAGATAACATGGCTTGAAAGAAAGCCTGCCTTGCCTGTTAGCTGAGTGAGGGCTACATCAAGCACAATGTTGGCTTCCGCCGAGACGTACCTCCTTACCGTACTGTTTACGGTTATCAGACTGACACAGTCGAAAAGCTCCATTTTCTCTTGTTCATAGGTGCATGCTCAGTCCCTTCTAATTACAACACTGAGAGCCAGCCCCATGCTCACTGTTGTCTGTATTCCTTGTAACCTTAGAAAAATGCTGAGCACTCAGAGTGTGCTTACACGCTGAGATAATCAATTTGTTATCATTATGAGTCCCTTTTGCCTGTGTCTAGCACAATGTGTAATACGCATCTATTCAATTCATTGATTTAGGTGTAGGGATAGGATAATACTTCATTGTTAAATAGTAGTCTCCTTTCCTCCCTGTCAGTCTGGCCCCATTTTAGAGATAGTGAAACTGAGCACAAAGAGCATGCTTTATCCAAGGTCAGGTAATTTTGCTCTGCAAGAAGGTGGCTCCTTAATGAATTTTAAGTGCTGCATGCCTTGCTTGAATGCACCATCTGTTCTTCATGTTAAGGAATGGGAACACTCCTTGAGTAGCCTCATGTCTTTCACAGAGGGATTAAGACCCAGGTGGCCCCTTGTCACTAATTAACACTTCATACATACATGTGACTGAGGGGAAGGGGGAAGGGTAAGAGCTGGTTTTGGCTTCAGTACAGAGTTCTGGGCCTGTGAATCACCATTATTGAACTTTATTCCCTATTCCTAGTCACAGTCACCGATAAAGGCCCATTCATAACCCAGCTGCAGGTGACCTACTGGAAATCCATGTCTGGGTATGTCATCACCCACTAAGCTGTAATTACGAAGGAAGAAAGTCTCTTTTTCATCTAGAGCCTGGAAAAAGACTATACCTAAAGCCATTCATTAATGACCAATTTGGAAGAATGTTTTATATTCCTTCCTTCTGTCTCTCCCCCCACTCCTCTCTCTGAGAGACTTAGAGGGAAAACTGTCCCAGATGTCCCACTGTGGGTCCTCTTACATTGCCTTTGGTCAGAATGAATGCTATTCTGTCCATTGCACAGATGAGAGGAGAGCAGCCTAAGTCACACAAATCCCCAGGTCAAACTCACAACCCCTGAGGTTTGATTATAGTTGAGTTTTAGCATATAGTAACCTAAAACTACTGATGAGACACTGAGAGAATAAACAACTTGGCTACAAAAGGAAGGTCTGCCAAGCCCCTCAGTTGAGGACATGGCCTGTGACTTTGGCATAACATCTACACTCACAGTCTTCTGAAGAAAACTGAGTTGCAAAATAGGCTGCGTTGTGCTAGGGCCCAACAGGGTTGGCAGTGTTGGGAAGCTCTTGACCGGCCCAAGCTAGCAATAAGGAAGAAAGAGACAGCTTGCTAAGTTTGTAATGTAGCATGCATCTGTGTAGATTTCTGATATTCCAAACAGGTTAGGAAAGGTGGCACTTTCTACCATGTTACCCTGAACTAGGCTCATGCTGTAATCTTTCCATGCAAATGCTGCTGGCATAAGGCAATGAGAGGATGCTAGCATTGATATAGGCTGACTTGTCAGAATGGGGAGAGACCCAGGTTGCAAGCACTGAGCATTGGCCTCTTTTCCAGAAGCCAGAGATGGCCAGGTAATGACTTATCTGAGCTTCGTTCTGGCCAGGCTGGAGCTAATTCAGGCTTGTCAAAGGCAGTGCAGTGTGAGTGTGGAGTGTCCCTGGGCAGAGTCTCCATAGGGAAGAAGGAAGCTAGGAACAAGAAGGATGGAGACCATCTCCCTTCCTGAGCTTAAGGTGACTGTGATGGGTGAGCTGCAGGAAAGTGAATGGAATCTTCCTGCCCAACAGTAGCCCTGAGGCCCGAGGGACTGATCCTCAGTCACTGTGTAGCCCGATGGCAGGTCCCAGGGTCTCACCAAGGTGGGTTTGAGCATCTGAGTGGAGTCCTGGGTTGATTAGCATGCTGTTCATGTCAGCATATAGGTCAATGGAGAACCGCTTTGGAGGATCAGGGAGGAAAATTCCCAGGAATGGAAGTGGGTGGGAGGAGAGCGGCTCTCTGCAGCCTGCAGAGCCACCTCACAGGTCCTGCCTCTCAGCCGGTTAGTGCAGTGACAACGGTTAATCATTCCCCACCAGCAGAGGAATTCCTATGGTTGGAGGCTTTGGCCGCACGGTTGTTAACTTTTTGTTTCTGAATGCCTTAACATTTTATGGGAAGAGGGGTTCCCCATTTCTGCTCGTAGTTCTGAAGGGGCCAGGGTTGGCAGAGCTTCCTCAGAACCTTCAGCTGATACTGCACACGGTGCCTCTGGAGTTGCTTTCCAGTAGTCTGAACCCCTGGGGTACTTGCACCTCTCGGAGACCTGTCTGTATTTTGGATTACAGGTTGGCTCTCTGTTCTGGGAACAGCTCCCTGTCTGATTTAGAGAGGTCTCAGAGTCTCACAATTTGGGGGTCACTGTTCCTTTAACAGACACTCGTTATGCGTGATGAAATTGGGTGGTGTCTGCTTGGGAGTTCCACTCTGACTCCAGTGTGTAACTCCACCTTTTTGTCTTTGAAGCAGGGTGTTTCCATTGAGCAAAGTGTAGCCATCGAGCTGTGAGACACCAATACAAGCCCTGGCTGCCTTTAAGCCATGGATTGGAAAGTCCCTATTGCCTCTGACGTGTCCCAGATTCTCGAGCTCTGCCCTGTAGGGTTTCCTTTGCATTGAGTGCTTTTCTGCCCCTGCTGTGGAGAGACCGCTGCTCAGCACAGAGGCTCAATTCCAGAAAAGCACCCCTCTTCCCGTGGACACGCCCGAAGTGAGGTTGACTTGGTGTCATGCCTTCAGTGACACCTGCCATTCAAACATGCCTTCACAGAGAAGTCCAGTTTAGACACTTGAGGGGATGGCCACTCTGAGGTGCTCTATCATGAGGCTATAACCTGTAGGGACCATGAGCACAGACTTGGGCTCTGCCACTGTCAAGCTGTGTTACACTGGGAAGTTTCACAACCCTGTGCCCCATTTTCCTTGTCTGAAAATAGAGGTAATGAATGGACCCCCATCTCCTAAGTGTGTGTAAATTAGTGGCTTCATGGAGCCGTGCAGAACGGTGCTGAGCACTTAGGAAGTCCACTCAGATGTTCATTCCCACCATCTTTAACCCTTTCATCTCTGCGGTATACTTCTATTCCAAGTCAGTAGGTTCATTTCACTTAGAGAATTCCAGTAACTGCTGACGTTAGTGTTAGTTAGGCCCCATATGACGTGCAGCCCAGTGTGCTGCGTGTTTACCAGCACCTGCTGTGCCCTGGACTCCTTCCGACAGTAATATTTGTTAACTTCTCACCAAGGCCGCACATGGAAGCTTCTGTTGTTCTCATTTTTTACAAGTGTGGGGTTGGTTTTGAGGGGGAGGGGAATGTCTGGACCACAGAGGACATATGATGCTTCCCGAGGCTTTACACATTGTCTAGCTAACAACTGGGAAAATATCCAAAATAGTGAGATGCAGATAAAAAGAAATGGCTTGCTATGCAAACAGTGTGTGTGGGAGCGTCTCCAAAGACAAAGAAGGACCAGGGAAGGTGGCAGGGAAGCCTCTAGAACATGCAGTGGACCTGGACCCGAGGAGGCTTGGGTAGGAAGTGCCTCTGCTCCACCTGCATCTCAGCCTCTCAAATGGTTCAGCCAAGCTGGTAAGGGGGCTTTGGGTCACAGTTGCCCAGGGGAAATACCTCTGTGTGTCCCAGGACTGGGCCTATATGTTTCTTGTTATGCTCTGTCCCTGTCAGTAACAGTCCTGAGACATCCTGCCTTGATAGGGACATGGTCTCTTTGCCCCTGCAGCAGGACATCTGAGCAACAGTTAGTGTGACAGCCACATTGGACCCGACCCACATAAGTGGCATCTCAGTAAGCTAGCATAGCTTCCCTGTCTGGCCAGTGTAAGAATCATGTGTCTCCATGGTCATGGTGGCCCACGATAGGCTTCTGGGTTCTGTGCATAATGTTGGCTGTAATGAACCCAGTGGTGTGACTCACATCTCCCTAATAGATAAAGAGAGTGAAAGTTCTCCTAGGATGACTGAATTCGAAAGTTTAGACTCGATTGAGAGGAGGGTTGTACGCAAGATATTTAAGAGGTGGCAGGACACGGCTTTGTGGAGGAGTGTGACATTCAGACAGAGGGGAGCAGTTTCTTGTGAAGTCTTCTCCAGGCTCCTTCTCTGGCCCCACTTCTTCAGAGGCATAGGCAGGACACTTTCAGCTTTTTGCATGATGGTGAACCAAGAAGGATTTTTCCTATAGACCCACGCTGCTGCTAATATTCTGTTTCATGTTTCACCCCAGTCTAGTCAAAAGCCCTACGTGAAAGATGCTCATAAGTTAGGTGCTGGCTGCGTGCTTGTCAGAGCTAGTACAGACTGACGCTCACTTATGTCTCCCCGAGAGTTACAATAGACCAGACTGGCCATGTTCGTTATCCCTAAAATGCAGAGGATCCTCTCCCCAGAAGTTAAGTTAGTCCCAGAGATGGACTGCCAGAGTTACATACAGAGTCTGGAGACTCGGGCTTATAGTGTTACTAATCCGTCAACTCATCCTTCTCTCTTCTGCCTACTTACCTGGGTATCAGAGCAAGGTGTTTCTTTTAAGATACTTACATAGGTTAGGGGGAAAAAAAAACTTCATTGGTTTATAACACAATGCTTACTTTCTACCCCTGACCCCAGCTGAGATCTCTCTGGTGGCTTCTTAAAAAGTCTGTTCCCTAGAAAACCCCAGGAGGGAAAGGCTGTAAAGAAAGCCACTTCCTGACTTGAGGCTCACTGATGGGCTCTGCAGGCTCATGTGCAAGCTAGGTTGAAGTGCGCACGGCGCGACAACATCTGTGGTGGGCTTAGAGGCAAGAGGCTGCCTCTGAACTTTAGATTATAAACGGAGGCAGCCCCTTTAAGAGAATGGAGCGGTCTTTTTTTGCCTGTTGCCTTCCACCCCCACTTGTGGACACTTGAATGCACACAGGTGTGCAGAGCCACAGCAGCAACAAAGGTCTTTCGTCATACATGAAAAATGTGTAACTGCCTTCTCCAGTCCAAGGCAAACTAGCCCAGTGAGTCTCAGTGAACACCCAGGTGGGGCGCCCAGCTGGCCACTTGCTGCCCTCTTGACCCAGTGGCCAGTTTGCCTGGGTCTTGGTGGCTAGGCAAGGTACCCCACTTCTCAGTACTGGTAGACCACGTAGACCCATGCTTGTGCAAGCACTGGGGAAGGTAGTGGGGGCTTGGCCGGAGCAGGAATGATTAGAGAAAATGCATCACGTGGGAATGAGGAGCTAAGTCTGTCTGTGACCCAGGTTTCCCCAAGCCAGGTCGGTTCCTAACTCTGCTACCTCTCATGGTGCGTACCCACTCTTAATTAGCGGGTGCTTTCATTCTCATTCTGAACTTACAGTAGTTCAGTGGTTATTCCATAAAGATGTTTTAAAAATTACATTGATATGATTGATTTTTAAAACCATCTCCCAGGTTTATACTTCCTGAAAGTTGCCACATGAAAGTTGATTTCATTCTTGGAAGCATTATTAAATTTTATCTAGGCAGTTTACAGCTATTCCTTTGAAAGTTCTGTTTTGACAAATGCCTCTTCCGCTATCTTTCACTTTTCTGCACGATTTCTGTGTTTTTCCCAGACTGCTCGGCTCTGACGTTCATTCCTCAGTGTTCTCTCCTTATGACTGCCATTTTTCTCTAAGAGAGGCCTAATGGACATCTGTAGATTAAAGACAAGCAAAATTGCTATTCCATTTTAGGAACAGGAAAACGAAGCCCAGGGAGTTTGAGTTGCATTATCTTTCATTTTCACCAGGAAGAATTAAAATCAAAGTTCTGTATGGGTCACCATCTGTGCAGGCTTTATGTGTATATATGTCTGCATGCATTTGTGTGTGTGTGTGTGTGTGTGTGTGTGTGTGCGCACGCGTTTGACTTTCTGGGTTTCTGAATTATTTTTCATCACTGTGTTTAGCAAGTATAACTTTAATGGTCTCATTAGTAGAGTTTATATTCTATTCACTACTCTTGATTTGTAGGCTTTGACACAGGGCCACATTTATAGAGTACAGGATAGTAGGGACTTACTAAATCAAGGCATTGTGGGAAGACTGTAGAATACACCATATTTAGGCCACGTTAGAGGCCAGATGGGATGGTACAGTGGTACCAGAAAGCCACAACTCAGAAGAAACAGGAGGTGACAACTCTAGGCATAGAACTGAAGTAGATATCAGACAGCCTTTGCTCTCTCTTATCAAAGTTCTCTCCAGGCCTTGAGAGCCGAGCTACAGAGCAGTGTCATCCTCACACAGGCCCCAGTGCAGCTCTGCACAGGGTCCAATACACAGCAAGAAACTGCTGGCTGATTTCTATTTAATTGGCCCCTCAACACCATGACTTCATGGAAACAATAAGATTCTGGGATTGTTTGTAAATGACTTAGAAGGGTGTATGAAGACTCTGGAGTCACCCACCCCATCGCAGAGACAGGTGCTCCCCGGGGTATAAAAAGGGAGGCTATGCTGAGCAGACGGGTCACTTCCGGACTCCAGTGTTCTGTTTTTGCTGTCGCCGTTGGCTGTGGGCAGAGACACCTGGCTGGAAGGGAGGGGCCAGCCAGGCTTATTCGCTGTTTTAGGGCCACCTGCCAGATGTGTCTCAGGGCAGAGTCAGCCCCGTTGCAAGGGTGCTCAACCATGAGAGTTTCATAGGTTAAAATAAATATGCCATTCCTATCCACACTGAGGTATTCAATTTGAATTTCAGAGTAGAACTAAAGAACTTCAGCTTCTTAGAGCGCCATGAACCCCCTAAGGACAAGAGGTGTGGCTGCTTTATTTTGGGAGTGTGTTGGTACAGCATAGCCTGGGTGTCATCCATATTTTGGCCCCAAATATAATTTAATAGAGAGATGCCTTTAGGTACCTTTCAAACCTGTATGCTTCCACTCCCCCCCCCCCCCCCGAGGATTATGGTTTTGGCAAAAGCATTCATTAAATGTTGAGGTATCATGGCTGACATCACAAACGTAAGAGTACCAACCTGGAGGCATTTGATAAAACACATAGTGTTAGAATTGTTAGCAGGGAGGTGTGTGCTGGTCAGGTGTTGTCAGAGGGCCTCCATGGAATCATATACATTCCAGTAATAGGAAACACAGTGAAAGTGGGAAGATGGGCAGATGGCTCGGCTGGCAATGTGCTTACCTCCCAAGCACGAGGAATGGAGTTTGACCCTCAGATCTCTAGCACCTACCTTAAAAAGCATGGCACATTGGTGTGCTTTCGACATCTAGTGCTAGGAAGGAAAGGTCAGGGAGATTCCTGGAGCTCTGGCCTAGCTAGCTAGTTAGCTCTAGTCTAGTCTGTTTGGACTTCCAGATCACTACAGCAGTGGGTGGCTTCTCTCAGACACCTGAGGTTTCTTTTCCTCTATATATGTGCACATATGTGTTCACCCACACAGCCCCACAGAGGAGCGATGTAGGGATAGTTTAAAAAGAAACCTTGGTAAAAATAGGAGCAGTCTGCCAGGACAACAGCTGTCTGGTGGCGACTCCATCCATACGAGCTCACGTCTTGTGTTAGCCTCTTACCAGGGCCCAGATGATAGATATGAACTACATTTGAAGTGGAAATGTGGATGGAGTAGAAGAACCTGATGTCTAATCTTGCCTCCTCTACTGCCAGCTTTGAGTCACTGCCTTGGGCAGGTAGTCTGCAAGCCGAGAACACAAAATGAATGAGGGTGACATTGTCAAGTGTGAAGGGTTGCCATAGTTGGTCTTGCTGGTGCAAACCTCCAATCTCAACTACTCAGGGGTATGAGGCAGGAGGATTACAAGTTCAAGGCCATCCTGGGCAATGGTAGTGAGAGCCCGACTCAAAATGCATGGATGCTTATATGAATAGGTAATTAAATAGTTGAGAGCATGGCTCAGTCTTAGAAAACTTGCCTACCACGTGCAAGGTCCTGGGTTTAGTCTCCAATTCTGTAAACACCAACAAGAGAAACAGAAACACTCAACCAGACAAGCCAGACATTTGTGCATGTGCACGCACACACTTCAATAAGGTTTATTTCCAGCTTACTTCAAGGTTTAGCCTCAGAGTCAGTGACCAAAACACAGGAGACCTCAATATTCAGTCATCAACAGAAAGCATTAGGCCTTGCAATTTCTTGATAAAGATGAGACATAAAATGTGACCCAGATGAGCAGGGATTTATGGGAAGCTGCCTCTGATTTGTGGCCTCTCTCAGGTCCCCTGGAGGGTAGCAGGCTTGGTGTTCTTTGTCTCCTGGCCCAGGCTGCTCCGTGTACTTCTCCCAAGTCTGGATTGTGGTTCGCAAACTAGTACTGCCAGCATCCTATAAGAACTTAACTCTAATATCAAGTCCGAGAAGGAGAAGCCATCAGGAAGTTCCCTAGCTGGGGTGGCCTGAGAAGAGCAGAGCCAGGGGTACAAAGTTGATTCAGGAGCTGGGAGCTGGGTGTGTGTCCTGTGTTCCTTCATGCCCCGCCTTGGAAGACCTCCTTCTAACAGGGACCCCTCTGTTGTTGTGGCTCCGAGCTCTACTGGAGCAACATAGTTTCCCAATGATGCGACTGGATTCCTGATGTGTGACACCGTGGGGCAGCATGGTGAAGGGCTCCGTTGACTGCCTTGGGGCCCCAGACAGGCCTGCCATTGTGAGTCACATTTAACATGTGAGCTCCCCTTTCCCATGACTGGCGCTATTCTTAGTACCAGTTTCTGCTCTGGGCGACAGAGGTTCACGGAACCACAATCCATTTGGGTAGGTGGATGGGGCCAGGATCTGGGAAGGGGAATTGAAGAAGTGTTGAGCTTTCAGAGCATGTTGGAGCATGGGCAAAGGAAGGAGGCTGGAGCCCTGAGGGTGTGAACAGGTCTACGCTAAGCAGTCGAGAAATGGCCTCAGGAGACCTGTAACTGGGACTACAAGTCTCTTTCGTGAGTCTGGGGTGTGGACTTGGATGTGGCTGGCAGATATGCAAAGCCAGTAAGCATTGCGACCCCAGAACCGCCTTCATGCTTGTGTCTCCAAGGGGACTTTCCCTCCAGAACTGAAGTGAGGCTGATATGTTGCTGTAGGATCAGGGAAGGTCCTTGTGACATCACCCAGCAAAGTGATAACTCTGAAGCCACAGTTCCATACCCTTCCTCCTCCTGTTGCTCTCTCCAACAGAAGGGCCGTGTGTAGAAGTCAATGAAAAGTCCAGTTGGGAAGTTTTAGGATTGGCCCTGGGATTGTCTCATTGGGTACAATGGTCGGTTCTTATCCTCACTTTGGGGTGGAGAGGGGAGGGGTCTCACTGTGTAGACCAGGATGGTCTTGAATTTTCACTTCTCATTTAGCCTCAATAATGCTGGGACTGCACACAGATGGATGCTAGCGTTTAAATTCCTGCGGGCTGCTGGGAGCGCTCGGGTCAGCTAACCTGTGTTTTCTGCAAGAGTCCCAGGAAGGAGACTTGAGCTGATGTTGCCACTCAGTGAACAAGAGACATGTCTTACCTTTCCAGCTCTGCTTGCCTGAGATAACTTGTCTTCCTTTTTCTTCTTCTCTCTGGTCTAGAATAAAAGATGGCAAGAATAGTTAATCCTAGGAGGTGGGTTACCAATGCTCATACCAACACTATTTTGTTGTTGTTGTTGTTCCCTCTGAACGTAGGAAAAGTAACATTAAGGAGAAAAAGCTTCCATGTGAGGACTCCCCTGTCCAGCCACATTCAGACATTAGTGGTCATCACCCATAGGCTGTGGTGAGTTCTTGGCCACTGAAGCTTAGGTAACACTGTAAATTTCTTCTGTCCCCCAAGCTGGCACTCATAATGTGATTTTGAAGTCCTCTTCTTTTTGTCTGTCCCAGCCTGTGCTGTACTCCTGAGTCTGCCTCTTTAGGACCTGCAATTATGCTCGCTACCCATCCGTCAGTGACTAGGACCTGTCTGGGTCTTTTCATCTTTCCATCCCTCTCCTAATCTTAATAGGTTAGCCTTGCTCTAAGAGAAAATTTTAAGACAGTACGAGAGAGGTTCTAATAGTATAAAACTTAGCCACTTCAGGGGGCCTTCTGGGGCTGGCACTGTCACTTGTTGGGATAGGTACCCAGCATAGTAGGCCATGTGTATCTCAAGAGTGTGACTACGTGAGAAGCAAGGGAGATGGCTTCTGAAAGCTAGAACCATTTAGCACTCGAGTTACGGCAACCAGGCAGGGAATCTAATTAGGCCCTTGGCTTTTGGTTTGGGCAGTGTATTGAAGAATCTGAAGTCTTGACCCAGCTATCCTGTTTCTCTTCTGATTGCCTTCACCCAAGTTAGATAGCTGTGTTGTACATTGTGGTTTTGTTGTTGTTTTCCTGCACGGTAGGAACCGATAGACTAATAACAGTATCTATCCCGTTGAGTCACTGAGAATTCACAAGCAGAGAGAAAGCGTTGATGTGTAGCTAAGGCCACAGTGATTGATGTGTAGCTAAGGGAGTGTGTAGCAGCTCCCCTTAGTTTTTTGTTAGCAATCTTCTCATATTTGAGGTCTGTAGTGTTAATACAGAGTGCACATAGGACTCAGGTCATCTTTTCTGTGTCTCTCTGTCAGGGATGTGTGAGATTACTGAGCATCATCAGGAAACTTAAGAGTTGACACCGGAGCTCTTATATAGTCCGTTTCTCAAGAGAGGTTTGCTCCCGGGTCACCAAGAATGGCTTCTCAGTGAGTCTCTCATTTGCCATCTTTAGCTTCCTGAGCTCAGAGCAGCTGCTAACTTACCTGGACTCCCAAGAAATCTGAACACGTATTTGAGTTGTACACTAAGTGGATTATTTTACAGATGGGTAGATGTGACGGGAGTGAAGGCTTTACAGCCCTCTAGGTCGTTTGCTTAGAAGGCACTTGCTGAGTGCTTTTATTTTCACAATGTGTTTTGCAAGATGGCTTCACAGAGCTGGAGGTATATTCTCATTGTGGTAAGGAAGAGCTGGCTCCTTTACTTCACAAAGCTTATGTGTGCTGAGGAGAGACTAAACTCCTTTGGCACCAGGGAGACATAGGCAGGTGGATCTCTGAGTTTTAGGCCAACCTGGTCTACAAGTTCCGGGCCAGCCAGTTCTCTGTAGTGAGTCATCTCAGAACAAACAAACAAACAAACAAACAAGATTAGTAATTCCGTAGAACACGTGTGAAGATAGACTTGGTGTTGTCTTTCCAGAAAACTCTGGAATTAAAAGAGCACAGCAATTAAAAGAGACCAACCTGGAAATTAATAAAAACAGACACATGGTGTATCATCCTGTGTGATTTCCTTTTTCTTTTGGAAGGGAAATCTTTACTTTCTCTGAACGCAGAGTACTGACTCCAGTGTTTGTGCTGTCGCTTGCCTGAGTTTTCGCCTGTCTAGACAGGCTGGGAGGCTGGTGAGGGTTGCTGCCTAGTGGGCCTAGCTGCTGTGAGCCTTCAGTGTGTTTTGTTAATGAGCCACTGTGCCTTGTGCTTCCAGGAAGTGGGCCGATCCAGCTGTGGCAGTTTCTTCTGGAATTACTCACTGATAAGTCTTGTCAGTCCTTTATCAGCTGGACAGGAGATGGCTGGGAATTCAAGCTTTCTGACCCAGATGAGGTATGTAATGAGTGACTTGGGAGTCCTGGGCTGAGAATGGGCGAGAGAAAATGCTGGGATTGTGATCCTGTAGGCCCAGATTTCTAGCTCAGCTCTGCTGCTTGCTGCGTGTGCGACCTATGATGCAGCCAGCCCGAGCTTCTGTCTCATCATTGGCAGAGCCCAAAGTGTGTACACTTTCTGGGACAAACTGATGTATATATAAGTTCCTGGTACAGAGTTGGTCCTGCCCTCTGTCTAGTCCCTGGCTCTGTGCATCTGGAAAGATGCATCCACTCTGATCGTTTTCCATCCTTTCATCCCAGAGTGTTGAATAAATGGTTGGTATATGAACGAAGAGATCTCTCTTCTGGCAGACATGAGAACGTGTCTCTACCCTGGTCCAGAAAGGATGCTTCCTACTGGTGGAAGCAGAGGTGCCAGCGCTCTCCTCCCATCCTCTCCCTTCTGCCCAGTTCTGTGCTTTCATTTTAAGGATGCCTGCTTATAATGTGGGCCAGAGGGATGTCTGCCCCACGGCTCTTCCTTTTCCTTCAAGACCAAGTGTTTTAACTGTATTCCAGAGGAGTTCAGAGTCACTGTTTGAACAAGTAAATGGAACTCAACACTTGGACACTTGAAATTAGAAGTTCTATTGCAGTCACATGTATGGGATAGGGACATTGTCCTATTGAGAGGAATACTCTGGGCTCAGAAAGACAGCACATATTCTCGCTTACATGTAGACACTGAATTGCTGATTCCACAGACACAGAGGATAAAAGAGTGACGTATCTGAGCATGGCCAGGAGGAGGCTAAGGGGTTGGGGAGACCCTGGTTAATGAGCCCAAGAATGCAGGTACAGGAATTGGCAACTCTGGAATCTCTGTGGTACTGTAGGGTGCCTACAGAACATTAGCAGGTATTTCAGAATCGCTAATGTGGGTTATTTTGCATGGTCCCCAGAAAGTAATGGGAAATGCCTGTGATTGAAGACATGCCATTTAGCCTGGTCTGATCACGACACAATGCACAGCTGTATTAAAATGTTGCATTGTTCTGCCTACATCTTTTGAAATAATCTCAGAATGTCCATGGCTCCTAACTATACATTCAATGTATAGTTATTATAAACAATTCAAAATATTTTTTAAAAAAGGAAATGAAGGAATAAGTCAGACATATGCACACACACACACACACACACACACACACACACACACACACACACACACACACATGATGTTTGTTTGACCACCATGATGGATGTGAAGACTTGTATAGACACTTGTATTTAATTTTATTTTTATTACAGGTGGCCAGGAGATGGGGAAAGAGGAAAAACAAACCTAAGATGAATTATGAGAAACTGAGCCGTGGCCTTCGCTACTATTATGACAAAAATATCATCCACAAGACGGCGGGCAAGCGCTACGTATACCGCTTTGTGTGCGACCTGCAGAGCCTGCTGGGATACACCCCTGAAGAGCTGCACGCCATGCTGGATGTAAAGCCGGATGCTGACTAGTCATGGACAGACGCGCAGAAGGAAGGGGCTGGGGGAACCCTGCTGAGACCTTTCAAAGAGCAACCCTGTTGGTTGGACTCTTCATTTTTAATTGTTATTCAATGTTTTATTTTCCAGAACTCATTTTTCACATTCAGGGGTGGGAGCTGAGGGAGCGCCGCTGTATTCCATTGGCCATTGGTGGGCCGGAAAGAGGAGGTCAGGACCTGCGGGGTGGGCGGGGCAATAGCTCCTGAGCAGACTTTCAGAAGGGAGAGGTCTTCTCAGAAGCCTGTTGGACCTGGCTTGCAGAGGAAAAAAAAACTTAAGTGTCCGTTTTTTTTTTTTTTTTTTTTAAATCAAAGAAAAAAAAATTCATCTTGAGTTGTGGATCTACTAGTGGGAGGAATGATCACATTGAGATGAAAGAGATTGATGAAAGCCAGTCAGTTTTGTGGGTGGGCTGAAAACAGTTTCTTCAGGGGATTACTAAACTCAAGAATTATTAACCTTTCTACTTTTTGAAACAATGATGGACTTTGATTGAAGGGGTCCAAAACTGTTTTTATGTTGAAGTTTATTTTATTAAATTTTGTGCCAGTATTTTTTTTTCCTTAAAAAAATATCGTCTTAAGCTCTAAGGTGGTCTCAGTATTGCAGTATTGTGAGTTTGTTGTTATTTGCTGGCTGAGGACTCTTGTCACAGTGAAAGACAACTGTTTATATAGACCCCATTGGAAAAATCCCAGTTCTGTACTGAGATCAGAGACCCCAAACTCTTACAGCTAAAGGAAACGAATGCTGATCTGGGGACAGGGGGACTGTGCGTGTGACTTCCACCTGCGGTTTGTAAAAACTGTTTTCCTTTGATTCACTGTCAGGCTTTGGACTTAGTGTTAGTTACGGGGCGTTAAGTCTCTGCACTGAATGTATTCTGCAGCTCTTCTATGGAATCGTCGGCATCATAGCACAGTTCAAGTCTTGGAAACGAAATCCAAGGAGCAGGATTAACCTGGGTTTTGGTTAAACCGCTACCCGAAACATGGAAGACTCAGAATAAAAGCCGTTTGCATGGGCATTACCCCGAGGGTCTTAAGGCCTCAATGCATGCCATTCCAAACTAACATTCTCAGTTCTCCTCTACTTTGTCTTATGTTCCCCCCGGCATCCCTCATTGCTGCCCCTCCCTCATCACTGATCAGTGAAAGTGGAGTGTAATGCATCCTGACACGTGACTGAAAGTGTAGTTTCAGCCATCACAACACAAATCCAAGAGTCCAGACTTGCTAGGGCTCGGAGGCCACGGCAGTGGAGAGGGTATTTCAGTAGCATGTGACTCGGCCTCCTTTGAAGACTTGGTGCTCGTCAGGTAGGATTTCAGGTGAGACTGCTTGCCGGGAAGTGGCAGGGAGCACTGGCACTTGACCTGTTACCACCTCAGCAGAGGGCAAGCCCAGGTCAACTGCGGTGAGAGGGAGACGGAGAAAATACAAGGGAAGGCGCTTAGGTAAGGAAAATAAGGTGGCCCGAGACAGTTAGATAGATGTTTAGTTTCCTCCAAGTTTAAACTCAGACTTAATTGAGGCAGCCATCATCCTGCCTGATGGGAGAGGAGACCTGAAAATAAGCCATTGTGGGTTAAAAAAAAAAGTAAGGAGACATGCCTGGGATCATTAGAATCCCTTCCACTGTATAGCTGCCTAGTTAAGACAGTGACAGTGACATCCCTGAGAGAAGAGAGGCAATTGGCTGAGGTGGGCCTCTCCAGGCTCACCCTTCGGGGTTTGTAGCTCCCTGGTATCATCTTCCAGGAGAGTTGATGGCTGACTCCCACATTCCCTTGAAGACTCTGAATTACTAAGACTATAACTCTTGTCCGTGGGTGTTCTGTACTGACTGAGTGGAGCATCCCCACAAGGAAGCAAAGGCCAAACATTCCAGCTATATATTTTGATCTTACAAATGCAGGTGCCTTAATGAAGCTCTCAAAATATTTAGGAGCTGCTCAGGGAGTGTTAGGTGGGATCATTTGGATTATGCTGTTTTCTCTTATGTTATGTGATCTTTGTTGGGCACTGACAGTGTGAGTGTGTGTGTGTGTGTGTGTGTACATTTGTATAAAGTTGCAGCTGAAATAGTACTGAATTTTCTACTTAGAGTCTGTTCACATTTCCATAATGGTGAATGAAAGAGTACAGCCGGGGCTGGTATTGTTGTTTGCTCTTTGCAACAGGGCTTAAAAAAATCACTTCCCCAAGTCTTCACCCTTCTCCATATTGGGTTCCTGCTGGGAATGCCCCTCCTGAGAGCCTACCACCTGCAGTCCCCTAGCAGAGAAGACATAAGAAAGTGTCTCCCACACTCCTCAGCGTGCTGACTTGCCTGCCTTGATGCCCTTTCTCCCTAGGTCCACCACTTTTCAGGATTTGTAGATAGTATATTAGTCAGACAGCTTTGTTGTCCATCTGGCCAGATGCTTTCCCCCATCTCCTCCGAAGGCCAGAGACCATCCCAGGAAGAGTGGCGGGTGGTTTATACACTGGAAATGTAGCAGCATTGCTGCATTGATGCTCTTTTAAAACACGTTCACTTCACAGGAAGGATGAACAGATCTGACCTAGCTGGGCGACTCCATCATTTTCCCAGAGAAATGCTTTAACCTGTGTGGCTGGCTTTGGGCTCAGAGGCGGGGCTAAGGATGCTCCCTGCGGAGAGCTCTGATGGTGTGGCCATGGAGACCTTGTAAGCATTCAGGATCAGAGATGCTCTTCCTCACTTTGGAGACCAGCACTCTGGGTTTTAAAGCATTAACCTTCATGGTGAAATCACACCTTCTCTCTCCTAGCCATGCTGTGCATGCGGCCTTCTCTGTTGGGGTCTATATAAACCTGTTGAACTCTTACGTACATTCCAAAGACGTTTCAAGGAACCACAAGTATATGTATACAAATACATATATGAAGTATATATGTTAAAGTGAATTTATCTCTATCAGGAATACTGCCTCAGTTATTGAATTTTTTTTAAGGATACTTTTTTTTTTAAAGCTGAGAATTATTGAGGTGAAAAAGATGTTATATTGTGTTTGACTTTTTCCAACTTGTATTTTCATATAATTTATATTTTTTAAATGCTGAAAATTTAAAAGCAAGATTTAAAAAGGAAAAGCAGGTGCTTTTTAAAAATCAGAACTGAGGTAGCTTAGAGATGTAGCGATGTAAGTGTCTTAAATGTTTTTTGTTTTTTTTTTAAAAACAAATGCAAAAAATTCTTATGGGGGAGTTTTTGGTTTGTTTCATTTAAGTAGCTGATGCTGGCACATCATTTTGCTGGAAAATTTTTTATATACTGTAGGCTGATTTCATATTGTATTTTAAACTGTGTGAAATTAAAGAAACAAAGAAATTCATTCATAATGAGGTGGCTCTGGCTTGATTCTTTCCTGTCTACGTCGTGGGAGAATTAGGAGAAATCAATCAACCAGAGAAAAGCACAGAAGAAATACAGGGCAGTTCTCCAGATCCTGCGGCTTAGGGTCATTCTAGATAAAGGTTGCCTAATAAAGGGTTAGAGGTATAGGGACACAGGATTCCTGTCCCAGTGATTCCCTGCATTGTTTGTTTCCACCTGTGCTGTTGCCCCCACCTTCCTTGTCAAACATCACTGTTCATGTCTGAAGGACCAAGAACCATGTGAAGAAAAAAACTGACGACTCAACGGGTAGTCACTGATGGAGTCCAGCTAGGTCCAGTTCCTGATGTTCATATAGACAGACCATGATGTTTGGTTTCTTCTGAAGAAAGCTGTGCTCTTTGGCAGTTAGAACTCATCACATCCATCTCTTTGGCCTCAACTTTTCCACTGGGGCTAGGCACGAAGAAGGATACTATCTGTTAGAACCACTCCAGCCTATGTCATGAATAGAATACATACTTCCAAGTGTTTTGGGACAGGAATGCTTAGGGCTGCATTCTGTATGCGGGTTTTTTTTTTCTAGTTGAAACTGTAGAAGGTGGATGTTTTTAATTAACACCAACATTTGCAACATGAATCCCAACTCACAGCTGGAAAGAGAATTTTTGCTGAATTGTTCACAAAGAGAACTGTGTTTTTGGAAAATCTGTTTCTTCAGCCCTGGAACTTGAGGTTTGCTGAGCACACTTTAAACACGGACTGTGTGGTCTAGTGGTCAGAGCCCAGCTGGCCAGGAGAGTGGCTTTGGTCTTGGGTATCTGGTAAAGCCACCACTACTCCTGGACAGATTTTTTTTGTTGTCGAGGTGAGGTCCTCAGATTTTGTCCTTCTCAGCTGCAAACCTGGGCAAAGCCCCTACTCCCAAGCCAACCAGAAGCCACATCTGAGATCCTCTAACCCTGCATAAACTATTCAAATGGGTTGCAGCTTCAGTCAAAGCTTTGGACAAAAACTGATCCAAGTTGACGTTATCTCTCAGGATATCTGACTACACGGAGACCACAGTAAACAGCACAAGGCACATGTGAGTGAAGTCAGCTTAGTCCCTTCTCTCTGCATCCAGAAGCCACAGATCCAGTGGGTTATTTTCAGGCAGTTGGGCTTTGGTGCTCTCTTAATGACACCAATAAGCCACTGTATGGAAGCCATTGTGGAGGGAAAGGCAGTAATATAGCAACCATTGCAGGAGTTGAGAAGGATGGGTGGGGTAAGGTAAGAGCTACTATTGACAGGAGTCACTTAAGAGAAGGTGGGCATGCACAGACTTCACATGCTTTCAGAAGGTAACAAGTAAGATGTGCCAAGTGGTTTGAATCCTTGTAGCCATGAAATTATATCCAATTCCCCAAACTTCTGACCATGCTTCCATCTCTGAGCTGATAAGCGGATACGTGCGGATCAGTTTTCTGTAGCTATCAGAACATAACTGAGGTAAGTAGCAGAGAAAAGCATTTTCTTTGGCACAGAGTTTTGGAGCCCAAAGTCCAAACTTAGTGGCCCTATGTATATGACCTCTGTTGAGGACCTGATGGTGGGGGCATGGTGTTGGGTGGGTGTAGACAGAGACCTTCCCTGATGAGATAGGGAGCCACAGCGATTAGGGGTCAGGCTTGGTATTTTTATAATAACTCTCAAGAGAACTAAGCCGTTTTCAAAACCAGCATGAATCCCCTTTGAGGTCATGTCCTGTCCTAACCACTTTCCACCAGCCTCCATCTATCTCCAAGAGGCTGCACCAGCACACTGGGATGTTAGGTTCAAATCATATCCACACCATGACAAAGCTTTTCAACATAGTGGACTGTAATTCTTTTAACCTAAAGAGAGATTGTGGTCTGTGTTTGGGGGGAAATGAGGGAGAGACCATGGAAGATAGTGGTAACAAAACAACATTCCTTCTCTGAGATGATTCGATTGTCCTTCAGAGTATGGAACCCACTTACATGGCCCAAATGAGTAACCTCCTGACATATGCCATGACACTGAATAAGCTCTCTCCTGGATGAATAAGACTCTATTTCATCCCCAGTGGGCCAGCCCCATTCATTCATTTACATGTTTGCCTGTTCCCTGTAGAATGTGAGTCTGCAGCTCTTACATATATCTCTCCTTAGTTCATGTTTATTTAACATGAAGCTTATTGGAGTCAAGAAACGCTAGTGGAAGGGAGTACAAAAGGTCACCGGGCTCGCCAGAGAGCCATCTGACTTGTAACCCCTTGTTTCTTCCATGTGCTTGCCCTAGGACTTGAAAGACTTCCTTTGAGGACACAGGGTGGTGGCTCACCCTCTGTGGGATCCATAATCCTGGTACTAAGAGGTACACTTCATCCTCTAAACATGGAAAGGGAACAAAGTCTCCTTTTAAGCAAGGATGCTTTTCAACTGTCAAAATCCTCTGTGACCTCTCCTTTTTGGTAGAGTTCGCGCTGGAGGTGGTTGGTAATGTGGTCTGCTTCTACAGAGGCTCTTCTCTGTCTCAGATTGGGAGGATCCTTCTGACGCACCTGGGAGCTGCCTCTAGGACCAACCCTAGCCACTTGGTACCTATCCCATATTGGCTGAATTTACTGTTAGCTGCAAACCACCCAAAGGGATCCCTCCATGCTATAAAACCCCACCTGGTCCTAAAAGCAATGAAAAACAAGACCAAAACCATTCTATGGTACCTGTTGTAATAAGGCAATCATTCCAGGGGTCTAATTATAGCAGGCGTTGATGCACTGGAGAAAAATCCCAAGGATAAATTTGGGTCACACCCATACGTTGAGAGCTTAGAACTCAGGGGATAAAGTGGACCTGTCCTCTGCCTTTGGGCCAATGCCATTTCCTGTTTTACTTTATGTCCCAGCCCCCTCCTATGTTTCCATTTTCCTGACAAATATGTCTGTCCTGGGAAAGCCACTCTTCAATGGCCTGGCATATCTCTATGTGCTGACGTCCAAAATAACGATAGCAATGAACATCTGCCCACAGCAACAAGAGGAAATCTACAATGGCCAGGTCTTGTGACACGCTCCCAATTCCCAAAGCCTGCAGGGAGTTTACAGACCTGTCTAATCTCTCCTCTCTGTCACTCAGGCTCTGATACGCCTAGCCACAGCACTGCACAGGGAACTTTGATGTTGAGTTGACTCTGGTCACTCCCTGTGATAAGACATAAAGAGTCTAGGAAACTTTCAGCAGCCACTTGTGGTAATTACTAAGGTCAGAGATGGCCAGTGTCTTCTCTATGTTGTCTGCTTGACACACTATCAGTTGAAGCCATTGCACCTGAGCTATTCTATAGCAGGCAATTGTAACATTTGTGTAGGCAAATGTGAAACTACAGCTTATTCTTTGAGATCCGTTCCCAAGGTGTACCTGCAAATAACAAGAGAGCATTGACACTTGAAAAACTGACACCGGTCTTCAGACGGCCAGACCACCAGTGGTAACAATTAGTAGCTTGGTCTGAGATTGCTTTGTCAACTCAAGACTCCTCCAAACTATGGAAGAGAGATGGCAATAGGGACTTTCTATGTACTTTGGGAATTTTGTGCACTGTTCATAAGAAATGGTAGCTGGCCTCACAGATCTCTGAGACAGAAAGTTCAAGACCTAATTCAGAGATGGGGGTGTTGCTCAGTGATGAGTGAGCACTTATCTACTGTACACAAGGTCCCAACGATGTGAAGAAAGGGAGGAAGGAAGGAAGGAAACAACACAGCCCAACCCCAACCCCATCCCTAACAATTGAGAGCCTGTCTCTCTTCCAAGCTACATTTTAGGTCAGTCTTGTTCCATAATTTCTGACTTCCCTGTCAATAGAAGATTCACAAAGTCGCAATACACAAAGAAATGTGGTCCTTTAATTGGAGACATATACACACATCTGTATGTATTTTGTATATGAGTATTATTTGCATCTTAAGTAGATAAGATGATAGACAATGACGGGTGTTTGGAGTGGCAGATATGTGTGCATGTATCTGCTTTCTCCAAAGCCAAGTTTTCAGAACAGTAAAGTATATCCGTGCCCTGGTGCCCAAGGAATTTAAAGCCCCTTTTATGCCCCATCACAGAGCCCTGGAGGAGGGTTCGAGTGTGCCACCGGCATGATACTGGCAGCACATGTTCATTGCTTTAGGAACCTGTGTGTTTAGCCTACTTGAAATTCCACATCAGAACTCTGACTACAGATTCCAAAGAGTCTTCCCTCTGCTGCTGTATGTGATGATCCAAATCCTGAAGCCCAGACAACAAAGACAAGAATTAAAAACAAGGGGGAACACATAACTGAGGGAATCTGGGAGCATTCCAGTTTCCTCAAATCATTCTGTCTGGGTCTTGCTGGCAGCTCCTTTCTCCTCTATATTGAGTTGAAAGGTCTCTTTGGGAAACACAACAGTGTTTCAGGGGTGTCCAATCTACAATTTCATCACAACCATTTTGTCTACAAATGTCATGGTCAATCCTGTTATAAAGAAACCAAACAAACAAAAATCAAATTACAAAATAATCACCCCCAATCTTACAATGTTTTAAACTTATAATTTTTGGAATGGGACACCTTCATAGTTATTGTATAGTACATTTGGACTGTGGACAGTAGGTTAGACACTCCTAGAAGAGTGATAGCCAAGAGTCAAAATGTCAGAAGTCTGATTCTACAGTTTTAGAATCCAAATCACCTTAAGTTGACATTATACAATCCCTTCAGCTAGGCAGTCATGATTTCACAGGGCAGTGGAGGGTACATGACTTGTGTCCTCCAACTATCATCCATTGGTGACAGAACTGGTACAAGAATGCGAATCCTATTTTACTCCAAGTCCTCCCACATTCTTCTTCTCTACTTGGATTATTCTCATCCAATTTCCAGGTAATGCACCCGGCTTAAGCTCATTTCTAGAGGATTCGCTGTTAGTCCTCATTATTATTTGTATTAGCTGTGATGGATTCAATACCCTGCTAAATGCTGAGGTCACCTAAGGAATGGATGAGAATCCCTCTCCAGTGAGATTGACACTGGCTTGATACCAAGAACAAGAACCTGAAGAGGTCTGTGGTCTGAATGGGTGAGGATGAAGCCAGCCAGGTGGGAATGGGAGAGGTTGAGGTACAGAGAAAACGTGCAACCTGCGAGAGAAACCATAACTCAGAAGGACAGAGCAGAAGCTGCAGAAGCAGAGGCTGGGGTGGGGTCACAAGAGATGGGCGGGAGGTGACCCTGTATGGTGGGCCCTGTGAAGCACAAGGTAGAGTCTTGGCACTCTTCCTACTGACTTAGCCACAGCTCCTGCGTTGTGCTTAGAAAGGTCACCCTGTCTCTACATGGCAGATCAGAGGGGACAGGTTGGAGGAAGGAGAGGAGTTGGAACCCGAGTTAGCTCATCTGAAGAGAGGTGGGCACAACCAGAAAGCCACTGAGGTTGTGGGATGCATGCCCTGGTGATGGGCACCAAGGTAGGACTCTATCCCTGCAAGGTGGACTCTACTTAAAGACACCAGTATCATCCTTCTCCTTGGGTACCAGTATCATCAGGATAAGGATTTTAGATCTGTAAAGAACAGTAGAGGTAAGGTCCAGTCTTATCATCACATCCTAAGAGTTAAGGCAATTTCAGTCACATTGCTTGACTGGCTTAAAAATCACGCTGTCAGTCTAACAAAGGTTAAAAACTTGAATCTTTAAGTGTACCCAATAAAGAATCAATCCAGAATGGACTGTTTCTTCTCACCATAAGGGCACTATAAACCCTCACCAGCCCTGGTGCCTCCTCTACCCAGGCTGTAATTGGAAGAATAGGAGAAGGCTGATATTCCTCTCTCAGCTTCAGTTTCTGCTCCTCCAGCCATACAGAGAGCTGCCCAGCTATGTTTGGCAAGTGAACCCGAGCACATTCCCAGAATCCCTCTTGGGGCATAAGGAAGAGCAGGAGTCTGTTGTATCTTCCCTCCAAAAGGATCCTCCATCTCTGTACATAGCCTCGCAGTGCACCTTCTGAGCTAATAGCCTACTGCTTTTAAAGACTCTGTACTATTCTAGTCCCTGGCGATTTCTCCTTTCTGTCCCATCTATTCTGTTTATTCTCCATCTTGCCTTTTTTCTCCTAGTGTCTTGCATCTTGCAATTTTAGAGAAGCAAATTGAGAAATGAAAGCAAGAAGACATTGCATTGAAGGGTCAGCACTCTGAGGATGCACCACTTGGTTTTAAGTCCAGGCCATGTCTTTTGTGAGCTGTGTGAGCAGACACGCTGTTTACATTCTCTGTACCCCTCTTTCTTCATCTATGAGATAGGAATAATGATAAAGACCTCACCGGGGTGATATGGTGGTTGCCAGCTGGATGTAGACCTACAAGGAAGAGAGTTAATGTATAAGAAGGCATGCTTAAGAAGCCCTTTCTCCCTTTAGAGAGCCATGTTTTCCCCAGACTTACAGGATGTGGACTCTAGAATGCCTTTTTGTGGAAGAAGAGGGTCTGACTTCTCTGAACAGGCCTTGGGTATGGCCACAGGCACCCAGGCCATCGGCGGGTCACCGCAGCTGCAGGTGGGCAGAGCAGCTCCCAGTGTGTGCCTGCCAACTCTGGGACTCAGCACTTTCCACTACTGCTGGCTCTGTTTGTTTTCTTCCCTAGGCTCCTCCCGCCCAGCCAGGCCTTCTGAATGAAGTCCAACAGCAACGTTGGGCAGCCCAAAGTCTTCTCCCACTATGGCACAGGGCTCCAAGGCCTCTGCTGGCCTCCTGCTGTTGGCAGGCAGAGGGAACGGGGTAGCTGGCCCACTGCGAAGGCTTATACACAAAGTGCCATTGTATGGCACTGGGCTGTGGGAGACAAATGAAAGGGATTTCAAAATCAATGGCGAGTTATTTTTATCTGCGGAAGGGCTGAAATGCTTTTCTTTTACATCTTGGAAAACAAACTTTAAGGGCTCATTATGCTCCAAGGAGTGTTTTCATTTATCCTGGTACACAAGAATCTAGAAGGATGGTTTCAGAAAGACCTGGGCTCAAAAGGATTGAAGCCCCAAGACCCAAGCTGGAGATCTGTCATCTCTGCATGGGGACCACCCAGTCTCTGCATAGTGTGGTCTGGATCCTTCAAGTCTTGCTTCTCGTCCAGAACTCAGATCACACCGTGGTCCTCTTGAGGGTGTGCCTTTCTGTTCTCATCTCTTTCCCTCTGTCACTCCAAGTCTTGCCCATGGTGCCCTGTGTCCGAGTAGGGTCTCTCTCTGGAATAACACACCTATCCTGTAGGTCAGGGTCACCAAAGGAGGAGGTGTTCAATCCAGCCATCATGGAGGAAACCAGTAAAACATCTATGTGAATTCATGTTTAATGTAACACTAGAAAAGGCCCTTTCTTGACTCATACTGAAAATACACATCACTTCTCCCTCAGCCTGTCTGTCTGGATCATTTGCATATATACAAAGTATCCTGAGGGAAAGAGGGAATCATGAGTGTGGGGGCTGGGGGGCCTATGCTGGTGCTCTTGTTTCTCTGTTCAGCCTATTGCAATGTTCTTAGGTTTCTAGAGACACAATGAGTAGATTTACAAACCAGGTGAGTTAGCTTTACCCCGATAGTCTTCAGGAAATGGGCACATCGCTTACGTGTCTCCAGCAATGAGAGCACAGATTACAGACACTATGCACAATTCAGACACAAGAAGATGAGGAAAATCTCTAGTGTCTTCTTTTCTGCCCCTGAAACAAATTGTCGTCAATGTACTGAAAGTAAAATTGACAATGACTTAATTACATTGATAAGATTTAGACAAAACCCTAAGTACCAGAACTTTCCTATATGTGATTCATACCTGGTGTAGTCAGTGTTTTATTGCTGGGAAGAACATCTATGACCATGGCAACTCTTATAAAGGAAATAGTTTAATTGAGGCTGGCTTATAGTTTCAGAGATATAATCTGCTGTCATAACAATGGGAAGCATGGTGGCTTACATGCACACATGGTACTAGAGAAGTAGCAACAAGCTCTCTACCTGAATCTGAAGGCACCAGGGAGAGCAAGACACTGGGACTGGCTTGAGCATTTGGAACTGCCTACCACCAGTGACACATTTCTTCCAACAAGACCACACCTCCTAATACCTCTCAAGTAGTGCTACTTCCTGATAACCAAGCACTCACATCTATGAGCCCATGGGGGCATTCTTTTTAATACCGCTACAGTATCCATTGTCACTACTGATGATTTAGGCTCTAGAGTATGTGTTGAGAATGTTATCTGATAATGATTGGCACATGTAAATTATAAATAAATAATAATATATGTGCATTGAAGAAGGCTCTTAAAGAGACTTATCAAAGGGGAAATATTGTCAGAGACATTTGGAGATGACTATTGACAGTTATGGTAATCAGTCTTGATTGACAGCCTGATTGGATTGATAGGTGCCTAGATTAGTAAGCACGACTCTTGGTATGTCTGTGCTGGGGGTTGGGAGGTAGTCAGATTGCTTTCAGTATGGTTGAGAAAGATTAGAGCATAGGTGCATATTCCCCCCCTCTCTCCCCCTCTCCCTCCCTCTCCCCCTTCCCCAGCTCTCTCTCTCTCTCTCCCCTCCCCCTCCCCCAGCTCTCTCTCTCTCTCTCTCTCTCTCTCTCTCTCTCCCCCCTAGCTGCTATGATGTGAACTGTTCTGTCACATTCCCCCACTCTGATGGGCTGAAAACCTCAAAAACCATGAGCCAAAATATATCTTACCTTGCATGTACTGTTTTGCCAAAAATGTTTCGTCATAACAATGAAAAGTAATTACTGTTTTTTGAAAAAAAAATTTGACTGTGAGTTCAAATGGTGTCCAACCCAGGGTTCAGGCTGCTGGGCGAGGCGGGACATAGGAAGTTTGACTCCATGCACCCCCACACCACGGAAGGCTCAGAGCACTGCTCTGGGGGGTGCGGAGGCTCAGAAAAAGAGAGAGGGAGAGGGAGGAAGAGGGAGAGGGAGACCTTCCAGGAGACTTCCTAACATGTTTGTGAAAGTGGTTACACTCTGGTTTTAGTTCAGACTTCAGCTCAAGACAACCTTCCTCTACCTGCCCCTCCCCTCCTCTTCTTCCCTTCCCCATTCATTTTTCTTCCCCTTTCCTTCCTTCCTCCATTTCTTATAAAAAGGCCCCCACATGTATGAGGTTGGGCTGAGGTGAGAATAGCCGTTGCTTCTTTGATTCCTTTCCTTGGCTTCATTCCACACACCATGAAACAAGTTGAGGATGATGTTTCCACCTAAGAGCAAGAACCACAGCCCCCATCCCTACCGCATCTTGTCCATACTCTTGCTCACATGGGGATTTGTCTTCTTCGATAAAGGGCATACACTAACTGAGAGGACCAGCGTACACACAGGTGTTGGGTAGAGCAGGGTGGACAGTTAGTTACTCACGGAATCCTTCATTTTAAATCGAGCTGTAAAGGCAAGTCTTAATTTTAGTGACACGCTCCCCTTTCAGGTGGCCCTGGGGTTGCTCTTTTGGGATCCCGAGAAACTTTCCAAGCTACAGGATAGTAAAGTAAATTCGCGAGGAGAGAGAAGACAATTCAGCTTTCTATTGTACCAGGAACATCCCTAAAATGGATGTTAGAGAGGATTCATCCGCACAGAAGCAGCCTCCAGGAAAGGCGACTCTGAGCTGCTGCAGCTGGAGGATATGATCTGAAGTTACTTCAGGGAAGCAGTTCTAGCCCATTGTTCTATGGGTGACCCCCCCCCCCTTCCCAAAGACCCACAGTCTTTGCCAGACAGGTGACCAACCTCTGAATAAGGCTTGCCCGAACTAGAGGAGCTGATAGAGGCAAGATGTTCACTCCATTCTGTAGCCTGACCTCCTTGACTCTGGACTCACACATTGTTACCATATCTGAGGACAAAGTTACCCTTGTTTTTACAACCTGCCTCCAGGGTGTAAGCAAGTAACTGCACATTCACTCCTTACGTTACTTCAGTTGCTGTGCAGGAGCCCCGTTCTTTGTCTGAGCCTCTTTTCTTGCCTCATAGCAGTCTTCCTTGAGGTTCAGATGAACTCTGTGTGGCCCATGCATGGCGCAGGTATTAGGACTCTCTGCCTGTTTAAAGAACGAAGCCCCTATTTAGTGTAGTCATACCAGTGTCTCTTCCCTAAGAGTAAACTGGGCTAGCACCTACCATTTTCCTCTTGCAGATGAGGAGGTGGTACTTCAATCCACAGAGTAGACATGATGCCCAGTTAAGATAGTGTAATAAAGCAACCTTTAAAATTTAATGGCAAATGCTCACTAAATATCAGTGCTCTCTCTTATATGCACTCTATAAGGTAGAACACTTCAAAGTCGTTTCATTAAATATAGATGCAATTAAGAAGACATTTGGTACAATTTGGGTGATAAATGTTTCCCAAATGTCCACCTTCCAATGGCTTCCTATATCCCACTGGGAGGTGGTATAACCTCCATTAGGTAGTTCCTAATGAGGAGGCTTTAGGACATCAGGAATGGACCACCACTGGAGATTTGGGGTTCCTGGTTTTATTCTGTCGTTCTGTTTGCCTTGCCAGCCAGAAGGTGAGTGGCTTTGCTTTTCTATTGTGCCTTCCATGATGTGATTTATCTACCATCAAAAAGACCTAAAGGCAACAGGTCTACCAGCTTGATGGGTTTTGATAAATATGTTGGTATAAGGGACACTCCAGAAGTCCCCAGATCCACTTCCTACAGTCTGACAGTGAGTGCTGTTCTCTTAGTGTTACCTGTGCATCGCCTGCATAGGTCATACCTCACTGGAGAAAGTGTGGAAAGGTTCTCCATCAGTAATGGAGTGAAATTAGCCCTCAACCAGGGTTGCTCCATTGTGGTTCTATTAGCTTCAAAACAAGACCCAAAGAAGCCACACTATGCCCAAGTAAGCTCAGGAATATTTTAAGGAATGCAAAAATATCCAGAAACTCGACAATTCGTGACATCCGATAAAGAATACGAGACATTTAGAGAAGCAGTGGAGAAAAAAATCACTTACCTAAAGTTTTCTGAGAAATGCCACAAAAGAAGTGTTAGCAGTAAAGGCATTGAAAGTATGCAGTAACTCCTGGGTGTTTAAGAATCTGTGTGGGGGTTGTGCACACCTTTAATCCCAGTGCTCAGGACGCAGAGGCAGGCAGATCTCTGAGTTCTAGGTCTACAGTCTGGTCTACAGCAAACTTTCCGGGACAGCCAGGGTTATACAGAGAAACCTTATCTTTAAAACAACAAAACAAATGACCAAAAACCCAACCCAACCAACCAACTCCCAACTAACCAACCAAAAAAACAAAAAAACAAAAACAAAACAAAACAAAACAAAAAAACAAGACCAAAAAGGAGCTAGGGAAAGACTGAATGAGCAAGGGGCATGAGAAATCTAAGTCACCTGTAGAGGGGTGAGCTACCGTAAAGAAGATGAAACTCGCCAGGTGGGATGGATGGTGGACTCTACACTGTGGGAAAAATTAGTGACTATGAATATGTAGCAACAAAAAATGCCCCGAATCAAGCACATAAGGAAGAGAGGCTGCAAGCCGAGAAGCGTGGAGTGTCTAGGAACTGTGGAGCGAGTTGAAGGGCTTAGAGATACAGAATTAGAGTTGTGAACCCGTAGGGAGGATAACTGAAAGAAAACAAAACATTGGAAGTACTACTAACTGCTACAATATTTCTAAATTTGTTTAAAATTGTCAGCCCACAGATCTAGGAAATCACAAGCATTGGAAGTATGAAATAATTAAGCCAAATTGCTCAAAACTAAAGATTAAACGTAACTCTTACAAGTGGCAGGGGAAGGAGGCTGGGGTGGGGGTGGAAGAGGGGGATGAGGGGATGAGGCCAGGAGGATGGATAAGTGGATGAGGGTGCTTGCTCTCAAGTGTGTTTTCCCAGAATTGCATCATAGAAAGAAAGAAAGAAAGAAAGAAAGAAAGAAAGAAAGAAAGAAAGAAAGAAAGAAAGAAAGAAAGGAAGGAAGAAAGAGGGAAAGGAAGGAAGGAAGGAAGGAAGAAAGGAAGGGCGGGCATTTCCAAGTTGTTCTCTGATATCTGTATGTGTTATCAAGCACACATATGCTATCCCTCAATCTCTAGAATAAATAAATGTAAAACCAAAACCAAAAAAGTATCCATAGGGACCAATGAGATGTCTCAGAGGGTGAAGGCACTTGCTGTATAAGCCTAACAGTCTAAGTTTGATCCTCGGGACTAGCATAAAAGTGAAGAGAACCCCACAAAGCAGAACTCTGAACTTGTGGGGGGGGATACTGTGGCACGCATTCACAAGTACGCACATAGCCACAGAAGAAGACGCATCACATACAGAGGCTAGGGGACTAATTTCTCAGCAGAAACAAGTCAGCAAGGAAAGAGTGTAGACCAGTACTAATGAAAAGAATTCAATCTGGAATTCTGTATCTTGTGCAAATATCTTTTAAAAACTAAAAGGAAGGCAGATTCAGGTGGCATTTGTTGAAAGACCTCAGCATTGTCAGATGGGCACAGTAGTAAGGGCCATCCTTCAGGCAGAGGCCAACAGCAGAAGGAAAGGAGGGAGTGCATGATGTAATTCAGAGCCCTGAAAACAGTGATTATGTAAGTAAACATTTTTCTTCGTATTTCAATCCCTTTAGAAGACAACTGGCCTGTTTAAAGCAAACAGGAGAGCAGCCGGCTTAGGCTTACTACACAGGCAGAAGTCGAGCGTTTGCAAACAGGAGCACAGAGTTCAAGCATCATGGAGAGAGGTGGGTTGGAGTAGGATTCGGCAGTAGTGAATGGTCCGATGGTAGTGAAAATCGATTAAAGCGGAAGCACAACCAGACAGACCTGGATGTGTACCATGGAACAAAAATAGAAGACATTGAAAAGCCAGCTATCTACAGGACAACATCGGACACAAAGGGGCTCACCTCCTCAAAGCAAAGTGGGAGAGACTGGATTGTTGAAAAATAAAACTCAAAAGCAAGATGGAATTGTGGGTAAAATTACAAACCTGGCAATCTTGAACCCATGTAAAGGCAGAAGGAGCGAAATGACTCCACAGAGTTGGCCTCCGTCCTCCCCATGACCCGTGTGATAACAAGGGTCCCTTCTACTTCCCTTAGTCACAACACAATAATACTACTAAATAAAATGCAAAAAGACCACGGAGGAGTTAAAGATGACAAAGGACAAACTTTTGGAGTTGATTAAACGTGTGCATTGACAGTGGTGGCGGGTTAGCATTATCATCCATGAAAGCCGATTCGGGAGTGGGGGTGTCTACATTTCACACGCATGCGCACGCAGCTGAGCTTTACTATAGCTTTGCCTCGGTACAGTTCCTTTGTAATGTCTCCAGTGGCCAGTGAGCACAACTGTTTGATGTCCTGTGCTAAGAAGGTCAGGACCGCAAGCCTGAGTCATCCTGGGGCCACAAACTTCTCTATTTCCAGTAGCAACAAAGCACCATCTTATTTTCCTGAATTTTGAGGTCATGGGATTAGAACGTGAATGGCCAGGAAATTCATTACCACTACAAGGAAAAGAGTAATTTCTCAGAGTAAATTGTTTACAGACAGTGGATCTCAGCAGATCCTTGGTTTACAATGGAGAGCATGGATTCCCTCCCCCTTGTTTAAACATGGTTCTAAATGATCCCACTGGTTCCGAATTTCACTTTGTCGTCCACTGCTCTAGACGTACTAGTGACACATGAAGAGCAAGGATGGAAGTCGCTGTCACGCCAGCAAGCACAGGCACCTTTCTGTCATTGCTTTGTATCTAAATAGCTCTCTCTCTTTTCTCTCCTTTTAAAAATAAAAACCAAGGCATTACATTGAAGTATAATTGACATGCAACAAACCATACGGATCACAATTGCCCTTTATATTGTCTGGCGCAATGTAAATTCTGCAGCCTTCACTACACTATGCTAAAGCTAAGGACACCCACAACCCCACAGTTTGCTTGAGTCCCGTGCATCAGCCATGTCCCACCCCATGCTGCAGATTCCCCTCAGCATGCATTTTCATCTGTCTTCTGATGTGAATAATCAAGTAATTTGTATAACTTGATCCTGCACCGTACGTTATTCTGCTTGGGTTGTTTCCCTTAGTGTAATGATTCTTACGCGCGTTCGCGACCGGCCAGGAAGGACGCAACAAACCGGAATCTTCTGCGGCAAAAGCTTTATTGCTTATATCTTCAGGAGCAAGAGAGAGAATGGCGAAACCCCGTCCCTTTTAAGGAGAATTATCCTCCGCCTAGGACGTGTAGCTCCCTGATTGGCTGCAGCCCATTGGCCGAGTTGTCCTCACGGGGAAGGCAGAGCACATGGAGTGGAGAACTACCCTTGGCACATGCGCAGATTATTTGTTTACCACTTAGAACACAGGATGTCAGCGCCATCTTGTAACAGCGAATGTGACGGCAGCTCCCCACAAATGATTTGAGATGCACCTGTGCTAGAATAACTCACAGGATCCTATCAACAGTTTGCTCTTTTCATTATTGGGGTGGCTATTTATATATTTGCTTATATTTATTTCTAAGTATGTGTGCAGTTTATATGCATGTCTATGTGCAGGTATGTGCAGGATTTTCAGCTTTTGTTGTTACATTAATTTTTCATTTTTTGGAATATTTTTAAATCTTATAGAAAAGCTGAATGATTGTACTAATAGCCCACACGTTTCTTTTCTTCTTTAATAAGTTATTTACTCTCTTATGAACCAATGATTAATGAACCAATACTGATACATTATTGGAACCTGAGATGTTCTACCCACACTGCCTCAGTTTTCACTCAATGTCCATTTTGCCCCAGGTTTCTAGCTAGGTCACCTCATCGCCTTTTCCCCTAGCTTCTCATGGCTCTCTTCTTCCATCTTGTGGGTCTTGGGGATCGAACTTAAGACATATCGGCTTGGCTGCAAGCACTTTTGCCTGCTAAGCCAGCTGGTTTTCTTGTTTCTGATAATGACTACTTTGAGGGGCTAACTTGTAGGACATTCCTCTGTTGGGATTTGTCTATTTTTGTCATAAACACGTTATGCCATACACTGGCTGGACGGTCCAGTTGTCTTTTAAGAAGCTTTATGCCCTTTTCTATAGGTGGTCTAAGCTATATTGTGACCAGTGGTGCTTGAGAGCTCTGGTTGTCCCTTTCCATTGCTGGCACTGATAAGACAGACCTGCTTTCCTTTAGACACCCTAGTGAGAACGATGGGAGAGTTTTGTGGCTTTTAGTTCCCTTTCTCTAATGACTAATGCTCGTTGCCTTTCTTTGGAAACTGGTGGGAGATTTGTAAGTATCCTTCTGTCTGCTATGGTTTGGATGAGTGTCCTCAAAAGGTCCCCATATTAAAGGCTTGGTACCAGGCTGGTCCTGCTGGGAGGTGATAAAACTTTAGGAAGGTGGGGCCCCACCTGTGAGACTTCTCTGCAGGGTGCTGTGGCCTCCCAGTTCCCTTTCATACTGTTCTGCTTTCTGACTTATGAACTGCTTTGTCCCAAGCTCCTGCTAGGATGTCCCTGGATGTATCTGGATGCCTCACCAGATGACCAAAGCAGCAGGATTGCCTAATCTTGAACTTACAGGACTATGAGTTAAACAAATCATTTCCCTTCACAATTAAGTGCACTAGGAACTTCATTGTAGCAACACAAAGCTGACTAATACAGGTTCCTAAGTCTTCTGCCATTTTTAATCATGTTTGTCATCCTCTTAAGTCTTAAAGTCTTTGAGGGATTTTTGAACAAAAGAATTACATTGCCATTTGAGTTTTTGTTTGCTCATTTGGTCAAATATATGAGCTTGAATATATTTTGGACTGAATTCTCTCTGTCTCTCTTTGTCTCTCTCTTACACACACACACACACACACACACACACACACACACACACACACACATCTCATAATTGTAGCCCATGGTCGTGACCCTAAAATCATAATTCTCTTGTCTCAGCCTGCAACAAATGAGCTCTGCAGACACGTAGCCCAGTGTCAGGCTATACCGTGTCAGTCTTCCTCTTATATTCACAATGGTGTCTTCTCAGTACTAGATTTAGGGGTGGGGAGTAAGTACTTTTCCCCTTCTTCTATGGCTTAGGTTTTTTGGTGTTGTGTCAGAAATTTTCCCTAACCCAAAAATCTTGCCGAATGTTTGGTAAAATAAATTTAGTAGTGTTCCATTTTCTATTCAGGTCTGTGATTCAGTTGAGTTCTGTCCTGTCAGATGTGAGTTCTGTCCTGCTAGATCTTGGCCAAACTTAACTTTTTGCACAGCTATGTTTGATAGTTGACCTATTATTTGTTGAAAAGAGTTCCCCACATTATTACTTAGCATAATCATCAAAGGACAGCTGAAAAAAATGGGCCTATTTCTGAGCCCTGAATTTTATTCAACTCCATTCACCTACATGGTCCTCTCAAGGACTGGTCGCTATCTCTAAATCACACTGTTTACCATATTCACAAGTAGACAGAATGAGCCTTATCTTTTGGTGCACTGTTTCTGTTGAAGGTAAAAATGGCTTTGTTCCTTTTCATGCATACTAATTTTAGATTGTGTACAAATCTCCATAGAAGAGCCTGGTGGGATTTAGTTGAACAGAGCAGTAAGTCTCCCAATCAGTATGGAATTACTATCTTCACACTAGCTCGTCTTTCCACCCGCAAGAATGGTTTATCTCATCATCTATTCTTCTCTTTTTAGTGTGAGTTCCTGGGCATGTTGCTATCTTTGTGATTATATACTTAATATTTTGTGATAACACTGTTTGTAGAACTCTGGAATATTTTGCTTTTTATTCACAGATGGAATAGTAAGTATAATGCCAATTTTAGATGATGACTCGGTACCCTACAGCCATCTAATTTTTCGGTTCTAAAAATATTCTCTGAGTTTCTTGTCATAAAAATACCATATGTGCATAATAACTGGTATTCCTTCTTTCCATTTTCCTCTCTTTCCTTTAATTACAGTAGAAAAAGCTATTGATAATTTTCGGATATGGCCTGAACAATCAAGGCTGAGGTAGACTCTTGGTGATGATCTTGCCTCATTCACTATACCATCAAAAAAAAGTGGTACTAGGCTGGTACCTAGCAATGAAAGGAAATACATTCATTTAATGTGACAATGGGAAAATATTACTTTCATTTTTCTTACAGTAATGGGATGTGGAGCATGTAATGTGCTACCATCTCATTTGCATGCTATTTTATGAATTCAAAAGTACCTTTATATCAGCCACTCAAGTGCAAAAATAACAACAACAACAAAAAGAATTTTTGGGAAATCAGTAAGTATGATGGTTTACAAATCTAGCCTCGGCTGGCAGTGTGGCCTTTATAATAAATAATGGCAAGTATATCCTGAGCAGATATTTTAGGGTAGTGAAAAAGACCTTATGCTTTCGTGCAGTTAGAAAATTCTAAGAACTGAAAACTGTAGCTCTGAGTCTCAGCATTTGCAAAGTAAATGCGCAGTCACGGGCTGCGTTCTTAGTTCTTGGACAACTGTTACCATGCTAACATTTGCTCAGATTTGTACACTAGCTTATGAGAATGAAAAGACTGCCATGCTTCTGGATCCTTGCCCAAAACCTTTCACAAGTAGTAAGGGCTTAGTCCAACAAATGATCTTAATGTTGGGTGGTGATGATCACCATGGTCGGGGAAGCAGCCCAGGGGCAGGGGAAAAAGTGATCCCAGTTAGCCACTAAGCTTCCCCTTAACCAAGAAAGGAAACTTGGTAATAACTACCGAAATCATCTATGGCTGTGTGCTACACTGCATGTTTGTGTCCATAGACGACCTCCCTCCAGTCTGCACTATAACTTAGGTGGAATTTGTTGAAAGTCACTTTTCCTTCTGTTTTCACATCATAAATAACTATAATTCCTAAACTTGACCTATGTGTTTCCTATCTGATGCTTTCTGTCAAGATCAGCAGTGAGAAAAGGATATGTAAGCCCCGTGCTTACATATCCTAAACATTACCTGTCTCAAGCTACACTTGCTGAGTGACACTCTTGAACGGCTCATCTGTAAGACTTGGCCCTGATTGTAAAAATTAAACTAGTGATAGTTAGATTTCTGTTTTTATTTCTATTTGAAAAGCACCATGCTCAACCCTTACACAATCATCTTAAGGTAATATCACAAAATAAATATTAAGTAAATATTTGCTAGCAGTAGTAATAGCCTATTGGTGCTGTTAGCATTTACCATTAGTGAGTCCACACTGGGAGCTATCTGACTGTTGGCAGTCACGTGTCAACATCATGGTATATATTTTCTTTACATAGATACTTTGTATGTATCTATCAAACATACATACATACATACATACATACTTGCATACTTTACAGACACAACTTTGAATGCCTGTAAGTGTCTTCCTGAGGTTAAATCATAAAAGTAGGATTGATGAATAGATTTACTTAGCTGCAAGTAGTAAGAAAGAGATTGTTCTTCTAGAGTAAAGGAGTAGTTGGAGGGGACTCAGGGGTGAGGATTCGTCCTGTATTGTTTAAGAAGACAGCTGGTCTGTGGAAGTTCCAAACCATGGGACCTTCCTTTCTACTTTTTGGTTCTGCGTTTGAGATTCTGTCCCAGTCTTTCTTCTCTCTGCAGGCTCACTTCCAAGGTTGTTCTTGTTACAGGCCTGTAACCATGTGGCCTCAGGGCAGTCACAGTTCATGCATCATGGCTATAGTTGCAGAGCAAGGCCATGACTCTCCCTCTTTTGGTGACAGCTTAAAAGTCCCAAGGAAAGGTTTCAGTGCCCACTCCTGACCGTGCAACTGTGTCTGGGAAAAGACATCCACTCCCCAGACCAGCAAGCTTCTCCTCTAAGTGGGAAGGCAGGGTTCAGAGCAGAGGCGACTCCCTGAACTAACTGCTCTACTGGGTCAAAGTTCATATTCACAGCAATTTTAATGCTTATTGCAGTATTTTATCCCCAAATGTTCTGCATTTCTACCCAGAGTATATGTGAGAGGATGTTACTAAATAAACTAACTTCTTTCCAGCCTGTTTCATGGTCCAAGTCTTCCTATAGTAATATATAGGTAAGTAAAATATTGGAGGTGTATTAGTATTATGTCTTTTACTTCCTAAAGTAGAACACTACATTTTTAAACTCTACCCCTGCCCCATCCCCCTTTTGCAGGAATGACTGTTTTGTCCCTAAGTTTTGATGTTCTCAGAGTGTAGTAGCTGTCATCACCTTTCAAGGTGAGAACCTATGTTTCATAAGCATTTAACATTTTGGTCCTAACTTTTATCTGTGTCAGACACTGTGCTGGCTAGCTTTATGTCAACTTGATCTAAGCTAGAGTCATTCTGGAAAAGAGAATCTTAATTAAGTAAATTCCCCTCCCAGGCTTGGCTGTGGGGAATTTTCTTGATTGATGGTTAGTATGGATGGGTCAAACTCATTGGGTAGTGAGTAGTGGATGATTGGTATGGGTGGTCCCAACCCTACATAGGTGAGCCTAAGGGATATAAGGAAACAGGATGAGAAAGTCATGAGGAATGAGCCAGTGACAGTACTTCACAGAGGCTGCTCCAGTTCCTGCCCCTGGGCTCCTGCACTGAGTTCCTTCAGTGATATACTCATAAGCTATGAGGTAAAAGAAATCCTTTACTCTCCAACTTGCTTTTGGCTCTGTTGCTTTATCATAGCAATAGAAGCCATTACTAAGTCATTAACATAAGTCCTTTTAGTTAGAATACCACCAAGTACTGTATTTATATCATATTACCCCTAACAATGTCCAGGTCCCTAACAAGTTCCTTTCACACTCATGACTTACTTTTAAATTACTATTTTTAAGCATATACGTGTGCAGGCACACACTTCCACACACATGTACACATGCACACTCTACTGAGTCTACTTAGTGTTGCATGTATATACATGTATTTAGTGGGAAGCCCCTGGGAATGGATAACCTAGTAAGGAGGTCATGATCAAAGAAAACATCTTCTCTCAATAGCCATTACCAGTCTGAAGCTCTTTATTTAGCTGTGGGACCTTGTAAATTTCTGTTACCATCCATGTTTATATATTAGCTGGTTGTGTTATTATGTTGATCTTTATAGGCAACCAGATTGTGGAGACTTTATGGGTGTAACTTCTCTCTCATGTCTACAAGTACACCTTGAAGCACATATACAGGTCCTCTGGCTCTTATTATCTTTCCACCCACTCCTACGTACATCAGGATCTCTGAACGTTGATGTAGGCATTGGATTCTGGATGTGACAACTGGAGTTAGGCACCCTATCATCACTTTGTCATTTCAAACAGTTATGGATCTTTAATCGTCTCCATGTACTGCAAAAGGATCTAAAGTTTCTGTGGTTGCAAGTCTTCAGAATACAGCTAGAAATGGCATTGGTTTGGGAAAATGCAGCAGTAGTAAGTTTTGCTCTATGGCCTATGAGTTCTCCAGGCCCTGAGCAGAAGTCTTACAGTAAATGTGGCCCAGATGCTGAACCACCAACTTGGATACTCCTTTCCCTTCCTTGCTCTATCTAGTCTCTCCTGTAGGTTTGTGTCATTGCACACAGGCATCCCTTTCCCCACTTTGTTCTCTGTCCATTTCCATTATTTCTTCCAAATGAAGACAACAAATGGGGACTCCGCTCAAGTTTAGACTTCAAATTTACTCCACTAACACTTTATCTCCAATTGCAAATGGTTTTAGTGGGACAGATTCCTTCCCTGGAACACTTAGGAATGTTCAAAGCAGAAATAGGAGCTATGACTACCTATGGGCTCCTCTGAATGAACAGTGTGTCCCCCCAAAATGAGGTTGTAGGAGAAAAATTTTGTATGTGGGACTGACACAACCTACTGAACTAAGCCATCATAGAAAGAAATGCAAATGTTATAGGGCCTCAGTGTTTGGTTATATTTAGTACTCTTTTGGTGAACTTTAGATTTTAACAGATCTTTTTTTTCTCTAGGTAAATAAGGTATCATTTGGTATTGTAAATTTCACTTTATCTTGAGAACTGCTGAAAATGAATATAACACACGAGAAAGGAAGTGTCCCACCTTCTTGACTTGCCTGTGAGTGGGAATTTGTGCTGCCCTCCCAGACTCAGGTTCTTTATCATCCAAACAGGCAGCTTGGGATTCCCCATGATGTCCAGGCTTCCAGCTTCCAGCTCCCTGTTGCCTTAGTAACAGCAACTCCAAGTGTCTCTCCTGATATGAGTCTGAATGCTCTTAGTGGGCACAACTTTGGGGCCATGATGAGTCAGTGCACAGGCCTCAAGAGGCTTCCTGGTAGCTTGAAAGATCATCTCTACTGTGTTAACAAAGTAAACTCAAGGAAAAAAATTAAATTCAAGGAAAGTCACTCTTTTGGCTGGTTGGCTTTCTGGTGTTTTTAATTAACTGTTCTAAGTTAAAAACAAAACAACAAAAAACAAAAACAAAAACATGAGGCTCATTCTGCTTCTTCCCTCATATTGTGAACTTTTTTCATGAAGAATTCCTTTTATTCAGGGACTTGTTACACAGTCTCATGCCACCAGGTTTCTGAAACTACTGCCACGATTGGCTTAGACTTTAGAGTCTCCTTTGTGTGTGTGTGAGCATGGTGTAGACAAAGCCTACTTACCTCTGTGGAGTAAGAGTCTGCTCCTTTGCCAACACTCTGCCCAAGCATACCCTTTCCTGTGCATCTCCTTCACTGGGTCATCCCTTTTCTTCCATTTCTCATCTATCAGCTCCTTTTCAAGCAGACAGACTTCGGTTCTTCACTCTCCCTCACTGAGCAAAGAGCCTGAATGCCTACCTTGTGTTGCATTTAACTTATTTGATTATATTTGGGTTAGGTGATAGAAGCATCACTTTTGCATTTAAGTTGCCCTTATTATTATGAGTATCAAGGAAAAGGCCACGTGGCAATACCAAAAGTGATAATACAGACGTGCTCATAGGAGAAAGGTGAGAATTTTCTTCCTCTTGGTGTTTAAGGAAGAAGGGAACCATCAGTAGACCACACGTAGCCTCTCTCTACCTATCTTTGGCTACACTGTAAGGAGTACTATCAGGGAGTTTTGCAGCAGGAGATGAATCCTGCTGAATGGATTCATTAATCCTTTCTTTAGCCCATGCGCTTACTTGCATACTGGTGTAGAAAGAACTCCCAGGGGGGTGGGGAATATAACACAGTCTATCCAAGTCTTCCTAAGAGGTATGTTAGCTTAATTCTGTGTCATCAGGAGGAAGTTCTCTTGACTGCTTCCCCATCAGCTTAAATACGTTCTTATTAGGCTAAGGTTAATATTTTGGTTTTTCCATCTGCTTTAATTTTTGGTTTTCTTTTAAGAGGCCAGTTTAGGGGGTGGGCTCTAAGGTCTGGTACCTGAAAACCTTTTCCTGTTACCTATGATGATAGGTGGAGGATACAAATGACTGAAAACAGTAGAATGAGAAGAGTCTGTAACTCACACAAGAGGTGATGGGAGATCCCTTAGTAGAGGCTCAGCAGGCATAGCTCATTTGGTAGAGTGCATGACCAGGAGGAAATACAAAGCTCTGATTTGATTCTCAGCAACACACCAAGTAAGTGTGCTGTCATACAACTAGAATCCTAGCACTCAGAAGGTAGCAGCAAGAGGACCTGAAGATGAGGGTCATTCTCAAGTATATAGTGAGTAGTTTGAGACCAGCAAGGGATACATGAGTTTCTGAAATGCAAAACAGCACACACACACACACACACACACACACACACACACACACACACACACCGTATAATTGTGCTAACGGCAGCACAGAGAAAGTCCTAACATGAAGAATATGGCCACTGCACATACAGTATAAGGTGTTCTTAGAAGAATGTCTCCTCTGGACTGAGAAAGCCTACAGTTGGGACTGGATAGGAAAATAAGAATCAGTGCACAGACAGTACTGTGATGCTAAGAAATTTTAATTTTCCACAGTGTTGAGCTGAAACTTTAAAAAAAATTGAGTGCCAAACAAATGATATGCCCATCAATAAGAAGCCAGATTTTGGGGTGTGCGAAAAGGTTAAAGGCCTGATGTGGGCTGTGAATAGTCTATGTCTATAGTCTATGGATGAGGGACAAGTAAAGAAAACCATTAGATCCAAAAGCAGAAGAACTTGGAGGATGTAGTTGTTCGTGTGGAGACGTGGGATAAGGGAGTTTGGAAGGCTCATGGGGGCTCCCAGATTTTACTTTGAGTGTTTGGAAAAAATGAAGTGCTTGTCTTAGCACCTAAGACTCCCCAGTTGTGATTACTTGTTGGCTACAAGCAGTTATACACTTTGATTAAAAACAAACGAAAGGCAAACTAGTTTGTTTGAGTACTCAGGGAGTCTTATAATTTGCTAAATATATACTAAGTGCCAAAAATATGTTTAATTGTTTTAAAAAATGTTTTGAGATGGGGTTCTACTCCCTATTGTGTCTGAGGCTGGCCTTAAACTTTCAGTGAGTCTCCTCTCGGCTTCTTGAGTCCTGGGATCACATGGTGAGCCACCAAGTCTGGCCTTTAATGCTTTCTAGAAGACACATTGGTATAGTTCAAACCTGGAGTGTCCCAAAGGCTCAAGCACTAAATATTTGACCCCCAAGTATACAGGGGTGGTGGTTTAATCTTCAGGAGCTGGGGTAACAGGAGGCTATCAGGCCATTACAGGTGTGACCTCAAAGGCATAATACATCCGTGGTCTCTTCCTTTCTTTTTGTGTTCCTAGTTATGGAAAGAGGTGTTGTAGGTGTAGTTTTACAGTCTATCTGCCTTCACTCCAGGAGCTGACCATACTACCAACTCCTATCCAGTTTCCCTTGAATCCTTGGACAAAAAGTACATAGTTGTTCCTTTTTAATTTGCCTTAGGACACAATTTCTGTGTACTATCTCCCACCTAGAAAACGTGCCCCTATCTATACTCTTAGTTCTGTCTCTCCCACCTTCCCCAAATATCAGTGGGTAGTCACATGTAGCCCCTACCTAACATCCCTGACCATCTGCCTGTAGAAGTGGCCACAGGCCCCAGCTCCTCCCAAGACCTAACATGGTTACCTGGTTCTCCTCTCTCCAAAGCATGGCAAACTCCTTTCTCCTCCTTGTATCGCTGTGCTCCAGGGACCAAGGAAATCCAGCTTTTACCTTCCACCCAGCAATTGACCCATGGCTTTCTTACTGACAGGTCAAGAACCAATTAGGGAACAGGTCTTTTACATCAGAGGTGCCCTCTACAAGGCATCATTCCATCAAGTGCTCCTGACATTATGGGCTGCATTAGGTCAAAGCAATGGGTACCAGCCTTCAGTCCTTGAACAGACATGTCCTCTTGCCACTATATTTTTGTTACCTCCACAGTCTGAGCAACTTGACTGAAATAGCTATATCTAACACGTGCCTACATGACATAAAATCCATTCACTTATTTTGGTAAATTCAGAAACAAAAGAGTCAGGCAGGTTGATACCTATGTGGCCGGGTGCCAGGATGACACAGGTGGAGTGAGAGTTAGGGGTGGTGAAATGCAGGTAGAGCCAGGAACTGCTCCTTGGGGCCCCAGACTTCTAATCTCAGGGACAGAGTTCCCTTCCAGGGGTGACTCAGGACATCTGTTTCCCATCTGACTATCCATTTATGATTTTCTTCTTCTTCCTCCCTCTGACTCTTGGGGTTGGCTGCAGCAGGGAAAACATGTGGAAGCAAAGTTCTCAGTAAATCACCGAGAAGGCTCTAGGGCTTTAGGGCTCATTTTTCACTGGAAAAGCCAAGTCTAGCAGAGGCTAGTGAGGGCTGAAAAAGAAATCCTGGCTTGGGATATCTCTGTGTAATGCGTGGGGAGTCAGGGAGCAGGGAGTATGAGAACACACATACGTGAGCCTGTGAGTGCCTATGTGCATGTGACTATCTGTGCTACAGTGCGGGCTCAGAGCCTTCCTCCTGGCTCCTGATAGTCAGGGAGACAAGCGGCTGAGCCTGGCAGATCTCCTCATACTCTGCCTCGGTCCACTAAACACAAGACTGCTGTCCCTCCATGAGAAAGTCTGCAGAGCCCAGATCAGGTCCAAAGCTCCTACTCTGCCCTTGCCACCCACAGACCTCACATGAAAGTAAATAGGATCTGGAAGCAGACACCCACAAGACTTGGCAGTGTGGTCACCCTGGAGCTGTGCTAGGCAAGGGAGGCCGCGAGAGCATAAAAATGAAGTGTTAGGAAATGTCATCTTCTAGATGGCTTTGGTGGGGTTGGTGGTAAAACTGAATTTCTCAGTCCCGATGCCTCCTTTTGTGTTTCAGCTGCTTTCTATTTAACCATGTTACTTTGGTGACCTGCATCCAGAGACCGCCAGAGTAAGAGGTATGGTTCCATCAGCTGAGGAAATTACAGATGAGTCTGTTAAGATGGGAGAATGTCCGAGCTCACAGGTGCCAAGCTTTTCACAGCTCACTTAGCACACAGCTCTTGGTTCAGCAGACTTTATAACTCAGTCAACCCTTGCTAGAACTAGGTGGAGTTTATCATGGTAGTCGTTAGGGGAAATAATCACTCTCTGTTACAAACTTGATCATTTTTGGAAGAGTTTCTTTTACTGGAACTTAAGGTTGTGCTGGTTCTTTTGGAAGGTTTGGGATCTTCGGGCTTCGGGGGTGGGCCTTGAGGTGCAGGGCTTGGCTTTGAGTATTATCTCTGGTCTCATGTGTTTCTTGGCCCATTTAAATCCTAGTATGAGAAAAGAACTGATTTTCAGTTTAGGGATATTTCCATTGATGAATGGGCCCAATTTTACAGAGCAAATTTAAGACTCATATGATATGAAAAGGATTTCTGTGTCATGTCCAACATCCTGGGAAATGTAGTTTCCAGAAAATGGTGACGGTTTATGAGAAGATTATTGGAAGTGGAGACAGGTCCTGAGAATTGAGGACTCCAGCTTCCCACTGTACAACTGCCTTCTCTACGTGTGCTCTGGATTCTGAGGCAGGACCTCTTCCTTTTTATATTTATTCTAAAACTTCAATTAAAAATGTGTGTGTGTGTGTGTGTGTGTGTGTGATGCCAGGGGGCATGGGTAGAAGTTAGAGGATAATTTATGGGAGTCTTTTCTCACCATGTAGACTCTGGGCATCCAGTTTAAATCATCAGGTTGGTGGTAAGTGCTTTCACCTGCTAAACTGTCTCTCCAGCCCACTCAAACTTCCATGTAACCTGAAGAATAATTTTGTTTGTGCAACTACTATTGGAATGCATTGGGCATTCATTGGCTGAATCAGATGTAGAGGACAGTGCCTGAAACTAGAGTCCGAGGAGGTATAGATAGCGGTGTGTCCACGATGAATACAATGCACAGCCTCCATCCTTGCTAATGATGAAAGTGAGGATTTCCATTAAGAAGGAATTGATTCAAATTATGACTGTGTCTAGAAATTGTCTCCAAAGCTTTTTATAAAATAAAACCTTGTTATGGGGACAACTTAATATACCTAACAGTGGTTTTCTTTAGGATGAGTCATACCAGGCACTCAGAGATCTATAGCAACCTGAATTTGGGGATGATATGGACCACAGACTTGACAGAGATGCACACGCAATCTGTTGAATTCAACCGTGTTATACAATCAACTCAGTGATAAGAGTGACAATATCAGCAACTATAACTTCTAACCCATGTGGAGATCTTGCGGTGTGCTAGGCACTGTCATAAATGGAGTCATTTATTCCTTAAGAGACTCTTTGAAGAGGGGCGTGCTGCTTTACCGCCTCCCACTTTGCATGTAGGCAAGGGAGCCTGCTAAACAACTTGCTCTAATCCGCATCACTAATAAGTGGCTGCTGACTGGATGTTGTTCTCATCCCATGTGCTTCCTGCTTCTCTAGAGACATCTTTAAGATGTAAGTTAACATAGCTCACAGCCTTTTGTGGCATAGCATTTGGTACCTCCTAGCTACTGGAACTAGGAAACACAGTTGGAGCTTAGAGTCCCTAGTGGGCAGTTCTCCAGTAGCTGGGTGCTTTGTAACTTTCTTCCATCATCCCAAGAATAGCTACTGGCAAAATTCCGTGAATCCCACATCTGTGGCTGGATGTGGGTGGGGAAGGGTGGGTCTGGATACGGTTGCCCAACAGAAATGTGTAAAAGAGTATGAATATTCCCAAGACTCTCAGAATATGACCTCTGAGTAAATCCAAGGCAGAGAGTGGAGAGTATGGGTGATTCAATCTCTTCCACTGGCCCACTCACATCAACACATATGATGGAGAAACCAACGTACGTATGTCTGAGGTGGTAAACTCTCCAGGGCAATTCAAAATGATATCCTAGACCCACACAGCTCAGCTAGATGGGTCCAGATCCTGTTTCTATATCCTGAAAAATACCTCCTAGGGGACTACCCATGTGCAGGGCTCTGATATTCTTCATTGTATTCCAAGTGTGGACTTTGGACAGGAAAAGATCCCTTCCCCCAGTCTGCTTCAGGACTATAGAATTGGCCTATCTGTGCCATGTGCCACACTCCACACTTGCAGGGAAGTTCCTTGTTGACTCTTAAGAAGAAAAAGAGGAAAATAAGCCTGTTAGTGTGTTCCAAACCTTCTCACCACAGCAAGCTCTGAATATTAGGAGGAGGTGTGATTCACATATCTTCTCTATAACTGCCAACAAAATGCTGGCCAGGGAATGGGAGGCTTGTAGGCATGAGGGGAGCAGCTTAGCGGAGGGAATCTGTGCCTCCCATCGAAGACTCCTCAGTCAAGATGGCAGGAATCTGAAACAGTGCTACACAAAATTCCGGGTGATGCAGACATTCAGGGACCTAGTGGCTTTCCTTCCACTGTGGACCACAAAGCTTGGGTAGAATCTTGCTCACCACACTCTCCAAGGGACTCCTAAAGTCCACAGGGATGTTTGTCTTCTGCTTAGAAACTCCAAGTACCCCAAAGAAGAGTCATGCAGAGACTTGGTCTTGTTCAAAGGCCTGGTTTATAGTTTGACTTGCCAACGCCATCATCTGCAATTCAAAGTTATGAATGCCAAATCTGGACGCTGGAATTCCAGCATTGGGGAGGCCAAGGCACGCAGGCTGATGGATCTGGCTGGCTGGTCATCCTAGGCAGATGCTGCACTTCAGGTTCAATGAGAGACTCTGTATCAAAAAAGAAATGGGTGGAGAAGGATTGAGGAAGACTCACAACATGGCCCTCTGGCCCTACGTAAATCCCCTTAAAAGTGTGTGTGAGCACACACATACCCACACCACCACCACCACCAACAGTAACAACAACTATAACAACCCCCAAATCAGTGCTTGTCATTTTATATACCAGCTATAAGAGTCAGGTAAGACGCTCAGTGAACTGCATTGGACTACTCTAATATTAATATAAGAGATGAGCATTATTATGTTCAAACAATGCAGTAATAATTTAACAACAGATGCTTATCAAACAGGCACTAAATTAAATACCTTAAGAAAGCATACAGACATATCATTATAAATACAGTCACATAGTACTTATTATTTATCAGGGACTGCTGGAGAAACTCTATAAATAAACATGAAGCTGCTTCTACCTGGAGAGAAAAAAATATGAAAATAATAAAGATAACTTCAGAAATTAATGAATACCACAGAGAAAGCCTTGTAGATGACAGAATTGAGCATTGGGAGCCGAAGGCAGAAATTTCAGATGGTTGGCTCTCTTCTGAAAAGGTGACTTTTGTGACATAGAAGAAGGACATCTCTGTAGGGATGACAAAGTGGAGTCAAAGCTAAGGTCACAGGGCCTTGGTGGGGTGGGGTGGGGGTGGGGGGATTGTGAATAGACCATGAGTGCTAGGGCCACCAGATGCTGTGGGTAAATCTTATTCCCAGTGGAAAGTCACCGGATGGTTTCAACCAAGAAGCAATGATAGAATTCTATTTTTAAAATGACCCTTTGGCCACTGGTAAAGAAGTATTGAGCTAGGTAGGAGTACAAATGAGATCCTACCTACAGCAACTCAGAGGATGAAACAAGCAATCTAAAGAGGAGTTCTCTGTGATTTCACTGGTGTTTTAGGGAGTCTGCATAGCTTTTCTGCCAAGCCACCACACTATGAGCTGTGGAGCCAGGGTTTGACCCCAGGTGGCTGAGATTCCGGAGCTGGTGCTCAGCTCATAGAACTCCAATGTTCTTTCCACCCACAGCCTTTGTAAGCCACTGCAAGGAATGCTGATAATTGTGGCTTACCAGTAAGCCGGGCTACAGAGCACTCCACCACTGCTGGAGGCTGGTTTCCAAGATGCAGGGGTGGGGACAGCCATTCCTTGCCCTTGGCTTGAAGGACTGGCTGGGCCTGGCTTCTTGGGGAGGCAGCACCGACTCGGTTCTCCTGTGGGGTTTTCCATTCCCATCGAGTGTGTCCCTCGAGTGTTTCATTGAGGGCTGTGGCCATGCCATGGCTTCTGTCCAATTTCTGCCACAGTTTGCAAGCCATGGGGCAAAGATGGGGGCACTTCTGTTTGCCACAACAGCTGTCTCCATGGCAACAGCCCGTGATACCACTGGAAAAGTGATTTGTGAGAATCAGCGATGGAAACAGAAAGGCAAAGCTGGGGAGAGCTGTGCATGGAGCCCTGGCTGAGTCTCTGTGCAGTATCCAGGGGGCTGTACAATGGGGGTCCCTTTCAGTGGTCCTTGGCCTTTCCGATTTTTATTTAGGCTTAGCAAATCCAGATGTTCTCCAAATAGCTCATGCCTACTTGGTCCAGATGTAAACTTCATTTTTCATCCAATCTCACAAATATTTGTAATTGCTTAGCAGTGTGAGCCCCAGGAACTCTTTGGGTTGGAGAGGGTTAATGAGGACAAATCCTCCCCAGATGGCTAGCTGCCCTTCCCCCACCCAGGCTTCTCTTGACAGGTCTGAGGCCAGCAGGATCTGCTGTCCAAAGGACCTCCTGAGACATCCAACCCGGGTCTTTTCTTAGAAACAGGAAACTGCCTCAGCCAAGTACAAGTGAAATGAAGCACCCAGAAATCCAAGCACTGCTCCAAACCTGAGGCCTGGAGGCAGATAGAGAGGGCTGGGCTCTGGGAAGGGCTCCCTACTCCTCTCCTGAATGACATCCACCTTAGCTGTGATCTCCACCTTCTTCGGTGATCCTGGGCCATTATGTAAGTGCTGGTTACAACCCCACTGAAATATTTATATCAAAGGTTTCCTTACAAATTAACATAGTTATATCATTAATTTTCATAACTTCATAATTGAATTGGATAAACACTAACCATTGGTGGATGGGATTGAAGCCATTACTGACATACGACTCATGCGTGTAAACGGAGCAGGAAGGAATGGAAAGAAGGCTGTGTTTCTTTTAAGTATGGCAGGAGCCATAATGGAGACTCTCTCAAAAGGCTAGACATTTTGGGCATCGTACTTGCGGAGCAGTTCCATAAGTCCATGGATCACTTTTGAAGCATTAAATACTTTTACCTTCTCAAGGATTGGGGTTTATCTCCCTGATCCATTTCTTCAGAATCTAGTGTGATGGGGATTCTGTGAGTTCTCCAAAAGTAGGCACTGGATGAATAAATAAACATCAAATCAGTGAAATTAACTCTTGGCTCAGTCAAGTTGTAGGAAGCCTATCCTGTGTGTGGTATAGGGAAAGAGGAGAATAAAGAAAGACGGTATGGGTGGTGGTGGACAAGTCTTCCTGCAAGAATGTGAGTAGAAGAGCCGGTAGACTTGAAATCACAGGACTAGCATTTTGTCTTGGCTTTGCGTAGCTGTGCAGTCTCAGACAAGTTGCTCAGTCTCTCTGAGCATGAATGTCTTCGTCTCCAGAGCAAGTGCATTGACACCTGCAGACACTGTTATAATACTCGTTAGTTTAATTGAGGCGGGAGGGAGAGGCGGAACAGCTTGTCTAACCCACGTGGCCTCTGCACACTTCTGATCATCTAACATTTTAGCTCGTGCCTAATGCTCTGTTTCTTTGAAGTGCATGGAGTGCCTTGTTTTTCCATTGACAAGGCTCACTATCTATTTTCCCAATCAATGGCCATCTGACTCCCCTTCTGTATTCTTATCTACAGTCACTTTGCATATATATATCTTCTTGTCTCAGGCATGCCTCCTTTCATTGGGCAAGTGGTTTGACCCCTGTGTGCCTAGCCTTCCCCCTCTGTGACAAAGGCCATCGCTGGAAGCAGCCTAGGACAGCAAGTTGAACAACTTTGAACACATCGTTCTGTGTTTTTGGAGCTGTGGGTTACCATCCGCTGGTGGAATGTGTGCGTGTGTTTCCTAACACCGAGGAGCTGGGGGACAAGTATTAACTAGGGATCTGGGCCTACTCTGTCTTCATGATCAGCTCATGTTCCCCAAACCTCTCTTCCCATCTCTCTGCCCCTACATCCACACCAAAGGGTGCCTCGGGAACAGCTCTTTTAGGGCATCCCTCTCTCCCATGGCACTTGGCTTTCCAACGAGCTGGCCAGCTGAGGGAGTGGTTTCTGTGGTGTGGCCTGCCACATCTCATTTTCCATGAGGGTCACCAGGCAACCGCCAGAAAGTGACAACTCCTGACGCAAATGCTGCTTCACCCGGCGACAGGCTCTGTATCTCATTACTCAGTCTGGGCTGGGTCCAGGCTGGTTACGCCAGGACATCCTGTTGAGAGGGTGGACTGGCAAGTTAGAGCCACACTCAGTATCCTGGGTAGCTTTGAGAGCTGTGCCAATCTAGTGAGGGCCTGCTGGGCAGGGGTGGGACAAAACAGCAAGTTTGAAACTTAGCTGTGCATCTCAAAAGAGTGTTCTGCTTTTCTCCACACCCAGGAGACATTTTTCCTATCAGGGTGTCATGCAGGTAATAAAACGCTGTTATTTAAAAAGTGAAGCCAACATTTCATTTTTTTTTTAATATGGTGATTTATAATGCTGGAAGCAAATATGTTTCCATATTTAAAACCTGTCCGTCAAATAGCAATTTCAGGGAAACTTGGTAGCGGGTATTCTTTCCATTTTAGAGACAGAAAAACCAGCTCAAAGGGAAAATTATTAGCTGATGTTATATCAGGGAGAGATCAACAGAGTCCAGTCTTTGACCTTCCATCTGTATATAACTAGAGCATCAATCTCTTCCTGTCTCCCTCGAACCATGTTTCCTTTGGAACACTAATTAAAGTACACAGTTGTTGTTTATTTATTCATTTCCAGGTCTCTGGGGAGCCTGATGCATGGCAGGTGTGAACAGAGCAATGAGAACACACCTGACCCACCCATCCTTCTGGGGTGTCACTCCTCAGGACAGACTTGGAGCACCTGTGCAAGTCCCGGCACATGAGGATGATGGAGCAAAGCGCAGACGAGGCCAGGGAGAGCAGGTGAGCTTGTCTGCAGGATCGGGAAGAGCTTCTGCCTTACACAGAATGGCTGGAGGTTGCATCTGATTGGCTCCTGGGAAGAGTAAGCCCCTACTCATTCTTGGGCATGCGCTGTATGGTTTCTGGATTGGTGTCTGTCTGCATGCCAGCTGTGTAAGGTATGTGTGACAGATGAGAAACTCTCTGGGAGGATCCTGCCCCAAATCACACAGCTGCAAGTAGGGGAGATGAGCAGGCTGAGGTCTGGCTTCAGAGCTCTGCTTATACATCCACTATGGACTTCAATCAGAGACCTGAAATGGTAATCATACCAAGGCGACTTCAGATGCTAGCAGGGTCCTTTTTTATTATCCAGTTTCCCTTTTGTCTGATCTTTTCGTTTCTTGTTAGGCAAAGACCAGAGTTGAGGGCTCTCAGTTAACATCAAGTGCATGATGAATAGAATCACTGGAGTCAAAACAATCCTTCAAATACCCTCATGTTTAGAAGTGTGCTAAGTACTTTACATATACTATCTCACTTGATTTTTACCGAAGAAGGAGGAGGAGGAGGAGGAGGAGGAGGAGGAGGAGGAGGAGGAGGAGGAGAAATTGTGCTAGACATAAAGGAGTCCCTTCTTTTCAAGGTTCTATTTTCCACGGTTACAGTTATCCATGATTCAACAATCATAGGTAGAAAATTCTAGAAACAAATTTAAATGCTAAAGAAGTACTAAATAGGATCGTCCCTGCTGATTGATGTCCTGCCCTGGATCATGAACGTTCCCTTTGGCCAATGTATCCATGCTGTATAGGCTGCTGTCTCTGTTACCAGACTCTGGCTATCCAGCACGGCTTGCGTGCAGGGTTCAGCACTATCCCTGGGATTTGGCATCCACTTTCAGTCTTTGAATATGGCCCCAATAAGGGGTGCTACTCTGCTACCTTCATCTTCATTGCACAGATGATGAACTTAAGCCAAATGGCCGAGCCTGCCCTACTAATTGATTTCCTTAATATTCAACTCATCTAATACACCAGAGGAAGGCTGTTTAAAGGAAAGGGCAAGTCTAGCTTTTGTAGCAGCATTTTTAGGGACACATAGTATATGCTGTTCCTAAGTGGAGGGCACTGGGATTGGTTCTCCAGAACTGCAGAACAAAAGCAGTCCACCGACTCATTTGGAATGTGGGGAGGCCTCCTGACACATGTGACGTTCTCATCTCACCATTGAAGGACAAGCTCTATCAGCCCTCTGTCTTCTTTATAGGCATTCTTAAAATATACTATTTAATTTAGTTGGCATTTCCCACCCCACCCCCAACCCCCATTTACACTACAAGGTCACTTCTCTCTTGAGAACTGAGCTCTCACTTGCTCTCCAGAAGGACACATGCAGTCCCAGGATCCAACACCCTTCTTTTCATTTGTGCTTTTACCTAGATGCTTCACAGGATTCTGCTGAATAAGCCTGGGCTTTTCTCTCTGCAGAGGGACAGTATAAGCACATCGGACTCTGCTTGCTACTGAGCTATACATTCTCCGCCCCCACAGGGGCTCTTCCTAGTCTCCTCTAGACTGTGAACATGTGTGAGCAGACAGCAAGATTCACGGCTGTCTGGCCTCTCCCAGTCCTCCCCCAGATGAGCTGAAGCCAGATGACAGCATCAGGCAGAACTGAGGAGGATCGATGGCAAGCCAAGAAAGATTGAACGATATCTGGTCCCAGCTTGGGCTTTGGCTTAATCGCTACCACATGAGCACAGGGCTGGCCAGAGAGCAGGGCTGGGATTAGCATGGAGCTTGCTTCTGGGATGACAAGGGGAATGAGAATTCAGTACAGGAGATCTTACAGTGCCCAGGACATGATCCTTTCAACTTTGAGACTGGCATTTGGTATTAACTGAGTGTCTCTCAGTTGCCCGGCCTGGCACTAAATGTCCAGGGCAGTTACCACAACAGTTCTTCTAGCACATAGCTGGAGACTGTGTTGTTGTTATCTTTTCTTTGCAAATGAAGAGCCTAGGGCTCACTGAGACGATGACATAATGCAGTCAGTCATCCATCTAGTGAGTGAGAGGCGGAACTGTCATCAGAAATCAGGCGCTTTCTCCATAGACCCTAAACCTTTACACGAGATATACTTTTACCCATGCTTTCACTAATTCATCCCCTTTTCATGAATCCACTCACTCACTCACTCACACCATCCATGCATTCACGCATTACCTACTATGCACCGGCATACTAATTCGCATATTATTGTCTATAATGGGGTCAACAGGAAAATGGCTTCCTTGGTTTTCCTTCTGTCTGACTACAGAGTTTCAGTCTGGTTTGGTTGCGCATTATAACCACCTGATGAGAGTTTGGTAATCCTGACATCTTAGCTTAAAACATTCTTTCAGATGGAAGTTCCAGCTTTTCTTTTTCTTTTCTTGACAAAACCATGGGTTACTTGGATGTATGTTTTCAGAGCTGGCCATTGGTTATTGGATAGCTAATTGTTGTGTTCTTCTCCCCACTCTCAACCTTCCTTAGTCCCCTGTAGTTTGTGTGAACTTAAAATTTACATGACATTTCTCCAGCTGGGCTCATAATGCTTCCCACAAGAGCCATAGACGATCTAACAAAAACCTAGATCCTGGGCATGAGAAACCCTCTTTAGAATTGGTAAGGGTTGTCCAAAAGACCCCCAAGATTCTTAAGATATAACTGGTAAAGGTATAATCTTAGTTCAGAAGTTGTTCACGATTTAGAAGTGGGGACATGGGTAAATGAATGAAAACTGTAGATGAAGTTGAGATGTGTGACTGGGATGACACTCTGTTTACAGAGTATTGGGGGGGAAAGAGTGTCTTTAAGAGCACCTGAAGAAAAGAAGGTCCTTGAACATGCCGCTCAGAAGAAATGCTTGAGGTTGCAAGTCCAGAGCCAGTGGGTGTGTCTCAGTGGGTATGGAAATGGTACCACCTCTGACAGGATGATTCTTCAAAATGATTAATGCAATTTTGAAATTTCCATGCAGGACAAATTACACCCTTCCCATGACTTACACAGCAGTCATACTTACAGAAAATTCCAACTGCACCAAACTGCACAACATACAAAAATCAAGTCCTAGGTGTTTTTTTTATGTAAATGGAATTAAGTATCGGGCTTAGATAATTTCAGTTTCCGCCCACAGGAATGTCTAGGCAAACATACATAACCACCTGCTGAGGAAGGTGACTTTGCACTGTCTAGCATTGTCCTGTGCATTGCAGGGCACTCAACACTCTTGGCTATTACAGAAATGAAAGCAGACTCAGCTTCATAGTGTGACCATGCAGAGTTCTTCTCAGGTTCACAAAGCTCTTGTGTCAGGGTGGTGTCATATCCGCACCGAACTCCTGATGTAAGGAGAAAACTGAAAGTGTTGCTGAGCAGCTGATGTTAGCACTTGCGTGGAGTCACACATTTTGACATGATCTGTGCTGTCTGACAAGTTACAAACTGCTTTGGCATTATAGCCAAGGACTCTGTACATTCGTGGATGGGCAGCAAGCCCCTGGGGACTCCAGCTCTATCTCTGCAGGTGAGTAGCCTGGAAGTCAGAGCTGCTCAGAGAAGATGTGATGGGGAAGCCAGCACACCTGCATTTCAAAAGGACAGGGACAACCCATCTAAAAGCTGATTTCATGGGGGTTCCAGGACAAAGATTATGAATGAAGCCCACTCTTGTTAATTTTCATTGATCAACATAGTCTGCAGGATTCTGAGAAATTCTTAGTTGCACACTTGTAATGAATAGCTTTTTTTGAAAAGATATAGAAGAACAAATGTTTGAGCGCTTTTGTTACAGCGTATACTTGTTCCAGTTGCTTTGACAATAACAGTAAATAATTCTGAGCTTCAAAGAATTAACAAAAATATAAATCTCTTGATAGGATATAATTATGCAGACTAGAGAAATGGTAAAAGCATCCGTTAAAAGCACAGGCTGCTCTTTCAGAGGACCAGGGTTCAATTCCCAGCACCCACATAGCAGCTCACAGCTGCCTGTAATTCTCATTCCAGGGGATCAGACACTGTCACACAGACACACACGCAGACAAAACACTAATGTACATGAAATAAAAATAAATAAGAATGTATAAAAAGAAAGTAGTTGTACCAATTAATTAACAACATAAACACCAAATGCCTGGTGAGAGAGTCAGACCCTAAATGTCTTGAGAGTTTAAGACCAAAGATCCTGAGAAACAGAGTGATTACAGATTTATCATGGGGCCAAGCCCTAAATGGTAGGTATGGATTAAACATGAAAACTGAAGGGCACCTTCTAGGTGGATGTAACAGCAGGGGCAGTGAGCGACAAGGATGCAGCGATCTGAGTGTCATCTGACTGAATGACGTCCTTGGCCAGAAGAAGGAGTGAGCAGAGGGAGGAGCAGGTTAGATGCTGGCAATAAGGCATCCCCATCAGAATGGGGCGTAAAGGGATGAAGGACCACTGACGATTTTGATCAGACATTTGTAGGACCAAATTGTGTGGATGTTGAAGATAATAAGCCTCTCATATTTTTCCTGGTTCCTATTTCATGACGGACAAATCTTGAATACGGAAACACTCTCTCTGTTTCCTAACCCAAACCTCCCAAAGGAAAGAGAAATGCTTTTCCTCTGATTGATAACTTGGGAAATAAGCCTGGCTGTCCATGATTCAGCCCCCTCCTTCCGCCTTTCCTGAGACAGTCCTGCAGAACACACATAGTCTTGTTCTTGGCGCTCTGTCTTTTGCAGACCTAGCTCCACATGGCAAAGCCTGTGTCCAGATGTGGGTGTGACTGGATGAACAGGTCTGCCTAATTCAAGATGAAGGATTAGCAAGCCCTCTTGGCTGCAAGCAGCTGCACTCGCCACGGACGATTCTGTCTGTAATAGAGCTGACATTTTGATCCCACCTGTCTGACTCCAGTGTTTCTCTGCTAATTAATTCTAACTTGGATGGAAGATGGCTGGTATTTGCTAGAGATAAAACATCCAATCAGACAGGGGAAAGAAATGTTTTAACCATTGAAAGACCCTTTAACATTCACTTTTAAGAGTGAATGCCTAATATAAATTAGACTTATAAATAGGGTTGTTTCTGGAATAATTCAGATCCTAGGGCAATTGATAGAGAAACTTCAGGATGCTTTGAGTCAATTTTTGACAACTGGATAACTAGGTCAAATCCGGGTTGTCACTTCTTTTTGTAAATAAAGTCTTATTGAAACACAACCATGGTCACCCACTGACATATCATCTATAGTTATTTTCACATTTTGATATACTCATTAGTATATTTACTTAGCCATGGATTTGGTATGTGTTATCTAAAATATTTGAAAATATTTTGTACGTCATGCTTTTCAGATTTAGAATATTTTCAGATGCATAATTAAATGTCGTAAGGATGGGCCCCAAATATAAACAAAAATTAATTGTATTCTACACACACACACCATATGTACTTACCCCAAGAAAAGTTTTACACAATACTGAGAATGACTTAGTGCATTCAACAACATTTAAAAGTGTGAAGTTTTCTATTTATGGTGTCATATCAGAGCCTCCCCCAAATCGTGGATTTCAAAGAATTTCTCACTTTGTTGGTTTGAACTCGAAAATACTCAGACTGTGTGTCCATTTATCAGAACTGACCAAGTGCTAACAGAGACCAAGTGGCCTCCAAAGGCCCAGAGCCATTTCTGAATGTTCATTGAGACTCTCCTGCCATTTGTGTGTTTAATTTTAGCTTGCAGAGGCATAATTTGCTAAGTTGGAAATTTGAGGTATCCCATGAAGAGAACGAAGGTCCTTTTAGTTCTAGCAAAATATTGAATATTAAAAGTTAAGTTATATATGAAATAAATAGCCACAGGAAAATCTCCCACATTAGTCCATTCTGTCCAGGTAATCTTTTCCAGTGCTGTTGGATATAAGGTCTGTGCTCATGAAATCATCTGCTTTGGAACACAGGCAATTTCTGGGACTCCCCACTCAGGCCCACAGTAGGCTCACAACTAAATTTTGGGAGTACTATGTTCTGAAGCCAGTGTTCATGAGTATCCACTTTTTGACACATCAGCAGTTAAAAGCTCTGGTTCGGTTCTTTCATAAAAACTCTGTCACTGCCCTTTGTTAAGGACAAGAAAGGATCCTAACCTTGTAGCAAGTATCATAGGAAAGAGAAAAAAAAAAAAAACCATGTGTAGATGAGATTGGATTAGCTATAGACTGTGTGGTCAATTTATGAAGTTATCAGTGGCATCAAACAGAAGATAAAATTCTCTGTTGGGGATAATATGCAACAATTCTCTGGAGGTCTGATTAGAATTCAGCTGAGGGCAAGAGTGTACTGTTGAGAGTGACGATATTTGGGAATCTCCAGGAGTGTCTTTTCCATTAAAGGAACAGTGTCTGTATTTGGGAATCTCCAGGAGTGTCTTTTCCATTAAAGGAAGTGTCTGCATGTACATTTCTTGGTTTGTGCATGCCACACTGGCTTCAAGCTCCCAGTCCTTCTGTCTAAGCTTCCCTGATGCTGGGATTTTAGGCCTGCACCACCATGTCCAGCTTGAGCACTTATTTTGATATCATTTGATATCATGGTCAGCTACCATTTATCTCAGGGCGCCTCACATGCAGCTCTAGAAATACCACTGAGTAAGCACATCTCGTAACAAACACACCTATTAATTTCCAGTATCTAAAAAAAAAATAACATGAAAGAAAAATATTGGATAGAGCCTTTTGGGAAATCTAGATAGTTTTGGTATAACTTTTTTCCCCGTCAAATGGGGTATGATGTTAGACAACAAATTCAAAAGCAAAAGAGGAGAATAAGTCCCCGAAAGCATGAAAACATTAGCGCGTGGCTGAATGTATAGGTCAATTTGTGTGGATCATAGTGACTGGATAGTTGGTCAAGCTTAATCCTGGACATTTCTCTGAGGGCATTTTTTTGGATGAGGACTTCTTATAAATAATAAATCAAATTGCTCATCACAGTGAGCCAAGGCCATATCCCTTCAGTGTAAGTCTGAACAAGTCTTGTGGAATGACAAGTGCTCTATGTATACATAGTCTGTTGCTTCTCAATCTGGCTGCCTATCATTTGACATCATGGTAAAGTTTTTAGTAATCACAGAAGAAGGAACTAAGAACAATTATGTTTATTTTCATCAATCAAAAAGAAAAGGAAGAAAACTTCCAGCACATCAAAGCATAGAACAATTTTGCTTTGAGAAAATGAATGTCTGCTCACTGAGGAGATTGCTTAAATTGTTAAAAGCTAACTAACTAACTAACTAACTGACTGACTGACTAACTGACTAACAAGGCTTGCTAACCAGTGCTAAGAGACAGCTAAGTACTTCAAGATCAATCACACTTTAATAATGAAAGCCAGATTCAAGTTTTTATGGGACCCAATATTTGATACATTTCTCCTATAACAATTATTTTATGAACATATGTAGCAAAGTGGCAAACTTCATTAAGGTTTTATTTTATACTTTTGTCAGATTAAAATTTATAATAATTTAAAAGAAGACTCATAAAATTAATTTGTCAGAACCCTTCTACAACTTTGTCAGTATGTCAGTCCCTGTTATATACATCTGAGATCTGCTTTCATTCTCTTCTGTCATATTCTGGAAAAGGCAGTAAACTCAGTTTAGGGGAAAACTCTTCTCACGGATTTTGGTTATATGTGTGTGTGTGTGTGTGTGTGTGTGTGTGTGTGTGTGTGTGTGTGTGTGTACTTGCATGTACATTCATGTGAGTATGGGAATCCATGCTGCATACTGTGGCCTACCTATGGAACTTAGAAGATAAACTTGGTCCTTGCTTACTACTGATTGAGAGAGATTCTTTGTTGTCTATCTGATGCATAGGATGGGTTAGCTGTCCTTCAATCTGCCAGGAATTCTTCTGTCTCCATCTTCTGTCTCTCCATGGGAGAGGTGAGATTGCAGATGCTCACACCATGTGCCTGGATTTTTATGTGGGTTCTGGGGATTGGATCTCAGGTCCTCACATTTGCATAGCAAGGACTCTTATCTACGAACTCAGTCTATTATGATGTTTCTATGATGAGATTATACAGAAAACAAATATCTCTATGTACAGACCACATCCTGTTGATTGTTTTGACAACTCTTACACATTCATATAGCTTGATTGCTGTACTGGCTAGTTTTGTGTCAACTTGGCACAGCTGGAGTTATCAGAGAGAAAGTAGCTTCAGTTGAGGAAATGCCTCCATGACATCCAACTGTAAGGCATTTTCTCAATTAGTGATCAAGGGGGAAAGGCCCCTTGTGGGTGGAACCATCTCTGGGCTGGTAGTCTTGGTTCTATAAGAGAGAAGGCTGAGCAAGCCAGGGGAGGCAAGCCAGTAAAGAGCATCCCTCCATGGCATCTGCATCAGCTCCTGCTTCCTGACCTGCTTGAGTTCCAGTCCTGACTTCCTTGGTGATGAACAGCAGTATGGAAGTGTAAGCCAAATAAACCCTTTCCTCCCCAACTTGCTTCTTGGTCATGATGTTTGTGCACGAATAGAAACCCTGACTAAGACAATTGCATATTCTTCAGACTGATGGTAAGACATTGAAATAAACACAGCCTAATTCAGAAAGTAGTCACTTCATGTGCCAGCCTAATATTAATTGTCCACAGCAACTATAACTTACAAGTAAATGAACCGGCTTTGGTATTCATAGGACAAACTGGGAACTAGTTGATAATTGCTCATGCATAGGCATCTTTTTTTTTTTTTAGAATTAATTTTTTTATTAGGTATTTTCCTCATTTACATTTCCAGTGCTATCCAAAAAGTTCCCAATACACTACCCCCCCCCCCCACACACACACTCCCCTACCCACCCACTCCCACTTTTTGGCCCTGGCGTTCCCCTGTACTGGGGCATATGAAGTTTGCAAGTCCAATGGGCCTCTCTTTCCAGTGATGGCTGACTAGGCCATCTTTTGATACATATGCAGCTAGAGTCAAGAGCTCTGGGGTACTGGTTAGTTCATAATGTTGTTCCACCTATAGGGTTGCAGATCCCTTTAGCACCTTGGGTACTTTCTCTAGCTCCTCCATTGGGGGCCCTGCGATCCATCCAATAGCTGACTGTGAGCATCCACTTCTGTGTTTGCTAGGCCCCGGCATTGTCTCACAAGAGACAGTATATCTGGGTCCTTTCAGCAAAATCTTGCTAGTGTATGCAATGGTGTCAGCATTTGGAAGCTGATTATGGGATGGATCCCTGGATATGGCAGTCTTTAGATGGTCCATCCTTTCGTCACAGCTCCAAACTTTATCTCTGTAACTCTTTGCATGGGTGTTTTGTTCCCAATTCTAAGAAGGGGCACAGTGTCCACACTTTGGTCTTCGTTCTTCTTGAGTTTCATGTGTTTAACAAATTGTATCTTATATCTTGGGTATCCTAAGTTTTTGGGCTAATATCCACTTATCAGTGAGTACATATTGTGAGAGTTCCTTTGTGATTGGGTTACCTCACTTAGGATGATGCCCTCCAGGTCCATCCATTTGCCTAGGAATTTCATAAATTCATTCCTTTTAATAGCTGAGTAGTACTTCATTGTGTAAATGTACCACATTTTCTGTATCCATTCCTCTGTTGAGGGGCATCTGGGTTCTTTCCAGCTTCTGGCTATTATAAATAAGGCTGCTATGAACATAGCATGTGTCCTTCTTACCGGTTGGAACATCTTCTGGATATATGCCCAGGAGAGGTATTGCTGGATCCTCTGGTAGTATTATGTCCAATTTTCTGAGGAACTGCCAAACTGATTTCCAGAGTGGTTGTACAAGCTATGCATAGGCATCTTAATAGAATTGTAAGGACATGACACATACCACAGTACCTGCTATAATTAAATGCAACACTATCTCAGTTAAGGTTTCTATTGCTGTGATTTAAAAAAAACCATGGCCAAAAGCAACTTGTGGAGAAAAAAGTTTATTTCCTCTTACACTTCCAGGTACCAGAACGTCACTGAGGAGAGTCAGGGCAGGGATTTAAGAAGGGCAGGATCCTGGAGGAAGGAGTTGATGCCAGGGCTGTGGGGGGGCTATGCTCCTATTGGCTTGCTCCTCATGGTTTACTTGGCCTGATTTCTTATCAAACCCAGGACCACCAGTCCAGGGGTGGCTCCATGCACCGTGATCTGGGCCCTCCTATATCAAGAAAATGCACTCCAGGCTTGCCCACAGGCCAATCTGGTAGGAAGGGGGTTTTTCTCAGTTGAAGTTCCCACTTCCCGGATGACTCCAGCTTGGGTCAAGGTGAGATAAAATTGGGCAGCACAGACCCTGTTATATCCTTAGAAAATGGGAAACAAACATTTCATTCACCTGATTGAATAGGAAGTATTATTATTTCATGACATGTAACAATATGAAACAAAAGTTCACACACACACACACACACACACAGAAAGGTATGCACAGGGTCAAGTATGGATCCTGGCAGTTTGAAAACCTGAAACATTATAAATATATTAAAAATGTACATACATTTAACCAAATACACATTTAATAATTCTTACAGCTAATGATTCCATGGGAGTAATGTTAGCTAATTTAAAAAATGAGCCAGTAGAGTAAACTCAGGAAATGCCAACATCTTGTGGAAATAAGATATGTCTTGAATTATTCTTGGCATTATTAAGATTAGGGGCATTTTATAGGCTATCTTCAAACAAAATGACTAAATTAGTTTGACCTACTTAAATATTCACTTTAATTATGTAAACTTGAATTTTAATATGAACATTCTTCCAAGCTGGCAGTTTCGACAAATAGGACTCTTTCTTCACTTATGAGTATATTTAGTCTAGTCTTAATTTTCTAGAAAAATGCTCCAAGTTTTGTGAACTATTTGATTTATGTAAATACTTATTATTATCTCTAAAGTAATTATGTAAAAACCTCTTTATTTGAAAAGACTACATCTATTTTATGTATGTGTGAAAATATTTAATTTATGACGTATGATGAAATGGTTCAGAGCATGTGGACAATGTATAAGAACCAGGTCAGGATAAATGGCCCATCAGCTCAGAAATCTATTGTGAACATTAAAAACTTCTTTCTACCAGCTGTTTTAAATAATTAATTATTATCAGCCAGTTATTTTTACGGTGTTGTAACATACTAAAGACAATTTCTCATATACATTTGTACCCTGTACTTGTAAAGTTACTTTATTTCTCAATTGAAGACTCAGGTTAAGTATTATTCTATTCTTTTCTTGGAGGTCAAATATTAAACTTCCACATATAAGTAAGAAAGTGATATATCTGTTTTTATATCTGGCCCATATGTTTAACATAAGATCCAATTACATCTATGTTGCTGCAAATGACAGAATTCCATGCATTTTATGGTTGGATAGTGTTCCATCAAATACATGTCATATTTTTAATCTATTTTTTAAAAATATATATTGCAAGAGCTGAAAGATAAAAACTTATAGGCGGGTGTGGTGGCGCACACCTTTAATCCCAGCACTTGGGAGGCAGAGGCAGGCGGATTTCTGAGTTCGAGGCCAGCTTGGTCTACAGAGTGAGTTCCAGGACAGCCAGGGCTACACAGAGAAACCCTGTCTCGAAAAACAAAACAAAACAAAACAAACAAACAAAAACAAAAACAAACAAACAAAAAACCAAACAACAACAACAACAAAAAAACCCTAAAACCCAAAAACCAAAAAACTAAAAATCAAAAAAACAAAAACCAAACAAAAAACTTGTTTGTTTGTTCCCTTGTTTTTAACTAGTAGGAGGGGCCCATGGCTTTGGTTCTAGAACTTTAGCCTGGATACAAGTAAGTTCACAGCTATTTACTGTACCCAGTTAGTTCTCATGGATTCGATCTTCTCTGCAGTAAATATACACTTATTTATTTGTGTCACAAGTAGTTAAAGGGACAAGCAAAAATTACCAATCAGGCTCTCCATTGCTCTTTCACCTTAGAGGTCAACAAGTGATTGGATAGCAAGGTCAGTTCCCCATACACAGGGCATACCCAGAACCAAAGCTGGCCCCTAGAGAAATGAAAGAAGAAAAACTAATTCTGAAAGAAAAGTCAGGACAGGCAAAGTTATAGCAGGTGTGGGTGCCATTTAGCAATCTTTCTGGGAACCCAGAGAACACGTTCCTGGCCTTAAGCAATCCATCAGATGCATTCTCATGAGGTCAGGTGTGACTTGCAAGGCTGATCTACTCAGCTCCTCTGTTACTATGAAGGAACAACTTCCAAACCCTCAGCATGGCTCCCTTTCACAGGCAGACATGACTTCTTGAATCTGTGTTATTTCATTACTGAAGGCCCACATCCCATGGTGAAGCAACTCACAGGGACACACTTGAGGAGCCAGATGTGTTTAAGGCATTGAACAACAATTAGAAGAGATAACAAATTGCCAATCGTCTCCAACACAGCAAATCTGTTGCCTCTGGGATTATCTGTTTTATTGGATCAAAATAGGCAACTCAGCCTGATGTCTCCATGCTAATGACAGGGTAGAAGGCAAGTCAGGCTCTCCAAGGACACTGAAGACTCCTTGGGAGGGTCTCTGAAGCAGTGCTTTCCTGTGAAAATGACAGAAAATGCCACCCCCCACTTTTGACTTTATTTTCTCTTTATAAAAATTAAGAAGTACTTCCTTGCTCTAGCCTGTTTATTTTATCCAAGCACATCATGTTTCCCTTCTCTGAAGATCCTCTTGGATTTTACACACACACTTCATTCCTAGAGAGCAAACATCTTTTTAATTTTTTGACAGTATAATATAATTACTACATTTTCCCCTTCCTTTTCTTCCTTCCTGAAACTCTCATACATCTCTCTTTGTTCTCCTTCACATACATGGACTCTTTTTCATAAACTGTTATTAACTGTGCATAAGTATGTGTGTATGTGTATATAATGTATGCATATAAGGTATATATAATGTATGCATACATGGTGTATATAATGTATGCACATATAATGTATATAATGTATATACACATGTATGTTATTTGTGTATGATGTACATGAACATAATGTATGTTTGTTCAATATATATGTATGATACACATATGTATATAATATAATGTATATGTGTATATGTATATGATGACATATATGTATATACACACATATTCCTAAGTGACAGCGGCTTAGTCTATATAACGTTATTTATATGTATGTTTTCATAGATGCCCATGTACTTTGAGATACCAACAGATGAGCTCTTCCCTGGCCTCCCATTGTCAGCATTTCCTCGGTGCCTGAAAGCATTTTGTGACACAAATATTTAATGTTCTCTTTTAGTATCCAGTTTAACATTAATTTCATGTATTTTTTTATCTCTGTTATTCCAATATGAGATGCTCTTTTCTTCTTCCTTGTTTCCTAAAATGCTATTCTTTTTTGGGGGTAAAAGGAGTAGGGGATGAAGGCAGCTTAGGACTCCAAAGTCTGAAATTATTTTTCTAAACTTCATCATAATTAAAGTGACTTGGTGGCTCTAGCATCCATAGATAACATTAATTCAAAGTTATTTCAGTCATGTTTCCTTCTCTTGGATGTTAAAGTCATTCACAACAGTAGCAACAATGGGACAATGTATAGTTGATGTAAGATTGTCCCTGGCTTATAGTCTAAAAGCAGGCACTGAACAGTATGCTCTGAGGCACACACAGTTTAACATCATGTTTATATTCTCCATTTAGAAACTTAGTTGGACCAGTGAATAACTGTTCTGCACACCCCTTCTCTACCAGGGCTCCCCTTTTCCCTCACAGCCACAGTGCCTACAGAGCAGTATTGGCTTTTTCCTTTGATCAAATCCTTGTCAGAGTGAACACAGATCGCATATGTTTACCAAGTCAACCTCACATCCCTGTTTTATCTGTCATTGTGCTGAGGTTTGTGAGTGCGAGGAAAAGCTACTCACCTGGAAACGAAACTGCCATAAACTACAGTGGCCCACAAAGGTCAAAACTCCATATGGTTTTCTTCTAAAGCCCGCAGGTTGCATCGCTTTTGCTGTTTACACTAGTTAAAAGCCAATCAAAGAACTATAGAAAAACAGGCTCTAGTATCAGGTCAAAGTCCCATAGTATTTAGAGTTGCTGAATTTTGCAGCCAGAAGTCTACAGCTGAGGCCCCACCAAGGCTGATCAGCTATATGTGGCATTAAATAGTTTTAATTTAAAGTCTTACTTATTTCTAGAAATTTCCAACCTTGGGGGAGGGATTGTTTTCATAGGGGAATCTAAATAGTACTCCTGGGTTTTTTTGTTGTTGTTTTGTTTTGTTTTTTGTTTTTGTTTTTGTCTTTTTGTTTTTGTCTTTTTTTTTTTTCTCTGCCTTAGCTTGGAACCAACTGAGTTGGGTCAACACATTAAAGATTAAACTGCTCCATGATTTTCAGTGACATTTTGGAACAAGATACCTTAAGTGAGAGAGTTTGCATTCCCTGAGCAATTCCCTCCTGTCCCACTGGTGCACAGAGGGCTTGAAAGTCAATGCATAATGGAGGGGATGTGGGGAAAGTTGGCTGATCTACATGGCAACACACATAGCCAAGGCTGACCCAGATGTGTTACTCTTCTGGGGATGAGGCAGTGGAGCAACATTGGGAATGTCAACCCTTTCCACGGCAGAGCATCACACCCAAGATGAAGTTGCAGAAACAGACTCATAATTTAGCCAGGTCCTTGGAATGGAAACACTTGTTCGCTATTGAATCTCAGAGTAGCCCATCCCTTCATCTTACTTTTACTCAGAAGTGTTCACTGACACTTCACTGTGTGTTTACGTTGTCCTAGAAACTGGAGAGTCAATGATATATTCTAGAGCACAAGACATAAATTGAACAACTGCTTACCCCAGGGTGATTGCCAAACACAAGAAGACACAGGCCCTCATACAGTGTGTGCAGTGGGAGGCAATCCAAACTGCATTAAGTTAAATTTAAAAAAGAAACCTTTTCTTGCTTACATTAGTAACAAGTTGATATCCTTGGCCTCATTAGGCAGTAGCAGTAAGCTACCCTGTCCTCTGGTGAAGGGTTCTCTTTTGCTATTTCATTGCTCTGTGCCATGGGATTTTAAGTCTTATCTCTAGGATGGATAGAAAAGAATATAGATCTTCATTCCAGCATTTGCAGACGAGGTGAGATTGGAACATGAGATCATCTCTATGCCAGCTAGTGATTATCTAGGCCTGCATCACATAGAGCCCTACATGAATAAGACATGGAATCTAAGAATGGGTGGACAATTCTCTGGAAAGGATGGAGTAAGTCTACTAAGAAATAATTAGTCTAGTATAGGGAAAGAAGGCTAGAGATGTTCCCCTGTCAATTCAACTGTGGTCCAAGAGGAGCTTCTTTGAGGAAATAAGACAACTTATTGAGCCAATGATATCTTAAAATTTCAGAAGGATGTTGAGTCCTCTAGGTAAAAGCAAGATCACGTATGCAGATTGTTAGGAATTATGGAAGGCAAGACCATTTTATAATTTTGGTTAAGCCACCATGTTAAAAATATGACCAAGAGCTGAAGAACAGGAGAGGATTTTTGCAGATACAGACAGATACCAGGTCATATCTGGTTCTGTAATTGATAATAGGTCATTGTGAGGTGGCCATAGAGATCAAGTGATGGTATAAAGGGAGAATAAAAGATTAAGGAAATTCACTCAAATGACTGTAGCCTTCCACAGTCAAAGTTCCATTATAATCTCAAAGGTATTGCTACACCAAAACATATTACTTTACTGTAGATGTATCTAATATCTTTTTCTTGAAGTAGGCTGAGCGTTAAAAGTTGTCTCATTTGCCAGAGATTATTAATATAATAGTAGCTGGTGGGAAGGGGCCATGACTTACATGCTGAGAAATAATGTTATCATCTTCTACTAGGGGTTGACTCACATATCTTTCAAGTAACTCCTTTATCTATCAATGGTTGGACTTGGGCCCAGATCTGAGAAACAGTTAAGTATTTATGTTAAGAATAGAAAAAGTGAGTGTGCAGTGTGTCAAGCAGTCATAACGTCACAAAACAGGAGGTGCAGGGGCTGAATCACAGCCCGTTTGTTTGGTTTAACTCTCTCTTAGGAGCAAAAAAGATAGACAGTTCTCAAAAGATAGACAGTTCTTAGAGAAGGGGAAGCTAATGGGAAAATCACCGGGGAAACTCTTTTAATGACTGCCTGTCCTTTGCCTCGCCCCTCTGTGGAGTCTGAAAGCTACCATGGACAGAAGGTGACAAATCAAGGAGAGATGTTAGCTCTGAAGGAAAGAAGCTAAGGAACAAAAAGTGCTTACAATCTGGTGAAAGGAAATCAGACTCGAGCATTATGGAGACACAATGGAATGACATTAATATTTGGAGTAGATCTTCTTGCTAAAGTAGGGTTAAAAAAAGCTATTTGTCAATATTTTTTTTCTTTTTTCTTTAAATTAGATATTTTCTTTATTTACATTTCAAATGCTATCCCGAAAGTTCCCTATACCCTCCACCTGCCCTGCTCCCCTACCCACCCACTCCCACTTCTTGGCCCTGGTGTTCCCCTGTACTGGGGCATACAAAGTTTGCAAGACCAAGGGGGCCTCTCTTCCCAATGATGGCCGACTAGGCCATCTTCTGCTACATATGCAGCTAGAGACACGAGCTCTACACGTTCTGGTTAGTTCATAATGTTGTTCCACCTATAGGGTTGCAGACCCCTTCAGCTCCTTGGGTTCTTTCTCTAGCTCCTCCATTGGGGGCCCTGTATTCCATCTTATAGATGACTGTGAGCATCCACTTCTGTATTTGCCAGGCACTCGCATAGCCTCATACGAGACAGCTATAACAGGGTCCCTTCAGCAAAATCTTTCTGGCATATTGTAATAGTGTCTGGGTTTGGTGGCTGATTATGGGATGGATCCCCGGGTGGGGCAGTCTCTGGATAGTCCATCCTTTCATCTTAGCTCCAAACTTTGTTTCTGTAATTCCTTTCATGGGTATTTTGCTCCCTATTCTAAGGAGGAATGAAGTATCCACCCATTGGTCTTCTCTCTTCTTGATTTTCTTGTGTTTTGCAAATTGTATCTTGGGTGTTCTATGTTTCTGGGCTAATATCCACCACAGGGAAGAGAGGCCCCTTGGTGTTGCAAACTTTATATGCCTCAGTACAGGGGAATGCCAGGGCCAAGAAGTGGGAGTGGGTAGATAGGGGAGCAGGGCAGAGGGAGGGTATATGGAACTTTTGGGATAGCATTTGAAATGTGTATAAAGAAAATATCTAAAATAAATAAATAAATAAAAAGTAAAAAAAAGACATATTACACACCAGGAAAAAAATCAATTTTTAATAAAAGAAAATAAAAGATATCAATTGGAAAAAAAAGAGTGCATGGCAGAACTTGTTGCAGCACATTTTATATTTTCTTAGTCACAATAAAACCTATGTGAACAGGTTTGAGCCTCAAAGCACCAGAGATAAGACTGCAGCTTGCAGCCTATGAAATTGGACAAAAGAATTTTAGAATACGAAATTTTGAAACACACAAAACAATCATTTGGAATGACCCACTAACTCAACTTTCTTGAATTACTGAGACTAATAGCTGCTCCATCCTCAGAAACATCTGAATTCTAAAAAAAAAAGAAAAAAAAAGTCAATACAGGGGAGACACAATTAACCAATACTGACTGAGGGAATGATACCTTCTATTTCTTCTTAAAAATATTTACACCCTTATGTATTAATTGTCTTTTTCATTTTAATATTTACTTTATGTGCCTTTTTGAAACCCGATTCACAGTATTTCTCATAACTCTGCATACAGGCCTTCCTTTCCTTCTTTCTTCACTCCCTTTCTCCTTTCCCATTTCCTTAATCTATTCTTGAAATATTAATACTCTCAGAAAAAACACTACCTATCCCCCAGCCAGTACCACGTGATACTATGTTTGAATCTTATAGGAAACACAAGGGAGGGAAAATATTTTACTACAGTTAACACAGAGGCTACTGCAAACCAATATATCTGTTACTGCAATTGCAAGCCATAGTCAGATTCCAGAATAGATTCAAAGAAGGCTGTTGTAAAACAAAAGAAACAAAACAAAACAACACCCCCCCAAAAAACAGATGGTGAAAGGGTCAGCATATAGATGACTGTGAGCATCCACTTCTGTATTTGCCAGGCACTGGCATAGCCTCAGTCAAGACAGCTATATTAGGGTCTTTTCAGCAAAATCTTGCTGGCATATTCAATAGTGTCTGGGTTTGGTGCCTGATTATGGGATGGATCCCTGGGTGGGGTAGTCTCTGGATGGTCCATCCTTTCGTCTTAACTCCAAACTTTGTCACTGTAACTCTTTCCATGGGTGTTTTGTTCCCTGTTCTAAGGAGGAATGAAGTATCCACACTTTGGTCTTCCTTCTTCTTGATTTTCTTGTGTTTTGCAAATTGGATCTTGGGTATTCTAAGTTTCTGGGCTAATATTCACTTATCAGTGAGTGCATATCAAGTGACTTCTTTTGTGATTGGGTTACCTCACTAAGGATGATATCCTCCAGATACATCCATTTGCCCAAGAATTTCATAAATTCATTGTTTTTAATAGCTGAGTAGTACTTCATTGTGTAAATGTACCATATTTTCTGTATCCATTCATCTGTTGAGGGACATCTGGGTCCTTTCCAGTTTCTGGCTATTACAAATAAGGGTGCTATGAGCATACTGGAGCATGTGTCCTTATTACAAGTTGGGGAACATCTTCTGGGTATATGCCCAGGAGAGGTATTGCTGGATCTTTCGGTAGTACTATGTGCAATTTTCTGAGGAACCGCCAGACTGAATTCCAGAGTGATTGTATTAGCTTGCAATCCCACCAGCAATGGAGGAGTGTTCCTCTTTCTCCACATCCTCACCAACATCTGCTGTCACCTGAATTTCTGATCTTAGCCATTCTGACTGGAATGAGGTGGAATCTCAAGATTGCTTTGTTTTGCATTTCCCTGATGATTAAGGATGTTGAACATTTTTTTTTCAGGTGCTTCTCAGCCCTTTGGTATTCCTCACTTGAGAATTCTTTGTTAAGCTCTGTATCCCATTTTTAATGGGGTTATTTGAATTTCTGGAGTCCAGCTTTCTGAGCTCTTTGTATGTATTGGGTATTAGTCCCCTATCAGATTTAGGATTGGTAAAAATCCTTTCCCAATCTGTTGGTGGCCTTTTTGACTTATTGACAGTGTCTTTTGCCCTACAGAAGCTTTGCAATTTCAAGAGGTCCCATTTGTCAATGCTTGATCTTACTGCACAAGCCATTGCTGTTCTGTTTAGGAATTTTTCCCCCGTGCCCATATCTTCGAGGCTTTCCCCCACTTTCTCCTCTATAAATTTCAGTGTCTCTGGTTTTATGTGGAGTTCTTTGATCCACTTAGACTTGAGCTTTGTATAAGGATATAAGAATGGATCAATTTGCATTCTTCTACATGATAACTGCCAGTTGTGCCACCACCAATTGTTGAAAATGCTGTCTTTTTTCCACTGGATGGTTTTAGCTCCCTTGTCAAAGATCAAGTGACCATAGGTGTGTGGATTCATTTCAGGGTCTTCAATTCTATTCCATTGATCTACCTGTCTATTGCTGGACCAGTACCATGCAGGTTTTATCACAATTGCTCTGTAGTCCAGCTTGAGGTCAGGCATGGTGATTCCACCAGAGGTTCTTTTATTGTTGAGAATATTTTTTGCTATCCTAGGTTTTTTTTTTTTTTTTTTTGTTATTCCAGATGAATTTGCAAATTGCCGTTTCTAACTTGGTGAAGAATTGAGTTGAAATTTTGATGGGGATTGCATTGAATTTGTAGATTGCTTTTGGCAGGATAGTCATTTTGACTATATTAATCCTGCCAATCCATGAGCATGGGAGATCTTTCCATCTTCTGAGATCTTCTTCAATTTCTTTCTTCAGAGACTTGAAGTTCTTATCATACAGATCTTTCACTTCCTAAGTTAGAGTCACACCAAGGTATTATATATTATTTGTGACTATTGTGAAGGGTGTTGTTTCACTAATTTCTTTTTCAGCCCATTTATACTTTGTGTAGAGAAAGGCCATTGATTTGTTTGAGTTAATTTTATATCCAGCTACTTCACTGAAGCTGTTTATCAGGTTTAGGAGTTCTCTGGTGGAATTTTTAGGGTCACTTATATATAATATCATATCATCTGCAAATAGTGATATTTTGACTTCTTCCTTTCCAGTTTGTATCCCCTTGATCTTCCTTTGTTGTTGAATTGCTCTGGCTAGGAATTCAAGTACTACATTGAATAAGTAGGGAGAAAGTAGGCAGCCTTGTCCAGTCCCTGATTTTAGTGGGATTGTTTCGAGTTTCTCTCCATTTAGTTTGATGTTCGCTATTGGTTTGCTGTAGATTGCTTTTATTATGTTTAGGTATGGGCCTTGAATTCCTGATCTTTCCAAGACTTTTATCATGAAGGGGTGTTGGATTTTGTCAAATGCTTTCTCAGCATCTAATGAGATGATCATGTGGTTTTTTTTTTCTTTGAGTTTGTTTATATAGTGAATTACGTTGATGGATTTCTATATATTAAACCATTCTTGCATCCCTGGGGTGAAGCCTACTTGGTCATGATGAATGATTGTTTTGAAGTGTTCTTGGATTCGATTTGTGAGGATTTTATTGAGTATTTTTATTGAGTATTTTTGCATCCATATTCATAAGTGAAATTGGTCTGAAGTACTCTTTCTTTGTTGGATCTTTGTGTGGTTTAGGTATCAGAGTAATTGTGGCTTCATAGAATGAATTGGGTAGAGTACTTTCTGTTTCCATTTTGTGGAATAGTTTGAGGAGAGTGGGAATTAGGTCTTCTTTGAAGGTCTGATAGAACTCTGCACTAAACCCATCTGGTCCTGGGCTGATTTTGGTTTGGAGACTATTGATGACTGCTTCTATTTCTTTAGGGGATATGGGACTGTTTAGATCATTAACTTGATCCTGATTTAACTTTGGTACCTGCTATCTGTCTAGGAAGTTGTCCATTTCATCCAGGTTTTCCAGTTTTGTTGAGTATAGCCTTTTGTAGTAGGATCTGATGATGTTTTGGATTTCCTCAGATTCTGTTGTTATGTCTCCTTTTTCATTTCTGATTTTGTTAATTAGAATACTGTCCTGTGCCCTCTAGTTAGTCTGGCTAAGGGTTTATCTATCTTGTTGATTTTCTCAATGAACCAGCTTCTGGTTTGGTTGATTCTTTGAATAGGGTTTTTTTGTTTTTTGTTTTTTGTTTTTTTTTGTTTTTTGTTTTTTTGGTTGTTGTTTTTGTTTCCACTTGGTTGATTTCAGCCCTGAGTTTGATTATTTCCTGCCCTCTACTCCTCTTGGGTAAATTTGCTTCCTTTAGTTCTAGAGCTTCTAGATGTGCTGTCAGGCTGCTAGTGTATGCTCTCTCTAGTTTCTTTTTGGAGGCACTCAGGGCTATAAGTTTTCCTCTTAGGATTGCTTTCATTGTGTCCCATAAGTTTGGGTATATTGTGGCTTCATTTTCATTAAACTCTAAAAAGTCTTTAATTTCTTTCTTATTTCTTCCTTGACCAAGGTATCGTTGAGTAGAGTGTTGTTCAGTTTCCATGTGAATGTTGGCTTTCTATTATTTATGCTGTTATTGAAGATCAGCCTTAGTCTGTGGTGATCTGATAGGATGCATGGGATAATTTCAATATTTTTGTATCTGTTGAGGCCTGTTTTGTGACCGATTATATGATCAGTTTTGGAGGAGGTACCATGTGGTGCTGAGAAGGTATATCCTTTTGTTCTAGGATAAAATGTTCTGTAGATATCTATTAAATCCATTTGTTTCATAACTTCTGTTAGTGTCCATGTGTCTCTGTTTAGTTTCTGTTTCCAGGACCTGTCCATTGGTGAGGTTGGGGTGTTGAAGTCTCCCACTATTATTGTGTGAGGTGCAATGTGTGCTTTGAGCTTTACTAAAGTTTCTTTAATGGATGTGGCTGCTCTTGCATTTGGAGCATAGATATTCAGAATTGAGAGTTCATCTTGGTTGATTTTACCTTTGATGAGTATGAAGTGCCCCTCCTTGTCTTTTTTCATATATTTGGGTTGGAAGTCAATTTTATTCAATATTAGAATGGCTACTCCAGCTTGTTTCTTTGGACCATTTGCTTGGAAAATTGTTTTCCAGCCTTTCACTCAGAGGTAGTGTTTGTCTTTTTCCCTAAGGTGGGTTTCCTGTAAGCAGCAAAATGTTCGGTCCTATTTGTATAGCCAGTCTATTAGTCGAGGTCTTTTCATTGGGGGAACTGAGTCCATTGATGTTGAGAGAAATTAAAGAAAAGTAATTGTTGCTTCCTATTATTTTTGTTGTTAAAGTTGGGATTCTGTTCTTTTGAGGCTGTCTTCTTTTAGGTTTGTTGAAGGATTACTTTCTTGTTTTTTCTAGGGTATAGTTTCCATCTTTGTGTTGGTGTTTTCCCATTATTATCCTTTGAAGGACTGGATTTGTGGAAAAATATTCTGTGAATTTGGTTTTGTCATGGAATACTTTGGTTTCTCCATCTATGGTAATTGAGAGTTTTGCTGGGTATAGTAGCCTGGGATGGCATTTGTGTCCTCTTAGGGTCTGTATAACATCTGTCCAGAATCTTCTGGCTTTCATAGTCTCTGGTGAGAAGTCTGGTGTAATTCTAACAGGCCTGCCTTTATATGCTACTTGACCTTTTCCCCTTACTGCTTTTAATATTCTATCTTTATTTAGTGCAATTTTTTTGTTCTGATTATTATGTGTTGGGAGGTATTTCTTTTCTGGTCCAGTCTATTTGGAGTTCTGTAGGCTTCTTGTATGTTCATGGGCATCTCTTTCTTTAGGTTTGGGAAGTTTTCTTCTATAATTTTTTGAAGATATTTGCTGGCCCTTTAAGGTGAAAATCTTCATTCACATCTACTCCTATTATCTCTAGATTTGGTCTTCTCATTGTGTCCTGGATTTCCTTGATGTTTTGAGTTAGGACCTTTTTGCATTTTGCATTTTCTTTGATTGTTGTGCCCATGTTCTCTATGGAATTTTCTGCATCTGAGATTCTCTCTTCCATCTCTTGTATTCTGTTGCTGATGCTCGCATCTATGGTTCCTGATTTCTTTCTAGGGTTTCTATCTCCAGAGTTGTCTCACTTTGGGTTTTCTTTATTGTTTCTACTTCCCTTTTTAGGTCTTAGATTGTTTTGTTAAATTCAATCACCTGTTTGATTGTATTTTCCTGTAATTCTTTAAGGGATTTTTGTGGTTCCTCTTTAAGGACTTCTAACTGTTTAGCAGTGTTTTCCTGTGATCCTTTAAGGACTTCTTCCTGTTTAGCAGTGTTCTCCTGAATTTCTTTAAGTGAGTTATTAATGCCCTTCTTAAGGTCCTCTACCAGCATCATGAGATATGATTTTGAATCTGAATCTTGCTTTTCGGGTGTGTTGGGGTATCCAGGACTGGCTGAGGTGGGAGTGCTGTGTTCTGATGATGGTGAGTGGTCTTAGTTTCATTTGGCAAGATTCTTACGTTTGCCTTTTGCCATCTGATAATCTCCGATGTTCGTTGTTATAGTTGTCTCTGGCTGAAGTCTGTTCCACCTGCAATTCTGTTAGCCTCTGTCAGCAGTCCTGGGAGTCCAGCTCTCTTCTGAGTCTCAGTGGTCAGAGTACTCTCTTTAGGCAACCTCTCCTCTTGCAGGGAAGGTGCACAGAGGTCTGGAGTTCAGACCTGCCTCCTGGCTGAAGATGAAGCCCTGAAACAGGGCCTGTCCCAGAAGATGTGTTGCTGCATCAGTCTGCACACTCACCTGCACAGATTTGTATTAGAGGGACCTGGGAGACAAGATGGCTCCCTCACCTGCCCTGGAGATCAGAGTCTGCCCAGGTGGCCACCTCTCCTCTAGCGGGGTAGATGCCCGGATGTCTGCAGCCCAAAACAGGGCCTGTCCCAAAAGCTGTGTCGATTCTGCAGTCTGTTCGCTCACCTTCTGCAGTCCCTTGTCAATATTTTCTAAAACAAAGAAAAAATTAGGGAAATTGTTGGAATTGGTAGAATCTGCCATCTTCTAGAAAACTAGGAAGTAACAAATTGAAAAAACTCTTGGTTATGCCAGATGTGGACAGCTGCTGATTTAGAAATATAGGAAGTTTTGAGCAAAGGGAAGAAAGGAAGAATGTATGTTACTAGAAGTCTGTGTAAGAAATAGAGAAATGTGAATGGAACACTCAGCTTCCATGAACTCAAAACTGTAGATAATATAAACAGGGGTATTAGGGATGAAATGTCTCAGGGCATACTCTGATTCTCTTCATAGATGACGAAAGGCAAAGGAGACATCTGGTCCCTGTACCTATGTCTGCTAGATCTATGTTTGGAATATTAGTGTTGTGTGCAAGGGTCCATGGTTACATGACTCCTAGGATAGCGGTCTCTAAATGTATATGGGCCGTGACTTTCTTTGTTTTATGGAATAAAGCTACTCTCTTTCATCCATTGCTCTAAACAACAATAGCAAAAACAAAAACAAAAACAAAAACAAAAAAACAAAAAACAAACAAACAAACAAAACCCCCCCATATCAGGCTAACTGAAAGTGAATCAGAAAACCATGGACTTAGATGAAATCAGGCTGTCTGGTGTTCAAATTTGGGTCAAATTCCAGAGTTTTAGTACTGAATTCCTTTGTATAATTTCTTATCAGATATATCATTAATGTCCTTGCCTAGGATTGATAAGCATTCTATGGACTGAAAAGGACTGAAAAGTTACTGTGAGCTTATTTGAGCTAATCTTTCAAAGATGAGGGACTTTATTTTCAATTTCTTTGGGGGATCCAAAATGCCATGCAAATGACCAGTGTGGGTCGCTTAATTGTTTGGGGTCAGACAAAATCTGGCAGGGGAGGATGGGCTTTGGTTTTGCAAATTGATGATTGCACAAACTGGGGAATGGATAACAACTTCTCTTTTCCAGAATGGCTTTCTCAGCATATGGGAACCACAACCAAGTTAGCAGGATCCTGAAGCAAGCAGGCGGACATGGACCAAATTCCAGAGAATAACATGGGGAATCCAGGGGGTTATCCTTACCTCACATAAGGATGTATATATAGCTCACATGAGGACACTAAGCTTCTTCTTAGCCTTCTTCAACTTCTTCTCAGTCTCATTTATTACACCAGAACACTCAACTGCTGGTCGCTTGGTCCGCCACTGTTACATCCTCTTCTGAAAAGCTCGAAGGAAGCACAGTGACATTCTGCCTGTAGTTGGCACAGCAGTGAGATCAGTATGCACACTACATATGCGGTCTGCTTTATAACGTTATTGCTCAGAAACAGGATGGAGGGTGTGCTGGCTCAGAGGTACTGGGAGAACCACAAAAGAGACACCTGGTGAGAGCTGCAAAGGAAGCAAGGACTGCTGACAAGGGTCACTTGGTGTGAGGTTCTCCACTGGGCACAAGATTACTTGGCCAATCTATTCCAAGTGGGGCATTTTTTTCCCTGTGGAACGTTCCCTTATCCCTCCTTCTTTTCCACCTTTCCAGAATTTCTGAAGATACTTTCATCTCTGACCATCTGCCATTGTTTTACCTTACCACCACTGCCCATGCGACATATAGAGGCTGTTAAATGGACAGATGATTGAGACTGTGGTATGGAAGAGGAGCTATTAGAACATTTAAACCCTGAGAATCTTGCATGTGGGGTATCATTCCTTTCTTTATGATTTTTATGCTAATAGTTTGGTGGCAAAATATTTTACCAGAGACCGGGGAGTGACCAACAACCAAACCATTTGGAAGAAGCCATTCTACATCAAAACTTGTCTATCATACCCTTAAAATCAGCCAATTACTGTGGCAATTTGTGTGAGAGAGTGTGTGTGTTCTTTCACTTTTCTTATTCTTTGAGGCAAGAGAAAACATTACTTGCGTGCTAATGGGCAGAGGTCTTTCAGGGCGCATGCGCCAGAGCATATACTTTTCTACAGGGTCCTCCTGCTTGGTGTTTCTGTAAGCAGAGCAGAATCACATTGCACCATTGCTTCCTTTCTCTCTGTGCTTAGAAGCTTGACCACTCCAGAGACTGCTGCACCAAGGGCTTCTGAGAAATGCAACCCTTGCCTGAGGATGCTGGGAAGAAATAGCAGCGGAGCCAGTGTCCTCTTTACAGAACTCCTCAAGTCACAGAACGCTGAGTTCTCCTGGTGGTCATGGGTTCATGCTACTTCATCTTACAGCTAAAGAGACCGACTTCCAGAGGGAAAAAAAGAAACTTGACTAGACCTTCCCTACAACAGAGCTGGGACACAGCCTGGGCTTCTAAGCTCCCTGTAGTCAACTGCAGCTCCCCAGGGCTTCCTCCTTCCTTCCTCCAAATCTGGAGGACCCGAGAGGGGACAGCTGTGGGTAGTTTTGCGCACAGGTGTTTCCGTTGGTTCCCAGACTCTGCTGCTTTTCTGGGAGACTCATTTGTAGGCTTTGCCCCGTCTCTTGAGATTCCCGGATCGCAGTCTAGACCGACTCCAGAGACTTCCTTCTCAGGGGCATCCAAGAGAGGTCAGCTATTCATTCTCGCCTGAGTCATAAGGGGTGGGCACGGTCCCAGGATCTTGCTTCTTAAGACTCAGCTCAATGTCCACCTGACTCAGCAGGAGCTGCTGACTTTCCTGGGGATGCTCTCACCAGAAGTTATGAGGTTGTGTTTCTGTTTCTGTGAGGAGGAGACAAAAAGAGCTGACAGTGACCACTGGGAAGGAGAAGGCACACACACAAACACAGCATTCTCAACCCTATAAATAACCCTAATTAAAAAGAAAACACCAGCATGCTCTCATCTTTTTAACTTTTTTTCTGGTTGGACATCATGGGAGGTCCTCCCAGAGGAACATCTAGGCTTGCCAACAATAACCAGGCTCTGAGAAAGAGAAGTTTCTATGTCTCTGTCTCTCTCTGTCTCTCTGTCCCTCTGTCTCTGTCTGTCTCTGTCTCTATGTCTCTGTCTCCCTGTCTTTGTCTCTCTCTCTGTCTCTCTCCCCCTTTGTCTCTGTCTTTCTGTCTCTCTCTCTCCCCCTCTCTCCCAGCCAGTTCGAATCTCAAGCATCTTTTTCTCACCATTCGTTCTGATCCTCCCTTCCCCCTTTCTGTTCTTTAAGGTGATGCTCACCCTGTCTCTGAATTTGTATTCTACCCTGAAGTATGAAGCACTGTCAGTTGATTTATGAGGGCAGTTCAGTGGGGCATCATTCATCACACAATTAAAATAGTGCATGAGGGCTTCCCCTGGAGGGAGGTTTTGGCTATTCTAGACTCATTTTTAAAACGGACCAGATAACAGGAGACACAGCACAGAAGTCGCTTTCTCTTACAAAACAGGAGGAATGGGGAATGCAGCTTAGCTGTCTAAGAAAGCTCTTTGAGCCCCACCAGGAGGGCAGAGTCTCTGTACAACTAGAGTATGGGGAGGCTACTTCAGGTGACAGTCTGAGGTCCCAGTGTGGCCCAGCCTTCTGTTTTGTGAAAGAGGATCCAGGCCTGAGAATTTTATAGGACCCTCCCTACGCTCCAGGACACACAGTGGGACATGAACTGAATGGAGGAAGAACTAAGCGCTCAGTTTCAAGTTAGAGTTCTTCAGCATTTAAACTTAGAAAGTATGGTCATTTAATTCCCAACATTGTAAAACAGAACAAAACAAAGCATTGCGAGAAGTTTTACTAGCTTAGATTGATGCAGCTAAACATCAGCAGGGCCAAAGGCTCTCATAAATGCAGCAATCCTAGGTGGTCTCTTCAACATCACACTCCTTATTTGTGTGTCTCATGCCAGTTTTAGATCCCCAAACAATCCCACACACTTAGACCACAACTATTTATTGAGCATAAATATTTAGTGCCCCTCCATGCTTCCAAGTATCCAGTGAATAATGCTATCATTTTATTAATGACACTGAACTCCCCCCTCTCTGTATGTGTGTGTGCATGTAATGTGCATGTGTGGTATTCAGTGTGTGCATAGAGGCTTCCATATGTCTGAGTGTTTATATGCATTCGTAGACCACAAGGCTGATTTCTAGAATCATGCTTGATAGCTTTTGCATATTATTCATTGAGGCAGAGTCTCCACAGAGTTCTTCAGTATGACTAGTCTCTTTAACCAGCCTGCTCCAGGGTTCCTGTCTCAACTTTCCAAGGCTGGAATTACAGAGAGATGGACATGTACAACTGGCTTTTATGTGGGTCCTGGTGACCCACGATGGTTCTCACACAGAAGCATTCTTAACTACTGAGCCATCTCTCCAGCCCCTCATCTGTTTTTCCCTCTGCCTCTTCAACTAGCTGTAAAGGCTAGACTCTCTGTTTTTATTATCTTCTAATTGCTGAGACCCGTGGTTGCTAGAGTTTACCGTTAGCTTTCCCTAAACCAGGCTCTGTCCTTGATGTTCTGAAGATATGGAAAGTATAATCTCGTTATCCTAGCAGCCTAAAAAGAGGAATAAGATTTATATTTCTAATTCTGTATGTTTTCTATATAGGAAGATTATTAAAAATTCGAACCTTTGGGGCTGGAGAGATGGCTAATCAGTTACAAGCAGTGGATAGTTCTGCAGAGGACCTGGGTTCAATTCCTAACGTGCAAATGGTACCTCACAGCTGTCTGTAGCTCGGGCACCAGGGGGTCCAACCACCTCTTTGGGTTTCTGAAAGTACCAGACACACAAGTGGTACATAATAATACATGCAGGCAAAACACCTCTACACATAAAAAGTAAATAAAAGAATGAAAACCAATAAAATAGTGTAATTAAAAAAACGCACACTGAATAAAATTAAAAAGTGCTAATATGGTGTGTTAAGTGACGTTTGCTTGGTCCTCTCATCTTCTCGAATCCTTTATATTTGCTTTAAATGTTTAGACACTGCAGGCTTTTTAGTTCCTTTCTGCATGGGTTGATCTTCCTTACGCACAGTTCTAAAGCCCACTCTATCCTTTAAGATTATGCAGAAATGGCTTTGACAGTCCCTTTTCTTCTCCTATGTCCATCTCTCACAACACTGCCACAAGACCAGTTATATCTTCTTAATTTTCCCGTTTTTCCTTGCAATAAACTTGAGTGCTGTAGATCACAGGTGTGGTTCTAGAGGGCTGTGACAACTTACTGTGACTTTTTTGATTATTGTTCTTTGCTGCTGTCACCATGGGCTATACTTCTCACACCACTCTGAGTGCTACTGAACCCATGAAGACACCCATCTTCTGCTCTAAGATTATCTGCAGGTCTGGCAGGACTGAGAGATCCTTTCAGGAAGCAGCAGGTTTGGGGCTCTGCAATATGTTCCCCATGGTTATCTTATTCTCTCTGAGGGGCTGCCCCTTGGTTTAGAACTCCAAACAATGGCTTCATTTTACCTTCTAGTCTAGACCTAAACTGGAGGGATTTCAAGTGGAAAAACATGCTGATTCTATGAATACATTTATGAGTTAGTGGACATAGACTGCTGTAGGAATTGTATTTAATCCAATTTATTATTATTTTGAGGGAACTTTGACAATGACAGACCAACACCTTAAGATTACAGATCTTTATCCCATGTTTTTCCCCCAAATCTAAAAATATTGGACATGCCAATATCTATGGTGCCAACTCTTTGGGTGCTTGTATTTAATTCAGAGCCACAATCCCTTTAATACTCTAGCTTTCTGAAACCGGTATATTTCAATGGATACGCGTTAAGAAAGTTCCTTGAATCCTCCATTTGATTAAATATAAAGGAGAAAAGAAGGTGGAAAATTGGTCTAAACTTATAAGTGCTTGAAAAACCCAGCGCTGTTTATCTACCCACAATATACATGGATACTCATGTATTACATAGTCTAATTGTTTCCTTGTAAATGCTTGGTGAGTATAGGAAGGAGGGATAGAGAGAAAAACAATATGATAAAAATGAAGGGAAAATAGGTTTTCATGAGTAGTGAGGTAAGCAAAGAGAAAGAAACATCTCTTCATGCACAGAGAGAAAACAAGAAGGATGCTCTTCTTCGCATTTACATTGCAAGAATTGGAAACTTCGTTCTCCTTAACGACTGACTCACACAGTGTGCAGGCTTCAGTGACAGGCTCCTTGAGGTCAAGGGTAACAGCTTAGGACTTCCTGTGACTGGGCAGGGAACAGTCCTTTCATGTGGTCTTATACAGAACACTCTGAGATCTCAGAGAAGCCACGAGCCCTAACTCAAGAATAGGCTGGATGAGCGGTCTCCCAAGCAGTAGCCCATATTCTTCGTGTGTGGGAAATACAGAGAACATGGCACAGAGTCAGACATTCGAGAGAATTCAATGAATTGCTGCATGAGCAATGGAAAAGGAGAAATCAGAAGAGTAATATTCATTGTCACGCTCAATTCCATTTGACTTTGTATATTTCTGTGTATATGCACGGATTCTGTTTGTTTATATATGAGTATACTATATAGTTGTCCATTCCTGTGCATGTGCATGGAGAGCAGCGGTCAGGGGAGACACTGAATGCTCAGCTGTATTGGTCAGGGTTTCTTAAAAGAACAAAACAAGAAGATGAATGTATATATTATCTTAATTTATCAATCCATCATACATTAAAATAGTAACAAGTTGCCTCATGCCTGAGATGCTGAGAACTTCACAGATGCTTGGTCCCTGGGGTTGGGTGCCACAGCATATGGGGTAACCCCACAGTGACTGCCTCATACTGGAGAGCAACAACCTGATAGTCGCAGACATTTCCAATCTGGTACCAAATTCTAGAAGGCTTCTGGAGAGCTGCTTGTTCTTGGTCAATGATGGAAGCCTGGAGCTGTTAGTTAGTTAGTTCTGTCAACAGCAGCAGCAACACTGCAAATCAACTATGCAGAAAGGGAAGGCAGACTGAGCAAAAGAGGAATCTTCTTTCTTTTGACACACCCTCTTCAACCTGGACTTCTACCAGAAGGTGCCATCCACATTCATGGTGGATCCTCCCACATCAATGAATGCAATCAAGAGCATCTTTCAGGCACATCTCCCTACTCAGGTGATTCTCAATTGTGCCACATTCACATTAAAACCAACTATCATGCCCACTCTACCGTGTTCTGCCTTATTCCTCTTCCCATGGAGTTAGGCTGGTGGCCAGAAACCCCAGTAGTCCTAACATGTCTGCCCTCTGTAGTGCTCGTGTTACAGTGCTGAGGCAAATGGACCACACCCAGATATTTACATGGGTTATGGGATTCCAATTTAGGTCCCTGTGTTTGTACCCACAGCAAGTGCTTTCATCCTCAGGGCCACCTTTCTAGCCTTTATTGATTTCTGAGGTTGTTGTGACCATCATTCTACAGATTGGAATCAAGACCTTTCATGTCAGAATCCTAGAGAACACAGCTATTCCCTAGAGCCGGAGGAATGTGTGGCTCCAGGATAAGTGGATATTTTGAGCACCTTCCTACTTTTTGGCATATTTTAAAGCTTTCTTAGCTATCAACTTTTTCAAGAGAACTTGGGAGGATGCATTTGTGTAGATATGTTTCTCTTTCCCTCTTAAAGAACATTATTAGCATCTTATAAGGAAGATGGGCCATCATAGGATGATTGTGGCTTTTGATTTCATAAAACTGTATTATTTTACCTTTAAATATGCTTGAATGTGAAGATATTACTGTTTGTATTATTTTTGTTCACCCCCCCCCAAATTAAGATATTCCAGAATCTTCAAACCATTGTGAAGATTAAAATATAGTGATGTACAGTTGTCCCTTGATGTGTCTGGAGAATTAGTTCAGGATCTTCAGTTGGTAGCAAAATTCATAAATGCTCAAGTCCCTTACTGAATATGCAGTAGTATTTGTATGTGATTTACACAATTCTCTTGTCTTGCATGCTTTGTCCCACTTATGAATTCCTTGAAATATCCAATCTGATACAACTGCTATGTAAATAGTTGTTGTGGGATATTGTTTAGAAAAAGATGACAATAAACGTATCTGCACATATTCAGTACAAATTAGGTGTTTTCCTGGCATATTTTCAATCCCTATTAGTGGATATGGAATCCATGGATATAGAGGGCTGATTGCAAGTAACACTCAAGCTCTAGTAAGCTTAACTGTCACAGACTCTGTGGCAGATGAAGTTACCTTTGCCCCATTTTCCCCAGGCACATCAGCTGAGACTCAAACTTCACATTTTCATGAGGGTCCTTGACTTTATGCTCACTGGAAAATACTCCTGGGCTCTGTGCACAATCATGGTCTTCAGGATGGTAGAAAATTTACCTCTTCATGTGACTGCCAATCTTTTCTTCCAAAATGTTCCCAACCACTCTTCGGCTATGGTTAGCTAGTGGCTAATGTGGACCCCTTTCTGATTTTAAATATTTAGCATCACAGGTTTGGAGAAGCGAGTAGAGAGCTCCCTATGGCAATAGTGATGGGTTGTGTAAGAATGACATGGTCATGTGGAAGATCTTACTAATTTCACATTAAAAGATCATCATCAACAAACCAGAGTATGTTTAAACACACCACATATGCTCACTGTACACACACACACACACACACACACACACAGTCTAGCCAAGAACCTCACAAAAAAGTAACTAAGGAAGATTGGAAGAAATGAAAAGACAGAACAGAAAAGAGTCCTCTCATTCATGGTCTTTGATACTTACATGAGACAACAATGAGCACAATTACAAGCATACAATAACGAGCAGAAAGACATCAGGCAGCCACTGAGAGAGCCCAGAAGGTCATAAGCAGCTCAGTGGGGACAAATGAGAGTGAGAGCTACTTTGGGCTTAATGTTATGAAGGGAAACTCCAAAAGAACAGGGGATTTTGTTGTATGTTTGTTTATTGGTTTTCTTTAGGGTCTAGGAACAGAGCTTGAGCACTTAGTTTTTACTAAACATTTACTGAATGCATGAGTAATGGTTTGTCAAATAGTTAGAGCTGCTTTAAAATTGACTGGGATACCTTAGGAAGTAATGAGTCCTTCATGCCTGGAATTAACCAGACACGATTTTTGGTGAGATGTGATACAACACACTCCAACATGGAGTGGAAGCTTGACTAGGTGACCTTCAAGGTCTATGCCAACCTCAAGATTTAATTATTAAATAAATCATAGATGGGACCAGTCCCCAGAAAACAATCACAGGCTTGATGCCCTTCCAAACAGTCTCTTGACAATTCATTTATCCCCTAACACCCCATGCCCCACTCTGAGTGTTGATTCTAATGGACCCTTGGATTGCAGAGGGATTTATTCATTAATTGAATGATTGTGGTGACCTCCTGCTGATCTGGCAAGGGCACAGCTTTCAGCTCATACTTCTATCAGTTTTTAAGAGTGTCCGGGATAGAGGCTGGCAGGCATCAAGAGCAGGGAAGGATACAGTTTCCACTGGGAATCCAGGCTTGAGGTATCCCTCCTCCCGCTGCCCATCACCCTTCCCATCACAGCGAGTACAAGTTCCAAAGCTCTGGCCTCTCCTGCTTGGCTCCTTCTGGTCCATACATCCCGCCCCCATACTCTTTTTTTTTACACAAGCCGGAACTGAATTCCCTGAGCCCCTAACTGGTGTGTAGACTCAGAGCATAAACACGATCGCTGGCATTAATCACAGTTAATAGAAACCAGAGATGAGCTGTCACAGAGCTGGCTGGCCTGTTGCTGAGTCAATGCAACCTTTTAAAAACACACCAAGAAATACACACACGGGCTGGGAACAGAGCATGAAAGAAATTCCAAGGAATATTTCCCTTCTTTTGTTTTTTTTTCTGCTTTTCTTCTTTTAATTATGCAGGAATCCACTCACCAGAAAAACATAAAGAATTAAAAATAGGCTCAGACTTCTGAAGATCTGCAGTAGAAGAGTACACGGAGAAGAAAGCATCTTTTTATTACAGGCCGCTCTTACAACAAGAGGTTTAACTATTTCAATATGAGAAATACGCATGGTCCATCTGGTGGCTAGCTCATCGTTGTAGCTGCTGTTCTCAGCAGCATGTGGCTGGCATAGCTTGTTAAACAGTGAACTCGTACTGTTGGCTTGGAGTTCAAAATTGACTGAGTTCCTTTACGATTTCTGAGTCATTGGGTAGTTTCTCTTATTCCTAAATTTAATTAGCTCACCTGCATGAAGAGAATAGGGACATTCAGAATACTGGATTGTAATGACGATTTAATGACATAATCATTTATTCAGCCCAGACACTTATATATATACACAGTATATGATAAACGTTAATTGATTCTGGATTTGGTTATGCAACTGACACCATCCAAGACCGAAAACCTAATTGCCAGTGAAGTATATGCATGTATTTGTGTGTTTTATGTATGTATATATAAAACATTAGCCAAGTATATGTGTGTGTGTGTGTGTGTGTGTGGTGTGTAAAAACTAGAGGCAACTTATCTTTATCTGGACTCTCATCAGCATAAGTTATGTTATCATCCTACTAGTCTTTAAGTATTTATTCAGTTTCTAATCAACACCCTGGACTAATGGCCTCATGACTTTCATGTTTATTTTTTCTTACCTGTGAGACCCCCAAAAATATTTCTATTGCTTAATTAGTATGAATAGAGCAAAGAAGGTAAGTATTTTTTTCTCATCTCATCCAGGGTCTGCTTTGAGTGAAGTTTGGAGGAACACAGATTTTTGTTGCTTGGATTACAACACCTTTGCTAGAATGGAGCTGGGTTTGCCTAACACTCTCTGTTAAACCTTGAGCTCACTGTGTGTTGAGTGTTAAATGTGAGACATAGTCCACATGGTTAGGATAACCATTTTATAACTCACTGTTCAAAGCAGAAACCTTCTGACTGGAAGAGGGGACACTACAATAAATATTCTGCAGGAATATGTATAAATAGGTCCAGTGGAAAATCCAAGACACATGTCTTCCTAACAGAAGCAAGCTGCTCTGAGAGCTGTCTGGGATCTTAGAATACCAGGGAGCCAGTTCTTCACAAGTGCTCTTCTCACTGGCTTTGAACTTACTGCCTGGGGTCTCTTGTGGATTCTTTTTTCTGTTTTTCTTCTTGCTTGCTTTGAGGCAGGTTCTCATCCTATATCCTTATTTGGCTTGGAACGCACCATGTAGACAAGGTTGGCCTTAAACTCAGGGAGATTCACCCGATTCTGCCTTTCTAATGCCGGAATTAATGGCCTGTGCCATTGTGCCCGGCTTCTTTCAGGGATTCTCAGCTTTGATTCATGGACATGAGATCATTTGGAGTCAACCAATCACATTTAGGTATATGTCGCGCTCCGTAGCCCATGTGCTGAGGCCAGGTGTGAGTATAATCATCATTGATTGCTGAACGATTTGTATTTTCCCAGTCTATATAACTTAGACCAGAGTTGTGTGAAGCTACACAGATAATCATACAAAACATTTCTTAAAGTTCCCGTACATGACAAACTTTCTGAGGTAAACACAGCTATTTCTCTAATAGTGGTTTTTGGAGAAAACAATTTGAAAGTTTTGAATCAAATTTCTTATACTACTCACATCTTTAATATCCACTCTACGGCTTTGGTGACAGTTAGTATGGTGGTTTGTCACACCACAGGTCCTTATCTATGCTCCAGAAAACTGCTTAATGTGGCATTGTATGAAATAATGGAAACAAAAGATCTGAGAATTAATAGTAGTTTTTGTTTGTGTGTGCGTGCATGTACACATGCATGCATCTGCATGTGTGTGTGTGTATATAAGCATGCACTTGCATGTGTGTGTGTACATGAGCATGCACCTGTGTATGTGCATGAGTATGCACCTGTATGTGTGTGCGTGTAAATGAGTATGCATCTGCATGTGTGTTTGTGTGTACATGACCATGTACCTGCATGTGTGTGTCTGTAAATGAGTATGCACCTGCATGTGTGTGTGTCCATGAGCATGCACCTGTGTGTGTGTACATGAGCAAGCACCTGTATGTGTGTGTATACATGAGCATGCACCTGTGTGTGTGTGTGTGTGTGTGTGTGTGTGTGTGTGTGTGTGTTATTACCCAAAATTTTCACTGTATATATTTCTCTTGGCTTGGAATGAATTTCTTAACTTTTCTAGGCTTCAGAATTTTCTCTGTAGATTTTTACTCTTCTTATAGATTTATCCATGAGTGGAATTGCTGGATTGTTTAACAAATGTACTTAAGCTTCTGAAGAACGTGTAGATTTTTCCAAATTATTTAACCCCATTTTGTCTTCCCACTAATGATGGATGATGGCTATGGTTTATCTACACCTCACCAAAACACAGTATCTGAATTTCTTGCTCCAGTATCCAAGTGGGAAGGAAATAGTATCTCACTATGGTTTGTGTTTACATGCATTTCCCTGATTATTTCTGAAATTAATCTTATAAGCTTCTGATTGGTTTTCGAGATGCTAGACTAGCACAATTATGTTGAGCATTCATAACCAGAAGACTGAGTGAAAAATGAACAAAGAAAGTCATAGGAAAAGTCCAGCCAATGGGGAAAATGTGACTAGCAGAGTCTGGACAACGCAGGGAGCTGTGTGTCCCTGCAAAGTTCAAATTGAGTGTAAGCATTTGGTCTCTCTAGACCTGAGCTTCTGCTTCCAGATGGCTGCTGTCCATCAGTGGTCACCACATTAATGGACTGTGCCCAGTCCAACACCTCCATCCTTTCTCCAAGGATTTGTTTGTCTAATGGTTCTTGACTAACACGACACAGAGACTCACATCTCTTTTGAAAGGATATCCATTTTTCATGACCTCAGTGTCTGTCTCATGTGGCATTTTACTTTATCAAATGGATTGTGTGAAAACCGAGTCTGAGAACAAAAAGCAAGTCTGAGAAAATTGTGTCACCTTGCAAGGTTTTGAAGTATATCATTTTGAATAAATAATATATCAGTGAAAGCAAATGATAGGACTAGGCATACTGAGAGTATGTGTTCTTGTTGGCCTTGTTTGAATAACTAGCCCAAATCTCAGCTACCACTGGAATTCCCAGTGAAGATAACTACTTTTTGAAACATGCTTGTCTGCAGTCAGGATCTGATGATCCATTTTGGTCCTTGTCTTGAAATTGACTTTTGCTTTGTTGCTGCTTTTTGGCTAAGTCCCATCATGATCCATGTTGTTAGAATCAAGAAGAGATATGAAAGAAAAGGGCCATTGATTTATGTGAAGTTGTGTGTATTTTGTTTGCAGCATTGCAGTTCCTATGCATGCTGCCTTGTGGGAGTTGGTGAACTGATCGAGTGGTCAGGTACTTCCAGTGAGAGGAAATAAGTAAATAATACTTCCTTTCTCACATACCCATCAGATAAACTCAAATTCCTATTTGTATCCAAAGCCCTTGGTTAACTCCATATGATCTGCTTTATTCTCATCTTTTGATGTTTAACCACTTGATGACTTGTGTATTTATGACTCAGACATCTCCAAAGCAAGAAAGGCAATGGGAAATGTGGAGATCAATAAGCCGGGTTTATAAAACGAAATGTGCACTACCATCTTCCCTGGGCACACTAGAGACCTGTAATGCTTGTCTGGCCCAAAGTCCTGAGACTTTGGATAGAAATAAGAGTGGGAGCCCCTAGTTAAGTCTCAATGTCCAAAGGCCTGAACATCTGGGATTCTGACTTCCATGCACAGGGCAAACTGAGTACTTCAGAGTGATTCAGAGTGCTTGGTCTTTCCTTTGCCTTTTCGTTCTATGGAAGCCCTCCATGGTTGAGATGATTCTTGGATTCACTGGTGAGGGTGGATATTCTTCAGGCTAGTGAATCACATACCAATCTTTCCCAGAAGCACTCTTTATACACAGAATTAATAGCACAGGCATAGCCAGAAATAATCTTTACTGGCTGTTAATCCAGATAATAGTGTGTATTACATTTTTATTTTATTCTTTGACAACCTCCTTTGTGTGTATATTGAGTTTGGGACATTTTCATCTCTTATTACATCTCTGTCTCTGCCTCTTCTCTGACAACCTTTTTTCTCAACTATCCCTCTTTTATTTTCCTCTCTCTCTTTCTTTTAAGCTCATAGCTCTTCATTTTGGGGTGGGTCCTAGTAAGCTTTTCAGTGAGTGATGGGTCTAGTAAGCTCTTCAGTGAGGGGTGGAGCCAAGAAAGCTCTTCAATGAAGGGTTGGGGCCTAATAAGCTCTTCAGTGAGGGGTGGGGCCTAGTAAGCTCTTCAGCGAGGGGTGGGTCTTCATAAGTTCCTCCCACATGCATGGTAGATGCAATGGTATAATGCCCTGAAGACAGTTTTGTAGCAGGTCTCCCCAACCTCTGGCTTTTATAGTCTTTCAATTGTCTCTTCTACACTGTTCTCTGAGTCTTGCGGTGGGAGAGTGGGATAGAGATGCTCCATTTAGAGCAAGGATTCCACAGTCATTAATTCTCCATGCTTTGTGAATTTTTGAGTTTCTGTATTAACCACTGGCCCCTGTGAAACAGAGCATCTCTGATAAAGGTTTATAGAAGCACCAACCTCAGAATATGGCCAGAAATGGCACCCAAACACTTTCTGACCTCTTTTGCTCATACTTTAAATTTACTTATTTTTCCATCTAATTTTCTTTTATTGAAAATAGATTTGTTCCTCATACAATATAGTCTGATTATGGTTGCCCATCTCCTAACTCCTCCATCATTCCTTCCCACATCCTCTTGCTTCTGGATCCACACCCTTTCTGTCTCTCTTTAGAAAATAAACAGGCATCTAAGGAATAATAATAAAATTAGATAAAACAAAAACAAGCAGGTCAGATTAGGACTAAATAAACTAAAAGAAGAAAGAGAGCCAAAGGAAAACCATGAGAAACATAAACACAGAGACACATTTGTTCACACACATATGAACCCCATGAAATCTCAAAGCTGGAAACCATGACATATACTTAACAAACATGTAAGGTTAGGAAAAGAAAGTCTTGACACAATATTTGAGACAAAGTATTGGTAAAGATACTGTTGATTTTGTTTTGTGTTGTCCATCTTCTTCTGGACACATGGCCTACCCTTAAAGTGATTTGTGTCTTCGGTGAGACTCTGTTGGAGAAAACTAATTTTTAATGCTAATTCTTCAAGATTCAGATCAGTAATCTTTCCTATGAAGACTTCTCTAGCATTTTCTATTCCTCTTTTCCTGAGCATACCTCCCCCTCAACTCTATCTGTTATACCTTGCACAAAAATAAGCCTTTTCCCTTATATTTGCTGAATACCCACTATGTTGTATATTGCCCTAGGCTTCAAAACAATTGTAACATATCCTATTCCATCCTTAGCTTTCTTGATGTAGCAGAAGAGAAGGAAAAATGTACAGAAAATTGACAGGTAATATAAAATCTTTGGAACTGAGGGATCCACTGGGATGTGGTAGCAGATCAGTCATAGAGGGCAGATACGATTGTTGGCTTTTGAGTTAATTGATGCCTGGGAGTCTCAAAGGATGGGTAAGAGCTGAATAGGAGGAGATGGCAGAATAGCAGACTTCTATCAAAAGCAGAAAGTAAAGATAATCCTTGTTGGCAAGAGAAAGGGTGGACAATTTAGGAGGTCGTGAGTTGCTAAGGTGATTGTAGAACAAATTGTGCATGCACAGAGAAGGATCCCCTTGGTGTGAGCGGAATCTTGAGGGGTAGCCTATTCTCTGTCCAGAACAATTCTCCCTTGCTCCCTTTGTCTCTCAGGAAAAGGGATTCTGTTTCCTTTGGGTTTATATTTCAGTGCTTAATGCAGGATGTTTTTTTGGCAGGCATTCTAAAACTGCTTGATGAATGAGTGAGTGAATGAATGAATGAATTAATGAACCAGAGACTAGCAACAATGGACTGGGATCACACATTGGTTGTAAACCATCTATGAAGAAGAGAAACAAGGAGTTCCACAAAGCATTTGGTTCACTTTGAAAGAGGATGTTAATTTCATTTTTTTTTACCCCACCATTTCATCCAGTTTATTACCATATATTTCCTCAAAAGAAGGTCTGGCTAATATCAAAACAAAGCAGACAGCTCTGGTTTTAATTACCTCTCTCAAGGCCATGCTGGCTAGGCAAATGCTGCCTGGATCCCACTTGAACCATGATCAGAAACATGCTGTCTGCTTCCCTTGTAAGCCCTGACTGGTGTGCATGAAGCTTATATTGATAAGGGTTGAGTTGGGGGCTTTATCTTTTAATAGGGGAGATAAGATTCCAATGCCTCCACCCTCCACTATCTGTGTGCTGACGGTGGGAACAGTCACCAAAGTGATGTGCAGGAGGCAGTGGCGGGGCCCTGGGTTAACCTCAGAGAAACACAAATATGAGTGGGTGGAGAGGTTGCTTTCCATGAGAATCTGTCTCCTTCTATTTCACAGCCTGGCCCACACTATTAGGCCCTTTGCCAGGAAGCAGAGCTTTGGATTATTTTTCCATTGGTCAGAGGAAGTTTTCTCTTCTCTTCTCTCTCTCTCTCTCACTCTCTCTTGCTCTCTCTCCTTATGAATGGAGGGAAAACCTTTCATTTTAACAGAGAACTTTTGGAATTTCATTTTAGTAAAATGAAAGGGGACTCAGATTCCCAGGACATATTAGAGGAAAGGTCAGAGTCTGAGCCATCGAAGGTGCTGAAACCTTGCACACATGGCAGCTGTGTGTCTCTTGATGTAAACACACCTTTCTGAGCCTAGGTTTTCTTGAAGAGTATATGATATGTATTTACTTCAGGTAAAATAAATATATTTCAGTATCTTTTTTTTTATTTACCTGAGAAGGTAAATAAAATGAACTGTATATAGATAAAATAGAAGTATTCAGTAGAAACTCAGTATATCTTATTTTTCTTCATATGCCTTTGAACTTAGACAAAGAGTCATCCCATCCTCCCACGTTTTCTGTATATTTGGGGATAAAGTTGTGAGTACAATTCTAAGATGCCCAAGCGAAAGCTTTACATATACAATGCCACATCCCACCCATTGATCTCATTCCCCCCACAGACCAAATATTTATTAAGTGTATACTTGTGCCTGAAGCTGCCTGACACTGCAGTTTACAGTTGGATCAGAGATGCGTGCTGACATCTATCCTTGGGAAACTTACCTCTTAATACAGCCAAAGAACATTATACACAAGGCTAGTAAATACTATCAAGGAGAGAGAGAGAGAGAGAGAGAGAGAGAGAGAGAGAGAGAGAGAGAGAGAGACTGCACTTGCACATGTACATATAATAAGACATTTTGGGAGGAAGATAAAAACAAGGACTAGAGGTAGAAAACATGATTGTTAATTTATTAATTATTTTGGGTCACGTAGGGAAAAAAATCTATATTTTCTTATAGGCTATGGCTTGGCCAAAACCAAAGTTTGGATTTCATAGAAAGCTAGTTATTTTCCTTCTTAATACAGCTCAAATGTTGCTGCCTGTCTGTTTCTGGGTCAAGTTATTTCTCCTGGCTATAATTTTATTATCTAATGGAGAAATAAAATTCATATTTCCAGACTAAACTGAAATCTGTTTCCTTACTATGAACAATCCCTCCTCTCTGTGACATACCATAGACACAAGAGACAAGATAATGTAGGACTCAGTAAAAGAAATTAACATTTTAAATTTTGAAGTTAATTTCTTTAAGACATATGCCACCAAGCTTCAAACTGGCCTGGTCTTGGGACCAATCTACCATTACTTGTCAGTCAATTCTTCCTGTCCCCATCTTCTCCAGATTCTGTTTGCATCAGGACCAACAAGCAAGAACTTCTGCAGAAAGGGAAGACTGACGCTGGCCAGTTTTCCTTATAATCAGGTCCACTACTAGAAGTCAAAGAACCCCATGTTCTGAGAAACAGGAGTACCTGTGATTAATGCTTTGCACGTCAGTGGGATTGATGAGGACACAAACGGTTATGAAAGGAAGACATGATGAACCTTGGCTGTTACAGTGTGGATGCCAAGGTTCTCTTTCTGTCAGAGAGAGCTGTGGCAGTGGGAACAACACTCATTGTGTGCCAGCATGATGCTGAACCAAAGGACCCACAACAGGAAAGCAAGAAACAACCAAACAGCAATGCCATCATTTTGTGAAATCATTCATGTTTCTGTTTTAATCTTCTCATATTCATGTGCTGACTTAGAATGTTCTGATGTGACCGATGCTGTAGATAACACCCTACAAATATCCTTTAGTTGCTGCTCTGTGTGAGGGGAGGGAAACGACCTCTGAGATCTCTGGAGTCACTATTGGACCCAAAGCCACTCACAGAGGTAAGACCTTAAGAGTTAGTCTCAAAATACCTTAAAAACCAGTGAATCCAACGGAACAATGAAATCACAACTGGGAGCTTGGGGTGTTTGAGCTTTAGAGAGAAAGTCCAGCAGACTAGTGCTTTCTGGGAGCACACAGCTCATGGTTTTCAATCCTATTCATTTTAGATGTATCTCTCCCATGACCTGGTTTGTTTGCTCTAGACAAGAGATTGAGTCCAGCCAGAGTGAAGCAGAGCCTACACCCAGCCCCATGTCCGCTGTCTCCTATCACTGCTGGTCTTGTTTTTAGTCAATGTCAAGAAGAGCTCTCTTGATCTTTATATAATTTGTCAGGAAGGGAGTCAGGTTTTTTAAATTAATCAATTAATTGATTAATTAATTAATTTTTTTTTTTTACCTTGGAGGCAGCACCAAAGGGCACCCAGAGCCCTGCACAACTGCTTGCTCATAGTGTTTTCTTTGCCTCTTGTCCCCATCGCCAAATCAAATGGAAACTCTCTGGCAAAGATAAAAACATATGTTTTTTTTTCTCTCCACTGACCTCCCCCCCCCCCCCGTTTCTTTTATCAGGGAAAACAGTGGAAAACCAGGCACCTGAAATTATCACCCTCCTCACATCAACTATCTCAGGAACAAGGGCAGTGAAAGAATACAAATCGAGCCAGCCTTCTCCTCACTTAGGCCTCGGGACAAGCAGACTGGATGGTGCGCTGGCTGCTCCTCTTTGGTGACAGGAACTGGGCAGTTGAAAGACTTCAGCCTCATCACAAGTGAAGGAAGAATTGAAGCCATGCTCTGGTGGTCATTTCCAAATCAAGCTGGATTTTGTTTGACTATGAACTTAAAGGAAGGGGAAGTGAGCGCCACCCCAGCGTTGGCAACAGGGTGTTGTTTTCCAGAACCAGGTCTGATTAACTTCCGGGAACTTCCAGGAACTCAGGCCAGTCACATTTTCTAAGTCGCCCTTGGGTACTTGTGGTCCCGGATTTCCTTGGCCAAATGACCAACGGTGCATTTCTAGGGCTTCCCCGGGCTTCTTTCTAGGGTGTGTGCCTTGTGGGTGGGGGTGGGGGATGTAAATCTTATACAGCTCTTAGGCTTCAAGCGTGACCAGGGTCTTTACTTTGCAGGCTGAGAATTTTGTGTCATTTTGGACCTTAGAGCTTGTCATGAAGGCAGATAACACAGGACATATATTAGTTGATATATAGTTGTGTGACGTTAAATTTTTACCCAAGGCCCCCATGTGTTAATGGAGACCCTGGAGAGAAGATACATTTGTAACTTTGGGCTGATGAGTGAAGTCAGAAAGAATCAATTCAGGAGTCCTTTCTTCTGCACACACTTGACTTTTGAATGTTTTAGTTACTTATAACCAAGCAAGGTCCAAAACTATTGGGTGAAAACTTCAGGAAGTAAACAATGAGTTCATATATTTTAAAAAAAAATTTCTATCACCGCCGATTGCTGTTATTGTCCTATTTTATTATTAGTTATTATTCTTAGTATGCCTAATTTATAAATTAAACTTTCTCCATATGGAGGTGCAAGAAAATAGAGTATACCACCCAGAGGGGTAGTAATTTCAACATACGCCTCATAGATAAGGTTTTCTACTTGATCTAGCTCAACTTTGGGAAGTTATAGAGAACAGGAAGGAAGTCTGCTGGAGTGGAAAGTACCTGAGATTTGGAGAAAAAGAGATCTGAATTCCAGAAATGTTTATTAGGCATTTGTAGTGTATATGCCTTGGGACTAGATGCTAAGGTAGGAAAAAAAAAAAAAAAACAGGCAAAAATCTACAGAAAACTTGCAGTGGGGAAATAGATAGTCATGCAGAAAAGACAATACAGTGTGTTCTAAGAGGCTTCGGCCAGTATATTCTACCAAAGGTTCACAAAGGTTCCACAGAGGTGATTTCACATGGGTCTCTCAGCTGTGATCTGTAGAGGTTCACTATGGCGAACAAAGGGGCCCTCAGGAGAAGGAAGTGTGCCTCCAGGTGGAGGAGTGAGAGCTAACCTTCATATGATAAACGTTGTTACCTGATTGTTTAGGGACTTTGGAGTAAATTACTTAATCTTCCTTAATCCCAATTTCCTCTTCTTTATAATGGCGGTCATAACATAGTAATTAGGAGCCAGTGCTTTGGAAATACATATTTTAAACACTAAAGCTCCACATTTAGACCCCACTAAATCCCAGCCAGGGACAACCCTGCTGACTTTGGCATGGGACTTTGGGTGTCTCCCGGGGGCCCTGAGAATTAACAGTCACATCTGGCTTAAGACAAAAAATAGGAACACTGAGTTCAGGGTGGGCCAGCCCAGGAATGGCTGTGTGGGTTGGTGTAAGGAAGAGGATCAGAAAACAAAGGGCTGCTGGCCCTTCAGAGCCTTTCTACTGCCCAGAGGCAAAACTTAGTCTGTGGCCTGAGATTTCGCTATTGAAATGATGCGATCATCTGGGGCTGGCTGGGGTCAGGCTTCTTTGGTTCCCTTAGCAGAGCCACCATCTACCACCATCTGCATAAGGGAGCCTGTGACTGCCAGTTCTTAGATTAGCACGGGAGTGACTGATTAGTATGCAACCTGAGGACAAAGAGTGTGTCTTATGTAACTCAAGTCTCTGGAACCTGGCATGGGTAATGAGCCTGGTATCTGTGTGTCAAGTGGATGAGTTATGGGAAGGGTCACTCCTCCAGGCTCGACAGGGTACGCTCCTTTCCCTGTTCACTTAGAGGGACAAAGTGTTTTGTGTGCTCTGGGCAGCTCTCCACGCCTGTGGCTGTCCAGATTTAATTGTGGAGTGCCAGTCCCAGTCAAGACACATCAACAACAGTGCATCGTACTCAGGGTCATCTCCTTCGGGGCAGACCCCCTTGTTCCCCCCGGATATTGACAGCTTCTGTTTCGCATCTGTTTTTACTTCTGCTCGGGTCTTCTGGGTCACTGCCTTGGCCCAGGGTTCTCCCCTTTCACCTTGTTCCCACTCCGGGTCAGGGCAGAGAGACCTCCTTTCTTTTTTCCCACCCCCATTCCGGGCCTCACTCTGAAGCTTGCTCCTGCCCCTGCCGAGCTTCCACCAGCCTGGCTTGCTCTTGTCATTCTCAAGTGACAATTGACCACTCACGTGTGCTTATCCTGACCTCTGGGTCTTGGAATGTTAGTGCACACATGTAGCAAAAGAACTTAACCTGCTAGATCCATTAGCTCTTCACATTGGCAGAGATGGGAGAAGCTTCCTGGCATTCACACTGTCAGCTGCAGATTCTCCCCATGGTCAACTCTGCTCTCCAAACCCAACTATTTGGGTCAGAGTTGATGGGACAGTTTGGATTGTTTATAGCAAAAAGAGATAGAATGCAATTTTCTTCCTCTTCTTTCCTGAAAAGCCTCTTTTTGAGAGCAAAGCAACCTTCATCCCAAGGAACTCCTATTAAACAACAGCAGCAACAACAGGAAAAAAAAATGTTGTGAATGCATAGTGGTGCTCACCTTTAGACACAGGAAGCAGATCTCTTGGTCTGCATAGTGGACCCTGGGCCAGCCAGAAGTCAGTATCGGAAAACAACAATAAAATTCACGACAAAGAAGTACTGAGTAGATAGGTCAGGGACTTTCCTGTGATCCTATTAGGGGTCATTAAGGAAGAATTTCAGGAGTGAAGGATGCAGACTTTCATTTTAGAAGTAATGCATACGAGACCCTAGCACACATGAAAGAGATGATTACAAGCTAAAGTGTGAAACATAGGAACACTGCCACGGAAGACCAGAAGTGAGGGGTGGCAGTTGCACAGACTTGAGGAGGCTGTTTAGAGGAGATGGCGTTCGGTCTGGCCAGCAACAATGGAAGGATTGTGTTAGTGTATGCCTGCCTTTCTGTCCTCAGCATCTAGTCTCACAGATGACTCAAATTTTAAGAGGGAGGGGTGAGTGGGAAATGTGAATGGGGAAGGAGTGGGGTTTGCTTGTGACTCATAAGACAGGCAAGACAAGCAGGAAGGCTGGGGCTTTAAACAGGGAAAGTATCCAGTTTGTGGATGCTCATCTTGTCTGCTGTAGCCGGCAGGGCCTGTCAGGGCTGAACTCGGATCACTTTTCACTGTTTAAGCTGTTTTTATCATTCCGGAGCCTATGGGAAAATATTGCCAGTATCACAGAGATCAAAACCACGGAACTGTAGATAAGAAGGGCAGGGTATTGCTGCAGGTAAGCAGTAAGGGTCACTGAGATAGGTCTCTGGTTCCCAGTGAAGCTAAACAGTTCCAATATTCACACCAGAACTCAAATCCAAACAAGGCTATAAAATGAGAGGGAGGGGCAGTGGGAAAGGAGCTGTGTGCCTGCCTGATGTTCACAAGTGCAGCTGGGCCAGCAGGGCAGTCGGTGTGGCAGTCAGTCAGTGTGGCAGACAGGGCAGACCTGTCTCAGTATTATTGTGATTCCTCTAGTATTTGTGAAAGTCTGTGGAGAATTCGTCCCTCCGTGTGAGGTCTATTACGTTATCAACACCAGACTATATCTATTATCTCATGAGCTGTATTTGTTTATAGCATGAACTTTATTGTTCATTATGTACTAGGCACGTGCATTATTATGATATATGCCCATTATGCATATGGGAAAGATGCATATAATTATGTATGTGTATGGATATATATATGGTTCACTGTGTGTTCCTGGACCCTGCTCTTCTGGACCATGTCTTTGTTCAAAAGCAACTAACAAAGAGGTAAGGAAATAACCTCTCATAATACCCATGCCTGCTCATGACAGTCTGTAACTTCAATTCCAAGGAATCTGACCCCCTCTTCTGGTCTCTTCAGGCACAAGATGCACACATGGTACACATACGCATATCCAAGCAAATACTCATACACATAAAAAAGAACCTTTAAAAAAGGAAGGATGAGGATAGAACGGAATGCAGACACTTGTGCATGAGGCATAAGGAGTGTAAGAGCATCAAACACTGCATTTCCCTGTAAAATTGAACTTTGTCCTAAACTAGAAGTAAGGTTGAGATTAAACAAAGAAACAAAACTCAGAGTACCATGATGCCATGACCAGGTCTCTCTCTCTCTCACTCTCTCTCTTGTTTTGTTTTTTGAGACAGGGTTTCTCTGTGTACCCTTGGCTGTCCTGGAACTCACTCTGTAGACCAGGCTGGCCTTGAACTCAGAAATCTGCCTGCCTCTGCCTCCCAAGTGCTGGGATTAAAGGCGTGCGCCACCATTGCCCAGCACATGATCAGTTATCTTAGTTAGGGTTTTACTGCTGGGAACAGACACCATGACTAAGGCAACTCTTCTAAGGACATTTAATTGGGTCTGACTTACAGGTTCAGAGCTTCAGTCCATTATCATCATGGCACGAGCATGGCAACATCCAGGCGGCCATGGTGCAGAAGGAGCTGAAAGTTCTACAGCTTCATCTGAAGGCTGCTAGAAAAAGACTGGCTCTCATGTAGCTAGGGACGGGTCACATTGCCCACCCCAACAGTGCCACACTTTCTCCAACAAGGCCATACCTCCTAATAGTGCCACTATCTGGGCCAAGCATATCCAAACCACCATACCATGGTTGAGCTACTTTCAAGAACTACGTCAAGACTTACTTCTCAGAGTAAGTCTGAGTACCCTGAAGCAGAAGTACCATGCTATGGAGAGAATGGTTCAAGCCTGCAGTAGAAGAATCATTGCTGTTGAACTAGTGGGTCCACAGAGTGAGAAGCAAGGAGGTGAAGAGGTAGGTTGGGTAGCAGGGAAGCCTTTAGATGTACAAAGTGGATATGGTTGTGCCTAGCCTTGTGTTAGCTTAGCCTCGTCGAGGCTGATGCAGTCGGATGATGCACTTGAGGCTAGCCTGGGATTTCATAGTGAAATTCTATCTTGATGTAAAGAGAGTATCTGGGTTTCAATCTAGCCCCCTCCTTCGAAGCAATGAGCTTGGATTAGTTAAACCCTATACACCTCAGTTTTCTCTCTATAAAGTAAAGACTCTAAGGTCTCTGGTGTTCTTAAATTTGATCATTACACAAATCTGACATTCTGAAATACATGGAGGGAGAAAACTAGAAGCATTTAGCTCTATGTCCTTTGAGAAACTGTGATTAGGTAATGAGTGGACTGAGTGGAGGGGGAGCTGTGGAGCACGGATGGAACAGGAATTCACATTCTAAAATGAGAATTGGGAGGGACCAAAGAAATACAGACCTATTTGCTGACTGACAAGCAAGTCTGAGTCCTGGATCCTTCTCTAAGGGGCTCTGCTTTATGTGGCAGGGAGCTGGTTTCCTGGTTTGTTTTTCACACAAGTGACAGGTATGTCTCTCAATATCCATTCTGTGTGTGCACGGCACCTATGGGCAGCACATTTACGCAGTGCTTTGAGGCACAGAAAGATATTGTTTCTAACTTTTCTGCATGAGTTACTATCTGTTTAGTGAGACGCAGTGTGCCATGTGTGTATGTAAAGTTGTCAAACAATAGAGCCTCAGGTTTCCAGTCTAGAATGTTTTGTGTTTGTTTGTGTAGCAAATGCCTTTTTGGGTAAGTTTCTGGTCTTTTACCTTTGGTGCTTCTGCTCTTTCAGGTGTGGCAGAATATTGATATGATGTCCAGGTCATGGGAAAGTCAAAATCTGTCTGATGGACTCAGTTCTTTGTTATTAGACGCGTTCTCACGACCGGCCAGGAAGAACACCACAGACCAGAATCTTCTGCGGCAAAGCTTTATTCTTACATCTTCAGGAACAGAGTGCAAGAAGCAAGAGAGCAAGAAGCAAGAGAGAGAGAAAAGCAAGAGAGAGAGAAAACGAAACCCCGTCCCTTTTTAAGGAGAATTCTCCTTCGCCTCGGACGTGTCACTCCTTGATTGGCTGCAGCCCATCGGCCGAGTTGACGTCACGGGGAAGGCAGAGCACAAGTAGTCATAAGATACCCTTGGCACATGCGCAGATTATTTGTTTACCACTTAGAACACAGCTGTCAGCGCCATCTTGTAACGGCGAATGTGGGCGCGGCTCCCAACATCTCCCCCTATCCTTTTAATAAGAGCAAATAGGCCACCCATATTAATGAGAGTGGAGATAGAGGTCAAATCCCCAGTGTGTAGGTAAAGGAGCCATGTACAGGATTAGCTCTTAGGCTCACAGGCTTTTACCCAGAGCAACCCTGACCTGCTCCCGTGTCGTTTTGCCTGGGGGAAGGGAACTAGGACACTGAACCTTCATGAAAGATGACATGTCTCCCTAGAATAGGCTCATATATGCCGCAGAGCCTTTCCATTGCAGTGCTTAGCCTTGCAACTCTCTCGGGCTGCTGAAGCACACTCACTCTATCCCGTGCAATGAGACTAGCCTCGTGGGATATAAGAGCTGAGTGGCCAGCGACCTATTGCCTAAGCATAGATAACCATATATCAGGGGGAGCTCCATGTTCTAGTCCTGCAAGCGCCTGGGCAATAACCACCTTGTCTCTCCTAGTTTAGGCCTTAAGCTTACAGACCAATCAAAGAAGCAACACTAATCCACAGCAAAGTGTATCTCCAAATAATATTAATCCCACCCATTTTTTAAAGAAAGAAAATGCTGAGGAGATCCAATTGGGTAATCCTTTGGTCAGCGACAGGTCCAAGCGCGTGGAGTTGACCTGAAGTCTCAATTCCCGAAGGATCTGTTCAAATTCAGCCATCCAATTCTGTAACATATACTGAAAAAGACTTTTTGACAAATTAGCTGTCCTAGTAAATTTAACATACTGAATGGAAATAACACACAATCCCGGAAACTTTTGTTCACATCCCTGCTGAGTTATTTGTCATAATACATCTAGTTGTATCTGGACAAGATCTATGAGTTGATTAACCAGCATGAGACCTCTCTGTATCTTGACATTAGCTGAGGCCTGTTCATCTATGACTGTAGTCACTGAGGCTGACAAAGTGTTAATGGTGTCAGTCGTCTGGACCTGTCCAGACAGAGCCAAGGCTGTCTGAATCAAGGCTAAACCCAGTTCCTAGTTAGTGGTAAAAAAGCAGGAGAATACTTGAGCATTATACATCACCGTCATTGGGAGTGGAAATGTCGACATTATCCCCCAACGCTGCTCTCTTTTTATTATTGACGCCCTGGACATCACCAAGACGAGGGACATTAGTATTCCCTTGGTCAGTCTGGATTTTTCGGGTGAGTCTTTCTGGTAACCAAAATGGGTTGTCTTCATTCTGTGGGAAAACACAGATAGCTCCCCTGGATCTTATCAAAATAGGATCCGGGCCATACCATTTATTATCAAGGACATTTTTCCATTTAACCATCTCATTGGGCCTATCTGGCTCTGTACAATGACGTTCAGCCGCAGTATGGCCATGAGCATCAATATTTAAAAAATTGAGTGTAAAGAGTGCCAAAGACACCGACACTCTTGGTGCTCGGGGTACAGTCTCCTCAAAATTTCCCCTCTTCTGTTTTATAAGATAGGTTTTGAGGGTGCGATGCGCACGCTCAACAATACCCTGTCCTTGAGGGTTGTATGGAAGTCCAGTCAGGTGGGTTACGTCCATCTGACGGCAGAACTGTTGGAATTTTTGAGACGTATAAGCTGGTCCATTATCAGTCTTAAGGAGTCTGGGTTTCCCCCAAGCACTCCATGCCTCAAGACAATGTTGAATCACATGTGAGGCTTTTTCTCCGGTTAACGGAGAAGCAAACATGATGCCAGAACATGTGTCAATGGACACATGGAGATATTGAAGTTTTCCAAAGGAAGAAACATGTGTAACATCCATTTGCCAGACCTGTAGAGGTCGAATACCGCGTGGGTTAATTCCCACATGAGGAACTGGCAAGAACTCACAGCAGCTTTGACATTGAGTAACAATGTCACGGGCTTCTTTTCTTGTCAAGGAGAAACGACTGCGTAATGTTTCAGCCGTCACATGAAAATTGTTATGAAAATTTCTTGCAGCCTCTACCGGGGATGATAGGGCAGCAGCCACCACTTTAGTGGCCTTATCTGCCAAATCATTTCCCAGAGCCATGGGGCCAGGTAGGCCTGAGTGGGCTCTAACATGAGTAATATAAACAGGAGATCTTCTAGATAACAAAACTAATTGTATCTGCTGAAAAATATTGGCAACTCTACTGGAAGGCTTAATCACTCCAGCCACTTCTAAAAGATTTACTGCATTAACCACATAACAGGAATCTGACACAATATTAAGGGGTTTTAAAAAGGTTTTTAAAACTTCTAAGACCACTAAACATTCTACCACTTGAGGTGAATTTTCATTATACTGTTTGGATACCACTTTACCATTAGCCACATAGGCACCTATGCCAGTTTTTGATCCATCAGTATATACCACAATCCCATTTTTAAGTGGGTTTCTTACTGTTATTTGTGGAAACACAACAGATTGATTTTGGGCAAACTGTAAGATTGGATGTTTTGGATAATGGTTATCTATTTTTCCTGAAAAGGAGGTAACTAAAACTGCCCAATCATTAGATGTGGCTGCCAAGGTTTGAACCTGTGCAGCGGTATAAGGTACAATTAAAAGATATGGACTTTGCCCAAAGTGGGTGATTGCTGCTTTTAGGCCTTTAAGGGCAAGCTGTGCAATTGCATCAGGATACCAATCTATTATTTTAGCTGGGGATACGTTTGGATGGATCCACAACAATGGCCCATTCTGCCACAAAACTGCAGTTGGCAATTGTGCTGTCTTAAAGACACACAAACTGAAAGGCTGCGAATCCTCAATACGTTGTAATTGTGCATTCTGTAAGGCCTTTTCCACTTTTTGTAAGGCCTGGTTAGCAGCTAGAGTAAGAGTCCTAGGGGAGGAGATATGAGGATCTCCTTCTAAAATACTAAACAAAGGCCTTAACTCAGCGGAAGGAATCTTTAAAAAAGGTCTGAGCCAATTAATATCTCCCAACAGCTTTTGAAAATCATTTAAGGTATGGAGGTGATCTCTTCTTATCTCTACCTTTTGGGGCACAATCTTATCTGGGGACACCACAGAGCCCAAGAATTGTCCTGTATCAGAAATTTGGACCTTTTCTGTGGCTATCTGTAAACCCCACTGACTTAAAGTTTTAAGTAGAAAAGGATATGCCTTTTGTAGCATGGTAAGGTCTTTATGGCACAGGAGGATGTCATCCATGTAAAGGAGCAAAATTAAAGAGGGGAATTGTTCCCTCACTGGCAAAAGAGCTTCTTGTACATAAAGTTGACACATAGTAGGACTATTGGACATTCCCTGTGGTAAGACCTTCCATTGATACCTCTTATCAGGTTCCATGTGATTAATAGAGGGGATGGTAAAGGCAAATCTGGGCCTATCTCTTGGACACAAAGGTATAGAAAAGAAACAATCTTTAATATCTATAATAATTAAATTCCAGCCACGTGGTAAGGCGGAAAGTACAGGGAGACCCCTCTGTACTGGGCCAAATAAGTTCATTTGCTCATTAATGGCTCTGAGGTCATGGAGCAGTCTCCACTTTCCTGACTTTTTCTTAATTACAAAAATTGGAGTATTCCAAGGTGAGGTAGATGGCTCAATATGGCCTAGTTTTAATTGTTCCTCTACCAGTTGAATCACAGCTTCTAGTTTTTCAGAGGATAGGTGCCATTGAGGAACCCACACTGGGTCCCCTGTTTTCCATGGTATGGGTCGTGCTGCCCCAATGGCCGCTAAGGAAAACCCAGACCCTGTCTGTCTTGGTTTCCATTAGGTGAGATGGGCTCTATCCTTCCCTGTTCTTGATGTCCTAACCCTTTTCCTTCTTTATAACCCATCTTTGCCATGATATTTTTTGCTTTAGCTGAATACCCTCCTGATGGGGCGTTTTCATTGGACAAAATAAGGCCCAAATGCTGCATAATATCCCTTCCCCAGAGGTTAACCGGGAGTGGGAGCACATAAGGTATGAATTTCCCTTGCTGTCCTTCAGAGGATTCCCACGTCAAGGCAATGGAGCTTATAGTGGGACATGATTGATATCCTAGGCCCTGTAATGAATGAGATGACTCTGTGGTGGGCCATGCTTTGGGCCACCAATGTGTAGAAATTATACTTTTATCTGCTCCGGTATCAAGGATGCCTTCAAACTCTTTTCCGTTGATCTTAAGGCGGAGCTTAGGTCTATCATTTAAAGATACAACCAAATAGGCAGAATCATTTCCTGAGGAGCCCATTTTCTTTATCTCAGGTCCTGCAGATTTCTCCCTGGTATTATCAGGGAGGAGCAGCAGCTGAGCTATCCTATCTCCTTTACTAATAGAAAAAACGCCTTTAGGGCTTGAGCACAGGACCTGTATTTCAGGGGAATGTTGACAATCCATAACTCCAGGGTGGACTACTAAGCCCTGCAAGGTGAGTGAACCCCGGCCGAGAATAAGGCCCATGGTTCCCGGGGGCAAGGATGGTATAGGCTCCACCGGCACCGGCTGAATACTCATTTGAGGCATTAGTAGGAAGTCGGAGGCGGCACGCAGGTCCACCCTTGTGGGTCTTCCTGGGTCGCCTCTCTGACTGCTTCCTGGGTCCTGACAAACCGGTTCCCATATCTTTGAGGGCCCTGGGACCGAGGGCCCGATGACCCGTTTTTTGGCACATCAGTTGATTGACTATCAGGTGGGGGAAGGACTCTGCCCTTTATATCCCTCACAGAGCGACACTGGTCAGCTCTATGATAACCCTTGCCACACTTAGAGCAAAGAGTGAGAGTCCCTCCCTGTTTATCTGGAGCTCTGCAATCTTTCTTAAAATGCCCAGGCTTTCCGCAGTTAAAACATGTCCTCTGATCATTTCTGCTCATGGAGCGGTTTTGGGATTGAAGGATGGCAGCCGCTAAACCTGCATTGCTGAGAGGTCCCCCAAGCTCTCGACAGACCCTGAGCCAGTCTTGTAAGCCTTTGTTCTTTCTTGGGGCTATGGCCGCTCGGCACTCCTTTGTGGCTTGCTCATAGATTAGCTGTTCTATCAGAGGCGCAGCTTGCTCTGACTCTCCAAAAATACGCTCTGCTGCCTCTGTCATTCTGGCCACAAAATCTGAGAAGGATTCCTGAGGTCCCTGGATTATCTTTGTTAACTGACCAGTGGTTTCACCTGCTCGAGAGAGCGCCTTCCAGGCCCTAATAGCCGTGGAAGAAATCTGGGCATAAGCTCCCCAATGGTAGTTTGTCTGATCAGCAGAATAAGCTCCCTGACCCGTTAACAAGTCAAAAGTCCAATCTCTCTGCTCTGGAGTCAAAGCAGCTGCGTTTGCTCGGGCCTGCGCTTGTGCAGCTTCGTGCCAAAGCGCTCTCCATTCCATGTATTTGCCCATACTAGGGAGAGCGGCTTTTACAACCGTTTGCCAGTCAGCAGGAGTTAGTGTCATGCCAGCGAGCCTGTCTAACTGCACCAAGGTAAAATTAGCATTGGTTCCGTATTTACGAACCGACTCAGCAATTTCTTTAATTTGTAAGTATTCTACCGGAGCGTGGACACGCCCACCCTCGGCTCCTTCAAAGACCGGAAATGCCTGTTGTATTTTCCTTTGTTCCTCTCTGGGAATGAATGAGTCTGCGCACTGCCTCTCTGCGCACTGCCTCTCTGCGCATTGCTGACGCACTACGCAGGGCGGGGACTCCGCATAGGGCGGACCTTGAAGCCGACTGCCCTGAGGCCAATCAGCAAACTGGCCTTCGCCAGCCGCTTTTGGCTTTTTTCTTGACCAATTAGCTGGCTGGTAATGGGCTGCTTCTTCCTCCCAGTCTGTTTCCTCAGAGGAGAATTCTTCATCTGCTTCAGAACTACTAAGAGCTGGCTCCCCGAGCCCATCCAGCGATGAGCACAGGCTCCTTTTCCTAGAGACCTCCGCTAATTGATCTTTCTTCTTTTCCCTTTTTCCTCTTTTTCTTCTAATCTCTCTCCAGGTATTCCTACCTAACCTTAACTTTTCCTCGGGTTCAAGACCCTTGGAAAGGCCTGTATACTTATTTTGTGTACCATATTTCCTCTTTGTTCCTACTCTCTCTCCCCGCTTTACTTCTGATAGCTTGTCCTGAATTTCCTCTAGAATTTTCAGCCCTATCTTAATCACTTGATAACATGTGAAAAGGAACAAAAGGGCTCCTAACACCAGAAAAAATTCAAGGCCAAACATATTCCACTTTACTTCTGATAGACTGTCTTGAATTTCGTTAGAAAGTTCAAGGCCAGGCTTACCTCGTAAAGCTGTACTCACTGGTACTCTCGTTCCCCAGCTGAAAAGTTCTGAATTCATACAGTTGAATCCTTCTTAACAGTCTGCTTTACGGGAACCTTTATCACCGTCGTTCCCCAGCTGATGAGTTCTGAATTCGGCAGTTGAATCCTTCTCAACAGTCTGTGTTACGGGAACCTTTATAAACGTGATCCGCAGTTCTGGTTCTGAAATGAAGGATCTTCCTTGCGCCAGTCCCGAGTTTTTTTCTCGTCCCGGAATTCGGCACCAATTGTTATTAGACGCGTTCTCACGACCGGCCAGGAAGAACACCACAGACCAGAATCTTCTGCGGCAAAGCTTTATTCTTACATCTTCAGGAACAGAGTGCAAGAAGCAAGAGAGCAAGAAGCAAGAGAGAGAGAAAAGCAAGAGAGAGAGAAAACGAAACCCCGTCCCTTTTTAAGGAGAATTCTCCTTCGCCTCGGACGTGTCACTCCTTGATTGGCTGCAGCCCATCGGCCGAGTTGACGTCACGGGGAAGGCAGAGCACAAGTAGTCATAAGATACCCTTGGCACATGCGCAGATTATTTGTTTACCACTTAGAACACAGCTGTCAGCGCCATCTTGTAACGGCGAATGTGGGCGCGGCTCCCAACAGTTCTTGGTGTTCTGTTCCATGACGAGGGGTAGCTGGCTGAAATGAAGGCCACTGAAGCAGGCTTTGTCGTTTTCTATGCCCTGGCCTATGGCTAAGTCTATGGTCCTCCCTCTCTGTTCTGATAGTGGTATTCTTTAGTTAGAGGTCAGCAATCCCCATTACTCTACTTCCCGTCTGTTTTCCAAAGACCTGTATATGAGGCTTGGGTTTCTTGCATCCCACAAACATTCTGCAGAGTCAGCACCCAGCCTCTCTCCTCTCTCTCTCTCTCTCTCTCTCTCTCTCTCTCTCTCTCTCTCCCTCTCTCTCTCTCTCCTTCCCTGCTTTCCTTTCCCTCTGTTCCTACTTCTTTCTCTTGAGCCAGTTTAGAAGTAGCCCTGATCGGATTGTCAATCTTCTTAACCACGTTCTTGACCTTCACTCCATCTTGGGATCCATAAAAAACCAGTCTCTCATGAAACAGGAAGTAGGTCGGCAGCTTCTGTGCGTTTGGAGTCTGTCCTGCCTATGCAGGTATTTCATCCAGGCCCCTAATGTGCCGTTCAAAGTTCAATTCCAGAGGTTGTGAGTGAGGACTGAACTTCCTTTGAAGATTATTTTTGGTTTTTTTTGAAACTATATGAATATGTGTGTATCTATGTAGGTGTGTTGTACATGAGTGCAGGTTCCCATGGAAGCCAGAGGAGGGAAAGGAAATAGTTAGATGTTTTCTAATATGACTGCTGGAACTAATCTTGGGGCTTCTATAAGAGTGGTAAATTCTCTTAACAGCTGATCCATCTCTTCAAGACCAATTGCAAATTATTTATCTTTCATCCCTTTCTTTCCTAAACACAGAAAGGACATGAGACTACTGTGAGTTTTGTTTGTTTATTTTAAAATTATTTATTTATTTGCCTTTTTTCTTTCCTAAACACCTTTCCTAGAACACAATTTGTGCATCTTCAACTTCACTTAATAATTTGTGTCGTTCAAGCAATGATGTAGCAATAGGACCCTTTGGATGCGAAGACTTCTCTTCTGTTAAAGCTTAGTCAGCATTCAGGTTTGTTGCTTTGAGAATGACTCATCAATTCTTTCTGAGTGTCAAACACAGACTTTCTCTCTTTTACTTAACCTTCTTACTATCAAAATCCTAGCCCTCTTATGGGAATTTTTTTTAAAAAGTGAATGAGTAGTTAATAAAATTTTGTGTGTAATTGTGTGTGTGTGTGTGTGTATGCATGCACACATGGGTGTTTTCCAGCTTACAATATCAAAATTAGGTGGGCTAAGCAGTAGACATTTATTTTCTTACACTTCTAGCATCTAGAAGTCAAAGGTCAAGATATTAGGGAGATTGGTTTCTAACCTGGACTGTGGGTCCCCTTGGCTTTCGATGATTGTGCTCTCGCTGCCTTGTTCTGCATACACATCTGCCATCTGTGTGTTCACATTTCCTTTTCTTTGATATTGGATTAGGTTCCACCTAAGTGACTTCATTTTAATTTAATTGATTGTTTAAAGATCTTATCTTCAAACACTATGGTGTAGTAGGGGTCAGGGCTTCAACATATGAATATTAGAAGACATGATTTGGTTTACAATATATATTATTAATATTTGTGTTAGGAATGACTCAGAAGCGGGAGGATCAGAATTTGTATGTTGTACAGACACACACCATTCCCCCTGCACCCATGTACCACCTTCTCACCACACTACATACCACAGACAGACACACAAGCACACACATGCATGTACACACACACATGCACATACCACACATATTTAGCTTACAATGCTTATAATATTTGGAAAAAAGACAATGGAGGTAATTAAATATATTCAGAATCTAGGTAGATATATTCAAAGTCATATAGATATTAAGAAAAAGAATTTTCATATGTGTTTCAGTGCGCCTGTGTATATGTCAACAATAATAGAACAAAATAAATAGTGTGTACATCTCTATCTTTGAGAGAAATGGCAAGTAAACTTTTCTAGACAGTTAATTTATAAAGAAATTCTAGTAATATAAATGATGCCAGAGCTTCCAAGATCTTGTTAAAATAGTCATGAGTGAAATATAAAGTGGTTCAATGACTTACACAATGTCCATAAAAAATATCCAAAGTCAGTAACTACAGGAGATTTTACACTGAAGTTAAGTCTCTAGAATAAAGATGGATACCTGAATAAGTAAAGCCAAATACCAGCCACAGCAAGGATTTCTTGAAAGAAAGACTAATCATGGGTAAATGAAAGGAAACATGCCAGTGGACTGTAAAATCCATGTTCTACTAGGATGCTTTACTTTAGTCTTGAGACAAAGTCTTACTACATAGTATAGAGTAACTAGGCTCAAACACATGGTCCTCCTACCTTAGCCTCCCAATTCAGGGATTGCAGAATATAACACTGTGCCCTGAATTTCAGAAATTACTGATTGATTGAGACGGGGTCTCATTATATTGTCCAGTTTGGTCTTAATGCTTAGGATCACGTGGTTTCCCATTTCAGTTTCCTGGTAGCTGACACTACTGGCTTTCTTCATAGAGCCTGGCTTCCATTAGCCTCTTACTTATTTATTTTTGGAGTAAACTGTCTTATTAAACATTAATAGTGATATTTTAAGGAAGTTATTATTATTCTTTTCTCTAATTTTGAGAAAAAATGAGATTCATGGAGCTTAAAATACATTACTACGGGTTACTCAGTACTTAAGGAGACCTGGGAATAAAATCTGAAAGTTTCATCTTGAGACTTTTTTCTTCATAATATACTATACTGGTGAGATCCCCTCCCCCTTAATTCCTCGCTGGGAAGAGACCTTTAGAGCAGGCCTTACGTTTTATGTATTCTTTGCCTATTTCCTAGCAGACTGCATGGAACCTGGTATATTGCTGATGCTAAATGAGTACTAAAACAGCAATTGAATTAATAGTTATCCAAAAGATATAATAGACCCCATTTGTAATGGTATCTAGCACCATAAAGGAAAAAAGTTATGCTTAAATAAATACATGGTGAAAAGATTCTACAAAATTCAATTTGAAGGAGTATATTTTAAGAGAAAGATTGAGTTGCTTTATGAAAAACAACACAGAAAACACTGAAGCAATTCTATACTCAGTCGAACTATCATTGGATTGTTTTGGTAAAGGACTTTTTCCCATTTATTTTGTGCATATGCATGAGACATATGTGTATATGTTTTCACATGAGTGTCGCATGTGTGGGAGTCCATGTGGGTGCATGCACAGGTAAAGGCCTGAGGTTGGCATATATTGGATTTCTCTCCAGTTCAGTTATTGAAGTAGGATCTCTGGCTGAATCCTAAACTCAATCATTTGCCTAGACTGGCTCCCCAGCTTGTTTTAGCAGTCCCCTGCGTCCCCTTCCTGAATGTTGAGATTTCAGAGCTGTCATGAGCAATGTGAAACCCACCTCCTCATGCTTGTTTGGCAAGTACTTTACCTACTGAGCCATCTTCCTAGCCCCTCACTTACTTTTAGGGACTTAGAAAATTCCTTCTATTCCTACTCATTTTGGGGAGGCTCTTGAAGAAGTGCCTGCCTAAAAGGCATGGGATAGAATGTAACTGACTTCTACAGAGATGCTCATTAGAACTGTAACGTTAACTTGGGCAGGTCACCTATGTTTTAAGTTGTCAATGTTTGGTGGGATGCATAGCTCTTATGTTGACTTTTTTTTTTTTGCATAGATTTAGTTACTTCTGTATGAAACTATCATCTACATGTATAATAATGCTCAGAAGAATAAAAGACATGTCTCTCATGAGTTTTTTTTTTTTTAAGGATTTCACTAGAGAGCCCTTAGGAAAATTTCCCTTAGGCCTCATAGTCAAACGTAGACAACACACCTCCTCTTAACCAATCAGCAGCAACAGGAAAGACAACATTACCATTACAACAGGACAAGCAGAGGGGTTGAATGCTGCAGCAATTTCAGAACTTGGTGACAGGACAGGGGACGATGTGATGTAGCAGAGCAGGCGAGCCATGTGAACACCAATCCTGGAAAGGAGTGAGGTCCAAAGGAACACTGCACATTCCTCAGGGGACAGCCCTCCACTGAGCAGGACAAGGTGGCAGTCTGGGAAAAGCCTAGATAAGGATGCAAAGAAGGTGAGTTATGGCACAAATGTTATATTATAATTAGAAGAACGAATTAAAGAAAATAAATGTAATCTAAGGAAATACCACGTGTTTCCTCATATCCAGGTCCCTATCTAAAACATATATATGCATATATGTAGATCAGTGTAAATGTAGGCAAAGTCCAAATATGTAGAGAGGAGACCAGGACAGGGTAGTATTAGTTGATGAGGATGGATGATGTGTTGGTTCAAAGAAACAGGAGCTGTGCGAGAGCACAGAAAGATCCCCAACTCCAGTTTCAACTGCCTCAGAGTTCTCCCACTCCACCTACCATGCACTTATGAATTAAAGTAGCAAGAACCATTTTTTTTTTTTTGCATTCAAAACAAATCCAACACATGGTATTCTTAGGAACAGTGGTTGTGAAAGCTAGCCTTTCTTTTTAATTTCAAAAAACATTAGCACAATAGTGATCAGATATGACTGGCCCCTGAATACATATGTGGTTTTGATCTAATTAGGAAAAAAAGTGATTAAATTTTTTTCATAAGGGAGGGTTTCCATTACCTGAAATTTTTCTCTTTTTCCACTCTGTTTACAACTATATCAAATTATTGTGGTGTTATTTAAAGTATAATTCACATTACTATAGACAAAGTAAAGTATGACTTACAAGAAAAGAATTTGGGGGATATGAAAATTACTATAACAGGAAAATTCTGGCTGGCTCCATTGTGTACACTAATAGATATTCTGGGTTGCCTTTCAATTTTTGTCCTCAGTTAAAAGGTGAAAGCTGGTTATCAGATAAGATGTAACTGCCATCAACTTTGTCAGTGTGGAAGTGCCTATGCACCTCTCTGAGATGTAGCATGTAGGGGGAGGGACATAAACCTGTATGGTGCTATACTGATCTTGCAGGATGGCCAGTGGAGGAATCAAAAGCACTGTCTTTAGTTGATAGAAAAAAATCAATAAATATGAAATATAAAATAAAAGATTATAAATAAGGGACCTAATTTTTAGTACCAAGATGCTGGGTTTAGAATGAGATTATATGGCCTAAGTCTTAATCCATCATACAGAGAATTTTAAAAATAATGCAGCTGGGCGTGGTGGCGCATACCTTTAATCCCAGCACTTGGGAGGCAGAGGCAGGTGGATTTCTGAGTTTGAGGCCAGCCTGGTCTACAAACTGAGTTCCAGGACAGCCAGGGCTACATAAACCCTGTCTTGAAAAACCAAAAAAAAAAAAAAAAAAAAAAAAAAAAGCATGAAATGAACAAAATAAGAGCAAGCTACGGTACAAAGCATAAATACCCCCAAAGAGTTGTGTTTGCTTTGGAGAAGGGCAGAGGCTAAGCTTTTATTGGCAAGGGGTGGGGCTACTAATTTCAATGCGTTTTCATTATTCCTTATCTCAAACATGTGATACAAACCACTTGCTAATTAGAAAGACATTGCAAACATGATTCCTATTTACCTTCTGTCTTCCTGATGTAGCTACATTTTGTAGTATGCATTTTCTCCATACAGCTGTGTTACAAGCACTCTCCCTGATAGTGCACAGCCTTTATGACTGTTTATTTAAAGGGCTATAAAATATTAGGGACCTTTATTTCTGGCACTCATACTACTTCTTGGGATCACTCTGTGAATAACTGAAAAGCAGTTGCTGATGTTTGGGGCAACAAATTATGGACACATAATAAAAGTTGTGGGTTTTTCCTCTGGAAAGAACTAATTCTTGTCCAGTGCCTCATTAGCACTGTGCATTAACCAAGTTCAAAGCACATGGCAAAGCTCTGTAGAGGTCCCGGCTCATGACAGCAGCCCTGGGTGGTGCACATGCACCCTGAGATCCTTGAGGCCTGAGGCTGCTCCTTCACAGCCTGGATAACATCAACCCAAGCCTCCCTTTGCACTGACACTGCCCTCAAGTTCATTGGAAATGGGGCTGCCAGAAAGACGAGGCTTCATTTGCAAAGCGAGAGCATGGTTTTAATTATCCTTTAGATCCATAAAAAGGACAGGGAGGGGGGTAGATTTATGAGTTTCAATTCTCTTCTTTGCCATTTATAAACCAGTATTTATCAGGTGTGGGGCACATGGCAGTTCTGGAGAGTGCCAGGCGGGGATCAAACGAAGAGCATAAACCCCTTCCCTTTCAACAGTCCTAATCTCCCGCTTCTATCTATACATGGCCACATTATCGGAGTGGCTCAGAACAGAGATTCATTCTGGCACATTGCTGTCTGAGGCATCAGGTGGATGTGAGAAGCCAGCTCCTGTGTGCTCAGTTGGCTTGCCTCCCTTTGATGCTTTCTTGAGAAGGACAGAGAAACAGCCATAGGTACTGGGGGGCTTTGCACTGCCATAGTGTTAGAGAGTGTTTCTTCCCAGGAAGGTGTTCTTGTTCTTTCCTATAGACTCCATAGGAATATAGACTATAGTAGAGAGGATCACACTGAGGGAAGGCTGGGGAGACAGCGACAGACAGTTTACTCCTTCATTCTTTTGGTGATGCTGAGTTTTGTGTTCATCTGCACATTACACTACCAGGTCAGAGTAGCTTCTAATGAAAATCTAGTATCTGATTACCTTTTTTAGACTGTGCTAGTGCTGATGTTAATTGGCAAGCAAGTCTTGTACATAATAGATTGATAGATAATGAAAACAATTTTATTGTTGAGCTTGGAAAAAGACTTATTTACTAGAGAGGTTTCAGGCTAACTCCAGTTTTGCCAAGAAAGTGTGATGTGGTATGACATGAAGTGATGTGATGTGAGTTGACATGACAGAGTGTGATGTTACATGATGTGATGTGTGATATGATGTGAAGTGACATGATGTGGCATGACATGGCGAAGCGTGTTATGATGTGAAGGTGTTGAAGCCCTAAGTCTGGCAGACTAACAGTTGAAAATAAGGCCCCTAGGGAAGTAATTAAGACTAATTAACATCTTGAAGGTGGAGACTCATCAAACCAGACTAGCACCCTTATGAGAAAAGACACCAAGTTAGCTTACTCCCTTCCTCCTGTCATGGAGAACTAAGAGAAAGAAACTAGCCTTTTTCCCAGCTGTGAAGACAGCTCTTATTTAAACTGCATCACTGGCATATTGTTCTCAGTCTATTCTTCAGAACCATGAGAAAATAAATGTTAGTCGTTTAAGCACAGCACATGGTTTTTCTGTCAGGGTAGTCAGGGTGAACTGATAGATGGGTGGGATCTCAAAAGGAATGAAAGAACATTTAAGATAGGGAGTGGGTTGGACTGCAAAAATCCCTGAAGCTAGCAGGAACGTTTCAAGGGTGAGAGATAGAAAGGATGTAGAGAGCATGGTACTGGAGATGTCCACCAGACCCTCGACTGCTGGGTGTGTCTTTCTGAGCACCATGAACATGCAGAGGGCAGACTCAGGAAATAGGAGAGCATTTGCTCCTAGGAAAGAATGCAGATTTTGCTTCCTTTCTCTGTTTCCATTTGAGAAGATGCTTTCCTCTCTTCCTCTTTATGCTGCTTAGAATATATCTACTTTGTGTTAGAGAAAGTATTACATTTGTAACACCGTAAAGGGCAGAGGCTACGAGGTTGTCTAGAATGCTAGTGCCATTGGAAGTAGGAGAGTCATTGTTGGTTTTACTCTCAGCAGAGGCTGACTTTCACCCAGCCTGAAACAAGAACTTGTGGAGTGATGCCCTGAAACCAGGATCCACGGGAACAGCTTGCTTGGGACATGGTTCTCAGTGTCAACCATGACCTGTGTCACTGCAGAACACATGGTCACTTGTTAGACTTCTCACCCTCCAAATAATGAAACCTTACACATCCCACAAAATTGCAAAACCTAATTATCTATTCAATATATTTAAATCCATTTCAGTACTCAGTGGTGGAAATTTGGGACTAGTAAGTAGATCTAGATTTCAAGGAATTTAGAGTCCGCTTGAAATGTCAAGTGAACTATGACAGTCACTAGTAAGTAAAAATAAAAGATTATTTGGTAGTTGATAGCATACAGACATTCTGCCAGGCTAGGAATCTTATCTACTGATTAACCTTGTAGAAATATAAATCTGACCATGCTTTTGTTGTCTACAGTTACTATTCTTTGCTCTATGGAACAAGAGCAACAACAACAACAAAATCCTACCTGTCTGTCTTTTTCTATGTACTCAGGTAATGCCCACAGCACGATCCATCACGTAGGTGCCACCCGGGCACACTAGTCTTTCCTGCTTATTGAAGATGCAAAGCAGTTTCTCGCCTCAGGTTTTTTTGTTTCCTATTAACACTTCCTGAAATTCTCTCCTCTAAGAGCCCCGTGATTCAAAAATAACTTCTCCCTTTTCTATCTCTCCACACATGATAATTCAGGCATTTCAATTCCAAAGAAACCTTGTTCATCCCCTAGTACCCAAGATCAAGATACATAGTCAGTGCCAAGGAAGTATTTATTGAAAAAAAAGATTGAAAATCCAGTTAAGTGGAGGCCCAAGTGTGTTAATAAATGTACATACCTAGATGATAAACATCAATTAATTAATTAATTTAAGCTTTCACAGTTGTTTTAGAATGTTTTAGATGGACCAGAGACAAATGAGAATATTCAACAGGTGTTAGGGCTTAGAAAAAAAAAATGGAACTTTGAGCACTTAGGAAGAAACAGTGGTTTGTCTTAATTTGTTGGATCTTACAACTCAACAACATCAAAATCAGACATTTTGAATACAAAATGAGGCAAGGACTTTTCTCTGTAGAAGTTTGTCAAATGCACCAGAAACACATGAAAAGACTCACAACAAATGTTAGGGTGGGTGGATTTAGAGAAGTGGAAACCCTTGTGCTCTGTTGGCAGCAAAGTAAAACTGAGGCTAAGATGTAGAAGACAAAATGGTAGTTACTCAAAACAATAAAATAAAATAAAATAAAATAAAATAGTTAGGTCACACAGCTCTCTGCTCCTAAGTATGGGCTCCAAAGAAAGTTAATTGCATCAATATTCAGAGTAGCTGAAAGGTGGAGGCATCCCAAGCACCCATCACCCATCATTGAACTATGAGTGAATAAGTAATACGTGGTTCACATACACACTCAAGCATCATTCAACCTCAAGAAGGAAGGAAATTGACTCATGGCGGAGTATGGATGCACTCTGAGGGCAGTATGTCAAGTGAACTATGACAGTCACTAGCAAGGAAGCACCATGTGATTCCACTGGAGTAACAGATTCATAGAAAGAGAAGACGGAACGGGAGTTTCCCAGGCCAAATGGAAGGTAGAAATGAGGCGCTGTGTAAAGGGACCAGAGTCTCAGCTTAGGAGGATAACATTTTTTTTTTTAATCTATGTGCTGGTGAGTTATACAACAACATGAGAGCATCTACTGTCACTGAAGTGTACATTTAAAATGTGTTAAGATGGTAAATGCATATCATATGTTTTGTGTAAGATCTTAAAACAAGAGGAATATCTTAGGATACCATCTGAGCTGTAATGTCTTAGGATAAGGGAAGAAGCATTTGAAAGGAGTCGTCAGTGATTGCATCAGAAAGCTTCAAACAACTGCCTCCTCCCAACCCCCCAAACTGCCTCCCCCAGCCCCCAAAACTGCTTCCTCCCAACCCCAAGCGTCAATCTTCCCCACTTTTTTGCTGGCCATCTTTCTTCTGTCATCTAGTTTCCTAAATGTTCTTCTCTGTCATCCAACTTGAGAATACAGAGAACCCAGAGAGGCCTTCACTGGTAGCTGTTAGCAAACAATGTTCTCATTAGGTGGAAATGGAAACGAATCTCAAGTGTTATGGGGGACTTCTGGAAGGAACGGTATTACAGTCAAAATGAGCAAAACTGTTACTTTTGCTGCTGTTTGTGCAGGATTTTCCAAAGCATTTTCTAGGCCAATGAACATGGTTGGTGTCCAAGAACAGGACAAAGCATATGGGAGCTTTGCAAACACTATAGAGCCCAGCTCGGCTTCCGTCCCTCTGTAGATTTCCATAGGCGCTTTTCACTAAGATGATTCTTAGCTTTGCTGCTTTTGCTGGGTTCCATTCTTTCTTGAGTTTCTGTGGGTGTGGCCCAGCACAGGAATTCCTTCTGGATTTAGGGCTGGGGACTTTTCAGCTCTTGGAAAGAAAGACCCTGAAATTTCCTCAAGAAATTCAACATGGTTTCTTTGTTTGTTTGTTTGTTTGTTTATTTTTGTTGTTGTTGTTGTTATAGCATAGACCATATGATCGGAGCATATAGGAGACACTGCCACCCGAAGGTTACTTTCCACCTTGCTAAAGGATTCAAATTCATGTCACTTCAGTACTACAAATCATGCTTTGAATTTTTCCAAGGTTCTGAAAGCACATGATGTGTGTCCATAATTTTCTTATTCAAAATCCAAAATTACATGATGTCTTTTATAACTTGAAATATTGTGAATCTTAAAATACAGTGTATGTTTTACATTACTATATTACACCCTGGTGGGACCTGGAGACATATCCTTTAGATAAATGCATCAATATTCGATTAATAGTCATAATGAATAGCAATGAAAAGTGAAATCTACTAAGTGAGCTTGTATTGATCTACATCAAAAAGTTTGGTTATTCATGAAAGCTATTTTTGAGTTTGAGAGCATTTTGGAGTTTGAAATGGTTGATAAAAGACAGGTTTAGTACTAATTGGACAGTGGTTTCTTGAATGCTACCTGGATTTTTTGGACAAAAGGAAGTCATCCTATTTCTCAATGATCTGACCTATGGAGGAACAGAAGAGAAGCTTTACAGAGAGGACCCTTAAGGGGAAAGGTAGGGAGTAATTACTCCTAAACCTACCATCCTTAAGCTAAGCAGTGTGCTGTTACCACCTGTCTGTATGACTTTCAGTGAATCCCACCCCCTTGGCATGGCAGGTTCCTCATCTCAGCAGAAGGGCTGGGCTTTCTTATGATCACTTAGTTCGAATCAAAGCAACCTTATCCACTAGCAGGTTAACTGCCACTGTTGTGTCTGATTGACAAGAAGCAAACTGGTTACTGATGTTAGTGTCTACAACATCAAGGGCAAGAGGAGCCCCTCCTGTCCTGTCTCACTCATGTTTCAGGACAGTGTTATCCTGAAAGACATCCGTGGGAAAGCATTTCCTTTGCTCATACAGACAAGGATGCTCATACAGACAAGGAGGCTTCACTCCAAGCATACCGAACTAGATATATAAACATCGCAAATGGAGTTCATTTAGATTAAGCCAGAATTGCAAACCCCAATGAAATACCAACAGAGGGATTGCCATGTGCTTTGAAGTCACTCAGATATATAACTTCCAAAAATATTTCTTTAAAAAAAAATCCAGACGTGAAACTTTACCCTTCTGTTTATTTTTGTTTTCAGAGTCTAAATATCTCTCAAACACTCAGTTCTGAACAAGCAGAAAAAACAGCAGGAGGAGTGTTTGAAAAAAAAAAATCAAGACTGAGTTTTAGTCACATAGACCTCAGCAAGAAGCAAAAATAAATCTTTCCAACACAACTCCTTGCCCACAATTCCCAGGCAGACTCTCCCTTCCCAAGTCCAGTTCTTCCCTGCCCTGCCTCCATTGGTGTTTTCAATGTCTCCCACATTAATCAGACTCCCAGGACTCTGCCTTCTTTTTCCTTCCATGAGAGCTACCTAGGAAAATAGGTATTGGAATAGAGACTCTGTTGATCTTTGCACTATCATAGTTTAGGGAAAATAGAACAGATATATCACCTCAAAGTTTAATTGGCCCAAGCTTTCCCTTCATCTGAGAGCAGGGATCCATCTGTTGCCACAGTTAGCTTGGAACAGGACTGTCAGCAATCTTAGATCCATGATCAGTACTGCTTTCTCCCAACCCCCCATGTGGCCATCCCAAATTAAAATCAGGCCATTTCCTATCTAGTTCGTTGTTGCCATAAAGCACGGAGTGAGACCGTCTCCACCATAATGTGTGTTTCATGTAGCTGAGGCCTAGCAAGTTCGGCACCTGAGAAAAATTAAGAGGAGAATTGAAAATCATATCCAGCTGGGGCGTTAGCATGTGTTAAACAGGGTTTGGATGTTAGAAAGTTCTAAGTGCGTGACTGGTACACCTCAGGGCAAGGCCCACTCTTCTCAGAGAATCTGTTCTTGCTTTCCTTTCTTCTCTCCTCTAATCAGTCCCATTCAGTTTTCAATTCTGTTTCTCACTTTGTGAAGTGCCAGACAAATTACTGGTATCCTCTATGAACCTCTGGTTTCATTTTTGGTTTCTGCATCCATCCACATCTTGAGAATATTTCAGGGAAAAGCTTACTTCAAACGTATTTAGTAGATTCTAGGCACAGAATTAAAGCTTCTAGATTGCCTCCTATGATTTCCATGACTCTCCATTCTCCGTGCCCAAGCCTTCTTCTGAAATGTGGAGATAATCCTACTGTCTTACTTTTATTGTTCTTGCAAAAGTTCTTTTTACTCTCTAGCTTCAACATGATAACTTCTGAACCATGGATGTGAGTAAAATGTAAGGATTACTGAGGCAGACTTTCTGATAGTGTGGCAAAACCATTACCTTTAGTGAACATTGTAACATAAAAACCTAAACACTTAAAAACTTTCTTCTTTGAGAATTATGTACATGTATATGCTGAAATAGGATCATATCTATCTACCTCAAGATTTCCCCAACACATCTCCCTTCAAACTTCATGTTATCTTCTTCTTTTAAAGATCCCATTCCCCACCGAATTCAGTTAGTGCTGTCCATGTGGGCACTAATTTTGGGCTATCGATTGGAGCATTAGCAATCTGCTAGTGGTCTTACCCACAAAGAAAATGATTCTGCCTCCACCCCCAGTAGCAAACAACTCCAGTAGATACCTCTACTTTATCGGTGGAACATCGTAAGCTCTTCCATTCACGTTGGAGTTTTGAGTGGCTTGTGCAGGTCTTGTACAGTAACCACCATAGTGACTGCCGTAGTTATGTCAGTTCCAGATGACAGCCTTTAACATTCTTCCCCATCCTCAGCTCTTAGAGTCTTTCTGTATTTACCCACCATGTTCCTTGAGCCTCAGTTTGTGTGTATGTATGTGTGTGTATGTATGTGTGTGTATGTATGTGTGTGTGTGTGTGGGGGGGTGTCCTACAGAAGAGTATGGTAAAATGAGTTTGTTTGCTTTGGAGTAGGCTGTTCACTGTGTCTCAGTTTGCATGGTACAGTGTAAAGACTTTGCCTTTTACATAGAGTACATCTTTCTCTGTATTTGCTCCAGAATTTTCATTCTCTAATAGTAATGGTTGCATTAGACTATTAGTCTTAAGTGTCAGATTGAGTTTGCTAGACAAGGCTTTGCTGGGATCTCCTTTAATGTGAGTTTCATCTGCGGTCAACAGAGGTTTCGTTTTAATGTATAGATAAGTCACTCTTTCCAAATGACACTCATTAATGAATGACTTCCTCCCCAGAGAGGAATGCTTGATGCTCACTGATCAGAAGCAAGCTCATGTATAGGAAGCATAAGAGAACGAACCCTTTGGTGTCTTAAGTGGAAACTAGGAAAGACACTGGATTTGCTGACCTCAGAGTGCTTGATTAAACAGCCAGTCATGACTTGTCCTTGCCATGTCTAGAGAGATGCATCAAACTGCCAGGTCTTAAACCAGCAGTATCAGTGTCAAAAGTAGCCAGCCGTGTTAGATGTGTGGGAAACAGATGAATTGTCTTGGATGGAGAAAGAAGTGGAAGTTATAAATGCTTTGCCCAGATGATTTTGTTACTAGCTAGGTCCACAATCATTATATCTTGTTTTAAGGGCAGCAACATCCCCTTTGGAAGAAATAAGTTTAAAGTGAACCCGAGTGCCTTGAATAAAAATATAAGTAGCCAGTCGATGATGTGTGAGTCCTAAGTGAAATGTCTGTTCACAGTGACCACATGCCCTGGAGACTGCAGGCTCCCATGTGGTCACAAGAACATACAACCCCCACAAGTCTGCTGAAGAGGCAGCAGCAAACAGGGGACAGTTGCAGTTACTTTAAGAAGGTCGTTCCCGAGGACATTAAAAATGATTGCTCTTTGAGGTGATTTTTTTTTTTCATTCCAAACTTTCTTGTGGACTTAACACAAAACTGAAACAATGCTTGCTTTTGTTCTGTCCCTTTAGAGAAAAAAATATTCATTCATATTCATTCAATATTTAATATATTGGTATATTAAAGTTTCTCAGCTGACAGAGGACACAAACACACACACACACACACACACACACACACACACACACAGAGAGAGAGAGAGAGAGAGAGAGAGAGAGAGAGAGAGAGACTTGGAGACTTGAGAGGCTATTTTCTCAATACTACCACAGACAGTTCCCAAGTAATATGATTCTTAATGTAGAGGAAACACTTTATCTGTCCCATACACATACAATGGATGGATTTGAGTGTTAGAACTAAATTCTCTTTAGAGAACCCTGATTGAAAGAGGCCTATTCAGATGTTTCCAGTGGAAATTCCATAAAAATAGCACCGAAAATGTTTAGTTTTTCCCTTCATTCATAGAATCAAGTATGGCTTTGAAAGCCCATTCATTGAAAACAAAATGAAGTTTTTTTGCTTTATTTTGAACAATGTAAGTAGTTAAAATGTTCTACATGTGAGACAAAATTAACTGTTTCAAAATAATTGTATAAATAAGCAGTTATATATCATAGTATAAACAACTCTTAATAAAGACAGGAGTAAACTAGAAATGTATATGGAACTCAGGTGACAAATTCATTATTATTTTTATTTAATCAAACACACTATATCATATGAAAATCTTACTGTTGACAAAATTTATAACTTTAAAAATAGGTTTAGTTGAAACAGTGAGCTTGATTTTAAATATAAGAAGAACAATAAATGTAAGAGGGCTATCTATGCTTTCTGCTGTTAATTGAATGCCACAAATGTTTCAGTTTCACATAAATTCATGTAAATGCCCCATGAAATGTATTTGTAAGTAAATTCTTTTCAGTCTCATTCAGCTAAGATGATTTGGAAATCTTTTATTAGTTTTCAATTACTGCTAGGTTAGCAGATTTAAGGTTTTAGAGAATTTAGAATATTACAGTCACCACAAAAGGGAAATTGTATGTAGAAAGATCTTTAAAATCCCGTTAAGCAGAGGAGAAGAACCGGAGTGGAATAGAAACCAGGAACACCTGCTCGCTGGAGCCCAGGAGCTAAAACAGAAACTGCTTTATTCTCAAACCCAGGGAAGCTTGAAACAGGCCAAACTTGGATAAGATTATTTTTATGAATTACATTTAAAATTAATTTATCTTAGTTGTCATAAAATATATTTTCAGTGTATTTTTCTCTCCCCCCAATCCTCTCAATTCCCTATCTGCTCATCTTCATGTTTGTTCTCTTTCTCAAGACAAAAGTAAAATTAAACTCTCCCCAAATAAAACAAAGCAAAACCCAAAAAGACAAAAACACCAACTGTAACAACACACACAGAGAGACAGACAGACAGACACAGACACAGATACAGACACAGACAGCAAAGGCAGGCAGACAGACAGACAGACAGACACACACACAGACACACACACACACACACACAGACACACACACGCAGAGGCCTTTTGGTATTGGCCAACTACTCTGAGCATGAGGCCTGCCCTAGAATACAGCTGATAAACCCAGTACCACGCCACTGAAGAAAACCAAATGACCCCCTCTGAGCAGATCCCTATTGCATATAGCTTTAGAGTGAGGGGTGTGCCTTGTGCTCACTTTCCCTCCCCCATGCGGGAGGTTTTTTTTCTGGCTGGAACTTATGTATAGGCTTTGTGGCTACTGTCAGACTCTCTGTAAGTTAATACGTGCATAGCCCTGTTGTGTCTGGAAGACACACTGGATCCTTAGAGTCATCTGCCTGGTAGGATCCTTTTGATGAAACTTTCATCTTGTATTTATTTTTCTTTTGTTTTCTGTCCTGAGGATCAAACCGTACTTGTAGTGGAATGTATTTATATTTCCTGCCAGAATGGAATAAAGTTGAGACAACTTACACACTCTTTTTTTTTTCTTTTGAATAGTTGTGTTTTGTGAAACACTTTAAAATTATAAGTAGGAACATGCTAGTTGAAGAGTTTTGCTTTATAAAAAATGCTTGTCAAGGAAAAATAATTTGAATGGAGATCAAAAGACAAAAACTTTAAATGTATCCAAGCTGAGTTATCTGCACATGCTTCACAAAGACCTAAGTTAAGCACATGCCTTTGTGGCAGAAATGTCTTTGACTTAACCTAAGAGTCTGCCATGCTAATGTTTCAGGGGACTGTAACTGTAATCTTACCCCCTCCCCTTGAACACTGGGGTTGCCTTTGGATTCATTGGTTCTCTGACATCTTTGCATACCAACCATTGTCATCCTAGCCTGAGAAAAACAATAAACAAAGAGACACATAACTAAACAGAGAAGTGATTTAACCCAACCTGAACACTAGGGATGTGTCCCATTTAAAGTCCTTGCTTACATTTGGAAGGAGAGAGATACAGGAAAATAGCTTTGGCAAATAAATGTGTGTAAAGTCTCTTATTATAAAGGTAATTATCACGAGTATTTTCATCAATCTTCATAACTAGATCTAGGAGACCTGAGTATTTTTATCCTGAAGTAGAAAGTGGTTTGGGATGGTGGTTCACTCCTGAACGTCAGACTTTTCACTACTCAGAGAGTAGTTCTGGTAGTCGAGAACTGAGGTATTTTCTGATACATGAATTTAAGACCTGTGTAGCAAGAGTTCCAGGGATTTATCTCGAAGGGCAGAGTCATGGGTAGAAAGGCATGCAAAGGAACTGTCCAGGGTGCTTAGAATCACATGGTGTAGCATGTTGTGGCATTGTGATCAGAAAGCCACGCTGTGTACCTATCTTCTATGCTGCCAGCATTTATACTATGTTAAATGCACTGTGAGCTATTCTGCCAATACCAACTGCACAGAATTCAACATGAGATCAAGTTGGGTTTCACTTTCTAACTCGCCAATAATTCAGCACACAACCTAACCTAGCCTCATACTCATGGCAATCATCCCATCTCATCCTCCCAAGTTCTGGAATTATGGGCACTCTGCTAAGCTTCTGCCTTCAAATCATTGCTTATCCTTAAACCAATCACTTCATTCATGATGTTCAGAGCATGATCTCACAGTAGCGTTTATGTATCTTTATTATCCTGACGAAGAGTCCTGCTTGATGTGCAAGTCACCGAAGATGTTTGATAAAGCTATAGAGTTTGGAGATGGAATTTGGGAAACTCACATTTGATTATGGTGCAAAAATAAGGAAAGGGGAAGAAGAAAACAGGAGTGGCAGATAAGAGAAGGTAGTTACAGCAAAGTCATCTTTAGTGGCTGGATCACGGTGCCTTGGAAAGAGTTTGTCAGTGTGTATATGCTTTTATACTAGCTGACCCAGCAACAGCTTGTACTCTCCAGTAGTTGCTACTGCATCTTACTCATAACTCATTGGGGGAATAGAAGTTACCTGAGAATGTGATGAGGTGAAGTTTGGTGAGAATTATAGGATCCTGAGTGAAGAGGGGACAAGCTTATTTTTGAAACTCTTGTTCAAAGCCTGGGTTCAGAGAATAATTTCTTGTGCTTTTTGCTCATACCTGAATCGTGTCTCACCACATTTCACTCTTATGCTTTCCATCCATGGATACTTTTTATGAGAATAATTGGATCTTTCCCAATCCATCTTCCCACTGACCATGGTCCACAGTTCTCTTTGCATTTATTTTAAATGTTCAAGATAGAATCCAGCCTGGTAACTATGATATTATCTAGATCCCTTTATTATGCCTTCTTCATTTTAGCACTGTGACAGATTCACCATGTTCACAGAGTTCTCCCACAGGATTCCATGTTGTGCCTGGTTTGCAGGGACATTCAAGAGGCTGGCATCACATTAAACATTGATATGTTCATTCTTTTTATTACTCAAGGCATCATTTCTTGGTCAGTTTTCTTTTGAGATAGGTCATCTTTCAAGATGCTCATCTAATCTTTATGCAAAGATTCTGGAAATTGGTGGAGGTGACATTTGAACTTAGCTATCCAAGACAGAGTAAAGGATGTATAGTCAACAGTATTTCAATTGGCTAAATTGTTGCTATCAATATCCAGGCTGGGTTATAGAATAGAGATATCAAGTGGCAGGTTCAGTGTGACAGTAGATACCTTTAGTCGCCTGTGATAACCAAAAGCACAAGGTAGCATGACCAAAATAATACTGATATAACACAGAAGATTACAATAAAATACGTTGTAAGATCTTCAGGGTTAGGATTTCAAGAGAAGGATTTCACTGTAGAGGTTTTAGAAAGAGAAATTACAAGATAACCTAGATACAGAGTCTTGGAAAATGATAATCAACAGGACAAACCCTTTAGCGTCATAGGAACCATAACTCTTTCCAGGCATATTGAGAGCCAGGTCACAGCACAACTGTGAGAGAGTAGGTAGGGGATCTTTTGAAACTCTTAGAGTTTGTGCTTACATTTCTCCTCAACCTTCTGTGAAGTTTCATACGAAAACCGGACTTTGGTTTTCTAGCTGACTCCCATAATGATTCACAAATCCTCAACACTGTGAATAAAGTTTGAATTATTACCCAACACATACAAATCAATAAATGTAACACAGCATAATTATCTCAATCGATGTAGAAATGGCCTTTGTAAAGAGCAAAATCCCTTTGTCATAAAAGCTCCATTGAAACCAGGGATAGAAAGACCATGATACAGTACCCTAAGGGCTACGCATGACAAAGTTATAGCTAACACAGCAAATGGAGAAAATTGAAAGCATTTCGCCTGAACCGGTTCTACTTATCCAGCACGGTGGTTGACATCTTAGCCGGAGGTGTAAGATAAGACTCAAAGGTAAAAGAAGATTGCAGGTGAGATGACCTTGAAGCTGAGAGATCGCCAAGAAGCAGAAATCCTCAAGACACATGGACCCACTCAGTAAACTAGCACAATACACAGCTGACATACAATCAGTAGCTTTCCCACATATCAACAACATAAAACCAAGAAAGAAATCAGAACACAGTGCCATTTGCAATAGTAAACAAACTACATAGGAATTAACCTAACCTAGGGAGTAAAAGGAATCTACCATGAACACTTAAAAATATACAAGGAAAAAAAAAACTGAGGAAGGCACTAGAAAATAAAAAAAAAGAAAACTCTCCCTCTTCACAAATAGACTGAATTAAAATTGTGAAAATGTTTACCTGAACGAAAACAACCTACCATTCAAAACCCCCACTTTACTGAAGTGCTTCACACAAAAAGTCTAAAAATTCACATGGGAGCACAAAAGATTCTGAATAGACAATGAAATTATGGGGAGATAGATAAAAATGACAGCAATATCACAATGCTGAATTCTAAATTATACTTACAAATATACTAAATATACTACCAAAATAGCATGGTACTGGCCTACAGATGAATGGCCCAGAAAAACAGGTCCCAGAAAGGAACTCTTACAGCTACAGGTGGCAGAGGGGCCCAAAATATTTCATGGAGGAATGAAAACCTCAGTAAATGGTGCTGGAGAAAATGGAGAGACACGTGTCAGAGATGCAAACTCAGGCCCGGCTCTCATTCCAACAAAGACTATTAAAAATGGACAAAAGACCTTAATGTTAGACATGAAACTGGAACTATTGAAAAAAAAAGGGGGGGGGAGACATTTTGAGATAGAGGCACAGGCAAGGACTTTTTGAAAGGCGCTCTGATTGCTCTGGAAACAACAGGAAGATTGACAAATAAAATTACGGAGAGTGAATGAAAGCTTCTACAGTGCAAAGGAAACAATCAGTCAGGTGAAGACTGCCTCAGAGGGGAAGAAACATTTGCTAGGTGCAGATCTTATCCAAGATTAACAGCTAGACTATACAAAATTTAAATGAACTAAACTATCCAAACAGCAAATGAGCTAATGAAAAGTGCAGTAACTCCTCACAATATGAAGTACAGATGGCCAATAAAAATATAAAAAATATTCAACGTCCTTAGCCATCAAGGAAGTATAAACTCAAGCTGCATTAGCAGTCCATCAAATCATAGGCATAAGGACTACCAACCAGGAAAATGGAATGAGAGCAAATGCTGGCAAACCTATTAGCAGAGAGGAACCCTATCCACTGCTGGTGGGAATGTGTGCTGCTATACCACTATGGAAATCAGCATGAAGATTCCTCAAAAGAAGAAAATATAAACTACACTGAGATGTATATATACCACTCCTAGGTCTACAGCTGAAGGAATCTATGCCAGCATACTACAGAGATGCCTGCACACAGTAATTCTAACAGAACTGTTTATAGTATTCAGTTATGGAATTAGCGTAGGTGTCTATCAATACACAAATGTATAATGTATATGTGTGTATGTATGCATATTATACATAATAGAGCTTTATGCAATCATAAAGGAGGATGGAATTGTGCTACCTGCAGGGAGATGGCTAGAACTGAAGATCCTATTAAACAAGTAGCCACGCCCAGAAAGGCAAATATCAGAGGTTTTCTTTTGTATGCAGAATCTATATTATATGTTATATCTAATATATAAATGAAATTACTTGTGTACCTATGACATTAAAGTAGGGTAGATTATCTTAAAGAAGAGGACTAGTGGAGTGGGGAGAAAGAAAAAGTGATGGTTTCAGGGTGAAGATGGCCAATGAACCTGACACACTTGAACACAAATCTCTTTATGAGTTCTATCACTGTGGTTGATAGATAAGTCGCAATACGATAAAAAAAATTGGAAAATCATATGTAAAGAACATATATTAGATCCTTGATTAGAAAATAAGAATGGGGCTGGAGAGATGGCTCAGAGGTTCAGAGCACTGACTGCTCTTCCAGAGGTTCTGAGTTCAATTCCCAGCAACCACATGGAGGCTCACAACCATCTGTAATGGGATCTGATGCCCTCTTCTGGTATGTATGAAGATAGCTACGGTGTACTCATATACATAAAATTAATGAATAAATCTTAAAAAGAAAGAAAGATAGTAAGAACAGAGGCCCAAAACATTAAAACCTTTATGCCATTTAAGAATACAATCATAACGTTAGGTTCTTCACTGGAGAGTTGACAGATGATTCCAATAACCCAAAAGATTGTGGCAAACAGTTATGTAAGTGTGATCACTCAGAGTTTTTCATTTAAGTATGGAAATGGAAAGTCCTAAGTGAACTGTGCAATGGCAATTCAGTTTAGAAACACACTTATTTAAAGCTTCCTTACAAGATCCATCCCATGGGCAAGCACCAATCCCTGACATTATTGTTGAAGCTATGTTGTGCTTCTAGAGAGGGGTCTAGCATGGCTGTCCTCTGACAGGAGTTACCAGCAGCTGACTGAGACAGGTACAGATATGCATAGACAAGCATTGGAAGGAGGAAGGTGATCTCTATGTCAGAGTTAGGGGAAGGATGGAAGGGGATGGCAGCGCCACAGGAAGACTAATGCTGTCAACTAACCCAGACACTTTGGAGCTTGCAGAGACTGAGCCACCAACCAAAGAGCATACATGGCTGAGGCCCTGACACATGTATAGCAGAGGACTGCCTTGTCTGGCCTCAGTGGGAGAGGATGAGAATAATCCTCTAATCCTCTGAAGAGACTTGATGCCACAGGGGTGGGGGTAGTGGTGGTTTCCATCCTCTCAGAGGAGAAGGAGACAGAGCATGGGGGTAAGGACTCTGCTTGAGGGTGAGAGGGCAACATTTGGAACTCCCAAATAAAAAAACTAAAAAGTAAAACAGAAAGGAAGAGAGAGAGAGAGAGAGAGAGAGAGAGAGAGAGAGAGAAGGGAGGGAAGAAAGGAAGGAAGGAAGGAAGGAAGAAAGAAAGAAAGAAAGAAAGAAAGAAAGAAAGAAAGAAAGAAAGGAAGGAAGGAAGGAAGGAAGGAAGAGAGAGAAAGAGAGAAAGAGAGAAGAAAGAAAGAAAGAAAGAAAGAAAGAAAGAAAGAAAGAAGAGCAAACTTCCTTATAGCCTTCCAAGGGCCACTGAGCTGTCATGCAAGGAGATGTCATAGCTTCCTTTGGTCAGGGACATCTCATTCTTTTCACCAAATGTATTAAACTCAGTTGTTTTCTGAATGAGTAGCAGAAGAGGAGGCAGAGAAGCAGAAATAGATGAAGCAAGGTGAGAATGCAGGTGTGGAGCTGGCGCGCGAACACAGCTTCACACTGTTTATATATCATTGCTACTCTTCAGCTGGGGGACTAGGTGATCTCCTAACCAAGAGCCTTTCAGTCCCACCCTCAACCTCCTCACGAAAACAGCACTGGGTTAGTCCGAACTTCTTGCAAACCTCATACAAATTGACATCAGATGCCTGTCCGGTCTTTCGATGGTGTGAGGCTTTGAAAACCAGGTGTAGCCCTTTCCTGCTGTGTCCTTGTTCCGTAAAGTAGCATCCTCTAGCACCCACTTCCCATTTCCTGCTGTTGGCCAGTGTGGACTTAAGTAGGAAACAGGGTGAACATGTGAGTTGCTTTCTGGTAACTGTAGCCAATTCAGGACAGGCTTTTCGCCCTTCTTGACGGAGTGACTTACCCTGAGGGCCTGTGTAAACACATGTGTTCACACGTATGATGGATTCTTTAATCCAACCCCCAACCCAGCTTGTTCAGGGAGGAAGACAGTGACACAGGGGTCATTCTTTTCAAATATCTGATCTCCACTATACCGTCACATCAAAAGAAGACAGGGTTCACTGTGGTCTGTACTTAGAAGCACATCAAGGGGCCAGTTTGTTTACGCTGTGGATGTTGAGCAGAAAGTGTGAATTTCTCCTATTTCAACACCTGATGAGATGGCTCCATGGGTTAAGGCACTTGCTGCCATGCCTGGTGACTTGATTTTAGTATTCCCCACCCACATGGTGGAAGGACAGAACCAACTCCTGATAGTGGTTCTCTAACCTCTGCATGTGTACTGTGGTTTATGCCTCCCCCTCCCACCACCACACTGCAAAAAAAATATTTTTTAAATATAACTAGAATGTGTTCTTTGGACTTTGTGTTGTTGTGACAAAATGCCAAACATATTTAATTTGGTGTAGGAAAGATTTATTTTATTCACAGTTTCAGAGCTTTTCACCTACTGTGGCCGGGAGGGCATTGTAGAGTAGCTGGCTCATCTCCTCATGCCAAGAAACAGAATGGAACTGTCATAGGAAGAGGGTGGGGTGAGATGTAATCTCCAAGGACAAACCCTTAGTGATATACATTGTCCAACCAGACCACATCTTCCAAGGTCTCACCACCCTCCCTGTGGCCTATTTAGATTCAGAGTCTATATGTGTAGTAAAGCATCCATTACCCCAGGGTACTCACAGACATACCCAGACTCCTGCTTTACTCACCTCCTATATGCTTCTCCATCCACTTATTTTGACAGTTGTGGTTGGCTGTAATTCAGAAAGCATGTAGTTATTTTTTCAAGATTAACTAATAGTGATGCTTTGGAAGAACATGAATATTTTTAAGAGTTCCAGATGACAACTGCACACTCACATTTATGCAGAGAGACCGAGGGAAAACTTTGCATGTTATTTTAGGGGGTAGCTTGTTTTATGAAGCTAACACATGGTCCCTTTTGTGTGTGTCCATAAGAAATCCTGCATTGGCATATCCTGGATACTATACATGCTGATAACATTTGCAAAATGGGAGCATTCTCATGTACCAACACATTTTTTACTAGAGACTAGATAGATGCTGGTTCCAACTTTCCTAACAAGCCAGCAAAGTAGACATCTACCTCTCTTCCATGACAGACTGTTGAGAAGAGAGAGGATAGCAGACTAGGCAGAGAAAATGTCTCCTGGTATGTTAGAGAAATAAACTCGTGTCAAATTATTCAGGACTTTGTCCAGTTATCCTAGAATTCCAGGCAATTTTCTCATGTTTTTATATCATGCTCTTTGGTTGTTTACCTCTGATGGAGCTTACATCATAGACTCCTATGCAGATTAAATAATGGAAGTCCTGCCAAGATTTTGGATTATTGACCCATGAGTGGAGTGCACTAGCTGAATTTGGTTTTAAGGGCTGGTATGGTTTAAATCTGAGCTTGTATGTTTACTAAAAGAAGTCCTGATGGCAGCCGGGAGAGTTTCAGCCATATCTCGAGGGTCTCCAAAACCTTTGTCCTTCAGTGACTCAAACTCTACTATTTTTCCAAACCTCATTATGTATGTATGTGATGTAGACAACAGAACAATAATAACTAATACCAACCCTACCTTCTTTAGATGCTTACATAAAACAACCACTGCATTTAGTAAATAGTGAGACACTATTATTTGTAAGAAATCGATGAATCTAATTCACAGAAAAGGACTTTATCTCCATTGATGTTAAGTTTTAGAAGGGTACGTACCATCTTTGGTGATGCAATCACTATCATGATTCTAAAATAAAAAAATATATATATATACAGAATTTGGGTGACTTTTAACTGTATACTTCATAAACTTCACTAACATTTGACTTAGGTAGAAAGAAAAAGAAAACCACAAAATATTTTTAATTCAAGCAATGTTTGGGAGTCATGTTTTTGTTTATCTGAAAACCGAGAGAACAGGGGAGTAGCCAGTAAGTTCATTATGTTGGCACAGAAACTTACACTTTTTACAAAACACCAAGTTCAGTGTCCTCAGCTGGAATGCGTGATTTTGGTTACTTTTTGAAAGGTCATTCTATTTCGGGGAGTAATATTTCTGCAATGCTAAGAATCACAGGCCAAAAGGGGAGAGAGGGCAAGGCTCACAGAATAGATTACAGCCTTATCTGGGATCCCTTAGGGAAACTTAGACATCAGAGTTTCGTCTCAACCTCAGGACTAAAGATGAGACTTCCATTCTAGCAAACAATTATGATGCTGCAAGAGACTCGTTTAATCAAAGTTACTTCCATCCTGTTCACAGAATCCAACTCCCTACACTCAGGTCTTCTCCCTGTCAGCTTAGGTCCATCAGGTGTTTCGAAAGTAATTCAAAGCCAAATATGGTGGCTCATGCCCATGACGTTTGGAAAATAAAAGCAGGGAGATCCACAGTTCAAAACCAGCTTAGTCTTCATGACCTTATATCAAAAAGCCCGAAAAGAAACTGAAAAATAATAATAAATAACATGAACAACAATGATAAGAATAATAAATTCATAGTATGGCATCAAAAAGATACCTGGCAGACTAGGTAAGTACTCAGACCTCTAACATGAAAGACATGGTTTCTACTCTCAAACTGTTCCCACGAGTTGGGGGAGAGGTCTGCCAAGATCCCATCTCGAGCAATATCTGTTTAAAGAATGAATCTGTGGTACTTAAAGTTCAGGAAGTATAGGAGGAAGTTGCTAGGAAATGATCTGCTCTTATGATGAGTGGTGATCAGAGAAGAATCCCCAAAGATGTGTTATAAAAGCAATTTGGTCAGAAATATTAGAATTTAGGGTGATAAGGAAGGAAGAATAATTTGAAGAACCCCAAAGCTTTATTGAAAGCTTTACGTATGTAGGAGGAAAAGGAAGGCAGGACAGATACGCTGGGGTTCAGGGTGTTTAGTACATTTCAGGGGAAACTCAGATACGTTCAAATACTTAGCTCTGTTTCAGTGTTCCTTCAGTGTTGAGCCCCATTTTGGTCCTGGTTTGGGCCTTGAGGACAAACCCAAGCCTGGCTCAAGTTTGTGCAGCCTTGTGGGAGAGCCTAAGCCTGGCTCGAGTTTTGAGACCTGTCTCAGTCACTTCCGTATTGGGGTGACTCAGCAAGACAGGTTTGGCATTGCCTCTGCCCCTCTGATGCTTACGTAGAGCTTTGCCATTGGCCCTGTCAGTCACTCCATATCCTCCGTCAGCCTTCCCTGCCTCCTACGTCATCTTACCCGACCAAAAATCTCCCTCCCTATGTTCCAAACTTATATAAGTGAGAGGCCGATGCCATAACGTTGCGTTCCTGCTTCGACACGACTTTAGGCCCGGGTGTGTTTCTTTTGGGCTGTCGACAATCACCATTCCACTCAGCCCCGGAGAGACTCGGGTGGGAATGGAACCTCTCTCCTCTCACCTGGCCCTGTTGGCAAGGAGCTGGCACCTCAATACTCACCTAGACTGAGTAGCATTCTGCCCGTATGGGCAGAAATTTGTTCAAAAGCCAGGACAATTTACATGAATTCCTTTGAATTACATTGATTTCTATTGAAACCATACTCCATTTGTACCCCGTGGGTTCAGCTAACACCCACAACTCAGCACCCATGTGACTTTCTTTGCAATGGCCAAGAACCAAGAGGGTGAGGCTGGGGTCTAGACAGAAACTGAGACTTATTGGCAGACTCGAGGTTTCACCAGCACCCTCAGCTGAACATGCCTGCCAGACGGGTATCTTAGAGGAATGAGTGTACAGACTGCAAGGAAATGAAGAAAAGGATCTGGGACTTGAAGCTGGGTCTCCAGATCCACCCGGATGATTGATGTGGATTGAGTTAGGAGATGGAGGGTCAGGAGAACTTTTTAAGTATTCTATCATCTACTTGTAGCACCTTTAGAAGTCTTACTTATAGCCTCCTGCAGAGGTATGCTGCGATCAGTGAGAAGAAACACAGTTGTTGGCTCACTTGAATTGCTCTTCTGTGCTTCCAAGCTCTGACATCCTGGCATGCCTATTAGGTTGACAAATATTTTTTTTTTCTTTGCCTGTAGTTTCTAGCGCGATTGTGTATTCTGTAGCAGCAAGAACCCTGTCTGTGGTTCTGTGGTTCTTTTGAATTATTCTCAAGACCTAGCTTAGCAGTTGCTCAATAAATAACATTTAAGGAATTATTACAGAGATTTGTGGCTGGCCGGTGCCTTTCTGGCTATGTGAGATACATAATTAGCAGTTTTGCAGATACAGATTAGTGGGGTGAAATCTCAATTAAAACTCAAATCCATTAAGGCTCCTCTCTCTGGAAAGAGCTCCATCCTTTTGAATTAGTGCTGAGAGAGCCAGAGAGAATATTCCCCACTTGTGTACCACAGAATCTGATTCTCTCTCGCTCTCCTTCTTTCCCTCTGGGCCAGGATTGGTATTTAGGGTAGCAGACACTCAGGAAACGCTTACTGAATTGACTTTTTAATGTGCTATATGAGAAAACAACAGAGAAGACATTTTAGATTCTTCTGAAATGAATGAAGAAATTTGGGTGAAGATCATAAGAATTGCAGAGTGAGTCTTCCCAAGAGCAGATGTAGCTTCGGGCACTCATTCTACCTTTGTTGGATGCATGGGTGTTCTAAGAGGAGGCAATGCCTCTTGACTCTGGTTAAAGGGAGTTATCTATCATTTGAAGACCTAAGACTTTCACTCAAACTCCTCCACTTAATATTCCATTTTCAAGAGGGAGAGGGTAAGCACGGCTGGTCTGTGTGTGGAGAAAGAAAAGGCAGAATGAGGTGAGGGAGTTGGATAAAGCAGCTGAGATTGTACCTTATTAGCCTTGGTTTCTCTTAGGCTTTGAAGTTCTCTCCAAGGCTTTGCATGTTTTCTCTATTCATGCACATGCAGCCCCGTAACTCTAGACAACACCCCAGCTACACACACACACACACACACACACACACACACACACACGCACTGATAATTTCTGCAGACATCTTTGATGAGAACCCGAGAGGCCACATGTTCTTCCATTCATGCCTTTTTTCTCCTTTAAATATTTATAAAGGTTCACAAGCTGAAATAAAAGTCCTTCAGATAGAAGGCAAACTAAAAATAGTCGTTGTGTTCCTTGCCAGGCAATCTGGCATCAATCAAGGCCATTGCAAAGATGCTCGGGAGGAAAGAAGCGCTGCTGATAACCTTTTATGCAGTTTTTTGGTCAGCCCTTTCTGTTATTAATAAGGAAGAAAGATTGGCAGCTTGGGATACAACCCAGATGTTTCTAGATTTCTGCTGCGACAGATAGCTGCTGTTTCATGGCTTCCTAGATTAAACATGTCCTGAGGACAGGGCTCTGAACTAGCTAATTGCCCTGCAACTTTGGTTCTCTGGGCAAAGGGGAGACTGGGTGAATCTTAGGATGGGTAGAGACCTTGTGCACTCTATAGGCAACTCACCATTTCTGCTGGATAGGATTAGGCAGAGCTGTAGGCTCTGCCCACAGAGCTGTTGTTGACTAATTCAAGTGATACTCCCCATCTGCTTACAGAACCATGAGATAAGACTGGGTTTGGAGTGTAGTAACTGGAGGGATGTCGAGATGAATAGACAAGAGAATCAGCTGAAATGAAGGAATGGGGCTGTGGCCTTTGGCTAGGAAGTAACATATGATTGGATGAGTGGATACAATGTAATTTCCTGACATGTTTCTTGGACTGGTTTCAATATAGGTAGGAAAGTGCTGGGTAATAGAATGACTCTGGATTCCTTAGTCGCTGAAGACTTAGTGTGGCAATTTGGAGAAGAGAGTGGCGGGGAAAGAAAAGCCAAAGCCTGGCCAGTGATTCCTCCTAATATTTTCCTCTACCTTTCTCATCAGCTTGGTCCTCCCATGGCTCGGGATGTGATCTGAATGACTTCTCTAAACAGCTTGAGAGAATGAGGAGAGCCGGAATCATCGTCAGGTGATCCAGTCCCTAGAATAACTCCCAGACCAAATAAGTCAATCGTGGAATGAATGTGAGCCGTGGACGAAGGGAAAATGATACCTGTGCCAACTAAATGTCACTCAGATGTCAACTAAGCAGAGATATCGTAGGTGCAGACTGAGTAGGGGAAGGGTTTATAGTCCGTGTCTCCTCATAATAGAAAACCTCCTTGCTCATTCATTGTCATATGCAAAGGTTCCCCCATCTGTGTTTTTATTGTCTAGGGTTTCAGTTACCCACCATCAATCATGATTTGAAAGCATTTAATGGAAAATTCTGGGAGCCACAGTTCTTGTTTTTAAAATAACTTTTGCTGCAGTACATTAATGTAAGTGTGTGGTTTCATTATCACTCATTGTTTCTAATCTCTTAATGTGGATAATGAATAGGTATTTACCTTAAAATGTTACATGTTCAGGTTCTTCATTGTCTGCAATCTTATGCATCTAGTAGGGGCCTTAGTTTTCTTCAGGGGCACAGATCAGTAAGCGTAGGAAACCGTGCTTGTTATGGTAAACTCGGGGCTACAGCAGAGAGGTGACTGTGATTCAGGTCACTGGTGGACCGTGTCCCATCTTTACCAACCAGATGGGTGATTTTTCTGAAGTTATTTCAAATCTCCAAATCTCAGTTTCTCATAGAGTGGGAAATTCCTGTGGGGTTTCTAAGGTTCTACTCAGCTTAAAACTTTAACTGTTAGCCGGGCGGTGGTGGCGCATGCCTTTAATCCCAGCACTTGGGAGGCAGAGACAGAGGCAGGAGGATTTCTGAGTTTGAAGCCAGCCTGGTTTACAAAGTGAGTTCCAGGACAGCCAGGGCTACATAGAGAAACCCTGTCTTGAAAAAAAAACCAAAAAAACAAAAAAACAAAAAGACAAAAAAAAATTTTTTTAACTGTTTCACATTGGTGACAGTCTAATATGGTGAATGGGGTCCAGCCCCGTATCTGAAGGCTGATGTTAGATGCTTCTCTTGATTTAATACATTTAGCAAACATATTGTACGTTTACTTTATGTTTCCTATCTTTGCAATGACCTTTGAAGGAAAATATTTTTCTTCTTTTTAAAAAATACTACAATTTAAAAATTATAACTTAATATGTAATTGTAATTAAGGAAGAGATCTCAGATCAAGGAACTGGGACTTCGTTAATAAATTTTAGTAGTGCTTATATTTGTGATGCTCCTGCCTCAGTTTCTCGAGTAGACAGAAATAGAGTCCTGCCCCACCAGAGCTAGCTTCGATGTCCCCTTTTGTTTTAATCCTATCTGTTGAGTATGGACAGTCATTCTTTACTAGTTCAGCTTTAAAGCTGATAAGTTAACCCAGTATGTGATCATATTCTTTTTTGTCTGCAGCCTGTGTATAGATCTAAAATCTCAAGAAGCATGACAATTGTCCTGTTTAGTGGCTTCCGAATGTCTGGCAATCCTGTTCATACTAGTAAAAGAATTTAGCAATGTTTGTTGTCTAATATATTTAAGTCTGTCTTCATTTTGAAGTCTGTTGTTTGCTGAAGTAAATGTTTCTAAAAGCTTTAAGAAACACCCATAATATATAGGAAACAAGGAATGATGAAATTTCTTTCTATTAACATATGGCAACGGGAAAAATAATTTGGATACTTTATATTATATGATTTTTTTTCATGAAGAATAATAAAACAGGAGGAATTCTAACCTAACAAATAACAGAAAACCTCATCCTCTTCAATCTGAGGTCTAGTAGTGTATGCATGAGTTGGAAGGTCAGGTTGGGAGCTGTTGCCTCCATCCGGAAGGAGAATTTTATCACCAACATTGCTTAGAGTTGCCTGTGCAATGGTGATAATAAAAAGCAGTCTGTTTCCATCACATTCCTATTGTTCTTAAGTTCCTGCAGGCCACAGTACATTCTATCATTGCCCACATGCCGAGGGCACCTCTCCCGTCTTGCCTCCTCAATGCCCGTGGAGGTTCACTGGTTTAAGAGATCCAAAATACTAACCTAGGAGTGAAGAAGAGTATGGGTTAACTTCCATGTCCTTCCATCTCTGTAGATGGGAGCACTCCATATGACATGCTATGCTTGAGCGAAGCCTTTCTGAAATGAGATGGAGATTGCTCTCTTGACTCTGTTCCATACATTTGCCTGTAGTTAAGGGAAGGTGTGAAGTAGCTCAAATAACGGACAAAGCACAGAGAGTAAGCTTCAAGTTGGAAAATGAAACCCTCTGAAGACTTATTTACTCCATAGTCCATACACTTAAACAAAATGGTTTATGTTTTATGTATGCTGGTGATATTTTTTATTAGAAACTAAGCAAAGGCAAAGAAACAAACAAACAACAAGAAGGAACCCAAGCATTTAAGCGTTGCAATTGTTAGACTGACTCTACTGTTTTACCAGGGATTTGGAAGCTCAGGTAACCTGGCTTGCTCAGGCTGCAGGGTGTTCCATCCACCTCACCTTACCGACAGGGCAGCTTCTCAGAAGAGTGGAAGAGCCAACCTGAAGTCACTGAAAGAGGGCATAAAAAACAAATTACCAACAATTTTAGGCTTACATACAGCATTCCATAGTTGCCTGATCCTAAGTTGCTTTCTTCTGCTGTCCTGTTTCCTCATATGCAAAACAAGGTATCTTAAAAAAAAATGTTCTCACCATTTCCATTTAATGGTTTCATCTCCAAGGCTCTGAGTCTTTGGTGGGTGCTGGCAAATACTACCTGCCTAGCATGGGGAGGAGCCAGCCTTTAGGGCACGCCATCCTGAGACAAACAGGTTGAGTTGTTAGGGGTCTTTACACTTCCAAGCTAGTTCAGGACTCTGGGAAGCTTTTGCTGTGTCCATCAACCAGATTTCTCAGAGTCCATGGCATTGAAATGCCAACCACTTACAAAACCCTAGTATTCTACTGCAGAACTTGGAATTTCCCAGAACAATCTTCAGCATACAGCATAAGTGTAGCCTGCCTTTCTCTTGAACTAAGATCTGCTGGACTATGACCATGCCATTTGTATTTCACATGGCAGAGACACATGTTTGACAAAGAGAAAATGACCTGCACATAATTCTTTGCAGTGATTCCTGGTGGTAATTGATGAGAAGAACAGTTTTTAAGAGATTATAGAGGCCCTCTACTCCCCTCTCTCCCCATCATACCTGCCCTTCTGGTCAGGGCATGTAAGCTTAGATATGGGTTCACAGCTCCTCAAAGCAGTTAGTATCTTGCTGCCTAATTCTAGTTCACGAGTACCCTCTCCCACTAGACCAGTATGCTTTCCAGGTTGGCTTTTCACATACTGGCAATTGACTGCTTCCCTCTACCCCTCTTCTCTCTCTCTCTCTCTCTCTGTTTATCTCTTTGGTGGGTAGCACTGCTGGGTGCTTATTTATGGTCTTTCTATTCACTTTTAAATATTAATACAAAGCTGTACTTAAACCTGCAAGGTCATTCTGAGATCTGAAGGAATGAGATCTGAACCTATATCATAAGACACAGGAAATCTGGTTATTAAAATACAGAAGTTGGGGCTAATTGTGAGACCGAGGATATTTTTAAGTGATCTATACTAAAGGATGCTGAGGCATCCCACAAAGCCACCTACTGGTATTTAACTGACTAATTCTGGCTCAGCAAACTCCTTTGTGTCAATGTGTGAGTTCTGACATTGCTAAAAGCTATTTTATTTGGGCTCCTGCTGCCTTCTTGCTGTAAATGGGAAGAGCTAGTTATTTGTTCTCAGCCATGCACACTTGTGTCTTTAAGGACGATATTTTCAAATAATTTTGTCTTCCTCTCTTTTAGTTTCTATGGAATCATATTTTCATGTTTTTCTAGGTGCCATGGTCATGCTATTTCCTGATGACAAGAAGAACTGATGATTCCTGGTTCTGTAGACAATCACTCATTCAACGATAAGCCAGGCACTTTGCAGGTGTCAGGGGAGATCTACAGATACATAAATTGTAATTCTTGTCTGCAGGTTTCTTTTAAATCTAATACAGAGAAGCAGACACAAATAAGTCTATTATTAGACATCATAAAGGAAATGCTAATTAGGGTTACAGCCATCAAATGCAAAAGCTGAACTGGAGGTACATTGGAAATGTTTTATGGAAAGGGCAGGATTGTAGTCCATATCAGATTTGATATTTTGTAGGCAGCTGCAGTGCAAGAGGCAGCCCTCATTCTTGTGCTTAAATAATGTGACATTTGACTGTTTTGGGTGATCCTGTGGTATGGCTACAGAGAAATATGCTTCTCCTGAGAAGGATACAAAAATAAATATTTCAGGTTGGTGGTTACGGGGTCTCTGCCTTTGCTTCTACTCTCTGTTGTTTTGTAAGCAATAGGCCAATGTAAATGAGTGTGGCTATGTTTTATTTAAAGTTCATTTACAAGATGGCCTGATTTGGCCAATATACTTTATGTATTTGGCCTCCTTGTGACATGGAGGATTGGTGACAATAGAGTGAGCCAAAACTGCTCTAGTAATGGAGAACAATGCACTCTGGGCTGGGGAAATTTCTGGATAATTTTCTCTGGTAAAAAGAATTCTACAGAAAAGAAACCAAGGTTTCTGAATATGCCCAGGGTAAAACCAAACAGAAAATATAAGGTATATTAACTGATACACTAATTGATGAGATTATTAAAAGTAGGCTTTGCTAAAAATTGTAGCCTCATGCACAGAACTCTCCCAAAAGTAACCAGCTAGTACCACTTTGCTGGGAGATTTGATGGTGTAGTTGATTGTGTGATACATTTATGAAAGACCACTAATCATTGCTTGCAAATTAGCCAGCTCTTTCTGCAAGGCTGTGATACAATTTTAAAACCTGGCATCGTACTCATCAAACTATTTGATGAAGTTATCTCTGACTGTGTTTGCTTTCCCAGTTTTAACCTATCAGGCTTTTCAGGTTTTACAAAGTCAGGCTAATTATTCAGGTTTACTCTCTCTGGAAGTTGAAATACTTGATGTGACCTGGATCTAAGGTTGTTCCTATAGACTCATAGCATCTCCCTGTCCCCTGTGGGAAGAGCTTAGACTTTCCAACCTCAAATATACATGTTTGAGTTTTACTCTGGTCGCTCATTAGCTATGTGACTACGTGCATGTGGCTTAAACGAACCTTCTTTATTTATTTTGGCAATCAAATGGCGATATCTGTGGAGAAAGATTATTGTAGGTATTTGAAGATAAATGTCAAGAAAAAAAATCACACAGTGGATGATTGGTATCTTGCAAGAACTGAATGGTTGACATTCTCTTTGTATTTGGCCTACGAAGATTCTGCTAAGTTTTTAGTTGGCAGTATTTTAGTTAACCAGAACATAGGATCAGGTCTTAAATTCCTGTCTCATTTTGTTTCCTGGGCTTGAATCTCAGTGTGTTACAATGAATATCAAAGTAAGTATTTTGAGAGAATAGTGTATGAAGGATTCTATTCAATTAAAAGCACAGAATTTCCAGGCATTGTGGCACATCCCTGTCATCCCACCACCACTGGGAGGCTTAGGTGGAGGATTGTGAAGCACAAATCAGTTTGGGTTACATATTGAGACCTTGCCTGAAAAAGTGCAGAACACACACACACACACACACACACACACACACACACACACTTTGGACTAATGGATCAGAGGTTAGCTTATGAGTTAAGACACATAGATGCTGGACCACATCCATCATTTTAATCACAGAGTGTGTTAAATCACTTATTTTCTCTAGGTTCTTGTATAATCAGTGATGGATTGGAAATGAACCTTCTTCTCATTTAGAACTCACATTTGCTGTGAGGCTCAGAAAAGAACACGTATGCAAAGCTAGAAATGGCTACTCAGGAAATACAGTGCAGGTCAGTTGTTCATACTTTTGGTACCTTGTATTTGACAAAATGTCACTGAAAGCATGAAATACATGAGTACATAAAGAGGAGCTATTAATGACACTCAGATTACAGTCTGCCTCCTAGTAATGAAGAGACTGGAGAATGATCTTGGAGAGGATGGCATGAGTTGAAAGTTAAGTAGCTTAATTCTTCTCTATCTATCTATCTGCAGCAAAGAGTAAGTATAGAAGGAGAAGTAGAATGAGTGCTCTTTGCATCATTTCAGAGTGCCTTTCAGATCTGATGAAGGCATTGTACACACTCCACGAAGAATGCCCAGACATTGTTAACACATACCTGCACACTGTTCTCTACATGGACAAGCTATGCAGTCATTGGTTTTTAACACTTTCTTCTTTTCCCTAAGAGCTCTGAAGGGGTATGTAATTGTGTTCTGAAAATTCAAAACTGGCGGCTAGGTTACCTAGCGCTGTACCTCTTCAATCGAATGGAGGGCAACACATGGTGAGGTGAGGTGCTTCATGGGTCTAGACCCTAGAGTTTCCATGTAGATGTAGAGCTATAGGTACATGAATGTTATCACATACAGCCATAGTTTCGTCATTAATGAACTGTCTATGAGGAATTGTTTTTGCAATAAGAATTCTGCGACAGCACTAGGGTTTGTTTTTATTGGAGAGTAAATGCTGGCTTTTAAAGGCGGGAAGTTGTGTGATACTAGAATGTGCTTCAGTCTGAAGTACCTTGTTCTTGGTAGCTTGGCTGCCCAATAGAAGTTCTGGTAGCTCATACTCCAAAGTGATTGTTATGAGAGTTGGTGGGGTTTGTTCACTTGCTCTATGACTGGAAATTGGTGATAGATCAGCTCAGTAATTCTCTCACGCCATTGGTGCTTCCTATCTTGGAAGTAACTCAACATTGGATATCAGTGAAGCTCTAGGCATATGCTATAGAGGCATGTTCTTGTATCCTCTAGCCCTGGAGAACTATGCAGAAATTTGAGGTTCTCTTGATTTTGCATAAACTCAATGGGAGCTCAAACTTCTGCCTGCTGATTCCAGGGATCTTCACTTTAAGCTCTGGCTTGAACCTAACGATGCAAACATATGCAAATGCAAATCCTTTAAAACCTCCTCCTGGAAGAACAGAGTTTACTTTCTTTACACAAAGGCTTAGGTAGCTTTATGAAAAATGATGGAAAATGACTCTTCGGTTGTCACGTATGATTACTTATTCTGATCATGTAATTGTATTCACAGATCCCATTTGGTGTTACTCATTTTCATATGATAGATGTTTATGTTTGATTTCTAGAGCAGACTTAGAGCTGATTATGAATCCTTTGATGCAATTGATTAGACATGAAGACTAATAACCAGGGCCAAACGATTTCAGGATTAGTCTTTATTACTGGTTTTTGGAGTTTGTTGCATCTCGTGGAAAAGAATGGGTTTGCAGAAGAGTAGATGAGAGGCCCTGTGCTTACCATTCATTCGTGAAACAGATGTGTAGACTGGAGAGCACATTTCTGAACTCTCTTCTTTCCCTTCTCATCTGCATTTGTAAAAGCAACACTCATTCCCATTGGAAACTTTTCTGTGCCATCTCTTACCCTCGGTGTCTTATTCAAACTGAGGAGAATAAGGTGAGGAGGTAGATTTCTTTCCCCATAGCCCTAGCATGTGGTGGTCATAGATGACACTGCCTGTCACAGATCCTAAGCTGCTGCGTGATCTTATTCAAGATGTTTGATCTCACTTTGGGTCTGAAAACTCAAACCAAAGAAGCTAATCTATATCTGAGCACTACATTCCCCAGAAACAGTAAATTTCAACATTTCCCCTATTAGTTAAGTCTGAGGTGAGACAATTTCATCACATACTAAGCAGGGGAAGGGGAAACACAAAGACAGTATCAGAAAACGGTAACAAAAATGAAATCAAATAGCAAAATGAATTTTCAGCATCCTGGTTTGAGAATTAGGTGAAGGTGCAGATCGGAGTCTTTGAAAGGGACCAGTGAGAGCTCAGAAGAGCCAGTATGCGGTGCATATTGAGGAGAAGAAACAAATGCAGGTATCTGTGACAACACCCTCTTTGTCTCTTTGTTTATCTTTTCAGCCGTCCTTCAATCTACACCGAACCACCAGTGCAAAACCACTGCATCCTCAGCATGTTGGCCCACATAGATCTTACAGAGCTGACCTGAAAACTAAAAAGGAAGTTAGTCCACTGCCCAGTGACTGCTTTTGGTCAGGGCTGAATGTTAGCCAGTATCAGATATGTGTGCACCGAATTCCTACTTAGTCATGGTGATTTAGGGAAGGCAATTTGGAACAGAACTTGGGAATCCCCCCTCTCTCACCTGCAGCACATCTAAACAATTCTCCAAAATGATTCTTGAGATTAAAAAAAAAAATGATGTTTTATAAAATGAAGCACTTATCCTTATAATTATGTCATTTAGCACAGCATCTAATATCTGGCCACAGAATCTCAAAAGATGTTTCCTTGAGCCAGGCACAGCAGTACATGCTTTTTAACTTATTTGAGCACTCAGGAATCAGTGGCAAGCAGGGCTTGTGACTCTTATTCTCAATCATGAGTTTCAGGCCATATACGGCTAACTAGTGAGAGCCCGTTTTCTGGTTTTGGGTTTTTGTTTGTTTTTTGTTTGTTTGTTTGTTTGTTTTCGTTTAAATGCTTCCTTGAAAGGTTGGAGATGATACTTCTGTCCCAATTTATAAGTAACATGAAGGCAGGATGAAGAGGTCAATGTTTCTACCTTAAACTTACTAGAATCATCTATGTGTTTATGATTTCTTGTGGATATGTTTGTGTATGTGAATGGGTGAGCAATCACCTGCATGTGTAACTCAGAGGTCAGCTTTCAGGAGTCATCTCTCTCCCTCTGCCTTAGGAGTTTTGAGAAGTGAACTTATGTTGTGTGGTTGGGTGGCAGGCACCTTATTCATGGAGTTATCTCACTAGACTTTTGTCTACTTTTTCAGAGCTGAGAATTGCCAGGGGAGAAAAACATACATGAAGTTATTCAATAGTCGCCTATGCATCTGCAGGGTCTGGAAGTCTCCATGGCCATGAATTTCAAAGGAACCATGATATGGGGGAATTTGAATCCTACTTTAGTGTACCTCCTACGCTTCTTGAAAAAAGCATATTTGTACTGTTTATCCCTTATATAATGTACAAGGATTTAGAGACGAGGCAACTGTGTAAGCCAACTACTTTTCTAATTTCCACTGAATATACAGGGTTTTATTCTTTCCATAAGTATTTCTTATATTCCCATTCTGGACCAGGCTGTGGTCCCAGGCATTGCATGCAGGTCAGAGATATCGGTTGCCTTCAGGCAAGTATGTGTCCACATTCTTTTCCTTTTATAATAAAACTACACAGCACCTTGTTTCATGTCTCTTCTGCCTCCCTATCCCATTGTAAAGGGCACCATTGGACAGACGAGCCTTCTTCAATCTCCTATATTTGAAAGCCTATACGGTAGCCTAAGGTTTTCAGTGCCACACGTTACACAGATACATGTATCTTAAGCTCGGACTTGGAACTATTCATGTCAGCCTTCCTTCCATTCTCCCAGCTAGTTTCACATCATTCCTTTCCCCACTCTGGCTTCTGGTCTGCCCCCTTCCTTCATGGGTTCATAGAGAATGTTCAAACTGTCCATGTGTCAGCAACTGCTGTGTGTCTGCATGAGTACTCTATAGCAGTCTAGTTGAACTTGTCATTTCTTGCATGCTCTGTGATTGTTACCTTTAGGCCCCATTTATTCTCTCTTCCCTGGTAAATGTAGCATGCATTGCAGACGGATTCCTGGTTGCTCCTTTATTGAAATACCTCTCGTAAATCCCTTTTATTTTCAGATTCACCCAAAACCAAATAATCTTCATTTTTTTCCAGCCTATGTCCATCACTTTGTTCATGTGTTCTAGGGTTCCATGTATACCCATGTCACAGTCACCCATCCAGGAAATCTCTCTCTGTTAGGCTGTGTTGAAGCACATGTGTGTTTTTTACATTGGTTTTATTTCCCTTAAACTGTAATTGAAGTGTCAGGTTCTTCACAGAGCCCATGTCAGAACCCCTACAGCCCTCATTATCCTTGTTTTCCTCACACGGCACATATTTTATGGACTCGGAGCTTGTAAAGACCCAGAGTTCATGCTTCAGGTGGCTTTAGGTTTTTGTTTGTATCTCAAGTACTTACCAGAATATTTGGTCAATTAAAGAATAAAAGATTAATTAATCAACCGTTTAATCAATTAATGGAAGACAAATAAAGTGTAATAAGAGAGTAAGTAATTCCCAGGTCCAAACATTGGGGGATTAAACATAGGCTTTGTGTCACTTAATGTCCTATCATCACCCATGAAATAAAGACTGTACAAGTCCTTCTTGGAGTTGTTCTTCAAAGTGGCTACGGTAATATATAGAATAGTTTGAACAATGGCCGACCTAGTGTAGAGACCCTGTAAGCATTTGTAAGTCCTCTGATTTGGCCGTAACACATTCCTGTAAGGAGGAGAGTTTTGGACAAACTGGAGGAACTGGAAGAAGCCTGGGAAGGTAGGTCATCAGGTCATCAGTTTGAGTCCTGAGTGGTGAACGGTAGAAGACATGTCCTGTTTTGTTTTTCTGTTTCTCCTTGGGCATCACGATGATGCGATGCTTTCCAATGCCCACTGTCCTTTCTGATCTCTAGGCTCTTTCTTAAACCAAAACAACAGCCATCTTTTTGGATCTTGTGTTCCAAGGCCCCTCTTTCACTGTGCCTGGCTCTCATTCGACAAGGGGGTCCTATAAGCTAAAATCAGGCTGCTTATTGTTCCTCCAGGCCTCTCACTGTCAAACCTTGTGTATCCAGCCTTGCTGGGCTCAGTCCAGGAAACATCTGCAGAGACAGCTGCAGGGCTCCATTCTCACTCCCATGACCTGGCCTGGGCAACCTGCAGGGCCACCTTCTCCAAAAGGCTGCGTGGGGAAGCTGAAGAGAACCAGGAATGGGATTGTCACCTGAGGCACAGAGGGTTCCAGTGACGTGACCTTATTGTCTAAAAGACAGCTGGTTGTTGTTGTATGCTTTTCAGTACAATAAATAAAGCCTTCGGTTGCTATGGCAATGTCTGAACTGCCACAGTGCCTCTGAAGGTCCCTCCTGCAGCCCCTGGCTGGGCTCTCAGCCTAGAGAGGTTATGAGGCACATGGAAAGCAAATTATTTGCACAGATCCAGCTAATGAATAGCTTTGGACAGGGGACTTCCTGAAGCTGGTGGTGTGCTCCACCCAGGCAACTTGACTGAAAAGTGCATTGTTATGTCTTCCACAAGGCTAAGCCATTTGTTGGGCCCACGCCTGCCTGGGAGGCCAAGTCTGGCTCACTCATCTCACACCAGAGTCCGAAGAACATCTTTCCTGCTTTGCTTCTTCAAACGCTAGGGTTCCTGCTGGGTCCTCTACCTTTTTGTGATTCCTGAGTGGATGTGGTCAGCTTGGATGGTTTTTGGGGGGAAGGAGAGCCTTTGGAAGGGTCTTAAATTCAGTAGGTTTCTTTTGGGGATCTGAAGGATGGACCAAACCTGTCTTCCCTGTGCTTTTCGGATGCACACACCCCTACTGTGAGCTCATAATACTACCACCAGGTACAATCACCACATAGGACCATATAGGACCCATGCCCTAAGCATGCACAGGGATGGGCATGCCTCTTAAAGGGAAAGAACGAAATATACTACAGGAGTGGTTAATGAGCAGGGCAGTAGATAACTGGGGATGAGAAAAATGAGGTCTGACCTGCCAGAAGATCTTAAAGAATTCTTTTCTAAACATGTGCCAAGGCTCTGTACTTTGGTTGCTTAGATCTTCTCTCTCTGGGAACCTCTGCAGTTTGTGTTTTTGATATGGAAATGTGCCCATTGATCCCTGCTGGAGGACCCATAGCCATGGACTGGAGAGGCTGCCTCAGGTTGAAAAAGAACAGAATTCAGCAGGTGGCTCTTCCCACTTCCTCCATTTCTCCCCTGTCTGGAGGCTTGTTTCTTTTCCAGCAGTCTCTTGCTCAGCTCACATTCTTCCCAGTGCTCTGGCGGGGACATCTCTTTGTTTTTAAAAGCAAAATAAATGAATTCTTGATAAGGGCTGCCATGCTCCTAAAAATCCATATGGGGATAAAATGTAGACATCTTCAAAAGGAAACTTGAGCTGCCAGACACTGCTTGGGCCCACCATGAATAATTCAACTCTGTAGGTAGTAGACTCAGACTGGTTTTGAAGTGGCCTTTACATTAACCAACTAACCAAAGGAAAGTGTTGCGCCTGGTTGCAGGCAACACAACCAAGGCCCAAGAAACTCATCAAATATGCTCACTAGGAATTTAGCTGCTGTCCTCAGTGTGTGTGTGCTATCATATGTATAGATTGGGAGGCTTCCCCCCTTTTTTTAATTGGATATTTTCTTTATTTACACTTCAAATGTTATCCCCTTTCTCAGTTCTCCCCTTCCTGAAAACTCTCCATCCACACACCCCCACCCGCTTCTATGAGGGTGTTCTCCTATCCATCCGTCCACTCCTGTCTCCCCACCCTCCATTCCCCTACACTGGGGCATCCATCGAGCCGCCATAGGACCAAGTACATCCCCTTCCACTGATGCATGACAAGGCTATCCTCTGCTACATATGCAGCTGGAACTATGTGTACTCCTTGGTTGGTCACTTAATCCCTGGGAGTTCTGTGGGATCTGGTTGGTTGATGTTGTTGTTCTTCCTAGAGGGTTGCAAACCACTTCAGCTCCTTCAGCCCTTTCTCTAATTCCTCTGTTGGGGTCCCCATGCCCGGTCCACTGGTTGGCTACGAGCATCCACCTCTGTATTTGTCAGGCTCTGGCAGGGCCTCTCAGGAGACAGCTATATCAGGCTCCTTTCAGCAAGCATTTCTTGTCATCCACAATATTGTCGGGGTTTGGTGACTGTATATGAATCCCCAGGTTGGACAGTCGTCTCTGGATGGCCTTCAGATTTGGAGACTTTTAAACGATGATACTGAATGCTGCTTTTGAAAGCACACTGTTCACATAAGCGTATAAGTTCATAAGTCTGTGTACTTATCCAACCAAGATTTTCTAAATTTTCTTAGGATCTATTCCAGACTGTTAACAAAACAAAACAAAACAAAACAAAACAAAACAAAACAAAACAAAAGAATCCTATGGACAAAGAAAGCATGGTACCCTTGCAGTCTATATGATTTTCAAAGTCCTAAGATAATATTAGAGACTAAAAAAACCCTCAAAATTCAAAATTATACTACAAAATTAATCCATTTTAATTTGTCATTGTGTCATATAATCTATACAGAAATTATATTTTTCCAGATTTATGAGTAAAATTGATAAATATGTGTTGAATATATTTACTGCACACATTGTGATTTGGTGCTATCTATCATCTATCTATCTGTCTATCTATCTATCTATCTATCTATCTATCTATCTATCTATCTATCTATCTATCTATTGTTGGGAGCCGCGCCCACATTCGCCGTTACAAGATGGCGCTGACAGCTGTGTTCTAAGTGGTAAACAAATAATCTGCGCATGTGCCAAGGGTATCTTATGACTACTTGTGCTCTGCCTTCCCCGTGACGTCAACTCGGCCGATGGGCTGCAGCCAATCAGGGAGTGACACGTCCGAGGCGAAGGAGAATGCTCCTTAAGAGGGACGGGGTTTCGTTTTCTCTCTCTCTTGCTTCTTGCTCTCTTGCTTCTTGCTCTCTTGCTTCCTGCACCCTGGCTCCTGAAGATGTAAGCAATAAAGCTTTGCCGCAGAAGATTCTGGTCTGTGGTGTTCTTCCTGGCCGGTCGTGAGAACGCGTCTAATAACAATTGGTGCCGAATTCCGGGACGAGAAATTCCGGGACGAGAAAAAAACTCGGGACTGGCGCAAGGAAGATCCCTCATTCCAGAACCAGAACTGCGGGTCGCGGTAATAAAGGTTCCCGTAAAGCAGACTGTTAAGAAGGATTCAACTGTATGAATTCAGAACTTTTCAGCTGGGGAACGAGAGTACCAGTGAGTACAGCTTTACGAGGTAAGTCTGATCTTGAACTTTCTAACGAAATTCAAGACAGTCTATCAGAAGTAAAGTGGAATATGTTTGGCCTTGAATTTTTTCTGGTGTTAGGAGCCCTTTTGTTCCTTTTCACATGTTATCAAGTGATTAAGATAGGGCTGAAAATTCTAGAGGAAATTCAGGGCAATCTATCAGAAGTAAAGCGGGGAGAGAGAGTAAGAGCAAAGAGAAAATATGGTACACAAAATAAGTATACAGGCCTTTCCACGGGTCTTGAACCCGAGGAAAAGTTAAGGTTAGGTAGGAATACCTGGAGAGAGATTAGAAGAAAAAGAGGAAAAAGGGAAAAGAAGAAAGATCAATTAGCGGAGGTCTCTAGGAAAAGGAGCCTGTGCTCATCGCTGGATGGGCTCGGGGAGCCAGCTCTTAGTAGCTCTGAAGCAGATGAAGAATTCTCCTCTGAGGAAACAGACTGGGAGGAAGAAGCAGCTCATTATGAGAAAAAAGGGTACCAGCCAGGTAAAGTGCTAGCTAATCAGTTAAGGAAGCCAAAAGCGGCTGGCGAAGGCCAGTTTGCTGATTGGCCTCAGGGCAGTCGGCTTCAAGGTCCGCCCTATGCGGAGTCCCCGCCCTGCGTAGTGCGTCAGCAATGCGCAGAGAGGCAGTGCGCAGAGAGGCAGTGCGCAGACTCATTCATTCCCAGAGAGGAACAAAGGAAAATACAACAGGCATTTCCGGTCTTTGAAGGAGCCGAGGGTGGGCGTGTCCACGCTCCGGTAGAATACTTACAAATTAAAGAAATTGCCGAGTCGGTCCGTAAATACGGAACCAATGCTAATTTTACCTTGGTGCAGTTAGACAGGCTCGCCGGCATGGCACTAACTCCTGCTGACTGGCAAACGGTTGTAAAAGCCGCTCTCCCTAGTATGGGCAAATATATGGAATGGAGAGCGCTTTGGCACGAAGCTGCACAAGCGCAGGCCCGAGCAAACGCAGCTGCTTTGACTCCAGAGCAGAGAGATTGGACTTTTGACTTGTTAACGGGTCAGGGAGCTTATTCTGCTGATCAGACAAACTACCATTGGGGAGCTTATGCCCAGATTTCTTCCACGGCTATTAGGGCCTGGAAGGCGCTCTCTCGAGCAGGTGAAACCACTGGTCAGTTAACAAAGATAATCCAGGGACCTCAGGAATCCTTCTCAGATTTTGTGGCCAGAATGACAGAGGCAGCAGAGCGTATTTTTGGAGAGTCAGAGCAAGCTGCGCCTCTGATAGAACAGCTAATCTATGAGCAAGCCACAAAGGAGTGCCGAGCGGCCATAGCCCCAAGAAAGAACAAAGGCTTACAAGACTGGCTCAGGGTCTGTCGAGAGCTTGGGGGACCTCTCAGCAATGCAGGTTTAGCGGCTGCCATCCTTCAATCCCAAAACCGCTCCATGGGCAGAAATAATCAGAGGACATGTTTTAACTGCGGAAAGCCTGGGCATTTTAAGAAAGATTGCAGAGCTCCAGATAAACAGGGAGGGACTCTCACTCTTTGCTCTAAGTGTGGCAAGGGTTATCATAGAGCTGACCAGTGTCGCTCTGTGAGGGATATAAAGGGCAGAGTCCTTCCCCCACCTGATAGTCAATCAGCTTATGTGCCAAAAAACGGGTCATCGGGCCCTCGGTCCCAGGGCCCTCAAAGATATGGGAACCGGTTTGTCAGGACCCAGGAAGCAGTCAGAGAGGCGACCCAGGAAGACCCACAAGGGTGGACCTGCGTGCCGCCTCCGACTTCCTACTAATGCCTCAAATGAGTATTCAGCCGGTGCCGGTGGAGCCTATACCATCCTTGCCCCCGGGAACCATGGGCCTTATTCTCGGCCGGGGTTCACTCACCTTGCAGGGCTTAGTAGTCCACCCTGGAGTTATGGATTGTCAACATTCCCCTGAAATACAGGTCCTGTGCTCAAGCCCTAAAGGCGTTTTTTCTATTAGTAAAGGAGATAGGATAGCTCAGCTGCTGCTCCTCCCTGATAATACCAGGGAGAAATCTGCAGGACCTGAGATAAAGAAAATGGGCTCCTCAGGAAATGATTCTGCCTATTTGGTTGTATCTTTAAATGATAGACCTAAGCTCCGCCTTAAGATCAATGGAAAAGAGTTTGAAGGCATCCTTGATACCGGAGCAGATAAAAGTATAATCTCTACACATTGGTGGCCCAAAGCATGGCCCACCACAGAGTCATCTCATTCATTACAGGGCCTAGGATATCAATCATGTCCCACTATAAGCTCCATTGCCTTGACGTGGGAATCCTCTGAAGGGCAGCAAGGGAAATTCATACCTTATGTGCTCCCACTCCCGGTTAACCTCTGGGGAAGGGATATTATGCAGCATTTGGGCCTTATTTTGTCCAATGAAAACGCCCCATCGGGAGGGTATTCAGCTAAAGCAAAAAATATCATGGCAAAGATGGGTTATAAAGAAGGAAAAGGGTTAGGACATCAAGAACAGGGAAGGATAGAGCCTATCTTACCTAATGGAAACCAAGACAGACAGGGTCTGGGTTTTCCTTAGCGGCCATTGGGGCAGCACGACCCATACCATGGAAAACAGGGGACCCAGTGTGGGTTCCTCAATGGCACCTATCCTCTGAAAAACTAGAAGCTGTGATTCAACTGGTAGAGGAACAATTAAAACTAGGCCATATTGAACCCTCTACCTCACCTTGGAATACTCCAATTTTTGTAATTAAGAAAAAGTCAGGAAAGTGGAGACTGCTCCATGACCTCAGAGCCATTAATGAGCAAATGAACTTATTTGGCCCAGTACAGAGGGGTCTCCCTGTACTTTCCGCCTTACCACGTGGCTGGAATTTAATTATTATAGATATTAAAGATTGTTTCTTTTCTATACCTTTGTGTCCAAGAGATAGGCCCAGATTTGCCTTTACCATCCCCTCTATTAATCACATGGAACCTGATAAGAGGTATCAATGGAAGGTCTTACCACAGGGAATGTCCAATAGTCCTACTATGTGTCAACTTTATGTGCAAGAAGCTCTTTTGCCAGTGAGGGAACAATTCCCCTCTTTAATTTTGCTCCTTTACATGGATGACATCCTCCTGTGCCATAAAGACCTTACCATGCTACAAAAGGCATATCCTTTTCTACTTAAAACTTTAAGTCAGTGGGGTTTACAGATAGCCACAGAAAAGGTCCAAATTTCTGATACAGGACAATTCTTGGGCTCTGTGGTGTCCCCAGATAAGATTGTGCCCCAAAAGGTAGAGATAAGAAGAGATCACCTCCATACCTTAAATGATTTTCAAAAGCTGTTGGGAGATATTAATTGGCTCAGACCTTTTTTAAAGATTCCTTCCGCTGAGTTAAGGCCTTTGTTTAGTATTTTAGAAGGAGATCCTCATATCTCCTCCCCTAGGACTCTTACTCTAGCTGCTAACCAGGCCTTACAAAAGGTGGAAAAAGCCTTACAGAATGCACAATTACAACGTATTGAGGATTCGCAGCCTTTCAGTTTGTGTGTCTTTAAGACAGCACAATTGCCAACTGCAGTTTTGTGGCAGAATGGGCCATTGTTGTGGATCCATCCAAACGTATCCCCAGCTAAAATAATAGATTGGTATCCTGATGCAATTGCACAGCTTGCCCTTAAAGGTCTAAAAGCAGCAATCACCCACTTTGGGCAAAGTCCATATCTTTTAATTGTACCTTATACCGCTGCACAGGTTCAAACCTTGGCAGCCGCATCTAATGATTGGGCAGTTTTAGTTACCTCCTTTTCAGGAAAAATAGATAACCATTATCCAAAACATCCAATCTTACAGTTTGCCCAAAATCAATCTGTTGTGTTTCCACAAATAACAGTAAGAAACCCACTTAAAAATGGGATTGTGGTATATACTGATGGATCAAAAACTGGCATAGGTGCCTATGTGGCTAATGGTAAAGTGGTATCCAAACAGTATAATGAAAATTCACCTCAAGTGGTAGAATGTTTAGTGGTCTTAGAAGTTTTAAAAACCTTTTTAAAACCCCTTAATATTGTGTCAGATTCCTGTTATGTGGTTAATGCAGTAAATCTTTTAGAAGTGGCTGGAGTGATTAAGCCTTCCAGTAGAGTTGCCAATATTTTTCAGCAGATACAATTAGTTTTGTTATCTAGAAGATCTCCTGTTTATATTACTCATGTTAGAGCCCACTCAGGCCTACCTGGCCCCATGGCTCTGGGAAATGATTTGGCAGATAAGGCCACTAAAGTGGTGGCTGCTGCCCTATCATCCCCGGTAGAGGCTGCAAGAAATTTTCATAACAATTTTCATGTGACGGCTGAAACATTACGCAGTCGTTTCTCCTTGACAAGAAAAGAAGCCCGTGACATTGTTACTCAATGTCAAAGCTGCTGTGAGTTCTTGCCAGTTCCTCATGTGGGAATTAACCCACGTGGTATTCGACCTCTACAGGTCTGGCAAATGGATGTTACACATGTTTCTTCCTTTGGAAAACTTCAATATCTCCATGTGTCCATTGACACATGTTCTGGCATCATGTTTGCCTCTCCGTTAACCGGAGAAAAAGCCTCACATGTGATTCAACATTGTCTTGAGGCATGGAGTGCTTGGGGGAAACCCAGACTCCTTAAGACTGATAATGGACCAGCTTATACGTCTCAAAAATTCCAACAGTTCTGCCGTCAGATGGACGTGACCCACCTGACTGGACTTCCATACAACCCTCAAGGACAGGGTATTGTTGAGCGTGCGCATCGCACCCTCAAAGCCTATCTTATAAAACAGAAGAGGGGAAATTTTGAGGAGACTGTACCCCGAGCACCAAGAGTGTCTGTGTCTTTGGCACTCTTTACACTCAATTTTTTAAATATTGATGCTCATGGCCATACTGCGGCTGAACGTCATTGTTCAGAGCCAGATAGGCCCAATGAGATGGTTAAATGGAAAAATGTCCTTGATAATAAATGGTATGGCCCGGATCCTATTTTGATAAGATCCAGGGGAGCTATCTGTGTTTTCCCACAGAATGAAGACAACCCATTTTGGTTACCAGAAAGACTCACCCGAAAAATCCAGACTGACCAAGGGAATACTAATGTCCCTCGTCTTGGTGATGTCCAGGGCGTCAATAATAAAAAGAGAGCAGCGTTGGGGGATAATGTCGACATTTCCACTCCCAATGACGGTGATGTATAATGCTCAAGTATTCTCCTGCTTTTTTACCACTAACTGGGAACTGGGTTTGGCCTTAATTCAGACAGCCTTGGCTCTGTCTGGACAGGTCCAGACGACTGACACCATTAACACTTTGTCAGCCTCAGTGACTACAGTCATAGATGAACAGGCCTCAGCTAATGTCAAGATACAGAGAGGTCTCATGCTGGTTAATCAACTCATAGATCTTGTCCAGATACAACTAGATGTATTATGACAAATAACTCAGCAGGGATGTGAACAAAAGTTTCCGGGATTGTGTGTTATTTCCATTCAGTATGTTAAATTTACTAGGGCAGCTAATTTGTCAAAAAGTCTTTTTCAGTATATGTTACAGAATTGGATGGCTGAATTTGAACAGATCCTTCGGGAATTGAGACTTCAGGTCAACTCCACGCGCTTGGACCTGTCGCTGACCAAAGGATTACCCAATTGGATCTCCTCAGCATTTTCCTTCTTTAAAAAATGGGTGGGATTAATATTATTTGGAGATACACTTTGCTGTGGATTAGTGTTGCTTCTTTGATTGGTCTGTAAGCTTAAGGCCTAAACTAGGAGAGACAAGGTGGTTATTGCCCAGGCGCTTGCAGGACTAGAACATGGAGCTCCCCCTGATATATGATATATCTATGCTTAGGCAATAGGTCGCTGGCCACTCAGCTCTTATATCCCATGAGGCTAGACTCATTGCACGGGATAGAGTGAGTGTGCTTCAGCAGCCCGAGAGAGTTGCAAGGCTAAGCACTGCAATGGAAAGGCTCTGCGGCATATATGAGCCTATTCTAGGGAGACATGTCATCTTTCATGAAGGTTCAGTGTCCTAGTTCCCTTCCCCCAGGCAAAACGACACGGGAGCAGGTCAGGGTTGCTCTGGGTAAAAGCCTGTAAGCCTAAGAGCTAATCCTGTACATGGCTCCTTTACCTACACACTGGGGATTTGACCTCTATCTCCACTCTCATTAATATGGGTGGCCTATTTGCTCTTATTAAAAGGATAGGGGGAGATGTTGGGAGCCGCGCCCACATTCGCCGTTACAAGATGGCGCTGACAGCTGTGTTCTAAGTGGTAAACAAATAATCTGCGCATGTGCCAAGGGTATCTTATGACTACTTGTGCTCTGCCTTCCCCGTGACGTCAACTCGGCCGATGGGCTGCAGCCAATCAGGGAGTGACACGTCCGAGGCGAAGGAGAATGCTCCTTAAGAGGGACGGGGTTTCGTTTTCTCTCTCTCTTGCTTCTTGCTCTCTTGCTTCTTGCTCTCTTGCTTCCTGCACCCTGGCTCCTGAAGATGTAAGCAATAAAGCTTTGCCGCAGAAGATTCTGGTCTGTGGTGTTCTTCCTGGCCGGTCGTGAGAACGCGTCTAATAACAATCTATCTATCTATCTATCCATCCACCCATCCATCCATCCATCCACCCACCCACCCACCCACCCACCCACCCACCCACCCATCTATCTATCTATCTATCTATCTATCTATCTATCTATCTATCCTGAAATGACTAGCATAGCTAGCTAATTAGCCTATCAACTTGCATGGTTGTTGCTTTGTGTATTTGTAGAGATACGGTTTTAATAATTTTCAAGTCTATAGTACAGTATGTCAGTTATCGCTCTGTAGATGTGACGAATCAGAGATCATTCATCCTACAGCTGGAAGCTTCCACACTTGGACCAGTGTCTTCTGTGCCCCCTCAGACACTGGCAGGCACCTTTCTAATGTTACTTGTTGTTTCCATAAATTTACCTTTCTATTTTACATGTAAGTACACCATTTCTCTGTCTCTAACCATGACACCTTTGTTTCATTTGGGTTGCTAATAATGAGAGGTTTCCTTTCATACATGACTAAATTTGACTGTCATTCCTCACACTCTGTGGGTGTGTTTGTGTGTGTGTGTGTGTGTGTGTTTGTGTGTGTGTGTGTGTGTGTGTGTGTGTGTGTGTGTATACCATGATTTTGTTCTTGAGGTTGAAACTTGCTATGTTCTCTAGTCTAGTCTTGTTTTCCTGGACTCAAATGATCTTCCTACCTTAGTCCCTCAAGTAGCTAGGACCATAATCTGTTATCTGAGGCTGGATGCTGCTTTTGAAAGTGTTACAGTGTTCATATAAGTACATAAGTACATAAGACTACGTACTTATCCAACTAAGAGTTTCTAAATTTTCTTAGGCAATTATATTTCTTGTTATTATAAATAATACTGAAATGAACATAGGCGTGCAGCTGTCTCCTTGAGAATCAGACTTAGTTTCTTTCAGATGTGTACCCAGAGATGAGATTCATGGGCAGCATGCGGTTATTTATTTAATTTTAAAGGAAAAACTGGTATTGTCTTACAGTGTCTGTACCAGACTGCATTTCTTCCAGTCGTGTACAGATTTCTCTTCTCTGCGTCCTCAACAACACTGGTCATCTCTTACATCTCTGGTGTATGTTACGTTAGTCATCAATGGGAGATGGAATTCTATTGTGTTTTAATATTATGCTTCTTATAATTAGTGAAGTTAAGTGCCTTCACATATCCTCAGTGGTTGGGTATTTGCAAAGTTTTTCTGTGAACCATATTTATGGAAAGCATGGGTGAACTAACACATGTCTAATCATGACTCATCATGAAGGATCTCTAACAGCTAGGGTACCTATGTTTGAGATGAATTAAAAAAGACACTGTTACTGGTTTAAAGTATAAGCCGCAATTTACAGTCTTGGAAAGGAACAGAACTATAAAGCAGTTGAAACTGGTCCTGGGTTCTGTTCTAAGCTTTATTTCAGAACCTTCATATGACGTGAGGGAAAATCTCCTTACCTCTCAGAATTTTGCCTCTTCATAAGAAAGCAGTAATAAAAAATATTTGCCATATAGAACTTTTAAAGAAGAGAAGCCATTTTGTTTAATACCTGTCCATATTAAAACCTGATAAAATTTCCACCACCATTACTTCTAATCTCTTGACAAAAAATCATTCTGTACACTGTTTCCATTATGAGTTATATGGGGCTTTTTCTGAGGTTTAGGCTGTCTCCCTGAGTCAAATATATTTCTGAACGAGTAAAAATTCACCTCCACTAAGAATGGTTGGAACGTTCTGCTTCTGACTTTAAGGACAATTTTGAGCTCTCCTGTGCTATGTTAGATGAACTCCTGTACTCAGCTGGTTTGGTCTGGAAAAGCAGAAGCTCAGATCAATACGGACAGTTGCCTTTCTTTTTACCCAAGCACGACATTTGAATGTCAGGTACAGTTGCGTATGGCATCCAAAACCCAGAACCAGTAACTCTCCAAAATTCAAAAACTCTTTGTCTCTATAGGATGCCACAGGCACAAAAATTTGCATATGATCTCCTGTGGTAGGTTCCTATCCTATGAAAGTGCTCTGAGGGCTGGGTTTCCAGGTTTGTGGTAGAATGTGTGCTTAGCATGTTCCTGGCCTCAAGTTCAATCCCCAGGGTCACCACATAAAAAAACAAACAAGTACACTAGAATCTTGAATCAAACTTCATCTGGGCTATGTGTACACACTTATGTGACATCTCGGCCCCAGGGTAGCTCACTATATACGAGCAAATAGTAACTTTGGCCCCAAGCATTTTACATACGTTATATAAAACCTCTGATATTGTGTTTTGTTTTAATCAGGGGTTCACCATGTATCATTGAATGGCCTTAGATGAGCTATAGACCAGAATGGATCGAAGTCACAGAGATCCATCTGCCTCTGCTTCTGCTGGGTTTAAAGGCTTACAGTACCACACCCAGCTCCAACATGTGTTTTTATAGACTACAAACATCTGCAGCCCCCTAGGTCTCATATGTCTCCTCATTCTTGTGTCTTTACACAGTCTAAAACCTCTACAGGCTCACTGGCACTATCGTCATTTTCTGCCGAATCTGTCTGGAGATGACAGAAACATTGTGGCATTTGCTACTTACTGTCACGTTGCATTGAAGTGCAGAGCTGATGTAGGTAAGCACTCAGAAGGGACACTTATTTTTCTTTTGTTTGTTTATCTAATCACTTTTCTGAGACTAAACTATTTGTAGGCGCAATGTGTTTATTTTCATTCATGCAGATGTGCTGCCTATGTAAGGCAAAATGAATATTTAGGAGATGTAAGTTGAGAGGGACATAGACGTGTGCATAACAGGGAATTCAAGTCTCAAAACCCCTTACATGTGTATAAGAGTTATCGTCTTTTTCTGCATCTACAGCTAATGGTCCACAGCCAGTGATAGAATATTAAACTTGTTTTGTAGATTCTAACACCAAGATTCTCTAGAATCCAATCTCTTCAATTTCTCCAACACTTCTTTATTGAGATATCTCAGTCCAGGCTCAGTTCTACCTTAAAGTGCATGTAGACTGTACCACGCTGAGGATGTAGTTCTGAAATCAAGCCTTGGGTCATTCCTTTACTTTCCATGGAATCCTGGGAAATCAATGTAGGGAAATAGTCATGTAGTATTTATCAGTCCTTGAAATTGTCTGATGCATCAGTCTTCCTTTGCAGGAATAACACCCATTTAATTGCTGGCACCTGTGGCAGCGCTGTGGCTGCAGAATGGAAGAGTGGCCGAGACTAGCAGCTACTCATTAGTAGTACTCACAGTTGTAAATGCTGGTGTATACTGTGTATGGTAACAGATTCAGTTTCTGGTACCCATTGGATACACAGTGATGGAAGCATCAATCCAGTAGGCTCCATACTTCCATGCCATCTGCATCTCCCTCCAATTCTCTTCTCACCAAGATCCAGAGTACTTCTTTACTGTATCACCTCATTAGTGTCTTCATCGGGTTCTTTAACAGATCCTGTATGATGGGGTGAGGGCTTTGCTCTGTAATGTAGCTCTCCAGCCCACTATGATCTAGATTTTATCCAAAATCATAAGCTCACCTTCTGCTTCATGTGTGTTGCATATCATACGACCTTATGGACATGAAAGACCCTCCTCTTCTTTCTGCCCCTTTGGCAGGTTATTACCTCTGTCTATTATATCTGCTCACTTCTTAGCACACACTCTCCGAGATTTTTCATTATTTCAATTATATTTCTATTAGCATTACAATGCAAAGGCATTTACGTGCCAGTCCTGGTGGTAGATAATGGAATATGTGTCAGTCTGTTTCCTCATTCATAAAAGGAAAGCTTTCTTTGGTCCCCCTTAGGTACCTTCTAGAGTTATACGATGACTTCGGTGCTGATAAGGTTGATTGTTTAGCAGGGGCAGTCTAAAGATAGAGAATTTAGGTCCCCTGGGCAAGCTTTTGCCCCTGCATAAAATCAAAGAGGGCACGTTTTGCTAATGTGCTTTATCTTGCCCATCAGCTCTGATTACTAATTCCACAGGGTGATCACAGTTACTGGGCCTCCTCATCTAAAGAGATGCAATCCTAGGAACACTGCCCTTTGACCTACTGGCTGCCCTGTGCATTACTCACCCTGTCACTGGTCCCGAGTCTGGCCCATCATCTGCTGGGAACTCTACAGTCTGGAGAAGCAGCAGAATGAAACAGGACGCTTGCTGGGTGAGAGGGCAAGGGTGGAGACTATGACACTGGGAGGAACACGCAACTCAGGCCAAACACATAGTGTACTAAGCCTTTGAGTCCAAGGACAGAGTCAGAGAGAGGGGCCAGGTGCTCTTAAAAAATGAGGTGCCTGGCCATTGATATCCAGATGCTGGGGAAAAGTATGGGTTTGCCAAAGCAAAATTAAGGCATGAGGGCAGTGTTGACTGATGTGCTGGTGACTCTAGCAGCTTCTGTCTTTTGCTTTTGTTCTTCATTCAGAACAGAGCACTGGCTGCAATAATAAACAATGCAGAGCAGACAGAGTTCTGTAGTGAGATAACTGTGCCCCACAGACAGTGCCCCTGGGCTAGAACCTGACTTCACAGGGACCATATCCAGGTAGACAGGAACCTTGAAAGATTCCATACCAGATGTGAGTCTTGAGGACTTAACGATACACCCTTCTTTCCAAATTGGGTATATGCTTTTGATAGTTGTATTCCAGCATGTTCCTAGGAAAATGAATGATGAGTGAAAGTAGATGAGGAAATAAAACAAATTAATGTACTGACTGAGAGAATACAAAACCTTGGTAACTGAAGGAGTAAGAAATGATAAGCCTAAAAACTCCAGCACTGTCAGAAACAGGGCTCCGCAGCAGAATCACACTGTAAGCAAATTCCTCCATCACTTTATCATCTCGGGGGTGGATGTGCAAGGGGTGTTTGTGAAGTTAAGTTTGAAAGTAGTGAGAGATGACGGAGGCAGATGCACAAAGCTACTCTTCTCTCCATTCACCAATGTGTGAGATCTGAGGTAATGTGCTCCTACAGAAGGTGATCTTTTATGGAGAGCAAAGTCAGAGATGGAAAGGAAAGACATCTTAGTAGACACAAATGCTATGCTTCTGTGAAGGCTATGTTTGCCTTCCTAGATATTTGCCCATTAGGGTAGGCTTTTATCTTATTTATGGTTGTTCTCGCATTACACACCTCCAGCTACTAAACTCTGGAAATCTAGGGGTTGAGGTGGAAATTGCAATTATCAAGTTTTCTACATAATGAGAACCAAGGAAAGGATGCCGTCTGACTCTCAAAGCCAGTACCTTTGCCTTTAACGTAGAATCCACAGTCAATCCAGGCTCTCATGCATCCTTTGCTGCTGATCACATGGAAGCCCTTTGTTCTCGGGGATGTTTGAATGTAGACAAACCTTCAGACTAGGCCATGCTGGCTCTCACTGAAGCACTTGCTGGAGTAAATCAGAGCTGATGGATTCAGCTTGAGGAGGGGCTGGAGAGATGCTTGCAGAGTGCCGTAAACAGGACATGGAGGAAGTCGGGAGCTGGATTGGAGTTGTTAACCCCCCCTACACCCCATTGTCAGGAAATGTGGGGAGCTGACAGCTACAGAGCACACAATGATGCAGCAGGAAGTGGCCTTTATAAATACAGAGGTCAGGGCCAGCCCGGCAAACAATAGGGGAAATGATGAAGGCAGGCAGTGGGCGTGGGGGGCAGAGAGGACCTGGATGATTCTATCAGTGACAAGAGCTGAGCAAGGAGTTGTGGGGTTTGCTGAAGGAGGTCTGGGGGTTGCAAATAAAACAATACAAGTTGCCAGGTGACTCAGTAGCCACAACAGAAGGCAGTGGGATGTGTAAATAGTTTACTGTATGGGCCATTGTTCCTTCAAGAACCTCTCCCTAGCTTCTACGTGTCAAAGGTCTCTCTGTTACTGACTTACCGGAAGCTAGTCCAGTGTTCAGAGGGTGCTATTCTGTGCCATGGGGCAATGGGCTATTGGACCATATTCTTTGTCTGTGTTTACCTTGGAACCCCAATGAAAGCAAGACGGAGGATCTGCAGGAATCAGGCTAAGGGTCCGGTGCTCAGCTTTGGTGTCATCTCTCTGGATCTCTCTAGTGAATGGATGTAGATGAACAGGGAGCTACTTTATTAAGTCATAAATGTACTGTTGTAAGTAAGCTGAGACTCAGAGTACAGAAGAGGCAACAAATCAAGGTGGGATGCTTGGCTGCTTCTCCAGAATGAAATTCCATGTTGGTTAAGCAGGTGAGCAAGTGGATACTTGTAAAGTTTTCTAAAGAACCTACAGTATTTACTTAGTGGCCTGTGCTATTCTTCCTATGAATTGACTACCTCAATCTTTTAGGCTCAGTTTCCACTCAGTACTCGGATACCTATGGAATGCTAAGCTTCTAGGAACAATGAGATTCCACATAAGACCCTTCTTCCTTTCCATCGTTGCCCAGGCAGCCCATGTCTGTGGAATATTAGATATTCATATTTTATCTTGACATGCTAGCTGTGTTAAAGAAGCAAGCATATGTTACATTTGTCCCTGGAGCATATGTGATTGTACTGAAATCAAATACTATGTTTAATCCTTCCAGATATTTATTTATTTATTTATTTACTTATTTATTTATTTATTTTTGGTTTTTCGAGACAGGGTTTCTATGTATAGCCCTGGCTGTTCTGGAACTCACTCTGTAGACAAGGCTGGCTTCGAACTCAGAAATCCACTTGCCTCTGCCTCCCAAGTGCTGGGATTACAGGCATACACCACCACTGTAATCACAAAGGCATAGGCTATATGTGAATACATATTGTGTACTATCAATAGGATGTTACATGTACCATATACCACATATTGTTTTAAAGTATTTCATTACAAATTATACACACACACACACACACACACACACACACACACACACATGTATATATATACACACACACACACATATATATAGTATCATTTTGATCAGTGACTATTTGAAAATATGGAAAATTTGAAACATAAAATTGGATATAGAATATCTTCTCAACTGTAAATATACATGTAAATTTAAAAGATTAAAAACAATGTAAAAGACTAGAATTTTTCACTCATTCGGCAAAGATAGTTTTTCTTGATAGAATTCTTAAAATCCTAATAGGAGAAAACTTTTTTCTTTTTCTAGAATTTTAAAAGAATCTGTATTTAATAACCAATTTAATCATTAAAATCATTGGTAAGTATGAAGTTGAAATTTCAAATTTAGATCCCTCCATTATCCCCTCAGACAGAATGAAGATGTAAGAGTCTTCAAATAACTCAGAGAGGAAGATATGGGGTACAGTTATGTCTTGCAGGTCTTTTTAAAGCTCATGGAGCTGAATAAAACAATATTCAACAGTTTGAAGCATGATAACATGAAGGCATGGGGATCTCCCAGCTACCGTATAATTTTATGTACATCTATCTATTGATCTATTTATCTACGTATTTACAACCTATCCATCAATGTATCTATCTATATAACTCTATTTTCTATTACCTATCTATTATCTCTTGGCTTCTGAAAAACTACTGAAGGGAAAAGAAGAGAGTGTATGGCAAGCTCCTTCATGGTATTGGATAGTGGAATTGAAAAATTCATTTGAAGACCTAGAGGCTTAAATGGTCGACATTGTCATATTGTCGATACTAAAAATTTTGCAGGTAGACACCTATTTGATTAAAGGATAAACAATTTCACTTCAAAAAGGCAACATTGTTGGACGTTGTGCACCTAGGATTGGTTAAGAAATGTTCATTGACTCTCTTGATTCCCTCTCATACGTCATATATCATTAGCAGTGTTTTCTATGTGCTAAATCTTTTAATCCTTGCATTGAACTCATGACTTCAATGCTTTTATTGTTTGGATTTTATTACTTAGTAACCTGAGACACAGAATGTGAAGCAAGTTTCCCAAGAGTCACAGTCACAAAACTAGTTGAGAAATCGGGAACTGAACCTGAGATCTGTGCAAGGCTCTGCTTTCAAGCTCAGTTGTCACTGTGACCGAATACAGCAGTTGTGTCCAAGTTAAATGGCCCTGCACTGAATTGTTTGTGTTCCCATATTTTCTTCAAGAGGGTTCCTTCAGTGTAATCCAAAACTACATCTTAACTGAAAAGAAAGTTGTGAAAGTAAATAGTTGTGTTTGCTTACAATCCAAAAGTCCTATTCAATACTCATTCATGTAGTAAATATTTATTAAGGATATCCTGGAAGCAGAGACAAAAGACTTAATCCTAAAAGGCTGACAGACACAGGCATACCAATCAAGGATATGTTGACTATTTCTGGAAACTTAAAGGGATTTGTGCAAGATTGATACACTTCTCTTTAGACATGCAAACAATGGCTAGGAAACATGGGGAGATATTTGGAAGTAACTTAGGAACCAAGGTCACATATATTGAGGGTTTAAAATACAAATGTTATCTTAACTGGGGGAATGTGTTAAGTGGTAAGAACACTTGCTGCTCTTACAGGGGACCAAGGTTCAGTTCCCAACACCCATACAGTGGTTTACAATCAGATGCAATTCTAGTTCCCAAAGATCTGATGCCTTCTTCAGACCTCCGTAAGTCCCAAGCAACCACATGGTGCACATAAATACATATATGCAAATAATCATACACGTAAAATGCAATGGAAGAACTCTCTGAAAAGTAGGATAGCAACAGAAATTATAGTAGCTTGGGTACCCTTAGTAAATAGAGAGAAAGGACTAATTTTGCTTATCAACCTGCCACATTATGGAAGAGGAAATCCCAGTTGAAGAATTGTCTCCATCTGATTGCCTATGTGCATGTCTGTGGAAGATTTTCTTGCTTGTTAATTGATGCAGGAGAGCTCAGACCGCTGCAGGAAGTACCATTCCTTGGCAGGTAGGTCTGGGCTGTATTAGAAAGTTTGATGAACAAGAGCAAGAGAACAAGCCAGTAAGCAGCATTCCTCCATGGCTTCTGATTTTGTTTGTGCTTCCAGGCTCCTGCTTTGAGCTTCCTTCAATGGCAGGCTGTAACTTGCAAGATGAAATAAATGTCTTTCTTCCCTATGGTGCATTTGATCATGGTTTTATTACAAGATCAAAAAAAAAACAAACTAGGACCAATGGAATCCATTCTATCTAGGAGCTGTAACAAGTTTATGAAGGAACTATTTACAGAATGTGTTGTGGCTTTAATACATATAATAGGGACGACAAAAGAATTGGGAACATTAGCAGGAGGATCCTTTAAAACTTCCAGGCTGGTGGCCATCAGGAAGTGATGCTTACTAAAAACCCAGACAAAGAGCAGTGTTTGAAGGAGGAGCTGGCCTTGTGGGCAGGACTCAGTCATAGTCACCCTACAGGGAAGAAATAAGGTAAAACTAACAACATACTCTTGTCTCCCCTTAACCTCCTGCTAAATCAGCTAGCAGGCAGAGAGGAGGGAGCTCGGTAGTTCATGCTCCCAAGCTCATTCTCCTTGGGCATGAGTATGGGTGGGAAAAAAATTAGTCATGAGGGGCATAGAGGAGATATGTCAGTAACAGGATTTGCGTATGCTCCTAAGAGGACCTAGAAGCTGCCATGACTCTCGGGTTTGGGCATGGGACCAAGTCTTGAGGAAAGGAATATAAGACAATATATAGAATGTCAGAACAATGTATTTTGTTGATTATGGAATCTGTTTTTGAAGTATGTATAAGCAAGTCATGTCTGACTTCTAGAAGGGATATATATATATATATATATATATATATATATATATATATATATATATATATATATATATATATATATATATATATATATATCTTGTTTCTCTGAGACAACTAAGCCAGTTGTTCCAGTTTGTGTAGGTGGGACATGAAGCCATGTTAGCAGATGAGGTTAGGAGGGCAATGGGACAATTTGAAAAGATGATCAATGTTCTTCTCCAGTTTGTTATAGATAACAAAGAAATCATCATTACCCTGAAGAAGTAGCTTTGGGGATCCAATTTCCGCTAAGCTCTGTCTTTTCCTGTATGCCAGGAGTCTTGTTATATATCTCTATCTCTATCTCTATCTCTATCTCTATCTCTATCTCTATCTCTATCTCTATCTCTATCTCTATCTCTATCTCTATCTCTATCTATCTCTATCTCCTATATCTATATCTATTTAATAAGGGGGTCTCTGGGCTCCTGCAGTCAAGTTATTGATGCCTGGTGAGTAGATTTTACAGCTTGAAAGTTACACATCTGAGCTGTTCTGCCGGGCTTCAGAATCGAACCTCTGCCAGTGACCTTTTGTCTTAAAGCTTCCTTACCTTTCTGGGATCCAGTTCTTTGGCCATGCCCTACCTCACAGGGTGTTTTTAAGAATAAATGAGATAATGTCTATGAACCCCCTGGAGAGGAAGCATTGCTCGAGATAAGCTCACCCTCTGGTATTTTTAGCTGAAGAGTGTTGGTTGTCCAGGATATGCCATTTAGCAATTCCTGGAGCCTTGAAAAGGAAACAGAAAGGATGGCTGGGGGCAGGGAATTGGTATACTCAACAATATTGTTTTTTCGAGAAATCCCTCCTGCCCCAAGTGTTAGAATATACGTCAAAGGAAACAAACACCATTTGTAGATAATACAGGAAGATGACAGGTTTGCTTGCTTGCAACTGTGACGACGTGAGGCTAGTGGGCTCTGTCTTGACTGCTCTTTCACTCTTCAAGGGCAGAGGTCCACGGGACAACTACTCCACTGATAATGAAACAACCCTAAAGCGACTCTTGCTTCTGTAAAGAATGGCAGGAAACATCTTCACCACCCGTGACTTCTCCAGAAAGTAAAGGGTTTAAGGAGGGGGTGTACTTCCTGTCCTGATTCCAAATGTGGTTCTCAGTCTTTACAGAGGTAGGGGAACTAATATGCTGACCTAACACAAGCAAGCCTGCAGAACAACAATAGGGACCAGTGTGCCCTCCAATCCATATCTGCTTCATAAGCAAAAAGAGTTCCAAAAGGACTAACAGGAATTCGGCTTTGATAACTTGATTGGAGAAAATGTCTTACCCGAGTTCACCCAAGTGCTTCATCAATGTTCTTTGTTTCCATTCTGCAGTGTTAATCTCTCAACCTCATGGTACCTAGCTGAACAGGCTTCTCTGTGGGAAGTCAATAAGGCTTGTTTAATTCTCTCCAGGCTGAAAAATTAAGATTAGCATTTTATAAGCTCCACATAACTTTTCTTGAAGCTAGTATTTAGATATTATTGATGCATTTCCATACACAAGTCCTGGCAGATATCTAAGAGTGTATACTAATAGTCACATCTGGATTCAAATTCTGCCTCCACTGGAGGAGAAGCATAGCATTTGGGAACTACTTTAAACATTTCCAGTTCAGCTTCTTTATTTATAATTTGGAGAACCTGATGTCCACCATTGTATTGTTATGAAAATTCAATGATTTAGAGTAGACAAAAATTAAACAGCTGTGCTGTTCCACTCAGAAACTAAAACTGAGGGCTGGGGAGATGGGCCTAGTTGGTCAAGTGCTTGCTGTGCAAAAATAAGGACTAGAGTCCAACCTACCAGAACCCACCACGTAAGAACGCTGAACACAAGGTGCACTGCAGGAACCCCAGCAGTGATCTGGGGCTCTGTGTGCAGAGACAGGACTATCTGTTGGGCTTACTAGCAGCTATGACTAGCCAAATCGGTAAGTGCCAACCAAGCTCATCAGAAGTATCTGGTCTCAAATCAAAAGGAAAAACAAAACTAAAACAATGTACACACACATACAAATGTTAAAATAAAAAAGAAAAGTGACACACTGTCTAAGTATGACGGGATTCTTAAACTGCTTTGCTGTGAGCAGACAAGTTGATTCTGAGTGAGCTAAATTGGAAAAGACCAATTTGCCTCCATCTTGGTTACCATGTTAGTTCTAAACTCATAAAACTTGGGCATCAAGGCTCCATAAGGAGACACTGCTAATGACAGAATACATTTTGGCCAGCTTGTGCAGAAGTTCATGTCACAGTCCCCAAAAAGTCTCATGTTGAGGGTTCACCATTCTAGCACTTGCTTGAAAGTAAAGGACTGGAAGAAATGCAGTGGGAAGCTTCTAATCACGAGAAATCCTAACATCATAGCTTAACCAAGAACTCATTTCTTTCAGATTTTAAACAGGAAACTGGGAACTGATTCAATCAAGTGCAAGCCCTCACAGCCTGCTGAAGGTAGAGCCAGATAGAGCCTGACTCTCTTCATTCAAGGTGTCTGGACTTTAGCTAACCCTCCCTTTGAATTTTCAGTCTCCTCCATGCTTTCTTGCCTGAGCCTCATTCTTTTTTGAGTTCTTTCTCCCGAAAGGGTTAGTGAGTGAGGAAAATGCTCATAAAACACTTGCATCCTGACAGGACAACTGCATGTCTGACATGGGACTCTGTCTCTCAGTCATAAGGTTTGTGTCTGAATCAGGGCAAAGAGTGATGTCATGAAGAGCTATTGCTCTTGTTTCTTTATGTGTCTACCTCCTCTGGCCTATGTCCTCAGGTAGACCCCACTCCACTCAGGGAACACTGAGGATTGCAGCTGCTGTCACATGCGAGTGGTCATGCCACCAATCATACATCTCTGGCACCCTCTGGCCAAGAGGGAATTAGACAAAGTGACAGACTGAATTCCAAACAGGATTTTAAAAAGTGTCAATAGCATGAAACTTTTGCTTGCCCTGGGAGACGTCAATTATTCCTTGATAGTGGACACAAGTCTGCATCTGTAGTCAGGATACTCCTTGTGTCATTTACCTGAGTCTTTGATTCTCTTCATGTTCTGAATATGGAGGAAATCTAGGTATTTTCTTCAATCTCAGGTTTGGACATTCAATTTGCATAAAGTTTCCTGAGTATTGGCTAGAAAAAAACTCTTACAGTGAAAAGGACAGTCTAGCTATTACCTCAGCGGGACGGCGATTATCTGAGTCTACCCTTCAGGAGAAGTCATAGATTTTATGAGGAACAGAGGGAATTATCAGCCAAGAGAGTGCAAAGGTTAAATGGATTTCATCATCTTCTTGCTAAAATGATAATTCTGGGGTCAGGTTTCATTTTGGTGATGAATGTCATATGGGAAGAGCCAGCAACTCGCTCGGCGTGCTCAGGGGTTGTCTGGAGAGGATGCTGAGAGAAACAATATGCTGGAAGAGAAGGGAGAATGATAACCTGGTCTGGGAATGATCTTTACCATGTCAGAGTGTTGAAAAATTCTCTGTCATAGTGATTTATGTCAATCTATGCGTAAGTCGTCTACCACAATGAAGCCACTGACAAGGCTAATGTGGGATTTAAGATTCTTGGTGCCACCATTGTCCTATTTTGTCTTTTCTCACACATACCTGATGACCTGTGCATCTTCAACATTTAAACTTTTCTTAAAGATTAAAGTGTGTGTGTGTGTGTGTGTGTGTGTGTGTTGCCTGAGTGCTAGAGAAGGGTATCAGATTGCTCAGAACCTGAGTTTCAGACAGTTGTAAACCACCTGACCTAAATGCTGGGAACTCTAGTCTTTAGCAAGGGCAGCAAGTGTCTTAACCACTGAGCTGTTTGTTTCTCAAGCTATTTTCTCATTTTTTTCCTAAATGGAGGGAGTATTAAGGCATAAGAGAAAGCAATATGACAGTGGATCCTCACTTATTTATGATGAATTTAAGACCACTTACTGAACATGTTGTACAGTTGGATTCCTTCCTCAAGACTTAGCTACTCAAGATGTGCTCCAAAGGTTTTTGCCACCTTCCTTAGGTAGAAAAGCTTTAGAGGAGACAGACCCCAGGTCCTGCTGCAGACCTCTGCGAACAGAGTTTGTTATAGCAAAATTTTCACTCGATTTCTGGGTAGTGACGTTGCATGAGTCTGCAGTATCTGGATGTTTTGCATCCAGTGAATGGTAAGAGCTTTTGTGTCTTTAGGCTTAACTATAAGGGATCTCACAGAAGTAAGTAGACAGCATGAAGCCTATTCATCTCCTATTTTAGAAAAGAGAATATAGCTTTTAAAATAACCTCCTGATAAATCTTTTACTCTAACTTTCAAATATTACAATGGGTGTGTCAACAACCTTGAGTTCCTTTAAAAGTTTTACCGTCTAGAAAGAATCATATTTCAACTGGATGTTCGTAGCTCTCCAATATTACATGTAAGATGTTTACTAAAATGATTAAACTGTATAGGTGAGATAGGCTCTGATGACCAGAAGTATGGCTTGAGACCTTGCTCATTGCACATTCTCTCTTCAGAGCACCAGCCAAAGTTCATGTTTCCATGTCCACTTTTTTAATGTTGGCTCCCTATGGTCAACAATAAAGCCAAGGAGCATTGCATGTGTTCCCATGGGCTCCTGCCAAATAGCTGGCTGCACAGTGAGACTGTGACATCTGTTTAGGTGTGTCGAATGTTTGCATGGTCAACCCACGACTGGTCATTCCACTTTGAAGGAGAAGTGTTTTCCTTGCATGCACAAATAATCATGACTACTAACAATTCTCCTTTTCCATTTAAAAAGTGTCTATGAACCTCAACAAAGCCCTAATTTGGACTTCCTTTGCTTCTTTAGAGAGAAATCATTTTTTTCTTTTCTGAAGTAGAAACTCAGTTTCAAGTTCTGAGTACTGGGATTCCCGCCCCCTCTTTTCATCTCAAAAGTGTTCTACCTGCAGTGTTCTTATAGTCCTTAGGCCCTCTGCTAGGTGATAAATAACTGTGATGATTCTTTGTGAAAGGCAAACCCCTTAAAGGAACACATGCTGACGTATTAATACTACCATTTGAAAGAATTTGCTGCCTGTTTTCTGACATAGAAACCCTTGCTCCAGCCTGTTTGGTTTAAGTTGTTGTGGGGGTGTGTGTTTGTGTCTTGGTGTGTTGCTCAGTTCTGTGGTGATTCTGCAGCTGCCTCTACCACTCTGTGGGTGTTTTCTTGAACTGCAGTGGAACCACTGACTGGCTCGAAGCCTCTGCTGTTTTTGCAGTTCTCTGCAAAAATGGCTTCAAGTGTTACTTTGCTGGCTCCGCTTGGGGGCAACCACAATGATGAACAGACACGAACTCCTCACCATTTAAGCTTCACCTCCGCAGCAGCCCGATAAGATCAAACAGCAGTGCTGCGAGTGGTCTGACATATTCCACTCTGGTGCTGGGCAGAACACTATCTTGACATTCTTCTGCTACAAGGGCTCACTGGAGCTGCCTTCTTCTCCCTACTCCCAAGTAGGGCTGACCTGAATGGGGAGTAGTCATGTTGAGTTTTCAGACATAGACACAGACATAGAAAATCTTACTTGCCAGAATCCTACCACTGTATCCTGTATCCTAGTGATTCTCAGGCCTAACTTTATAGTAAGCAGCTCCTTAGAAGAACAAGCATTCATTCACATGCAGTTCTGTTTGTTCCAAGGCTCTGACCCACATGTCCTCCAGTCATTTCTCTGTTCTGACAATTGTTCCATCACAGCTCCTCCGCTCATTGGAGAAGTGTCATACAAGGTCACCTTCCAAGCTAACAGCCCAGGTAATGGGATAGTATGTACGATAGGGTTTTCCACTTTTTGTTTGTCACTTAATGATTCCTTGTGACTCAAAGAAAGCCAGCAACCATTGGTGGGAGGATTTAGCAATTGATTTGTGCTCAGGGACTATCTGAGTCTAATCTGTATCACCAGAATAATAGTAAATTCAACTGACAAACCCAAGAAACACTCAGTGACAGGGTTTGTGGACCCCTTTCTAGAATCTTGTAGCCGGTTGAGCTGAGTTTTCAACAATGTATGAAACAGAGTTGAAAAGGAGAAAATTATCTGGATCAAACACACTCAGCAAAGTCAACAATGCAATCATGAGAAGGGAAGGTGCCAAGACAGGGGGATTGTTATTATTTCTAGAACTTTCTAAAAGACATCTATTCATACACAGAAGCTGTTCATTTTAACTGTTTACAGAAAGATATTGAGAAACAGAAATTGTCCCAGGCAAGCAGAAGAAGGTATACAGAAATGGTTTTGTTGAATATTTACATCATTCCAACTGAAGGCTTTAATTTTCTTGTCCAGATTCACTAGGCAGAAAAGGAGTAGAGCTGATGCAGGAGCATGGCCAGCTGTGACTTATTCATCCATGCTGTCTCTTTCTATCTGAAAATGCAAAGCAGAGGTGCTCACTCAGCACTTCTGGGCCTCACAGCCCACCTCTGTTATCCATGTTCTCGGACTGAGTTAAACTCTTTCCTCTTAGACCCTGCTTAGGCTGGGAGGTCACAGCCATTGCTTTCTCAGAAAGTGCTAAGGTCTCACATCCTCCAGCTACCAATCTCTCACCAGTCTTGGCCTCTATTTTTAGCTACAGGTAGTTGCCTAAATATGAGCTTTTCAAAAATGACTTCGGTTCCTAGAATGAGAGAAATATGCTACACCCGTGAGTGACCTTTGAGTAGCTGCTTAAACACTCCCCGTCCCTCTTCGACATTCCAGAGAAATTCAACGATCATTACAGAAATGGGCCTGACATTTAGTGTCCACAAACCTAGCAGAGTGATCATCCAATACAGAAGGGGGAACAAGGCTGCAAGAGGAATAAGAACATTCGAGATGGCCCATGGCATCGCCTCCCAAGCTTTCTATTCCCGGGGGCCAACAGCAGGAACTTGGCGTTTAAGGACGCCGCTGGCTCGAGGGGTTCATTCCCAAGAGAATCCTGGCAAAAGGGAGGGAATCCTTCACCCTGAAACATTTCTGCTGCTTTTGTTTCTTGTGTGCTCTCTTGGCCTCTCTGGGTTAGCTCTCAGTTGGCCATTTCTCTTGTGCAGTTAAATAAATACTGACTTTATGCTGGATGTCATTACCACTGTTGGATGAACACTTTCCAGGTTTGAGCAGCAGGTGCCTGACCCCCAAATTCTGGGGTCTTGAATTTTAAAATAAAGATTGGACCAACTGATTCAGGTTCTCTAGTGGTTTTTTTTTTTTTTTTTTTTTTTTTTTTTTTTTTCTTGATCCACTTGTGAGTAGTAATTGGTCAGGAGAAAAGGGAGAAGAAACCCCAGGGCCACAATCATGCCCTTTGACATCTTCTCTGAATATCTAACCTTATCATAATTTCCTTTTCCTTAATGTACCTTATACAGCAGGTGAGAGATCGTTTATATACACATCACAGTATGATCCACACATGCCCCCAGATAGTCTCTCAGATACAGTGCTGCCTTTTCTCACTCAACACCCCTTTGTCTCGGAGGTTTGGAAGAGCTGATGATTTCCCTTGCTCGAAACATTACTTGAGTCAACCTTGTGCCAGATTCTTTCTTTAAAAACCTTGTGCTAACAAAGGTGCAAGCCACGATGATGCTGACAATGGAGATTATTTTAGGGCAGGGTTGTTTAATTCTAAGCAATTGCAGACCGTCAGAGGTGGGGGAAGCCCTGAGAATGCTTCTCTTCCAAACATCACATTTTGCACCCAGAGAAGGCAAGCATTTGGGAGCCAGAGACTTTGGGCTCCCAGAGTGATCAAGGCTGGCTGCCTTCCAAGTCCCCAGGCTGCCATACCTGTGACATGGGCTGCAGGCCTGTCCCTTCTTTTATTGTCTGTATCAGTTGGGACAAGAAGGTTTTATAGCCTGATGCCCTTGTCACCCTTTCCTACTTCTTGTTCTTGTATTTAGTTTCAAATCTGGCTGTGACCCTTGCTGGAGGGGTCACTGGAAGTGACAGGGAAAGAGAAAAATAAGCCTGGTCACGACCCAATCAGTGCACTCCATTTCCCAGGGTTAGAGCCTTTTTACAAGGCAGAGAGGTGGAAGGGGGTAGGGACAGAGGTGAGATTTAGGGAAAAACAAAGATGGCTATCTCAACACCATTCATTCAGGAGTTAGATACAATGCTAGTGGCCCATTTTGGGATCAGAAATCTGGTAAGAGCATGGTGCTAAGGCACTATCTGCATCAAAAAATGGTTCTGAGAATTCTTACTTAACTTTTATTCATCCATTGGTCAAAGTAGGAAGACAGTAATTTAAAACAAAAGAAAAGAAAAGAAAACACACACACACAAAAACAAAACAAAACAAAACAAAACAAAACAAAAAAAAACCAACGATCATTAGGCACAGTTTAAACCTAGTGGTTCTTAAAGTTTAGATGTGTTGAAATGTGGCATCTTGGTCACTTGCCAATATCCTACATCCCAAAAGTTTAGTGTGAAATCCAGGAATGTGTTTTTCTCATTCTCTCTGTGTGTATGTCTCTGTCACTCCGGTGTGTGTGTGTGTGTGTGTGTGTGTGTGTGTGTGTGTGTGTGTGTGTGTGATGTGTTAAATAAACCTTTTTGTGATTAGGGGAAAATAAATTTATATTTGTAAAGAAATTGCAGATATTAGTTTTAGAATATTATATATAACCTTAACCCTTAACCACTTACCTTGAATTTTAAAAAGAGATGTAGCCATTTATTTGTATATGTGTGTGAATGCCTGTGCATATGTGGGTGCATATGCCTGTACACATTCCCTGGTCAGGTAGGAGTGTCAGATCCTTTGGAGTTAGATACTGGGCATTTGCGTGTTGCCTGCTTGTCACCTACGTGTAGGGATCCAAATACTGGTGTGACAGCTTGCACTCTCTAATGCCTTCTTTCCAGTCCTCTTTCCCTAAGTTTTAAATTATACATGAAATTAAATTTACTGCCTTACCATTTTACAGGGCCTAAATCCGTGGCACTGAGTGCATGACAGTGTAATGCAGCCACTGCCATGGTCATCTGCAGATCTATTCTATATCACATCCCCAAACTGAAACTCTGCACTCATGTAATACCAACTCCCAATTCTACCCATCTACACAGTGCCTGGTAACTAACTGCCATTCTATTTTCTTCCTGTACATGTTGAATTAATCTTCACACCTCTTCTGAATACCTGATCTATGTAGATTCTTGCAGTGTTTGTCCTATAGGATATGACTTATGTCACTTAGCAAGGGCCCGCTTATTCAGGTGGTATCTACCGTGTCCTGCCACTGGTACAGACCAGAAGACTCACACTTTGGCTTTGCTGGGCAAGATGTGTGTTTCTCTTGAGGAAGCACTTCTTTGGGTGATAGTGGGTGACCTAATTATTTAATGTCCTGGATTTTTTTTTTTCTTGCCTAAGTAAAACACCAATGTTGGTAGTTTCTGAAGACACTGTTGTGAGTCTATTTCTTTATTTACTCAACTCATTTTTTTTTATTAAGAACCACACACTTCCTAGGCTTTACTTGACCATGAAGTTGCTCATGGCCATCATTAGATTCTTTTTATTATTATTATTATTTTTTTTTTAGATATACACTGCCTAAAGAAGAAATGCAAGGTGTAAGCACACCTGTTTATTTTCATTTTACAATTATTTTGCTCATGAGTTTGACAAAATCATGAGGACTAGCCTCCATGCAGCCATATTAATTTCTTATAAGACACCAGAGGTGTCTTAGAGGACTGTGTGCCTGGAGACAGTGGAAGGAGGGAGCTAAAGGCCTTTCCATGTTGGAGAAGGGTTGGCTCCTGTTGTTCATGCAGACTATGTTCTCCAAAAGTATTTTTAGCTGAGTGTTTTCACAGGAAAGCTTTTGGAGCAAATGTAAAATGTGTCCAACAGGTACCTCCATGACAAGGAGATGCAGTCTGCGGGCCTGCCTTTCAGAGTAAAGGAGCTGAAACCAAAAGCAAAGGCCACAGGTGCTGCAGACAAGGGTAGCAATAAGAAGTGAGAGGCGTTTGGAGTGCGGAGGAACTGGACTCAGATCTGGTTGGTATTCTATTAATCTCCAGGGTCCTTAGCTACAGAAGAGGCAGTCATGACTTCAGTCTCAGAATATCTTTCTATCTTCTCAGAGAGATGTCAATTCCTGGGGACCCCCTTGTGGTATCCCTGACTCAGAAGGAAACTCATCAGTTACTATAGCACACCATCACAGACCACTTCCTGAAAGACTTTGGGTTTTCCCTAGAAGGCTCTTGTTCATGTACAGCCCTGCCAGGAACAACTGGGGACCAATAGTGGGGCAGCCTAACTGAAACGGTGACCTGATTTTTAACAAATATACACACAGCACAGTACACAAAGATAGCCACTGGGACAAGAATAGAGCTGCAGAGGAGAACTGATTTCTCCTCTCTCTAATCCCCTCTGCCACTCTCCATATGTGCATATGTGTGTGAGCATGCACACGCACACACACACACACACACACACACACACACACACACACAGACCCATGTCCACAGTTTGTTGTTTATGTTTTAATTTGTGCATCCTAAGTAGATACAGAAAGAAGAAAACCAAAAAATAACCTAGACCAGGAGAAGAAAGAAACCAACCATAACAAGGTTGCTAATGTTTTGATTTCATGTGATCTGGGATAAAAGGTATCAGGTGGAGGTGGGTTCTGTGGATGCCTCCATTTAGGAAGAGATGAGCAAAAAGAGTAAAAGCATTTCTTGTTTGGTGTCTTAGAATTGTCAATACGCTGGTAGTATTGTAAATCTGCAGCTGGGAGCAAAATGCTCTGAAAATCTTCTCATGATAGAAATCTGTAGAGCACACGCCTAAGAAGACACAGATGCACAGGCTGGTGAAGTTACTTTGAGCTTTAGCACTGCCTGGGTTTCTGAGCAGTCAAGACAATTACAGGAATATGAGAGGTTATAGTTTATTCATCATATTAAGAACATGTCTTTTCGTCTTTGTTGGTATGAATCCAAGTTATAAATGAATTTTCTGAATTTAGTATATAATCATGGAGGTAATTTTAAGATAGAATGAGTTACTTAATAATGTTTGTAAAGTTGAAACATTTAAATATTATATAAATTTATTTAAATAGTCAACAGTTACATTTAAACATAGTTTACTGTATTTTGTTACAAGTGTGTGTGTGTGTGTGTGTGTGTGTGTGTGTGTGTGTACGCGTGCCTGCATGCCCAGGTACACATGTGTAGATCAAAGGACAATGTGTGCAGTCAGTTCTGTCTTTCCACCACATGGGTTGTCAGGCATGGGGACAGATGCCTTTAGCCATTGATTCGTCTCACCAGCCCTTATTTATTAGTTTTTGCTATATCAAGTGTTGGATCCAAGCCAAGACTATAAGCCAAAAACTTAGCTGTTGCTTCTTAATCATCTGCTTGATAAAAAACCATCAAGATTAGCCTAGCTGTTACTCCTTCTCCAGTAACACTAGTCATTTATCTATGCCTTACATAGGAAGTTGAATTTTAACTTTTGGTTCTAATCTGTGGTAGGACCCAGAAACTGTTTCCTGATTGAAGAAATTTCTACAAGCTTTTAATACCAGATAAAACATGACAAAATTTGAACATTTGTCATGTTCTTAAGAAGTTTGGCCTGTCTTTTTGCTTTACTAAAAGGCCTTCCATCTTCTGTAAGGCTGAGCCCTGGGAGAATGTTGCAGGGAGCATGAAGACTATCTCAGGATGCCGTCCAGCTCTTCTGATAATTCAAAGAAGTAGAGAACAAGATCCTTGCCTGACTGGGATGAGAGATGGAGTCAGTCATGTCATTTTAGCCAAGGAGAGGGAGGGGATTCAGGTTTTCTATCTTCCATTTTAGTATTTTTAGTTCTGGGTGACAGAGGGTTTTTTAGATAGGAGAGGAACACAGAAAATCTCCATCATGTTTTCTAATCTCCGTGTTGTCATTATACTTTATTAGCACAATCAGACTGGAGACTGTTATAGTGAAAGTCCAGAGAAGCGAGAAGGGAACTCTTTTAAACACAGTGTTTCTGTTGTAGATGGTGATGAGAAATGAAGATCTCATTATTAAGAAATCAATAGCATAATTCTTAAAGTTCCCCCTGATTATCTCTCCTCTTGCCTCACCCTAAACACACACACACACACACACACACACACACACACACACACACACACACACACAGAACCAGCTAGATCTGCTTCCTTTCCTTGGTTCATCAAATTACACTCAACGCTTCTTTTTAAGAGATAATTAGAATTTACCATATGATGTTGAAATCAACAGCTACATGCCTTCTCTTACCTATGAATTCCTCAAAGATAAGGCTCAGTATACAATCTTCTTGAGATCACACTGATGGGTTATGTGTAATACCTCCAGACTAAATTTATGGGTGTCACTAGGCTGTGGATAAATTTGTTCAGATGGAATTCTTTGATTAGATCCACTTTTGAAAAATGATAAAACCCATCAGAAAAATGTATTCACTCTCAGACTGTAAAGTGGAAATTGCCCCTCTAAAGAAGCCACATGGTAGCCAGACCTGGTATCACAGGCCTCCCTTTCCAACCAATCTGGACGCTGGAGCAGGAGGATAGCAAGTTCAAAGCCTGCCTAGGTTACAAAGTGAATTCAGGAACAGCCTCAGCAATATAATGCGACCTCATCTTGAAACAAAACGTTAAGAGATGGCTGGGAGTGTGCCTCAATGATAAAAATGTACCTAACATTCACAGAGCCCTAGGCTCCATCTCTAATACAGTGAGAAAAAATAAATAAGGCAAAAAATGTTATATGTGCTATTTCAGGGGGAGGGGGTTATAACCTTAAGCATAATGAAGAATGTCAATCTGAAGACAAACCAAGTGAGTCTAATTTTTGAGTTCAAAATTGGGAAAAATCAAACAACTATATGCAACATGATGAAGAAGTAAGCAGTCTTTTTACTGCCATTTGAACTTACGGTTCCCTGTGTTTTATCAACATTTAGATCATGTCTGGAAAGGAGATTAAAACCTTCATGCCTAAGAAAATGATTTTTAAAAATCTCATCCTTATATACAAGTAGTAGTTCTTTCAAAGAAGATTAAACATTAAGGTCTTTAAGTTCTGATCTGTAGCCTAATGTTTTCTTAAAGAAGTGATATAAAGCATTAGAAAATTATTTATCAAAACAGTCTCCAGTAGAAATACAAGCTACAAATAGAACTTTTAAAAATTCCTAGTAGCATCAGGAAATAATTTCACCAAAAAGGTAATAGATACAAATTATAATAATTTATTATATTTAATCTAGTACATATAGAATATTATCATTTCAGTATGAAACAGTTATAAAACATTCATAAAATATCTTTTATCTTTTTTATACTAATTCTTTGAATCTCAGCATGTGTTTTATATGTAGCATACATTTTTGTGATAGCCACAGTTTAGTGTTTAATAACTGCATGTGGCCAGTTGCTGGTTCAGAAAACTAGTAACGTAAGAAAAAGTCCTTGATTTTTTCATATGGTTTTGCTCAAAAGATATTAGCATCCCAGCTTGAAGTGTCTATGAGGGCTGAATTTAGCCATCCTATTTGATAACCAAATATCCACCGACTTCCTGGTGTTCTTGGAGTTGTTCAAAGCACTGAGAATATAAGTTGTGAACAAAAAGCCCATATGTCCTCCCCCCCCCCGTGGCTACCGAGAGAGAGAGAGAGAGAGAGAGAGAGAGAGAGAGAGAGAGAGAGAGAGAGAATGTAGACCAGTGTTTTTCAATCTGTAGGTCATGAGCCCTTTGGCAAACCTCTAATTCCAAAAATATTTACATTAAAATTCATAATAGTAGCTGAGTTAAAGTTATGAAGTAGCAATGGAAATAATTTCATGGTTTGGTGGGAGTCACTGCACGAGGAACTGTATTAAAGGGCCATAGCCTTAGGAAGGTTGAGAACCGCTGATGTAAATCATGATCAGGGCCAAGTCAAAATCTCGGGAAGTGAAGTAGAGGATGTCAAGGCAGAAACTCCAGTCCTAAAAATAGCTGCCAGTTTACTTAAAACTGAGATTTGGTTAAAGACTCCTCCTCCTACTGATAAAATTCAATGAAAATTATGGTCTTGGGTACTGTTGACTTGAAGTAAGAAAAAGTAATGACTGCATAAAGCTATCTGTTCTTTTCAGACATAAGGCCAACCAGGGGCTAAGGGTGCAAAAATGAGTGAAACCCTTGGAGTTTCTTTGTTCCTGGGGCTTGTATCTGAAAGGTGGGCATTGGTTATATATTTGCAGAATGAACATACACAGTGATATGGTGCACAATGATATTTTGGTCAGTGGTATGAGTTCACATATGAAGTCCAATGATAGAGTACACATATGAAGTCCAATATAATTGTATATTCTCTGACACCATAGCAATCTTGATTTGCTAGTATATTTTATAATTATTTGGGATCTATCTCTATTAGCAAGTGACATATAAGCCTATATATGCATTATATCTATATCATCTATATCTATCTATCTCTATCTCTATCTCTATCTCTATCTCTATCTCTATCTCTATCTCTATCTCTATCTCTATCTCTATACCTATACCTATATCTATCTATCTATCTATCTATCTATCTATCTATCTATCTATCTATCTATCTATCTGCATCAAATCAGACTGAGCAGGATTGAGGGCTGTTTCTATTTCCCAAGTCAACATAGAAAAAGGCAGCAGAAGAATGTCCCAGAAGGCAGAGAGCATCTCCATTTGTGTGAAGATTCCATCTGCAGATGGCCCAGGAGTGAATTTAAGCGAATCTGTCTGGTATGAGTGGACATGGTTCCACTAAACCAAGTTGAACGTTAGGGTGGGAGCCATGGGTTCTTGTAAGCTGTGCTCATGATTTTGCTTTTTATCCTATGATCAATGGAGATCTATTGAAATTGTTTTGTTTTGTTTTGCTTTTCCTTTAAGACTTGACAGCAGGGAGTTTGGTAATATTTTGCTTGGAGTTGTGAACAGAATAGTCAATTGTGTCTCTCTTTATAGAGCTATTATTCTTTTATGAAAGACAGACAATAACCTGGGCCAATAGTGTCTACATTAAGTAGTGATAAGTGCTAAATAAAAATGTTGTGAGGTAAAATAAAAATAAATAATAAAATAAAGATAAAAATAAAAATAAATAATAAATAATAAAATAAAAATAAAAATAAATAAATAAAGGAGGATAAGGCAGAAGTGTGGGTCTAGGAATGGTAAATGGTTATCTTTCCACTAAGACAGCAAGGTTTGCTTAAATTATATAGTGATATGGTGATATAGTGTGGTCTTGTTTTGGAAAGTTTCATATAAAATCGATATATATATATATATATATATATATATATATATATATGTATATATACATATATGTATACCATGATCTCAGGCTACAGATTTCTTTATAATGAGAGATAGGAGTTCATCCAGGCTCTGAGACTCTCAAGTGGAGGACTGAATGTTCATCTCAGTGTCTAAACCTCAGAAAAGAGGCTCTTGGAAGACTTGTACAGCTAGGTGGTGTGCATATACAAATACTAACAAGACAAAGAAGGACCAAGAGTTCTATTCAGAAAGCATTCCAGAAAATGTTGAGGGGAGTGTTAGCTGCCTAGGTTCCCAACTATGTAGAATCTATACTTAACTTTGAACTGCCCAACCTGTTTTGTGGTTTCCATTCTGTTTGTACCAATGTCGTAATTGTGTTTGAAAATGAACATGGGATAGTTATCAGACAACACTCTCACAAATTTTTCAGAGTGCTCCAGCCTCAAAAACACTCATTAGCTGCTTAAGGTTCTATAGAAGTTGTTTAATTACAGGGCTTTTAATTTGTGTCTGTGTAGGTCACATTTAATCTAACCTAATCTAAGAAACTTGGAAAGGAATTATCTAGTCCTTCTTTAGAATCTAACAGAATAAAGGATAGGGAGTTAAAAGATTTTTATATTGACTTCCTTTGAAGTTTTAATTTGATTAAAAATAAAGCAGAAAGCGATGTCCTTGAGTTGTAAACTTCATTATAGAGAATTCCTCTTAAATAAGAAATCTTTTTGGTCAGCTTAATGTAAGAGTGGTGGCCAAAATGTATTGAATTATAACTATGGTGTAACTCTGTTTTAAATATACCATCCTATATAACCTTCATAACCATTCCATGGCACAAGTTCCACTAATATTATTATTAAAGTCAGCTAAGGTACAGAACTCTCCGGTGTAGTTCAAATGAGGGCACTGTGAGCCAGTGTTTTGGCTAGATCCTTGCAGTATGACACCAAGGCTTAGGTGATGGCTTTTTTACTCTTGGATTGCTGCTATTCTCCTCTAAGCTGGTCAACATATGGTGAGGTACCCTGTGGGGTTCATGGTGAATGTCTTTTGCTAAGATATGATAAGTATTCCTTGTGGCTACCTAGCAATAGTTGGGTTTCCTGGCTTTTTCATTTCCCAGGTTGTGCCTGGTCTGAAGACCACAGAAATCACCACAGCACATTATCTTGGTCATCTTGATGGCATCGTTTTCCAAACTCTACTGTGGAAGTAGTTCCTACTGGGTGCGAGTGGCTGAGCACATCTTCAAATTATGCCCACACTCTCTGTAGTAAATAAAGGTGAGCATTTCTCACAAATTCCTCTTCTTCCGTCTTCCTGCTAATTTTCACAAGCTGAATATATACTATGTGTGCCTCCAGGCCTTTTAACCACAATGAGTCCAGGCTGCCTATTTTGTGTGTGTGTGTGTGTGTGTGTGTGTGTGTGTGTGTGTGTGTGTGTGAAAACCCAAGCTAGCTCATGGAATGTTTATTTCAGGATACCAAAAGGAACACTTAGTAGTGAATCCCTTAGGGCTATGTGGTGATGGGAAGGCAAACATCAGACCTGGCCAAGCAGGACAGAGTATTTAAAAAGAAGCCAGGGCAGAGAGACACCCACTGAAAGTAGAGGCGCATGAACCCTTCTGGGAAGTGGTAAATTAAGCCAAAGAAAACAGGTGTATTTTAGTCAAATGTGCCTAAAACTTATAGGAAGAATTCCTGAAAGGAGATACGCCAAGACAGAACCACATTAATTCCACTCTCATGGGGATGCTGGAGACCAGTGAGATCTAAGCAAAGGGAGGGACCTCTGACATCTCCAAATAGCCTCAACTGAAAGCTGTGTGTGTGTCCATGAAAGTCCAGTTGTCCTAAGGCTGTGGTGAAGTGTTTGTTCTGAGGCAAGGGGTGAGGAGCTGTTCTCGGCTACCATCTTCTTGTTGTAAATAGTCGTTAAACAGTCATTCAGTTAACCATCCATCTGTCCCTCTGGAGACAGGGAGATTAAACAAATGTTTGCCAGAGCACTCTCCTTTCCCATAGGAGTGTCCATGGATATCCTCTGTGTTCCCAGCTAAACTCTGTTTGTTCCACTTTCCGTCATTTGGGGAGCTTCTCCCACTGGATTTTCTGCCACTGGCTATGATGAGAAGAGTAGGTGTCACTGCCCATCCCTTCTAGAGGAGGGTCCTTGAAGCTTGAGATTACACCCAGCAGTTTGTCACAGTTGTGTGCCATCCATCCCAGCCTCTCCCTGGCCAGTGAGTGATAGGAGGAAGGGGAGAAGACAGCTCCACGCACATATTCACACCAACCACAGTCACACAACTGACATGAAGAGTCTCTGTCAGACCTCCACTTCACTCATGCTTTCTTTCCTTATGCCTTGGTGGGAATTGCTATGGGTAGTGGAGGGCCATGCTGGTATCTCTAATGGAAGTCGTTTAGAGTTAGTAGAGTTAGTTGTCAAAATGATGAAGGATCCCAGGGGCCAATATCCAGGGTACAACTGAGGCTGACTCTAGACTCTTCTGCTTCCTTTACTGCACCTCTCGCCCATTTCCAGATCCATCTCTATGTCAAAGGCTCTTCAGAAGCAGGGCTATATAACCCATTTCACACACACACACACACACACACACACACACACACACACACCCCTACACACACACACAGACAGACAGACACACACATACCTACACACACATACACACACCTACACACATACATACATACAAACACACACACACATACCTACACACACACACACACACACCCCCCTACACACACACACAGACAGACAAACACACACATACCTACACACACATACACACACCTACACACACCTACACACATACATACATACAAACACACACACACACACACATACCTACACACACACACACACACACACACACACACACACACACACGGAGTCCCAGTTGGTAATGATGAGGGCCCCCCAAAAATAGTAAAACAATATTTTAACTTCTAAGGAAGAAGAGAAGAGTGCAGTTTTCTTAGGGCCTCTTGACAGCAATAAGCTACAGACAGGTCTGTTAAGGCAAAGGAAAGGAAGAAGAAAGAGGCAGGCAATGAACCACTTTGAGACTTCCTTGTGACTAAGGCACTCCACTTTGTAGGTGTCTGTAGGCTTTTGGGCCTCTAGTATTGTTGGGGCAGGTGTCTGAGGGGAGATGGGGACTGTTTATTCCACAAGAGTAGCAGAGTAAACAGACTACTTGAAAAATTAACAAGGAAGGTGGTGGGAATACAAGAGCAGTTTTGGAACTACTCCTCACTAGAGCATTCATACTTTCCTATGGTTCATAAGCCAAGCCTAGAAGAGCGGTTTTAGACTTTGGTCAGGGATATAGGCATAAGATGTGGCTCTAATCTACAGCTCACATTGCTTTACCTGTTTTAGCTTGCCGGTAAGGCAAAGGCTGGTGACTTCGGGCTATTTAGTATTGAATGTCAGAGGTGTCACCCATGTCTATACTGGCCCAGGTCTGAACTTCTTTCATAAGCCTCATTGCCACGAGCCCCAGTTTCTTTACTTCCCCATTCGTCCATCCAATGCACACTCACATGTTTGTAACTCTGTGCCAACAACTAGTTCAGACTCTCCCCTGACACCCAGAGTGATGAATAAAACATCCTTTCAGGAGTTTAAAGTTTGAAGCCACCCCCTGGCATCTAGATAGAACATTTGATCAAAATTTGTCAACCTCTGTATTGACGCAATTTGCAAAGTGAAAACCAGTTTTGATGACTATCAGCAGTCTTTCTGTGACAATGAAATCTCTTGGTTGAAAGTCCAAAACCTTCCTTTGTTTCTTCTACCTGTGTCTCCAAGCCTCCTCATATGCCAACCAAGGCATTCACAGATCGGTTAATTGCTCCTTCACTATGCCCTACAGTTCTCCTCTCTGTCCCTTTGCTTCTGCAGTGATGTACATATAATCAGCTTAGCTGCTTTCACATTGTTTTCTGTATAGCACTCTGTCTGTCCAGTTACATTGAAAATTCTCATAATATGGGCTTTTTCTCATTCCTTATCTATTAACCTCGGTAACTAGCACCATTGAGCTTCAGTATGAAGCCAAATTGTAACCTCCTTTTTTCTTTCTGCATGATGTTACTGTGCATTCTGCTAGTCTGTTTATCAGTGTATACCAAATATCTGACGTGACTATGACTCATTTCTTGATATTTGTCTTATTTGATGCTGTCACTTGACCATACCGGAGCATCTGTTTTAGTCACCACTACATTTTCTGCACACCGCAGAGTACTGGGCAAAGTAATAGGCACTTAATACATGCGTCTTTCTTATCAATGAATGTATTGGCCAGCTGGGGAAGAAGTGACAATCTGTGCAATTTACAGTGTGACCAACATTGTGCCATATACAGGAATTACATGGTTTCCTTACCGTGTCCTAGATGTATCTTGGATTGCTAGGGAAATTGACAACAACATTGTCGAGCATGGTGCTAAGTAGATAGCTGCTAGGTGCCATGCTTTCCACAATAGTTGTGATTTGGCAGGGAGGCCCAAAACTGTGCGTTTTTACAATTTAGCTCATATGAATGAGAGAGGGGAGAGAAGAGTAGAGAGAGAATGAGAATGAGTGATAGGGAAACAATAACAAAAAGAAAAGGAGGAATAGAGAAGGGGAGGAGAGGGGAGGGGAGGAAAGGGGAGAGGATACTGTGTGGGAAATGGAGTTGAAAATCATTGCTTGTCCAGATCCCCTGCTCAAGGTCTCCTTATGCAGCCTTCATTTTCTAATCTATATCCAGAAACTGCCTTGAAAGTGTCAGCATGAACGTTCGTCCCTCATCCCATGTGTGCGCCACCCTGTAAGGAAGTTGCAAAACTGTAAAGGGTGCTAGTTTCCCACTGTATTGCATCCACACATGGGCAACTTGGGCAGCTTCCCACATTATGCCACTTCCCCAGTTTTCTCCGCAGCTCATACTCTTCTACGTCAATCTGCCCCTGTGTGAGAACCCTCTGTCGCGAAAACACTGCTTTCCACAAAGGCTGGGTCTCCAGTGACTCTCTTCCTGCACACAAAGCTGATGTTTGACCTGAATGTTGGGGTTAACAGGAATGAACCCAGATGACCTGCATTCTCTAAAGAACTGGGTCCTAAGACAATGGGCCACAGGAAGTTTTTTGATGAAAAATTTGATATCCAGAAGCTTTGGAGCTAGAAGTAGGGAGAGCAGAAGATGGTGGGAGGGCCCTTTAGTGGAACAACATGCTGTGTTAAGTACCAGGCCTGTTTACCTCAACATGGCTTTTAAAGGTCGGGCCACGTTCTTGGTATGTAGGAGACATCATAAGCTATCTTGGTTTCTGTTTTCATGTGAAGAAGCAAAGCTCTCTTTCTTCAGGGTGTGTCTTGTTGCCACAGTTTAGAAGTGTAACTGCACCTTTGAAAACAGAGTGCAGCTCTGCGGCTGCCTCTACCTTCTTTGATTCTGCTTACAGAAAACATAACACAGACTGAACAGTGTGCAGAAATGCTCAAGCCCAACCGTGAAGTATCAAGTGTACTGTGGTCACGAGTTTTATTTGTCACAAAAGGTGTGAGAAGCTCCACTCTTCCTCATTCTGTGAGCTTTTGTGTCTTGTTCTGGGGGAGTCACTTTTTGTTGCTGGGTGTTGGAGACTCTATGATCATTTTCCCTTTAGGGAAAAATTAACAGTGAATGTCAAGTCCTTAAAGTTAATCAGCATATATAATTGAAGCTAGGCACTTGATAGCATGTCCCTTCCTGTGAGAACGCCCTGACCCATGCCTTTGTTGTTAGCTTTGCTGCTTGTGCAGTTGGTCATCTTATGCCAACCTAGACTTGGGAGTTTTTCCTCTGCTTTCTGTGTGCTTTGTCTTCATTTGCAGGTATACGATCTAAAAGACCACCACCTCCACCATTGGTCTTTCTGCAGCACTGCTGGGAGAGCAAGGAATTCTGGTCCTGAGGCAAATAAAGTCTCATCTAATGAGTGGAGAACGAACATTTCCGCACTTATAATGACCACAATATTATTTTGTTTGTTTTGTTTTGCTAGGCAACAAACACAAGGGCTTCCTAGGCAAGCACTTACTATTGAGTTCTTAAACCAAAATGGTATACTTTAACTCTTACCAACAAGACAGACCAAAGGTATTTTGACTATTCAAGAGACCTAAGGGATGGCTCAGTGTCTAAGAACATTTATTTCTTTTTGCAGAAGACCGGGGTTCTATTCCCAGCACTCATGTGGTGGGTCACAATCATTTGTATTCCCAGTTCCAGAGATCTGACTTCCTTTTCATCTTCTGAGGGCACTAAGCATGTATGTGAGGTTCGTAGGTATATGTAGGTATTCACACATACACTTAAAATAAAAAAAAAATATATATATATTTTTAAAAGTTGATTTTTCAACATCTATTTGGAATTTCAGGAGAAACATAAAATCAAACCCCACACCAAACTTATCAAACAAACAAACAAACAAACAAAAATCTCAACTACTCAGAAAAAAAGGGAAAATTAATTTTTTTCTTTGAGGAAACAATCATAAATGGAAACCTGGTCCATTTCACGTGGTATTAACTAACGTTCAATTCCTATAGACCTCTTGTCTCCTAAACTAAGGCTCTGGGTCACTAATTCATCAGATTGGAGATGCAGGAGTTATCTGTCCTCCATCACAGTTCCTGCTGACAGCTGATCTCAAGATGGAAAGTCTCTCAATAATCTAACAGGGAGAAAAGAATCCAAATTTCACTGATACCTAGATGAGATCCCAAGACAGCGCCAGAGTGTGACTGGCAATTAATTAGACAGATAGCATCTTATATTTGGGAAGGACTCAGAGGTCTCTATCTCCCCCCCTGGTATAGAAACCCTTCCACAGCAGACTTGACAGTGCTAGGGTCTGGGCCCCTGCTCTGGGATTTTAATGGTCTGGATGAAACAATCCTAGCTCTCCTCTAAATGACTTGCCTCCAAGATACCAAATTTTTTGCCTGGAAGCTACCAGTCCATCTAGCTGAACTGGATCTGCACTCTGGAAATCTGACGAGTGTAGTTTCTTGTTCATTCATATGTTCAATTGCAGTCAGTTCTTAGACCTCTCTAAAAATAGCCCAACCTTAGTAAGGTAACCACTTACTTTATGGCTTTCATATCCATTGATTTTCGGGATTTTCTTCAGAGGGCACTTGTTTTCCCTGAATTTTGGGGGCATATTTGGAGTGTAATAGTATGTGTCTTATTTTTGCTGCTTAATCTACCCCAATGTTAAGGGGCTTGTGATGCTTTCATGGGCCATGAGCCTTATGCCAGAAAAGCTTTGTCTGCCAATATCTTGATGGTATTGGTACCCTCGGCTGGCTCTGTAGCCTACCACCCAATGAGAATTGGTTTTCTTCCTGTTTTACCTCAGAAGCCACACCACTAGTGAGGGAACCAGAACTCATCGTCAATATACACATATAAGTCACTTGTCGCCACGAAGTGCAGTTTGGGGCTTAGAAAGCTTTTTGCCTATCTAGTATTGCATCTCTTAAAACATAGAACAAAACAACCAGGTAAGTCATTTACCAGCCTCCTTGACAAATAGACCCTGAAGGAGATTGAGTGACATTTGGAAAGTTGGTAAAAAGCCACCAGTGTCAAATCAACTTCAAAAATTTTTTTCTTTTCTTTTTTTTTTTTTTTTTGTGGCTGCGCTCTGCTTAACCAGGCCACACCTGTTTTTAGAAACCACTGAGAACATTCTGCAGATAAACAGAGATGCCAGGTCTGACAGTCTCTAGGGCAACAAGATACTGATCATCATCACACATGTAAGAGACAGAGACACTGGTGGAAAACACTAACCTGGTTTTCTAGTCGTCTCAAGAGTTGTCACAGCAGGTGGCGCCGGCCCTGTCTAAAAGGGTTCAGGAGGTCCCATCCCATATGAACTGAGAGAGAGAGAGAGAGAAAGAGAGAGAGAGAGAGAGAGAGAGAGAGAGAGAGAGAGAGAGAGAGAGAGAGAGGAGAGAGGAGAGATCCTGGACTTGTAACAATCATTCAGAGCATCTGGAACTCACTCCTTCCTAAGACACAAAATCCACAGCTCCATATAGACTGCAACAGACTTCTGTTGGCTGATTTTCAGTCATGAAATTATGATTATGTGTAAACACAGACACACCCTGTTTTCTGAGCATTTCTGTCCATTTATCTTGTATTGACCTAGGTTATAGTTCTCCCTATTCTCTCTCTCTCTCTCTCTCTCTCTCTCTCTCTCTCTCTCTCTCTCTCTCTCTCTCTCTCACCTGTGACACTTTGTTAAGAGTATAGCAGATAGGCATTTTATGAGAAGTTGGTGACAGTGTGAGGAAGAAGCTTGACCTGATGACCTAGGCTGTCTGCTTTCCAGCTTGTAGTTTCCTGTAGGCCAAACCTCACATTCTGCACTGCTCATAGTCAAGACAGAGTTGTTGGAGAGAGTCACCCTGGCAAGGAGCCTTTCTAAGGTACTGATTGAACTGATATCACAAAGGTGATGAGAGCTAATCCATGACATGAAGCACCTTCAAAAGGGGAGGGGGAAATAAACGTCAATAATGGTATAGGTTTATAGTATGAAATTATGACCAGTAACAGAAAAACAAAGACTCAAGTTGGCTAGCAAGAGCTATCTTCTCAAAAGTTCTGATCAACATGAGCATTGGAGGAAGTCCAGTGAGGATGGAACGCGCAGCATCAATTGGCTGTGATGGTAAATCAAGTCCAGTTTCCTTTCAACACTGTGGAGACACCCCAATGCCAATCTCTAAAATATCAATCTTGGAAGATTGGTTCCCTATTTTATTCTCAAAAGAAAACATAGTATATGCAAGTGAAGATACAGTAAGCGTCTTAGTCATCCAGCCAAGCAGTGTTTCAGGGGCTCATGTTCTCCATGCATCCTGTCGGTCTATGCTTTTCTTCACTAGTCATTGAACACACCACTCATGCACGTATCCATCCATCTTGTTTCAAAGGATGAGATCACATTGTATGGTGCTGTTTTGTAACTTGGTGTTTCACTGGAACTATAGTCTGATATTTGTGCATGTTGTTCAAATATTTGATGTTATTTGTGGCAATGTTATATGTGCATGTATTCTACCTGTCATGGATTAATGGACATTTAGACTGACTCTGGGATTCATGTGTGTGTGTGTGTGTGTGTGTGTGTGTGTGTGTGTGTGTGAGTGTGTGTGTGTGTGATTTAGACTGACTCTGGGATTCGTGTGTGTGTGTGTCTGTGTGTCTGATTTTTCTTTTCCTTTGTTCCTTTTTAAAAGTCTTTGTGTTTTATGTGTGTATGTACAGAATTGCATGCTGTTCACCAAGAATGTACAGGAGCAGCCAGAGACCAGAAGAACCCATAGGAGTCCTTTAAACTGGAGTTATAGACTGTTGTGAGCTGCTAGATGTGGGGCTGCGAACCTAACCAAGAGACTCTGAAAAATCTTTACGTGCTCTTCTTAATTGCTGAGCCATCTCTTCAGTCTGTCTGTCTGCCTTCTTTTTTCCATCCTTTCTTCCTTCCTTCTTTTCTTTTTTTCTTTCTCCATCTCTTCTTCCTCCTCCTCCTTCCCCTCCCCTGCCTCCCTCCCTCCCACCCCCTCTCTTTACTTCCTTTTTTCTTATGTTTGAACTTTTCTTGAATATCCTTGTGAGAATTTTCTTAATATTGTCCTTGGAAAAGTTTGTGGAATTCTCTGTCAGCAGTACACATACATATATGAACCTTTTTCTTGTTTTAGTTTACTATGAAGTATGGCTGAAGCTCAAAAAATGATATGATGCATATCTACTTAGTTATTTCATAAATGTCACTATTGAAAAACAAGAAAGATTCAGGGGAAGTAATTGATTAGATCTTGAAACTTGGTTAACACTATGGCAGTTATTTTTGCATAATATTTAGAATCAGGTCAGAGCAGTCTCACCCCAAGGCACATTTACATCCTAAGAGTTAAGCAAACATTATTGCTCATAAAGAGGGAAAAAAAGTAAGAGCCTCAAAAGAATATATTATTTTAAGAAAAAGATACTGATATGTCTTGGTAAAAATATTAAAATGCAATTTTTTTTCCAAACAGTGGCTTCTGGCTTTCAGTTGGCCTCTTTGGCTGACCTTTCTCTCTGCCTTTCTATGTCTCCAAATATCCTCATACCGACTCCTGTAAGCTCCATGGTCATGTTCCATCCCTGGAGACTGTCAAACACTCCCTTTTCACTCCTGGCTTCCTAAAGCGGCAACACTTTGCTTGGTGAAACTGGCTGTCTAGGTCTCATCCCCGCTCCCCTGTGGAGTGACTGTGTGACCTTGCAAGAGCCTGAGCCACCTGGGCTCTGGTTTCCTTCTTTGTCAAAAGTGGCTTCCAGTAGAGCTGTGAACTGGAAGTCAGTGAAGACTTGCAGTTGGTACGCACTCTGCTGGACCTTGTTCAGTCAGCACACATCTCCCGCTGTAGCTAATTCCTCATTCTGAGCCTGGTTTGGCTATACTGCTCCGTGAAGGACTAGGGGCGGCTTCACTCTGAGAATAACTTTAAGAGTATTTACTGTAATTCTAAGCCCTGGAGGCCCCAAGGCATTAGCAAAGACTCTGGGAAATTGGGAGAGGACACCAGAGACTCATTGCTTTCACTTACACGATTATTGCCTCACCAGCTTTTTCCCACCCATCGATGCCACACAAATCCACAGACTAATAAGAAACATGCACGGCAGTTGGACTGAAAAAAAGAGCTGAGCTGAAATCAGCAACAGAGTTCTCACTCTTCAGCCTGTACTATGAATACCCTGGTTTACCACGCCCCTCATCCTCTTCTGGTGGCTAAAGGATAGGCCACAAGCATACAAACACATGTGTGTACACTACTCCTAGAGCTCCCACCCCTCACCCCCAGCTCCCAGGCAGTTGAAGCTGGTTCCTAGCATCAGATAAAGTGATTTCCATGATCCCAGGCTCTGGATGAGGGGAGATGCCTCTCAGGGCATGGACTGGCCTATGGCATTGCTGGGAACATGCAGACCTGTCCTTTTAAGTCACACCATGAGATAGAACAATGGGCCAACTTAGTCATCTACCCACCTCAATTCACATAATTTCCTTCTCAGCTCACATTAACCAATGGTTGCCTAGGGGCCATTCCAAATATCCTGAATAACATACACTCCCAACTTTGACAGTGATGCTAATAAGTAGCATGGAAATAACCCTGTTGTGTTGGATAGCACAGTTGGGAGTTCAAATCTCCTTTGTAAGCATTTGCCAGTCATTGTGCTTTCTCTCCTCTTCGTGCTTTCTCCCTGATTATAAAGGAGACATGCTAAAGGTCTGTTCTTATGCCACTAAATGCTAGATTGGTGAGGGAGATGAAGCAGGGGCTCTCAGAAGGACATCATTTCCAGAAGAAAAAGAAACCATCGATAAAAGTTTTAACTTAATCTACAGTTCCTTAGAGCAAGCCAGGAAAGTTCCTTGATCTGGGCTATGTCTCCATTTCTCTTTAACAAAGACAGTCTCTATCAGCACTGGGCTTCAAGACACAGGATTGGATTCTAGCTCTGCATCATTTCCTCATGTGGACAAGAACCTCTTCAATATTGTCTGCTCATCCTTAAATTGGAGATGCTGGTAGCCTACCATGTTGGTGAGACCATTGGCATCATGAGTGTGGAAGCAGAACTTAGAACTATTTAAAGCAGTTTCTAAGAGTTTTGTTGCTGATAGTCTTTCCTTACAACACCTAACTACGAAGGAGTGAGGTCTAGAATGGAACATTTTCATCTGAACACAATGCCAGACAATAGATAGACAGATGCTGGCCAGCTTAGCACACTGAGTCCTGCAGTGTTGTTAGGTTAAAAGGCAAAGGCAAAGGGGAGACTAAAGTGGGTTTGAGAAGGTAAACTGTCTCTGTCCACAGCTTGGAAAGCTCTGCCATCCTCAATTGCTCCTTGGCAGAGGAGGCCAATTCCAGCTTCAGGCCCCATATAATCACAGCTGCCCCCGCCCTCTGCCCACCAGAGAAAAGACACCAGCCACGTTTGCAACCTAGTGGACTCCCTAAGAGGCTTTGTTCTTTTACAAGTTTGTTTTTCCTAATCTCAGGAAACCTCCAATTTTCTCAAATTTCCAGTTATAAATGAAAAAAAAATTGTGCTGGATTCGTTCCCTTTTATACTAAGCTGTAGTGCTTCAATGCAAGAGGCAGGGTTTTTCAGCCCCACCCTTCCTTGATGCTTTGTTCTAAAGATAGCCCTTGGGGCTGCTGCCAGGTGTTAATTAATCTCCATGCGGCTCCTGAGAGGCATGCAGAAGCCCTCGGATTGGGAAAGGGAGGCATAGCTGTTTAAACAATCAGTCTGGAGACTTATCCAAGGTCACCAAGTGAATAGTGGAACTCACAGCCATCTGATCTGGTCACAAAGTTCCCCCAGGAGATTCATCCTGCCAGCCTCAATCCTTGTGCAGCCAACATTTTCAGGAGCAGATGTCTTATCAAGCTAACTGCACAACAAGGCCCACCCTTGCCTATCAAGTGCTATCTGCTTTTATTATGCTTTGGGGCTCTAGCATGATAAGACCTCCCATATGGTACTTGTATTAACATTAAATAATGGCCATTGTATTGTGTACACTATCACCATAGAAATATTTACTTAGCTGAACACAGACACCGGTCAAGCATGGTGATTGAAAACAAGCTAATCATAAAAACCATTCATGCTCACATCTATTTATAAAATCTGTTTCACTTGTAGCAGTTAAGTATAGGCTTTGCTCTAAACAAACACACGCAAGCCTTCTGCACACCCAGGGACAAGAAAGGCTCCTCTCCTCTCTCTCCCAGCAGAAAGGCAGGCCGCAGGGAGAGGCTGTATCTGAGACTGGGCTCAACCACTCTTGACTCTTGAGGTTGGAGCAGGAACCCTTTGCTCTGTGTGGACCTTTGTTTTCTCCTTGATCGCACTCCCTTTGTGGGGTGGCCAGGCAAATTCTTATAAGTCTCCGGCCAATTGTACTGACTATACTTTTCTAGCTTCAGATTGCTGTGAAGTGGGCCTAGAAAAGCTATAGCATGTGGCAGGCACTAACAATGGCTACCTTTCCAGTACATCTCAGTGGATACCAGTGAGCTGACCTAATGACAGCTCTTCCTCACTGACTGGATGTAAGGAGAACGGTGATAGTAGCCAAAAAAGGGTCCGAGCCTGGCCCATGGTTTTATGTTGTGAGAAGTGTTGCTGTTTTACAAGACTTGAGCTAGGCGTTAGGATCCAAGCAAAGTGCTGGGGAATGTGACCTGAGAATGGAGTGTAGACAAGGACAGAGGTGACTGGAATTTGATACCAGCTCCATTATCAAAGACTGGAGTGACTCTGAGCAAAAGTCTCTTCTTTCAAAGAAGTCTATAAAATGTAACTTGTGTAATTCCAAAGATTATGAGCAGGACGATCTGTGACTGGGGCTGGAGGCCTTTAACAAGACTTCTTGTCTCCACCCCCACCTTACTCTGTTTTGATCTTAGGCTTTTGCCAGGGTAGAGCAGCAAGGCCTCTCTGCTTACTCCAGAAAGAGATACTGAACCATTCTGCTAGGGAAGTAGTGATCTGCATGCTGAGAATATGTCAGGATCAAATCTGCATGTCCCAGGGTCTTCCTTCTGGTGACCATAGGCTTAAGGTCATAGATCTGACTCAACCAAAGGTGCTCCTTGCTCTATGATCTTAAGAGTTTTAGGCAGACTTAGAATAGAGATGGAAAGTTTCCTTTGGGCATTCTCTTTCCTGTTAATTTTTCTCTTGTTTTAGATTTATTTATTTAATTTTCTGTGCTTGGAGAGTTTTGCCTACATGTATGTGTATGGGGGTCACATGTTTGCCCGGTGCCTCCAGAGTTCAGAAGAGTGTGTTGGATCCCATGGAACTAGAGTTATGGATAGTTGTGAGCCATGGGTATAGATGGGTACTAGGCCTCCAACCTGGTTCCCCTACACGAGCAACAAATGCTCTTAAGGACTGAGCCAACTGAACTGCCCGGCTCTCTCTCTCCTCTATTAGCTCTGATGTTCTTTCTGTTGGTGGCCCCTTTCTCTAGTCTGTGACACATTTTTATAGGACCAGGAGCTGAGTCTGTGGATGTAGACAAATGCTTTTCTTACCTATGCCTGTTTCCTATTTATTATTTATTTTTAAAGATTCATTCATTCATTTATTAATTTCTCTCTCTCTCTCTCTCTCTCTCTCTCTCTCTCTCTCTCTCTGTGTGTGTGTGTGTGTGCTCATGAACACACACATACACACATACAACATCCTAAAAGCAGTTGTAAATTACCTAATGTAGGAGGTGGGAACTGAACTTGGGTCCTCTGGAAGAGCAATGGGCACACCTAACCAATGGCCATCTCTCCACTCCATAATTTCCTCACTTAAAATGGAGAGTTTGAAGTCTCCATCGGAAAATCTCCTTTCAGTTCTGTAATTAACTCAGTGGAAAGAATCCTGCCCATTTATCTCAGTTGCCTCATATACTCTCATCTCCTCCACATACCCAAGTCTAGAGGAAAGCCAAACCATGAGGTTACTTCTGAAGCTGTGTTGAAGAACATATAGCTATTTCTTCCCCACTCTATCCCACCTGCCGGTTCTGTGGTTCCAATGGTATATGCTGGAGAATGTTTTGAGCTTTAGGTCTAGACAAGAGATCTGTACCAAGTGACAGCTCCAGAGGTCCAGAGATGGGTATTTGGACTTCTGAGGTGCATGACTGTTAGATGCAAGGCAGAAGAAAAGAAATCATTCTTCATGCCTGATACCAAACCAATTGGATCTGTCCATCTATCGATCTATCTATCTATCTATCTATCTATCTATCATCTATCTATCATCTATCTATCTATCTATCTATCTATCTATCTATCTATCTATCTATCTATCTACCTATTTATCTACCTATCTATCTTCTTTCTCTTCTCCAGAACCTATGTGTCAGTGGCACCTGCTTTTCTGGCATAAGATAGATCAGGCTGTCTGCTCAGTTCTTTCCTGGTTCTCCTCACCATCTATCACCTGTCTCTGCTTTGAGAAGAAAAATTGTAGAAGATGATTCTGAGTGGGCTGTAGTGAAGCACATCTCCCATCATGATGGTTTAGGCCAGGGTATACCACACTCCTTTTCCTATTTATTCCATGAGTACCCACACACCTTACACACTTTGTCTGACACACCAGCTCAGACCTCTGTAGAGGGTAGTCTTCCAAGGAAACTAGAACCTTGACCGGGAGACACGCAGAGCAACCTGATTGGAGGCTAAGAAACCCTGGACTGTTAAGTGGATAACTTTAGGGAGACATCCTCCATCTTGACTCCTCCCTGCCATAGTGATCAGCACCTAAACTTTCTTGTGCTTCCAAGAGCCCTTGCTAAAATGATTTAACCTAGGAGAGCAATCTGACCCATAAAGCCGTGGAAAAGGCTCAGTGAAAGCAAGTTGGTTACATTAGGGATTGGGGTTCTGTTTATTGACAGGGTCATGGCCTTTTCTGGTTATGACCCCCGAGGGACCCTGGCATGGAAACAGGATTTGTAACGTAACACTAACAATAACACACTAGAGACAGCCGTGACAGGGCCCCGGTTCTCCTACACGCTGCAGCTGGCTCCTGAGGACAAGGACAGCTGCGGGGGTTGGGGGGGGGGGCAGGCAGGGTGGGCATGAGGTGGGAGACAAAGGAGCAAGAGAAGGTTGGTGTGACGAGCATGTGCCTCACCCTCACCCCCGAGGGAGGGCATATGGAGTACCCAGCAATGACGTCTATGTCCCTTAGCTGGAGAATTTATTTCTAGACTTTCTAATCTGCCATGGTCCCCAGGTCATTCTAACTCTCTAAATGGAGTTGTAGGCTCTGGAGTACTCCCACTCTACCACCATCTTGATATATTCTCCCTCTGTTCTCCTTTTGCCACACCATAGTCCTTGCTAGGGAACTATCTGTCTGTCTATCTATCTATCTATCTATCTATCTATCTATCTATCTATCTATCTATCTATCTATCTATCTATCTATCTATGTATGTTTCCTTCTTTCTTTCTTTCTTTCTTTCTTTCTTTCTTTCTTTCTTTCTTTCTTTCTTTCTTTCTTTCTTCCTTCCTTCCTTCCTTCCCTCCTTCCTTTCTCTCTCTCTCTCTCTCTCTCTCTCTCTCTCTCTCTCTCTGCCTCTCTCTGTCTCTCTCTCTGTCTCTCTCCCTCTCTCTCCCCCTATCTCTTTCTGTCTGAAATTAGGTAGGTTATGAGATGGGACAAAGAACAGGATTGAATGTGAAGATCCACGTTTCTCTCATTGTTTGTTGGCCCACCCGTAGCCTGGCCAGAGCCGAGGTAGGATTTTTCTGTAGTTTCTGCCCTTGCCTGTTCGGGGAGTATCTTAGGGACTGTGAAGTATATCAGCAGGGCATGCCACATGGGAAAACCCCATTTCCAGCATCTACCGGTGCTTTCTGTTCCTGTCTACAGGAAGGAGATGTCTTTGTAAATGTACAGGATGGGACACTGGCGTGTAGTCCAGTTGGCTGATTAGCACATGCTGTAGAGGAATAGCCACAGGTGGTCTCTTCTGTGTTTTCCATCAGGCCCACACTTCACCTCTTACCTACACAGTGCACACGAGTGGAAGTGCTGATTCTAGAAGAGCCCGGCCCTCATTCAGAGGTGATTTCCAAGGGAAGTGCTTAGGAATCTTCTTTTCCCCACTCAGAGTCTGGCAGAGCCAGTTTCCTTGAATCCTGGGGTATTGTGGGTGTTGCAGACCAAAACACTTAACAACAGCCCATGCTGCTCTCAACTGCAGCCCTTCCTCCCCAAATTCCTTCAGTTCCTCAGTTCCCAGCAAGCTTTCTTCTGTGATGCAGTGTGCTTCCCTGCCTCAGTGATGCAGTGTGCTTCCCTGCCTCAGTGATGCAGTGTGCTTCCCTGCCTCAGTGACATCCCAGGGTTCTCTGTGAGTGCAGGCTCTTCTTCTCCTACACAGTCACACCCTCTGAGTTTGCACACTTGATGGAGAAGTTCCAGATAACTTCAGGCTGTGACTGCAGGATTAAAAGTTCTCTGGACCTGGTGCTCTTGACCCTGCCTAAAGACATGTGGTGCTGGGTTGAACAGAAAAGCTACATTTGCTTGACTGCTTCAAGTAGTTGACATTCCCAGGCTCACAAAGCCAGGAGCCCTCATTTATAACTGATTTGCCATCTTGAAGATGTACTATATTCAGTGATCAGAGCTCACACTGGAAAGCACTTGCAGGGGCTTATACTGGCCTGTACTGTGGAGATGTGGGAGAGACAGTAGGTGTTATGGACTAGTTCAGTTTCACATGTAGAAGAGGGTATGAAGCAGATGTGATTTCTAACTTGGTTCCTTCTTCAAAAACTTTACATAGATGTGTGTGTGTGTGTGTGTGTGTGTGTGTGTGTGTGTGTACGTACTTAACATTCATTTCTACTCCAGTGATGACCCTTCCTATATCATAGTTTAGAGATGCATTGTCTATCTCTGATTGACCTTCATAAATTTTTGCCTTGCCCTGCACACACCATTATCCTACATCATTAAAAAAAAGTCTCAAATTGTATTGTTATTTCCTTCAGGTGACTTATGTCCTTCAAACAGGTATATTGTCCCTGAAGATAGAAGCTTCCAGAATGCTCTCATCCTGTGCTGGCAGAATTCATGTTAAGTGTGCCATCTTTATATAAGAGCCACATGGGAGAATCGCATGGTCTGAAGTTCAGATTCAGTTCAGAGTTACAACAAGGCATATTTTTTAAAAAGTCATTGAAAGGGGAGAGTCCCAGATTAGTTGCAAGTAAGTTGGGTATCATGGGCCCGATCTTTGCCTCAGACCTACATGATAATGTAGGAACATTTTCAACTTTCTCCTTCTCATTTGGCCTCGTCTTTCTCTTCAAAAACCTAAAGACCAAAGGTACCGGAAGCCTTGATTGTCAGAGTTCAAAGCCCTCGATAAACATTTGACATTTGGAAATGTGTCTCCCTCCCCTCCCTCTGTACCCTCATCTTGCTTGCATTGGCACCAGCCTTAGAGATAACCATATCAGGCAGAATAAATGAGACTTGTTTCCTTCTAAAATGTCTTCCTCCTGCACGATACAGCTAAGCACCTCGGGCTTGCTTGTATTTGCAATTAGACTTCTCTCTTCTGACTTTTAGGTCAGAAGATAGAAAAATTCAAAAATTTCTGGAGAGAGACAGAAACCATGGAACTTTTAAACCAAAAAGGGACTGATAGATTATTTTCTCTGATAGTCTTGTTTGATGATGGTGGTGGTGGTGAGTGTGATTGGAAAAGTTCACTACATTGTTTGCAGTCAGTTACTGAGCTGGTACCAAACCTCAGAAGATGTATATAGACAAGACTGACATTCCTAGCATAAAGGCTTGCTCAGGCTACATTCATTTTTAGCAATAATTCTGAAAGTTCAGACAGTGGGCTCTCCCAGAATCTACACGGACCAAATTCTCTCATGAATTGATCAAGGAAATAGACCAGGCTTGTCCTCCGATATCTTTCTTGGGAGGTTTGCTAGAGGACGGAATAGCTCTGGGTCTAACCTAGAGTCTGTGTTTCAGGCAACGAGTTGGGCTTCTTGAGTTTTGTGTAACTGCCCTGTACCCAAGACTTAAATGCTAAAGTTGAACCTCCCTCCACATCCTCCTCCAGGCTTCAAGATGTTGAGGAACATTAAGCTGGTGACAGAAGAAAGCTGGAGACAAGGCTAGGTCCCTGCTTTGTACAGGTTAGGGATATCCAAAAAAGAATGCTCAAAATACTTCCCACCCCCATACACACATACCCCAAAGGGACAGAACACTAGAGAAGTTCTTTGCTTTTGGTCTTAAGGGGATTTTTTAGAGCAAATACAAACAAAAATGAAAGTGGCTCAAAAATAAGTGGTAATATTCTCCTAGGAATTACAAATGTGACCAGAGACGGAAGAGAGAAAATGGATAGAGTTCCCAAACTTGGATTTATCTGTCTCCTCCCATCTTGGACCATATCTGGCATTCTCTCTAACTCCCATGCCTCGCTTGAAACACTAAATGGTTGGAAGACCAGCGGAGGTGTGTAAAACCTCGTTCATCTGCCATGACATCATTTAGAGGCTGCTTCTACTGGACCCTTCGCAGAGGTGTAGTGCTCTGTGTGGTTTGTGTGCGGTGGGGCAGTGGGGGCAATCTTGGAATCACAGCCACCTGATACATGGTGTTCACTTCTGGGGCTCCCAGCTCCCAGCCCCCAGCCAATACTTTGCTTCCTCAAGGACTAGTGAGAATAGCCTATTTAAACCCCAATACACACTCTCAGTCTAGGGCACGACCCCTTTTGCTGCTCTTGGCTAGCTCTGTAGTCCCACCCTCAGCCTGCAGGGTCCTGCCGAAGCCGAACCGTGCACTTCCGGGTCCCACACTCCACTTGCGTGCTTCCCAGCCCACTAGAGAGATTTTTCAGAAAACTATTTTTAGAAATAGTAACCTCAGAGTAAGCAAGGCACGGCACTCCAGATTGGGCGTTTTTCTGGGGCAGTTGAGCTAAGGAGCATTCGTTTAAAGAGAAAGGTGTAACAGCCGCCCTTGCTGTTCAACCCCGGAGATCATTTCAGATTCCTGGGTTTGACTCCCTCTAGCGTCGCGATTGAGAAGACATGTCTAAATCCAGGCTTGGGAGACTGGTTGGGAACCAGGACAAAAAGTGTTTTTCTTCGCTTTGTTCCTAAATTCCTCTCTGCTCTCCGCTCTCTCTTTTGTGACAGAGTTCCCAGCATGGGAAGAAAATGAAGATTAAGTATTAGTTTAAGAATAGTAAAACAATTTATTTGCATCTTTTTTTTCTTATTCCGGGAAGGATCAGCGATTAAACAGAAGTTTATCTCAAGAATGAGGCTATAATGTAACTTCTGGATATCTCTGTTTACATTAAGTCTAGTCCCTGAAGAGAATCTGCATGCGCACTGTTAGGGAACACTGTGTACTGTGCATCTTGTCTCAGAATTAGGGTCAGCAATTCTGCTGCTTTTGGAGAGGACAAATTCCGAGGAGGGGCTTGTGGGCACAGTGGCGAGCAGCATGAGACTTTGCAAACGTAAGAGACACAGCCACATACTGCTAGCAGCTCAGAGCAGTGTGTCTGTCTTTGCAAGTTGAAATCATTGGCTGTTTTATCATATTTCCTTATGAATTTGATGAGCCTGCTTCAAGAAGGAAACTGGAGAAAAAAAATGCAAATTAACTTTTCTAGACCGAGTGCCCTGAGATTTCGCTGACGGAAAGGAACCCTGATTGAAGGGATCTTCAGTGGTCAGGAGGGCTCAGTCCTCCAGTTATCTGGTTTGGTTATAAATGACTGGATTTCTTCTATAACCTGGCTGTGGCTTACTAACGTCTGAGCTACAGAGTAAACCAAAGTGACTGTGGGTGATAAGAGGGGAAACGTGTGTGGTGCACACTGAAGACATGCTCATACCTCCCGGGCTGTTTTGAGTCAGACTTTGTGAATTATGGAACAGCAGTCATTCATTCAACAGAAAGCATTCCATTCACAAACACTGCAGCTAAGCTCACAATGGTTCATTATGAGGTCTTTTGCTGAAGGGCTGCTTGCCTTGCCAGGGTAACAGTCTCTTCTTTGACTGTCTTTCTGTTCTCATTTACCATTTTCACATATTTCTCTTCAGAACTTATCTGATGTCTAGCAACCCCTGGTGGGGAGTCTGGAATGCTCACCCCCCCCAACCCCACCTACTCAGCCTGTATACATCAAATGATTTAATTCTTGAAGGTGGACCATTCTAGTGCTGATTTTCCAGGATGTATAGGCTTGTTTGCCTTGGCAGCCACAGAAAACAAAGGCATGGGTGGTGGGCTGGGAAGATGGCTAAGTATGTAAAGTGCCTGTCTTACATGCTCATGACCCAAGAAAACAGAACCGATAAACAAACAAACAAACAAACAAATGGGTGCATGCTATGTACAATGAAGAAAGACTCTGAACTATGGCTCTGAAGATGGTTTTAAGTGTGAAGAAAGTATGAATGAAAGACGGTGAGGATCGAAGTTTTAGGACGTCAGGTTGCAGTATGGGTGGCGAATGTCTTCCTTGTTCAATATGCCAGAGGCTCTCATAGGTGAGGGCGGGGCAGTAGTTGAGGAGAAAACAAAACTATTGAGCTGAAGTTGCAAGGAACTGAATTGCTTTTCTTTTCTTTTCTGTCCTTTTTTTTTTTTTTAAAAAGGTTTTCATTGGGTCTTTGTGAGTTTCCCATCATGCACTCCAGTTCTGCTCATCTCCCTCTTCCCTCATATCCGCCATTCACCCTGCAACCCTCCCCCCCCCAATAAAAACAAAACAAAACAAAACAAAGCATAGAAAAGACCCCATTGCGGAAGCTGCAGTGTGTCACAGTGTGTCCCACAGTATATTTCTCTGTCCATACATCTTCACTTGCAAATGTCCATTGCAGTGAGTCATTGGTCGGGTTTGAAATCTCTGGCTTCTGTGACACCATCAGAATTGGATCCTTACCTGTCCTCCACTCCATTACCCTGTTGTTGCCCTGGATCATGGGGGATACTGCAGCCTTGGATTAGCAGGACAGGCCCTTTTATGCATTCCAACCTTTTGCAGATGATAGAGATTTTGTTGGACCAACTCAGAGCCTTGTGTCTGGGCCTAGGAGGTAGCTGAGCTCTCCCTTATGTGAATCACCAGGGTGAGCTCTCTAGCACTGCTCTGGTTCCACCACCCAATGCCACCATCTTCAGGAGACAGGGTCAGCTCTCCCGCTCTCCTGCCCTCAGGCCCAACTCTCTTGACTGCCTCAGGTAGAGAAGAGCAATGGGGCTGAGGGCTTCCCCTACTACCCTCTACCACAGGCCACTTCACATCTAGTGAGTGGGAAGGCCAACTCTCCCATGTTCTCGCCCTTGGAACCAGCACATCCAACATCCTTCCACTAGGGCCTGCTCTACTGTGCTTCCTGAGTGAGGCACAGGACTGGCTTTCTCCAGTGCTGCAGCTTGTGAGGGGCAGGGCTAGCTCTCTCATGCTCATGACCCTGTGGGCAGCTTTCCAAACTGCTGAAGATGATGAAGAGTAGGGGGTTTGGGGGATTATCTCTGAGCCTATGCCAGTCCATGACAGACAAGTGGTAGGATCAGCTCTCTCACCTACACTCACGCCCTTGGGGCTAGCTCACCCACACCATTGCTACCAGGGCCAGAATCTCTGTACTGTACAGGTGAGGTGCAGGACCAACTCTCCTGAGTGCTACCATGATGGGGCCAGGTCTTCAGAGTGCCACAGGGGAAGGGCCAATTCTGCACAGCCCCTGGGCACCCACATGGTCCCTGGTAGCTGCCTCAACCAGGGATATCTCCATGTTCTCTAGTGGTAATATAAGTCACAAATAGAGACTCGGACCCCTGCCACTGTGTAGCCACAGACCCAGATATGGCCCTCAGTGACACCTAGGGATGGGACCCCATAATGACCCCAGGTGGCAGGGCTGGCCACTCTCTCTTCTTAATGCTCTAGCTGCTTCATGTCTTTCTTTAAGACATCTATCCACTACATAGTCACTCATTGTGGTGGCTCCTGTTGGAGGTTGGCCACATGGGTGGTGGGACCCTGGGTGGCATCCTCCAAAAAGTTGGTGTCTATAGTTTGCTTGTTCTGTGAGCAGAAGGGCAGGTCTCTGGGTGATGTGGTGGTCCTTGGGTCTTTGTCTGTCTTCCTCCTCCTGTGTTGTGCTGCTAGGATTTGATTTATGTGTCCTAAGCGTTAAACAGCTTTGGCCATCAAGCCAGACATCAGGCTAGGATAGCAAAGATCTTCCATCTGCTCTGCCCTTGACTGATACAAGACCAATACCAACAGCAAGGCATCTCTTTGCCCTTACTGGGGGTGGGGGCATGAATTGCTCTTTCTTTTTTATTATTATTAAATTTATGTATTCCCCTTATAACCCAATATCAGCCCTTTCTCTCCTCCCAGCAACCCCTGATGCAAGGCATTGTGATGATTAGGAAAAGGCCAAGATTCTATTCTTCATGGAAGGCGATGATACACAAAGTCTCAAGAAGGCAACTATTAGGTATTAAATATAATTACTTAGAGTAGGCGAAATGGAATTCTGACAATCAACTACATATTCACATTACATGGACTATCTAAATATAATTTATAGGTAGTGAGAGCATTGAAATTGATGAATGTATCATTATCTAAAACAGGACCATACACAGGCATAGTACAATGAGTGATCAGTAGGGCATATGGCCAGCCAGTAGCAGAGATGGACCACTTAAAGTCCAACCTTGAATGTTAAGTTCTCACATGTTCAATTCAAGATTTGGTCTTTTCTACATCTGTACTTCTGTGTGTATTTGTGTGTGTATGTGTGTGTGTTCACGGCACATTTTTTTTTGCTAATATTTCTCTAAGCAAACATGTGATTCTGACAGAATGTGCTGATTTTCAAGCATCCACACGTGTATGAAAGCTGTCCAAGTCGGTTATTTGTAGAACTCTGATTTTCCATACATATCAACATTTGGTAATTATCATCAGAAGTATTCATGCAAGTTTAAAAGTGGAAATAAAATTAAGAGAGATTGAACAAGAGCCTCAGATGACCTTCTGGGTAACCCTTTGAGACAGCAGTCAGTGGATCCTTTCAGGGAGTTGGTACCATCCGTGCTAGGAGGCTAGGTGTCCTTACCTTGTTTCTTTCAGCCACATGATTAACGGGTGGGGCAGTGACAGCTCATTCACTGATGGATTACAATTAAATAGTAGGAAGCATGTTTCTAAATTGACAGATATGTACTTATCTTCTCCCAGTTTTGTAAATTTCCCGAAGCCTGTCTTTTCCTAGGTTTTATTATCATTGTCATGTGGCAGACATAACACATATAACTACTGACTCCAGAAAGGAGGTCCTCAAAGTTACTGTTGTACCAGAATAGAATTTTGGTGACCCATTGAACTCCTTTTGAATCGGGATAACTCACACAAGGATGGAGGAGAGGTCCCTTACAAGAAGTAGGAGTAACTCAAAAGCATCTCCAGAAAGCAACCCCAATGTGGGCTATGACTTCCTAGAACTGTGACTCTGGATCTTCCTAGAAAGCTTGTATGTGGCTCCCCAGTGCAACATGTTTCGTCTGCAGTCTGTCTGGTCAGTGTCCATACCCAGAAACTAGCTACTCCATCTATACTATTGATAGGGACGCCCAAGAATCTCCTAAATTTCTTTTATTCTTGGATATGTGACATCTGTTTACCCCCCGTTTACCATCTGAGATCCACTAGGCCTCCCCCTGTTCTGTGTAAAATGTTTTAATTTAAAGGGAATTTTGCAATTTCAGGGAACATATTATATAACAAGTATTTACAATTTTGCCAAGGACTAGCATACAGCTTTTCAAAAAACATATCAGTGCCATGACATATTACTTATGGATAACTCTGTGTCAAATTACTCCCAACTTTATTGAGGAAAACACCACGTATTACTTCTCTATGGGTTTCAGGGACAGGCCAGGGATACAGAGGTGACTTACCTACATAGTTATGGCACAGGGACCGTCAAAGGCTTTGCTCAAAGTGGGAGCTGTGATTGCCATCCTTTTAAGTCTCAACTTAGCGAGGATTCAATTCCAAAATTCTAGAGTGGCTGTTGGCAGCCTTCATTTCACAATGTCCACAAGGCAGCCCCAATACGTGGAGGATGGATTCTCTCAAATGGAGACTAAGTACCACCCAGTACAAATCACACACATCTCATGTTGTATTGATGAGAACCTGATACAATTTAACCCAATAAGAACCTGATAGGAATTTAACCCAATTCATGCCTCTCAGAATGTAGCAAAAGAAAGTAGACCACCCTGACTACAAAACTGCATGTTTTCTTTTGTATATTAAGCTATAAAACCATACAACATCTTAGTACCCATTTATGAAATTGTTTCAGCTAAAATAAGGAAAATGTTTATGAAAATGTTCCAGCAATAAAGATTTACTAGATATCCTGTGCCATGGATTGCTAAGACCACTGCCACTCAGAGGTGATAAGCAAGATGTCTCTATTAAAAGAATTGATAATTTGAAGGTGAAAACAAATTTAAAAGTACATATAGAAATACAAAATAAGGGTTTTAGGTACCCAACCATATTCTCATTTATCTTTGTGATAGCACTGTGAAACAACTATGGAAAAAGGAGAACAGAGAAGCCCTTGCTAGCTTTGACAGTCAACTCGATGTAGCTTAGAGTTACTGAAGAAGAAATTTGAAATGGAGGGATTGTTCAGCTCAGATTGGCTTTTGGACATAGCTATTGATTGTCTTGATTGTTAACTGATGTAGGGGAGCCCTGGCCACTATGGGTGACCTTAGGCTGGTGGTCTGCAACTGTATAAAAAAATTATTTGAGCAAAAACTGGCCTGTGAGGCAGCTGTCAGGGAGCACATTTTGTGGTTTCTGTTGACCTTTTGAGGCTGTGTAGTGAGTTCCTCGTACAGAGGTAAAGCTGCTGCCTGCAATTGCAAGCCGGTCTGCCATGAGTCCTTCTTTGGCTTCCCTAGTGATAGACTGTGTCATGGAATTGTAACTGAAATAAGACTTTTCCTAAGTTGCTTTTGGTCAGAATGCTTTCTCATATGGGCAGAAGTTAAGCTCTAACAGGAGAGAAATGCTAATACAAGTGGCGTTTGAGATTAGAAGAGAAATGATGGAGGAATCATTACACAAGGAGGAGAGCCGAGAGGAAATAGTTGTGTAGAGAGAACAGCATTTGGGGACATTGTTTCAGGGAAGTCTAATTTTAAAATGTGAATTTCTTTATGAATACCTAATATTATTTATCAAAAATTAAGGAAGTTTTTAATCTTCTTGGACCCAACTTCATCTATAAAAATAGAGTAATAACAAACTCTACCTCACAGCGTTATTATACAGATACATGAGAATATAGTTGAGTATATGGGAACACAAAGACCCTCAGTACAGTGTACATCACATTATAAGTCTTCAGAGATTTAGCCATGATGACCTGAAAGAGCATGATTTGGGCAAGATAGTTTGCGAAACATATTAAGATAGAAAGTTTATCTCTGACTGTGGAATTTTAACTAACATAGAAGTTTTGTCGAGGATTTTAGACAGTCCAGATATACCTGGTGGAACAGATCAAGGACAACACTACTAAGAATGATTCCAAGCTAATGGGGGCCCGAGTCCAAACAATTATGAAATAGGCCATGGTCTCACATGTGTAGCAGGACTTTGGAATCTGGTCCTCTTGCAAAACCAGTGTAAGATATGTCATTCTTTATAAAGTGAAGTGGAAAACATTTAAGACTGGACTGCAATCTTAGCATAGAGGGAGGCTGCCTTTACTAAGCTGTGGATATGAGAAAAACAGAGTCTGTTTTAGGTCAACACTTAGGTTAATACTATGGTTTCTCCAGCCGTAGGTTGTTGGCTAGGTTTAGAGTAGTGTGCCTGAATTCTCTCCCACCAAGCAGTCCATAAGTCCTGTTATACAACTGTTGGTTACCCCCACATTAAAAGTGCCACTATCATGTTAAGTCTAAGAATGACAGAAACTGACATCAATATTGATTCTTGAATCATCATCAAATTACACAAAGTTGTTAGGTTTACAAGTGTGAGTTTATAAATAGTGTCTACTGATTCAGAAAACAGAACAAGTCACGTTTAATGACACAAAATAGAATATTTTTATAATAGTTTAAAATATAAGAAGTGCAACATTATGCAAAGTTAATAAGCGAAATAATCTAAAAGGTTATCAAGGTTGGAAACTGCTATTATGGAAGGTAAAAACTCAGTGGATAAGTTAGAATGCAGAAACTTTTGATTTGTTAAAAATAATTAGTGCTAAATGTATACTTTAAGAGATTGTCCAAAATATACACTGTTTTTAAAAAAAGTGTCAGAAAGATTCACACACCACATAAAATCCAGCATAATTAGCAGACTTTCCAGAAAGGATACAAGAAATATAGAAGACGTAATATTTGCAAAAATTAACTACAAGTTTTCATGTTTGAAGAAACTCATAAATATTCATGTACAAAATGCAGGGATAGTGATGAGAGAAACCGAATACATATTAGTCAGCCTTGCATTACATTTCATTTGAAATACCCAAGGTGGATAACCTTTATTTAAAAAAAATTATTCAGCTTGTAGTTTTGAAATCTTAAAGGTGGAAATAGCACATTGCAGGCTGGGATGAGGGGCCTGATTTGGCTCTGTCACTTCATTGGAGAGGTCAGTGTTGGGAATGCAAGTAACAGGTGATGATTGCCAGTAAGACCTAAAGCCTGAAGAAGACCAGGGTCCCATGGTCTCTACTCAGGGCAAGTCTTCAATTGACCTTATAACCTCCCAGCCAACCCTTTATCTTGAAGATTCCAGCTCCTATACCTGAAGTGAGAATCATGAATCCAACAGGTGAATATTTGGGATGAAGTATGGTGAAGTCCTACCTGCATACACTGCAGTAAATGAGAGGATGCCAAGAATAGGAAAAATATTAAGCATGCTAGCAAGGGAAGGAAATATAGCAATTAAAAGCAAACTTTCATAAAGAAATTTGGGTCTTAGAAAGAAATGAATCGCATGTGTATGTTTATAAATACATTAAAGGAACGAAACCAGGCACAGAAAGGCAAGGATCACACTCAGTCTACTCAGTACGGGATCTTAGGTTAGTTTCATAGAAGGTCAAGGAGAGTAACACGGACGTCATGAGAGTCTGGATATTTCAATATTGCTTCGATATGTTTAAAACAAGAAAGAGAAAAAAAATGAAGCTACTTGAATAAGTCTGCTATACTTTAAATATGGAATGTCCCCAGTGGGCTCATGGTTTGAATGTCTCTTCCCTAGACTCTGGTGCGATTTCTTTAGGTTGCAGAAACTTTGGGAGATAGCTGCCAAGGTAGAGGAAAGACGTCATTGTGTCTGGGCCTTTGAAGGTTTTGGGAAGAATTTTCTCTGTTTCCTATCTGAGCTGAAGCAGAGGATTTCCTCCACCACACCCTCTGCCAGTGTGAAGATCTATTCAAAGGCTTGGGGTCAAGAGTCCATGGGCTGTTCCTTCTGTAACCGTCAGCAAAATAAATAGTTCTTGTTAGTGGTTCTCAGATATTTAGTGGCAGAGGCTAAAAGGTAATGGGAAATGAGCCAGTGAGCAGTGACTGGGTTGAGGTCCAGCCTGGGAGGTCAGGAATCTTTGATTGGTGGAAAACATTTTCCATCATTTTAAAGAGTTCCCTTGGATTATTAGATATAGTAATTGTGTCGTGCATTGGGAGTGCTAGAGACTTGCTTATGGCATCAAAATGGGGCCCGAGGCAACGTTCAGGAAAGAATCATTAAAAGTAGCTTCATTTACTGGTGATGGTTTCAAAATAGAAAAGGGCCAATAAATCACTGTCTTTGGACAAAGAATAGAGTATGTGACTCATTGATTAAGCTGGAAATTTTACATGCATGCAAACTTGCATGCACATACATGTCCGTGCGCACAGACACAAATTATAAAACTTACTTGTATATATCAAAGATATAGTCACAAATATACCAAATGTATAAACATCCATTTATAAATGCAGAACTGTTTTAAATCTATTCTACTAAATACTTTGATGTTAAAAATAATTTATTTTCAATGATTTGATGAGATGTTGGAGAGCTTCTTCAAAAAGAAACATTGGATTTTTACTAACGTTTTAAACAGCAAAATGCATGGCAAGGGGCAACAGTTAGAGTGGAGTGGACCAGTGAACACAGAAATGTGAAGAGAACATCAGATGAGGTAGGCTCACATTTGAGCTTTCACCCACCTGCTCTAATATTATTAGCTCATGGTGAAATTATTAGTTATACCAAGAATGAAATCAATGTGTAGGTGAAGAAATGTGTGAGTGAATTCGAGGTGAAAAATCATCATTGTGTGTGTTCATGTGTGTGTGTGTGTGTTTGTATATGTTCATATGTGTGTTCATGTGTGTGCATGTGTGTGTGCCTGTAGTATAAGTGTTCAGGTGTGTGTGCCTTTGGTATATGTGTTCATGTATGTACGTGTGTGATATATGTGTGGGTTGTATTGCGTGTATGTATGTGTTCATGTGTGTGTGTGTGTTGGTGTAGGTTGTGGTGTGTGTGTGTGTATGTTCATGTGTGTTGATGTGTGTGTGTGTATCTATGGTATATGTATTCATGTGTGTATGTGTGTATTGTGTGGTGCCTTGTGGATTGTGTATGTGTGTGGTGTCTGAGTTGTTTTGTTTGCAGGTATGTGTTCGTGTGTGTATGTTTGTGGTGTCTGTGTAGGTTGTGTTGTGTGTATGTATGCACATACAAGACCAGAGTCTGTCACTGTATGTCTTCCTCCACATTCTTCATCTTTTGCTTTATTTCAGACATTTTCTCTCATTGAACCTGAAGCTCACTGACCTGAAGTGTCAGGCATCTGCCTGTCTCTACATGTACCCCACTTCTGGATTGCAGGATGTGCACTTCCATTCTTGGCTTTTGCATGTGTGCTGTGCATTCGTGTGTGTGTGTGTGTGTGTGTGTGTGTGTGTGTGTGTGTGTGTGTATGTGTGCTATAGATTTAAAATTCAGGTTCTCATGCAAGTGTGGTAGGTAATTTAGTGACTGAGCCACCTCCCAAGTGCCAACACAAATCAAAAGTAAGTCAGGTGCAACATGGGATGTCGGTCAGTGACAGAGCACACGCTTCTTATATGGAAGAAGACATCGGATTTCATCCCTAGGACCTCAGGAAGAGTCCGAGAGAAAAAAAGCATACAGCCTCTAGGAAAATATTGACCTGGCTGCTAATTTGTGAAGTTCTTACCAGAAGAATACAAGCCAAAAGACACAGATTTAAAGACAAGAAAAGTGCTGCTCCAAAATTTTCATAGCAAATACAACCATGATTCAACAAAAATCAAAATTGATGTTTTCAATAAAACAAACAATAAGTCAAAGAAAATTCATCATTATATACATATATGTACATAAATTTGACCAGATCCAGACTGAAAACATATAATATGTATACATATATATATGTATATATGTATATATGTATATATGTATACATATGTATATATTGTCTTTTGTTGTGTTTATAACTTTGTTTATTTTTCTTAAGTCTGATGTAGTCAAATTTATTAAATTCATTAATATTGTCTTAGAGAGTTGTATGTAATATGTCTCAGGAAATTCTCCCCCACTCTGTGATAAGGAGGATATTCTGTATATTTTTCTAAAAATATTATATGTTAATATTCTCAAATTAAGACTTCTTGGGGGCTGGTGAGATGGCTCGGTGGGTAAGAGCACCCGACTGCTCTTCCGAAGGTCCAGAGTTCAAATCCCAGCGACCACATGGTGGCTCGCAACCATCTGTGGCAGGATCTGACTCCCTCTTCTGGTGTGTCTGAGGATAGCTACGGTGTACTTACTATAATAATAAATAAAAAATCTTTTAAAAAAAAAAAAAGACTTCTTAGTAATGAAAGCATATGTGATGTGAGCTTAGTATTCAATTTCATTTTCCCTTTAAAAATAACAATTACTACCACCCTACCCATGGAACTATATATATTGTTTTCTCTCTGCTTGAGACTGTTGTTTTAGTCATGTGTACTTGTTTGTGTACATGAGTCTAATTGGGGAGTTCTTATTCTATTCTGCTGCCTGTGGAGTTTTTAAAAATCATCTTAGTCATTTGTCTTTGGGGTTGATGGGTGGTTATGTGGATTAAACCATTAATCTCTACCGTGTTAGGCAAGGCTGTATTATTCATTGAGTCTCATCCCTAGATTCTGTAATTGTTTGAAGCTTTATTAGAAGATACATTGATTCTAATTTACTTTAGAATTCTATGAAATCCTGATATATGTCATTGGAAGTACTCCTTTTATCACTATGAAAAAAACACTCTCATCTCTGGAAATGTCTTAGTTAAAACCTTTTAAAGCATTCCTGAGTGTTTCTGTTTTGTTTTGTTTTGTTTTGTTTTGTTTTTATGGCAAATGGTTTGGCACAGATCTACAAGCCTGAGTATTAGGAATAATTAAAGCTGTGTTCATGCTATCTAAACTCAAAACCCACCACTCCACTCCTACACTGATTAATTGGTCAAATAAAGAACAACACTTGAAAGCATTGATCTACATGAGCAAATGAGACAAGGGTACACCCCACTATAGGCAGGAATGGAGTGAAATGAACAGATATGCAAATACTTATTTTATTAGAATTATTTCAGGTACCTCTTTCTCTTAAAGTTTATTTAATAACATGGGTATTTATGATTCTAACAGTAGTCAAATGCATGTGTGACTGTGTTTATGTGTTGCATGATCCATGTCATATCTATTGCTTCTGAAATGCTTTTTCCCTCTTCATCAGAAAGTAGAATATATCTGTCCTAAGCTAAATCCCTCGTCTTTTTAAACAAAGTGACAGAGTACATCTGTCCTTGCCTATGTTACCTCTTCTCCAGGGCAGACTAACCACATGCTTGTGTTTACTGGGTGAAGGCTACAAGCTCCTCCATCTTCTTAGCATCCCATTAAATGTCTCATTTAGCCCCCTGATTTAAAAAAAAAAATTTAACATACCCAATTTCCAGACGTGAAAGAGGGGAAAGTCATCTTGTGTTGAATTTCTTCTCCTTCTGCCATCTGGCAGCTATGCGATTCCTAGGACACATTCATTATCTTCCACCCTCCTCTTCATGTTCTCAGAAAGCTCCAGGACCTTTATGTTTCCTCCAATAGGACCTGGGTTCTCTTACTGGTTTGCCTTTGGAACTGATGTGCATCTTCTTGAAATGCACTAGTACAGAAAGAACGGAATGAAGGAGTTGACCATTTTCATGCCCGTGAACATTGGCATATGGCTCTGTTGGGAGCCGCGCCCACATTCGCCGTTACAAGATGGCGCTGACAGCTGTGTTCTAAGTGGTAAACAAATAATCTGCGCATGTGCCGAGGGTGGTTCTTCACTCCATGTGCTCTGCCTTCCTCGTGACGTCAACTCGGCCGATGGGCTGCAGCCAATCAGGGAGTGACACGTCCTAGGCGAAGGAGAATTCTCCTTAATAGGGACGGGGTTTCGTTTTCTCTCTCTCTTGCTTCTTGCACTCTGGCTCCTGAAGATGTAAGCAATAAAGCTTTGCCGCAGAAGATTCTGGTCTGTGGTGTTCTTCCTGGCCGGGCGTGAGAACGCGTCTAATAACAATTGGTGCCGAATTCCGGGACGAGAAAAAAAACTCGGGACTGGCGCAAGGAAGATCCCTCATTCCAGAACCAGAACTGCGGGTCGCGGTAATAAAGGTTCCCGTAAAGCAGACTGTTAAGAAGGATTCAACTGTATGAATTCAGAACTTTTCAGCTGGGGAACGAGAGTACCAGTGAGTACAGCTTTACGAGGTAAGTCTGATCTTGAACTTTCTAAGGAAATTCAAGACAGTCTATCAGAAGTAAAGTGGAAAATGTTTGGCCTTGAATTTTTTCTAATGTTAGGAGCCCTTTTGTTCCTTTTCACATGTTATCAAGTGGTTAAGATAGGGAGGATTCTAGATGAAATTCAGGGCAATCTATCAGAAGTAAAGCGGGGAGAGAGAGTAAGAGCAAAGAGAAAATATGGTACACAAAATAAGTATACAGGCCTTTCCACGGGTCTTGAACCCGAGGAAAAGTTAAGGTTAGGTAGGAATACCTGGAGAGAGATTAGAAGAAAAAGAGGAAAAAGGGAAAAGAAGAAAGATCAATTAGCGGAGGTCTCTAGGAAAAGGAGCCTGTGCTCATCGCTGGATGGGCTCGGGGAGCCAGCTCTTAGTAGCTCTGAAGCAGATGAAGAATTCTCCTCTGAGGAAACAGACTGGGAGGAAGAAGCAGCTCATTATGAGAAAAAAGGGTACCAGCCAGGTAAAGTGCTAGCTAATCAGTTAAGGAAGCCAAAAGCGGCTGGCGAAGGCCAGTTTGCTGATTGGCCTCAGGGCAGTCGGCTTCAAGGTCCGCCCTATGCGGAGTCCCCGCCCTGCGTAGTGCGTCAGCAATGCGCAGAGAGGCAGTGCGCAGAGAGGCAGTGCGCAGACTCATTCATTCCCAGAGAGGAACAAAGGAAAATACAACAGGCATTTCCGGTCTTTGAAGGAGCCGAGGGTGGGCGTGTCCACGCTCCGGTAGAATACTTACAAATTAAAGAAATTGCCGAGTCGGTCCGTAAATACGGAACCAATGCTAATTTTACCTTGGTGCAGTTAGACAGGCTCGCCGGCATGGCACTAACTCCTGCTGACTGGCAAACGGTTGTAAAAGCCGCTCTCCCTAGTATGGGCAAATATATGGAATGGAGAGCGCTTTGGCACGAAGCTGCACAAGCGCAGGCCCGAGCAAACGCAGCTGCTTTGACTCCAGAGCAGAGAGATTGGACTTTTGACTTGTTAACGGGTCAGGGAGCTTATTCTGCTGATCAGACAAACTACCATTGGGGAGCTTATGCCCAGATTTCTTCCACGGCTATTAGGGCCTGGAAGGCGCTCTCTCGAGCAGGTGAAACCACTGGTCAGTTAACAAAGATAATCCAGGGACCTCAGGAATCCTTCTCAGATTTTGTGGCCAGAATGACAGAGGCAGCAGAGCGTATTTTTGGAGAGTCAGAGCAAGCTGCGCCTCTGATAGAACAGCTAATCTATGAGCAAGCCACAAAGGAGTGCCGAGCGGCCATAGCCCCAAGAAAGAACAAAGGCTTACAAGACTGGCTCAGGGTCTGTCGAGAGCTTGGGGGACCTCTCAGCAATGCAGGTTTAGCGGCTGCCATCCTTCAATCCCAAAACCGCTCCATGGGCAGAAATAATCAGAGGACATGTTTTAACTGCGGAAAGCCTGGGCATTTTAAGAAAGATTGCAGAGCTCCAGATAAACAGGGAGGGACTCTCACTCTTTGCTCTAAGTGTGGCAAGGGTTATCATAGAGCTGACCAGTGTCGCTCTGTGAGGGATATAAAGGGCAGAGTCCTTCCCCCACCTGATAGTCAATCAGCTTATGTGCCAAAAAACGGGTCATCGGGCCCTCGGTCCCAGGGCCCTCAAAGATATGGGAACCGGTTTGTCAGGACCCAGGAAGCAGTCAGAGAGGCGACCCAGGAAGACCCACAAGGGTGGACCTGCGTGCCGCCTCCGACTTCCTACTAATGCCTCAAATGAGTATTCAGCCGGTGCCGGTGGAGCCTATACCATCCTTGCCCCCGGGAACCATGGGCCTTATTCTCGGCCGGGGTTCACTCACCTTGCAGGGCTTAGTAGTCCACCCTGGAGTTATGGATTGTCAACATTCCCCTGAAATACAGGTCCTGTGCTCAAGCCCTAAAGGCGTTTTTTCTATTAGTAAAGGAGATAGGATAGCTCAGCTGCTGCTCCTCCCTGATAATACCAGGGAGAAATCTGCAGGACCTGAGATAAAGAAAATGGGCTCCTCAGGAAATGATTCTGCCTATTTGGTTGTATCTTTAAATGATAGACCTAAGCTCCGCCTTAAGATTAATGGAAAAGAGTTTGAAGGCATCCTTGATACCGGAGCAGATAAAAGTATAATTTCTACACATTGGTGGCCCAAAGCATGGCCCACCACAGAGTCATCTCATTCATTACAGGGCCTAGGATATCAATCATGTCCCACTATAAGCTCCGTTGCCTTGACGTGGGAATCCTCTGAAGGACAGCAAGGGAAATTCATACCTTATGTGCTCCCACTCCCGGTTAACCTCTGGGGAAGGGATATTATGCAGCATTTGGGCCTTATTTTGTCCAATGAAAACGCCCCATCAGGAGGGTATTCAGCTAAAGCAAAAAATATCATGGCAAAGATGGGTTATAAAGAAGGAAAAGGGTTAGGACATCAAGAACAGGGAAGGATAGAGCCCATCTCACCTAATGGAAACCAAGACAGACAGGGTCTGGGTTTTCCTTAGCGGCCATTGGGGCAGCACGACCCATACCATGGAAAACAGGGGACCCAGTGTGGGTTCCTCAATGGCACCTATCCTCTGAAAAACTAGAAGCTGTGATTCAACTGGTAGAGGAACAATTAAAACTAGGCCATATTGAACCCTCTACCTCACCTTGGAATACTCCAATTTTTGTAATTAAGAAAAAGTCAGGAAAGTGGAGACTGCTCCATGACCTCAGAGCCATTAATGAGCAAATGAACTTATTTGGCCCAGTACAGAGGGGTCTCCCTGTACTTTCCGCCTTACCACGTGGCTGGAATTTAATTATTATAGATATTAAAGATTGTTTCTTTTCTATACCTTTGTGTCCAAGGGAATACTGATGTCCCTCGTCTTGGTGATGTCCAGGGCGTCAATAATAAAGAGAGAGCAGCGTTGGGGGATAATGTCGACATTTCCACTCCCAATGACGGTGATGTATAATGCTCAAGTATTCTCCTGCTTTTTTACCACTAACTGGGAACTGGGTTTAGCCTTGATTCAGACAGCCTTGGCTCTGTCTGGACAGGTCCAGACGACTGACACCATTAACACTTTGTCAGCCTCAGTGACTACAGTCATAGATGAACAGGCCTCAGCTAATGTCAAGATACAGAGAGGTCTCATGCTGGTTAATCAACTCATAGATCTTGTCCAGATACAACTAGATGTATTATAACAAATAACTCAGCAGGGATGTGAACAAAAGTTTCCGGGATTGTGTGTTATTTCCATTCAGTATGTTAAATTTACTAGGGCAGCTAATTTGTCAAAAAGTCTTTTTCAGTATATGTTACAGAATTGGATGGCTGAATTTGAACAGATCCTTCGGGAATTGAGACTTCAGGTCAACTCCACGCGCTTGGACCTGTCGCTGACCAAAGGATTACCCAATTAGATCTCCTCAGCATTTTCCTTCTTTAAAGAATGGGTGGGATTAATATTATTTGGAGATACACTTTGCTGTGGATTAGTGTTGCTTCTTTGATTGGTCTGTAAGCTTAAGGCCTAAACTAGGAGAGACAAGGTGGTTATTGCCCAGGCGCTTGCAGGACTAGAACATGGAGCTCCCCCTGATATATGGTTATCTATGCTTAGGCAATAGGTCGCTGGCCACTCAGCTCTTATATCCCACGAGGCTAGTCTCATTGCACGGGATAGAGTGAGTGTGCTTCAGCAGCCCGAGAGAGTTGCACGGCTAAGCACTGCAATGGAAAGGCTCTGCGGCATATATGAGCCTATTCTAGGGAGACATGTCATCTTTCATGAAGGTTCAGTGTCCTAGTTCCCTTCCCCCAGGCAAAACGACACGGGAGCAGGTCAGGGTTGCTCTGGGTAAAAGCCTGTGAGCCTAAGAGCTAATCCTGTACATGGCTCCTTTACCTACACACTGGGGATTTGACCTCTATCTCCACTCTCATTAATATGGGTGGCCTATTTGCTCTTATTAAAAGGAAAGGGGGAGATGTTGGGAGCCGCGCCCACATTCGCCGTTACAAGATGGCGCTGACAGCTGTGTTCTAAGTGGTAAACAAATAATCTGCGCATGTGCCGAGGGTGGTTCTTCACTCCATGTGCTCTGCCTTCCTCGTGACGTCAACTCGGCCGATGGGCTGCAGCCAATCAGGGAGTGACACGTCCTAGGCGAAGGAGAATTCTCCTTAATAGGGACGGGGTTTCGTTTTCTCTCTCTCTTGCTTCTTGCACTCTGGCTCCTGAAGATGTAAGCAATAAAGCTTTGCCGCAGAAGATTCTGGTCTGTGGTGTTCTTCCTGGCCGGGCGTGAGAACGCGTCTAATAACATGGCTCTATTGGTATAACAACAGTATTTGAAAGAACAAAGACTTTTCTTACCAATTGATTTTTATGACTCTAAAAGAGTCATACAGACTCTCTAATACAGAGGCTGGGTTTGGTTCCCAGCTCCCATGACTAGAGGCTCACAACAGCCTGTTAATGTAGTTCCAGGGGGTCTGACCTTCTCCCCTGGCTGGGCACTAGGAACATTTGCGATGCTCATACATACGAGCAAGCAAATCACTCATACAAATAACATGCACCCAATTCAAAAAAATTCTTGAGATGATTTTACACTTTCATGTCTGGCATGGGTGCTGGGCACCATACTCAGGCCACTACAAGAGTAGCAAGTGATCTGAAGTGTTGAGCCATCTCTCCAGCCCATATTTCTAAGTGTTTTTTTTTTAAGTCTCTATATTACTCTTTTGTCTAAAACTATTCAACCCGAATAGACTAAAGGAGCTGTGAGCATTGGGGTACCTGTGTTTATTGTCTTTGCTCATTAAAAGAAAATTGAATGAGGTATGTTATCTATTTTTATTTTGATCTGTTCCCAACCCCCTGGTCTTTTCTCAGTAAATTCTTAGTTCAAAACAAAAAGATTTGTCAGTGTGCCACAAATTTACTCCAATTTTGAGGTTTAGAAAGCTCACCCTGAAGGAATATTTTCCAACATCAACTAATATCCACTTCCTGAAATTTACCACTTAAGTAATAATGTACATTTCTGAATATGAAACATTTCTTATTAGAGAGATTTCATGGTGAGTTTCATCACTCCATGGGCCATCCGGTGTATCATAACATTCAAAATTTATGTAACATGAGATGACCATAAAGCCTTAAATAGAACTTAATGGTTTAGTGCTATGCCTTAGGATGAAAATGTAGCCGGTCATGCATGAGACAATTCCTGTCCCTTTGCCAAGACTCCCAGCCTAAATTCAGTTTCCCTGGTGATCAGACAAATACCAACTTCCCCTCCTTCCTGTCTTCTGAGCACTGAAGTAAAGGAGATGGACATCTTAATGATGCTGGCTACAGACAGAGTGATTGTGGAGATGCTCTGTGTGAAAATACATTCAACAGAATCCCATGGACAAAGACGTGATGGGTGATAGCATCCTGGGTGTGGACACACACACACACACACACACACACACTTCTGAACAATTACATAGCAGTTACATAGCATATTTAAATCCCACTGCTCACCCAATTCCCCTCATGCCTACTAAAGCAATTGAGGAATAAGACTTGCTTTGTAAATGTGTGGCTCATCTGTGAACACCAGTGACATTTTTGCTCATGGTTGTTCAAGGAATAAAGGGAGAGTAAGATATTTTGTTTTCTTCCAAGTCATTGCTGGGATTTTAAACCTAGTTGTCCTTCTTCCTCAAGGAGAGAAGAAGATTGGGGTATGAGGAACAAAGGGTGAAATCTGTTACATAACAAGGAAATCAGAGGCAGGAGAGGGAAGGGCAGAGCTAGCTTAACTCCTGTCTGCTCAGATGTTCTTTGAGGAGCTAAAAGATGTGAATAGGCTTGGAGAGGCTTCTGAAATAAGGAAGAAATGCAATCCAGGTAAAAGAGGAGACCTCTACACTCATCTAGCTCTGCACACACTGGTCTCCCTACTGCCTGCTGATGGGCTTATTAACAGCTGCAGAAGAAGCCAACAGGCCCCTGAGGTAATCACCAGGGTGACTCACCTGGGGGTTTCCATGAATGATTCTAGGTGGTTTCTTTCTCTTCCTTCCTTCCTTCCTTCCTTCCTTCCTTCCTTCCTTCCTTCCTTCCTTCCTTCCTTCCTTCCTTCCTTTCTTTCTTTCTTTCTTTCTTTCTTTCTTTCTTTCTTTCTTTCTTTCCACTATTTCTTAATTCCTTTAGCCATCCAAATCTCTGAAGTTGGGCAAATATTAGCTAAATGATGCAGGATTGTCTATGTCTGAAACACCAACCTCACTGCAAGTTCACTTTGAGATTTGTATTCATTCTTTTGGCTTGAGATACAGAGAGATCATTGATATAGTAAGAAAATGAACTTTAGAGAGAAATCACTATGCTCTGAATTATGACCCAGTTTAGTAGAATTAGCTTGGAAGATAATGACTGAATATATGTGAAGAAGAGAGCTTAGAGGTGGGAAGGGTGAGGGGGTGGGTTTGGACTCATGGGTGTGTGGATGTGGGTATGGGAGGTATGATTTTTAGAAGTTGTAATTATTAAACAGTATTGTTCTTGTTTTTAGGCTGCTATTACAAGACAGATCAACAAGAAGAAAAGACACAAAATCATTTGTTTTCTGTGACACTGGAGGCTTCAGAGGTGAAAAGATGAAGCAGTAGGGAATTCTATATGTTGTGTGTTGCGTGATGAAGAATGCAGGGACCAGATGCAATACAACCAAGTACAAACGGGCAAGAGCTAGCAGTAATGAAACTGGGACCCTAGCAAGTCCTGTTTGTTCTGATTCTTCCTGTGTCCTTGTGTCTTCAGAGATAAGGGTGTTCATTTTATCTTGGTACTGGGAGGGAACCAATGAATAAGGGGGTCACACTCTGCTTCAGTTGGAAGGGCGAGGGGAAGCTGAGAGCAATCTAGTGCTGTTTTCACAAATACCAGGGTGGCCTATTGTATTTTGGGTGTCATGTGCTAATGCTACCTGAGTATAGGTTGCCTACTTGGCATCTGTGAAATCTGCAGAACCCGTGCTCCCTTACAACAGTGAGGGACACCCAACAGCACCTGCTAGTTCACCATCACTTAGACGGTGAGGTGGTAAGAATGTAATCCTTCCTCTTTATTCTCAGCCCAGAGGGTTTCTTTTTTTAATCCAAGGTCACCAGAATTTTCTGTCCTTCTGGGGAATGCTCTGTGATGTAAACCTTCCGTGCTCAAAACCACTGTTCATTGTGAACAATGACATCATTTTCATTTCCTTATTGTGTCAAAACACAAAGGCAACCAGAAAGCTTTCTTGTTGTCAATAGAAGTGGTCTCTTCATAGAACTTGGAAGGGGCCCGAGTAGGGTATGAGACCTTTGAAGACAATTTGCAAAGCTACCTTGGTAAATACAGATTTAGACTGAGTGAATTCTGAGGTGTTCATTAGAACGTGTTTGCTTACATTTAAGTCTATTTAGTCTGTTGTAATAGGGTTTTTTGTTTGTTTGTTTGTTTGTTTTTGATAAACACCAGAAGTTCATTGCTCATAGTTGCAGAAGGTTAGGAAGTTCAAGATGAAGGTGCTGGAAGATTCAAGGTCCTCTGAGGGTTGGTTCTCATAGGTAGTGCTATCTACGTTATCCAGCAGGGGGATGAACACACTTCTTTAGGTCTGCTTCATAAGTCTATCAATCCCAGTGATGATGGTGGAGCCTTCCTGACTTAATCTCTCCCAGTGTTTCATGTCCTAATATTAACACACTGGGGAGTGGACTTCAAATGTGTATATGGATGTGACGTGTAGATTGTAGCAAATACGGTCATTTGGTTCTTTTCCTTTTTCTGAGGGTGACTCTTCTTTGAATGGATAAAGAGTTAATTTTCACAGATCATCTAAGATATCTGAAAATATTTCTTTCAAACCACAAAGGAAAATGACAGCCATATACAGTCATTTTAATGTTCCTGTTCTTTTGGTTTTGTTTTCTTGTGATGGCATCTCCTGTGTAGCCCAGGCTGCCTGCAAACTTGTAGTTCTTTGTCCTCTGGAGGCATGCAAAGCTGTGCCTAGTTAAGGAGCGTTTGTTTTCCCCTTTTGCATTGCCGACTTGCACTGGTTGACTTTTGGGTATATGCCCCATAAAGGAAAAGGTTACCATTTTAGCTCTGGCTTTTCATTTCTGAAAGAACTTTCAGATAAAAATAATTCTGTGTCTGTGAGAATTGTTGAAGGACGTGGGAATCTTCTGGAGATCCTTACTTTGTAGGGCGTCAAGAACATCCTGATGTTACAGTTTGACACTCTCATTGCTATCACACAGCTGTGCCAGAAAAGAACCAGAAGCCCATGCTTGATTGGACTGAGTGTCTACGGTTTTGGTATAAAAGATCTAGGAACTCATTATAGAAAGGAGAAACCAACTACAGGGCAAGAAAATACAAGGCAAGCCTATAGCCCTCCCCACGGACCCTCCTATCACTCAGAGAGGGAGATGGAGAGGGAGAGGGGGAGGCAGAGGGAGAGGGGGAGGGAGGAGGTTGCACTGTATAGCTACATTCTGGTGTTTCTATTTTAAAGGCATTTTGGACATTTTAAAAAAAACTATAGCACATATAGAACCATGTCATTGTTACAGATCTACAGTAATATCAGTGGGCATTCATATCATAGATTCAGTGATATATTCAGCCAGCCTTGTCCATGGAATCTATTTTATTTTATCATTCTCAATTATTCTTCTTCTCAATCATCAAAAACTGAGCAGCAAAAAGGCTGAGCAAGAGCTTGCTGTTCCATCAGGGTGACCTGAGTTCAATCCCTAGAACCTATGGAAAGGTGAAAGGAAAGGACCAACTTAACAAAATTACCCCATGACCTCCACATATGTGTCAAGGCATGTGTGCCCCCTCACAATAATAATAAAAACTGAAAAATACATCAATAAATCTGTTTTTAGGAGCCTTCACCAACTGAAGTATGTTTTGAACAATCACAAAACCGCAATCAAAAGCAATATTCCTTTTTAACCCTTTCTTGGTGAGAACTGGATTACAGAAGAAATTCAATAGAACAGTTGAACCCTTTGTTCCGAAAACAAATTTCATGTTCTTATTTTAAATGAGATCAACTTGTAGACAGGAGAAAGATCTGATAGCTTTCTTCCTGTTAAAAAAAAATAAGTCTCTTTCAGCATTGAAAAGCAGAAGTAATGAGTTTCTAAGCAGCTAAGATCCTGTTTACATGCAAATATCAGCAGTGACAAGAAGAGACACGGTACAAGAATTACGCAGGAAATTTGGTGTAAAACAGAATTCCCTGTAATCAAATCTTTGGGGTGGCTTTGTAATGGTTTGGCTTTCCACAACAAGTCAACAGTTATATATGTTGACACCATCTGAATGGCTCTGCCCCAGAGTGAACCCTGACTTCAGTAGATGCCATCTGTCTAGGAAGGAAGAATCTTCTCACAAAACAAAGGCCGAGAAGGTGTTTGCGTATGTATGCTTATCTCTTCAGAGGACCTGCATATAAATTTCAGATCTGTGATATTTAGGCCTTTGTCATTAACTCTCAAAAAACCCAGGGAATATTGGAATGTAAATATTTCTACTATTAGTCTGTGAACCCTTTAATATATATTGCTCTGTTATTTTTTTTTAAGATTTATTTATTTATTTATTTATTTATTTATTTATTTATTTATTATATGTAAGTACACTGTAGCTGTCCTCAGACACTCCAGAAGAGGGAGTCAGATCTCGTTACGTATGGTTGTGAGCCACCATGTGGTTGCTGGGATTTGAACTCCTGACCTTCAGAAGAGCAGTCAGGTGCTCTTACCCACTGAGCCATCTCACCAGCCAGCTCTGTTATTTTTAGAATTAACTTTAAACCTTGCAATGTAGTGAATAGACGCTACTCTCTCTTATCCAAAGCGTCATAGTTTGAATGAGAGATGTCTTTGAATACTCGGTCTTCAGTTAGTGATGCTGCTTGGGCAAACTATAGAACTTTTATGGGGTGAAGCCTTGCTGGAGAAAAAACGACATTGGAAGTTGGAAGGGGGAGGGGGAGAGCTTTATTAAGATTATTAGATTATTAACTTATTCTACTTCCTGTTCTCTTTCTTTCTCTATCTGGAACAAATATGGTCTGCCAGGTTCCTGCTCTGACTAGCATGCCATGTCTTCCCCACCCTCTGGAACTTCTTCCCCAAGAGCCTTCTGGAACTGTCAGCCAACATAAACTCCTCCTTACGTTGATTTTGGTTGGGCTATTTTATCACAACAGAAAACAAAATAATATATTCAGAATTTTTTCCAAAGACTCTTCTTTAGAACAATTTTACAGCAATCCTGGAAGGTTAGAAGACATAGACAATGGATCTATGCTGGAAGAGACAAGTCAATAACTTGAGCTATGATTGGGTCTCTTTATCAGTGGAGTGTTTACTTCTTATATTCTGTGTGGGGGGGTGTCGTTCATAGACCACAAACAGAAAGATAAACAAACAGACAAACTGCTCCTGTGTCCCCACCCTTAACAGTTTAATTTGGTTCAAATATTTTGTTAGGGATCATAAGCAAATCACATCTGAATAGCACTGGAGTTTTTTCTGAGTGGATGATGGATTGTAACTTCCACCTTTTCAAATTATGAGAAATAATTGGCTATATTTAAACCTATTAACGCATAGAATATTTTGACATGACTGCCTGAATTAACAAAACACTGAAATTTATACTGCGTTGCAGGGTTAGGTCTATAAATGCCTATTTTAGAAGAGAATAAAGATTTCAAATTAATTAGAAGGAAAGGAAATTAGACAAGAAAGAAGGAACTAATACAGGTTAGGGCAAAAATAATACAAAGGAAATATAAAAAGGAGAGAGAAAAATCAGGAACAATGAAGCTGGTTTTTGAAAAACACAAGACAACCACAGATGTGAGCTTCATAGGGTAAAGTCAGAGCAGCAGAATCTAAAGGGAAGGGGATATAGCTACTGGCTTACTAAGAAAGGGTAATTACAAAGACTACCAAGAACAATTATACACTCACATACTTAGTACAGCAGACAAAAGGGATATGTTTCTACAACGCTAAAAGCTACTCAAGCCAGTTCCAGGAGAAATAGACAATCAGAAATCATATTAGCAAACAAAGATTTTTGAAATATTAAGAACCAGCCAGCCAAAAAAGCAGAAAACTTTCCACAGTATAAAGTCTGGGATTAGATGGGTTTATAACCATGAAGAGTCAATGGCAAGTCTCTTTTTTTTTTTCTCGAGACAGGGTTTCTCTGTGTAGCCTTGGCTGTCCTGGAACTCACGCTGTAGACCAGGCTGGCCTCGAACTCAGAAATCTGCCTGCCTCTGCCTTCCAAGTGCTGGGATTAAAGGCGTGTACCACCACGCCCGGCTTATGACTAGTCTCCTTAAACATGTTCTCTGGAAGAGGAAACAGTCTCCAGCTCATTCTATCACTCTTGCAGCAAGACCAGTCAAAGTCAAAACAAGGAAACTACCAAACTATAGCCAGTGAAATAAATGAAATACAACTGCATACAAGGAATAAGTAACAGGAACAAAAGAGCACAAGGCTGGCTTAGCATTTGAAAATGATTAACAGAATAAATATTTTCATCAAATTAAAAATAAATCATGTGATTAACTCCATAGATGTGCAAGGGGATTTGAACAAAACAGCAACATTATTTCATTATAATAACAAAGAACACACTAAATATATAGCTTAAAAGCTTGACGTTGAACAACTGAAAAATTTACCTCTAAAACTAGGAAAAAGACAATGTTTTTTCTCAGTACTTGTAGTCAGTACTATACTAGAGATTGGAGTCAGTGGAAAGAGTCCAGAAAAGATGCAAAAATATTTGAATTTTAAAGGAACAATGACTGTCTTTACTCAAGGAACGACTAATTGTATACAGACAGTATCTTAAGGAATTTACTAATGACTATTATAATAAGGAAGGTCAGTGAGTTTGCATGATGCAAGGCCAATATGAAAGAATCAATTTTGTTTCTATTTGGCATGACCAGTAAATAAAATAAATTATGGAAGCAATTATGTCTGGCATAGAAAGTAAACACATGCAATAATTAGTATTATACTCAACCAAGGGCTAAACAAAACAAAACAAAACGAAACAAAACAAAGCAAAGCAAAACAAAACAAAACAAAAAAAAAAAACCAATAACTATATTCTGAAAACTACAAAGCCTGATGGAAAGGAAGTAAAATAATACAACACTAAAAAAGATACTCCAGTGGACAGACTAGAAGGCTTAGCAAAGGTTTTTTGATATTATCAAACTCGTTCAACATGATTCATACCATAATCTAAGGCTGATTCTTTCTGAAGATTGGCAAGCTGAAGTGGAAATCCATATAGAATTTCAGAAAAATGAAAACAGTTCTGATAAAGGATGAATTAAAACAATTCTCAGTTTTCTTATTTCAAAATACCTATGATAGGAAGGCAATCAATACAGCATAGTTCTGCCACTAAAACGTGCATGTATGTGGACAGAATAATGTTGAACATAAAGAATTGCATGTGCTTAGGTCATCTGATTGTCAAGAGATTGAAAGCTAAATAAAATATTTTAATTTTATGAATGGTTCTATGACAATTCATCCCTATTTTATATATTATATTGAAAAATTAATTAGAAATTGATAAAGGACCTAGAACTTTACAAGAAGGTATATGGACAAATATTTATAATTTCAGCACTCTTCTTGAAACTTAAAGCATAAGGAGTGAAAGAAGTAGTTAAAGTTGACTATCAGAACCAAACCAAACCAAACCAAACCAAACCAAACCAAACCAAACCAAACCAAACCAAACCAAACCAGACCAGACCAGACCAGACCAAACCAAACCAAACCAAACCAAACCAACCAAATCAAACCAAACCAAGCCAAGCCAAGCCAAGCCAAGCCAAGCCAAGCCAAGCCAAACCAAACCAAACCAAACCAAACCAAACCAAACCAAACCAAACCAAACCAACTAACCAACCAACCAACCAAAAAAGAGCTTTACAGGGACCTAACAAGAAAGTGAAAAGACAACACCTCAATGGGAAAGTATAGCTATTTACTTTGTAAGAACTTTTAATCATCTATCTATCTATCTATCTATCTATCTATCTATCTATCTATCTATCATCTATCTGCATATCTTACAACTCAGTAATTAAATACTAACAATATATGCTTTTACCATCAATGAATCATATATGTACTAGGTTTTGCAATTCGATAACAAACGATAAATCATCTGTCATGTATCACCTCATAATTCAAAAACAACAATAATGATAAATAAAAGCCAGCTCAGCCAAAATGAGTAAAGGATTCCAATACACACTTCTCTAAGGAAACTACAGCAATAGATGATAAGGAAAGATTTAGTGGTCAGCTGCTGATCGAAATCATGAGGAATCAACATTATACTTTACAAGCAAGTTTTCAGACTTTAAGGCTAGTGGCTAGCCGAAATAGAAATGACAGGTAAAACTAGGTATTAGAAAGTGTTTCTTGAAAATATATGACAACACCTCTAGATTCAGGAATACCATATTATTTAAAAAAGAAAAAACAAAAACAAAACAGATACTAAAACCTATTACCTGAACATTGTAACTAGTAATTGACTAAAGATCTGACTCGAGTTTTTGAAAGAAAAAGAATTCTCAAGACACTTGTTACTCAAGATTATGTAAATATTCCCTTTACATAGAGATGAACAAAAAGAGGTAACACTGGGACCTTATGACAGTTATCTTAAAACCCTCAAGAAGGGCTGGAAATATTTCTCAAACAATTTGGAGCTCTGGCTGCTCTTTTGGAGGACACAGGTTCAGTTCACAGCATCCACACTGCAGCTTACAACCATCTGTAATTTCAGTTTCAGGGTATACGAGCTGGCCCCTGTGGTCACCGGGCACATGGGTTATCTGCTTCAGAGTCAGTCATCAGAGAGAGGCTGACTCAAAACACACAGTGGAAAAGGCTTAACTCTGGACAATATATACACATGTACACGGGCATCCACACATACACAGACATGTTCATACACCACATACAAATGTGTGCACATGTGCACACACACAGCTCTCTTATAACACACCTTTCAGAGAAGAAAAGGTTTTGTTAATTCATGATTCTCCCTTCTTCGTATTGAAAAGGGTCTACTACGCAATGTAGGCTGGCCTTGGACTCACTATGTAGATCATGCCTGCTTCTGTCTCAACTTCCAAATTTCTGAGATAGCAGATCTAGAACACTACCTTTGGCTTTTAATTCTCAGTTCTGAAAACAATATTAATGGAACTACAAAAATTTTGTTGATTATTTTATTAAGTAATCAATGATTGGAAATGTTTATTCATCTACCAACTGTGAGTTCCTTGAGATAAGGGTTGGAACTTGCTGGTGACCTTCAGCCCATTATACCAGGTCCAGAACTAGAGATCTATCACAATAGGCCTATAAAGCTGTTGAATAATACAACTGAAAAAGAAAGTTGAGAAAATGACTTAGAACTGACGATCAGAAGGAAATGAAGGGGCTGAGCACACTCTCTGTTAGGCACACTACATACTTTGCTACTAACAAACCCATAGGGCACTGACATCTATATAGTGCTGTTGGAGACATAAAACCTCAGGAAAACCAATTCACTTGCCTATTCTTGCATGCCAAGTGATGACATGATTGGATTGTCCTACAGGTTTAAATGTACTGGCATCCCGGTGACCTCTGATGTGCATGCCTAAGACTAAACACCCCAGTACATGTGGATGCTTCTATTGCTGTCTTTCTGTCTTCCAAGCATATATGGAAATCCAACACAATTCCAACAGGAAGGCAATTATTTTTCCCCCTGGGGAGTGGATATTAAGGCTAATCATACGAATGCATTCCAAAGGTCAAACGGGAGAGTGAACATGGGAAAGTTGCCAAGAACATTTTTAAAAACTCTAGTGAGAAAGCTTTCTCTTATTTTATACTTAGTAAGAGATTAAGCCAGGGTAATGTCTAAAACAAACATTTTTGGCATTAGAGAAGGCAAATAAATTAATGTAATAGAATAGAGTCTAAAAATAGATCTGCAAGTACATAGAATAGTCATGTGATAAATTGTGCCTCTTAAAATTACTGGTAAAATATATTTATATTAGATAATCCTGAAAATATTGGTCATAAATCTAAAATATGTAATAAAATTCTTGTATCTAATACTACATATAAACATTTTAGATGTCTTAACATTTAAGTGAAAAAATGAACAGATATAAAAAAGTATAAGATACTATATTATCTTAGCAAAAAGATTTTTTCCTTATGTAACTCTGTTTTCATCTACTTATACACAAACCTGTATGTTATCTATTTTACATATGTATTTATGATTGAATTAGGGGTAGATTGGTATTTGTTGGCAGCATGTTTTAAATGATTAAATATGTTTTAAAAAATTGGCAGTGTTTGTCCTGTGAGCAAATATCGTGTCTTTATATGTACATTAGAAGTGAGCCCCCTTTTCTATTGGCATGGTGTTTCCAGTCAACTGAAAAAGAAGATATGGGCACACCATTACAGCACTGTTCTGTCTGTGAGAGGCATCCCCTCTGTCCATCCTGCCCACCATCCTTCTGCTGCTACTTCAGTCAACCCAAAAGGTTTCCAAACACACCTGGGTTCTCCAGGGAAGATGCTAAAAATAGGGTTTACAAATTGACCCTGGAACTACTTCTTTACCATGTAGCTTTTGATACTGTTTACATAACTTTTTCTGTTCTCTCTCCCTCTCTATTCCCTCTCCATCCTCAAAGGTGGCCGTTCGAGACACAGATGCCATCATTTTAGGCTCAGAAGTGTTGAACTAAGGATGGCTGCTTTACAGAAAACATCTCTGGAATGCAAGTCTGAAGACTGGATGGAGCATACCACTGCTGAAAGATTCGTGTATTCTGAGAATTTCTGGACTACAGGGGTGAGAGACAGGGAACAAGTGGTCTACTAAGGCGAATGTCTTTCCAGTCTGATTGAGACAGTTTACACAAATGAAAAGGGATAATTCTCAAATATAATGATTTATTTAAATGGGGACTTGATCTTTTGGAGAGTTAATGAAGCCAAGCTGTTGTGGTTGCCTGAGAGGAACTTTGAACATCTTCCTTACTCCCTTGATGGAAGTTAGAGCCTCTGTTCTTTACCATCAACCTTTGTTTCTTCTCAACTGTGCTGCCTTTATAATGTCTGTTGATTCCTAGGAGTGGGTAGCCTGACCAATACAAATGTGGATGCGTATAGCCAACCATCAGCCTGAGCACAGGGGCCCCAAATAGAGGATTTAGGAGAAGGACTAAAGGAGCTAAAGGGGTTAACAATCCCACAAGAAGATCAACAATATCAATCAACCAGATCCCCACCCCCATTCCCCAGAGCTACCAAGGACTAAACCACCAACCAAAGAGTACACATGGAGGAACCCATGGCTCTAGCTGCATATGTAGGAGAGGATTGCCTTATCTGGCATCAATTGGAAGGGAGGCCCTTGGTCTTGTGAAGGCTCGATGACCCAGTGTAGGGGAATGCTAAGGTGGAGAGATGGGAAAGGGTGGGTGGGTGGGGGAGCACCCTCATAGAAGCGAGGAGAGGGGAAATGGAGTAGGGTTTTTTTGGATGGGAAACCAGGAAGGAGGATAACATTTGAAATGTAAATAATTAGAATAACCAATGAAAAAGTAAATAGTAAAAAAAAAAAAAAAAAAAAAAGAAAAGAAAAAAAGAAACACAAGGTGAATGAGAAAAAGTATCATCCTTTCCCAAGAGGGAAACTGAGAGAGAAGAAGGGTTTCCCTTTTCCAAGCTGGAAGAATTCTTATCAGCTTTTCCGCCAGCTCCTTTACCTAGTTGGGTGTCTTCTTCACATTGCTCAAAGTGGGTGAGCTGTTGCCTTCCATGTGCCTGTTCTTCTTGCTGACTGCAGGTTTAGGGCCTGTGTGGGTGTGGCTGGTTATAAGCACACTGGTTGTCCATGAGCACCCGGAACGGGTCCAACTGTTGATTTTGTCGGAAATCTCATGCCTTGATAGACGCCACTTATTTTCCCCCATCTTTGGCAAAGACAGTTTTATAACGTGAGAAGGATTTGCACTATAAAGTTCTTCCAGCCACGCCCTAAACTCTCTATGCTTGAGATAAGCTCGGCTCATCTCAGTTTTGATTTTAGTTTAGAAGAATCTCTTTTCCCCATTTATTGAAGAAAAATATTGGAGAACGTCTACATGTTAAAACTAAACCATCCTCTTTCTGCCTGCCATGCTGGCTCATTTCCAAAGAGCCATATGAGGAACCCAAACGTAGCCATAGTGCCTGGCCATTATGCTTCCTTATAAAATCTAAGCATACCCCGGCCCCGTTTTAATGGGAACACAGCAGCTCATGTGAATATCATTAGAAAAACAATAAACCCTCCCTGCATCCCTTTCACTCTCGTACTATTAAGTAAGACCAGGCCTTGATTATGAAGCACTGGCAATTCTGTCTGAGAGCAAAGCAAGTAAATGCCATTCAAATGAAATGGAGATGACAGTTCCTAAAGGCCTTCCAGTACGCAATGACAGCAGTGGTCAAAAGCAGGAGAATACTGGGAGGAACTGGGAGAGAAGGACTTTGCTTGAGAAAAACAGCAATGTGGAGTTTGACCCAAAGTCTTAGTAACTAAAAAATATTTGACTCCCAAATACTCCCGCTCTCTTCCCCTCCGCAATTAGAAATTTGTATTTCAAGAGTCCTTACTCATTCCTTCCTGCCTGCCTTTCCCCGCTGTTGTAACACCAGCTGCTTAGAGGAGAAGCCAAGAGACTCAACTCCCCAAGGAACAACTTGAAGCTACTTTCTAGTTCTCCACAGGCCTTGGATTGATCTCCAGGGAGATCTGGGATGTTTTAATGTGAGAGTGGAGAGATTTAGATCTTGCCACTGTATGTCATGTGTGACTGAGAACACAGACCCAGCATCCTGGGGAAGTACATGCGTGTGAAAGGAAATTTGATCCTCTGTGGCTGAGAGGAAGGGAGGAAGACCAAAATGGTTCAGTCAGTATAAGCCGTGAACTTCTTTCATCCTGAGAAGGCCGGAGATATCAGGGATAAATTCTTGTTAAGATCCTCCAGTAGCGCAGGAACAGAGGACGAAAACATGTTTCCACCCAGTTGCTGCCGTAGGGTGAGCACGAAGATCACAGACTTTGCAGCCAGAGAGACAAGACCCGTGTGACTCTCAAAGTTATGAATGGCCCTGAGCAGTGGTTACCATGGTAAAGACTAGAGATTGAAACTAGGGTGGATGGTGCCTAAGGCCACAGAGTTCAGAGTGTCCAAAGCAGCTGTCTGGGACTTATTTGGAGGATGATAAAACACTTATCTGCGCTACGCGCACTGAGTGAGTTTTGTGTTCCATTCCCGGAAGTTACTTTGTATTAGGAATCAAAGTCCAGTTGGGCCTTTGGCTTTATTAGCTGTCTTTGTAACTCTCTAGCAGAGTAGTTCCCACAGATTCGAGACCAGCAGGCTTTGGCCCATTGTGACTTTTCCCATGCTTCGGGGCCCAAGAGACATTAAACCTGCACTTGATGGAGTTGTTTATCCTGCGTTTTTCCCTGGACACATACTGAATAAAGAAATTCTAAGACGAGTGTTCATGGTCTATTTGTTCTATTCCCCTACCACACCCACCACCGTATTTTATTTAAATTATGTAAGTCAGCTCCAAAACATGATTTTTTGCTTTTTATACGCTACGTTTCTATTGACTTTAAAACCAATCTGATCATTCAAAGAGCTGCCAAGCCCAGCCCAGAGGAATAAAGAAACAAAAGCCGATTTTTCAGTGGGGGAGGGTGGGTATCCATGCTGCTGCCTTAGAGAGCATTTCTCCAGGTGTGACGCTATTAAAGTCATATTTCACCCTAACAGAGAAGTACTGGAAGACAGCTGGGGGAAGGTGGCCCCTTCTGACTATCGAACTGCATTCGAGCTAATAAAAGACCACTTAGCTATGAAGGCTCATTACAATTAAATTGTCTCCAAACAGTTGCTTATTCAGTAAACTTCAAGAGCAGAACAGCTGGAGCACACATAGATGGGGGACCTGGGGTCTCTCCCGCTCCAGGAGCCAGCAGTGGGTTGTAAATCCATTTGCAGGGAGGTGCTGCCAACTCTTCTGCAAGTTTGTCTCCAGCAAAGGACTCTAGTCATGGCCCAGGACACCCCCAAGCCATCCTAATCTATTTTGGTTTTTAAGGTAAAATTAGCTTTGGTCAACTGGTTTTGGAGATGTTTATCATCTTTTGAATTTATTACAATCACTTATAAAATTAAGATGACCTGCTGGTTTTTATTTTTAGTGTGACATTTAATAATTTTGGAATATTTTTGTACATCCATTCAATAATGAGCATGATCACAATGATAGAACATGTAATACCAGAAATTTTCTTTTCCTAGTCACCACAACCTGTGTCCCAGAGACCCACTGATCTGACTTCCCACCCATACCCCGTGTTTTACTAACACATCTATTATAAGCTTCACATTACATTCCTCTTCTTCAGCAGCTAACTAAAATGTTTACCTGAGTAGCTCAGCTGAACAATGTTCATTTCTTTGCGTGTATCTACAGTTCCATACAGTGGTGTTTTTCATTGGCTTTAAAGATTTTTTTTACTGTGTCTTGTAGCTGGGGTCTCCTGGCTGATATATTATTTCAACTTTAATGGTTCATTGTTAAAATATATTTTCAGTGGGTTAAAGTGATGGAACTGAAAATATGGGGCAAAAGAGATGTTTAGATTTCCCAGAGACAGGTGAAAGGAGGAAAGGAGGGAGGGGAAGAGGGAGGGAGGGAAGGAAAGGAAAGAAGGGAAGGATGGGAAGAGAAAGAGAAAGAAGAGAGGGGGAAGGGAGGAAGTGAATAGCCTAGACTTTCCAAAATATTGGCCAAAATATGTAATACATACATTTAAATATATTTCTATTGTCTTCTTACCACCATTGTTTTTATTCCAATTCAAACAGTAGTTTGAATTATTTCCCCCTTTGTATGTAATGTATTATTTTCCCCTTTGGCTAATTTAAAAATATTTCCATTGTCTCTGGATTACAGCTTCTTGTGTGTGATGCGTTGTGTTATGAGCATCATCAGGTGAGTCTCCTTGGGGTCCACTGAATTTTCTAAATCTTTAAACTTCTGAATTTCTTCTTCTTCATGAATTCCATAACCACCAGCTCCTGGGGTATTTTGCCTCTGTGCTTTCTCCTTCCTCCAGCCTTTCAGAGTCCACCTATTTATACTATGAATATTTAACATTGCTTTACCATTTCCAAAGTTACTTTGTTCCTTCATCTCCCTGTTCCTTGGATGGTCTTCTTCATTGTTTGTTTCATACCACCCATTAATTTTTAAAAAGTTTTGAATATTGTATTTTGTAATTCTAAAGGCATTCTGAGCATCATATTGTAGAGTTTCTGGATTATGAGACCATTCCATGAAGTTTTTAAAGCATTTACCTAGCAAGCCATTAATCTGAAGACTAGACTGTCAAGTGTGTGTGTGTGTGTGTGTGTGTGTGTGTGTGTGTGTGTGTGTGTGTGTGTGTAAGAATGGAAGTATCCCTCAAGTACTTTTATGGTAAGCTGAATTTCTGAGTTTCTCAGAGGGCCACACAGGGCCGAGGCAGGATCCTGACAGAGGCATCACCCAGGGTTTGAGATTGTCCAGGGTCCTGGCAGAAGTATCACCCAGGGTTGGGGCTTATTCTTCCCTGAACCTTTCTTGCCTACAGTATTCTTAGATTTCAGCACCTCCTCTCTTCCATTGCTTGGCACTTCCTTTGGATTGGGTCAGGAATGCAGCAGACATTTCATGGGTAGTTGGCAAAGCTCCCCGACCTGGGGTGTTAACTGTAACTGTCCTCATCGTAAGCAGGGAAAATGGAAACCCAGCCGCTGCAAAGGGTGAGTTTGTGCTTCCGTTCAGTTCCTGCCTTCTGATGTGCTTCGCACCCCACCCCACCCCACCCCCAACTTACCATCTGCAGGATAGTGGGAATGTTTGGCAATAACTCTTTTTAACTTATTATTATTTTCAATTTTTCTTGGTTATTATAGTGTAATTGAGTTATTGCTTGGTGTAATAACTTTTCATTCATGAATCCTATGCTTAGATTTATCACATTTCTCTGCATTTTCCTTATCTTTGCTTTTTTTTTTTTTTTACTGTTTCTTAAAAAAAACAAACAAACAAAAAAAAAACAAAAGCAATTTTGAGGGTGACACGGTCCACTTTGTTCCTCCCTCTTCTAACTTCTTCTTTTCCTTCCTTCCTTCCTTCCTTCCTTCCTTCCTTCCTTCCTTCCTTCCTTCCTTCCCTCCCTCCTTCCCTCCCCCTCCCTCCCTCCCTCCCTTCATTCCTTCCTCCTCTCCCTCACCTTCTTTCTCTTTCCTTTTTGATCGGATCAGTATCTCATTAGGTAACCCAGGCTGCAGTTGCATGTGACCTCCTCCTCCTCCTCCTCCTCCTCCTCCTCCTCCTCTTCTTCCCCCCTCCTCTTCCTCCTCTTCCTTCCTCCTCCTCCTCCTGCTCCCCTCCACTGGTCTGTAGGTACATGCCATCCACATCTGGCAACACACTCTATTTCTATTTATTAAGTTACTATAATTAAAATTTTTATCATGGATAGTACATTTAAAAACCTCAGATTCCTTATTAACTATAACTCCCTTGTAACAAGGCAAGGATCCTAGAACACTAACCCCTTGGAACTATTTTCCTTATTGATTTAAAACAGACAGCTTAATGTATTCACATTTTTAACTGTCTTATTTTTTCTGAACAATTTAAATTTGATCTCCCTCTCTCTCTCTCTCTCTCTCTCTCTCTCTCTCTCTCTCTCTCTCTCTCACACACACACACAGCAAGGCTATTTATTTTTAAATGTATCTTCATATTCTTCTCACAGGTGAATATTGGTTAGATTTTGTCAACTTGACATGAGCTAGAGTCACTGTGAAGTAGAAACCTAAATTATAAAATTGCCTCTATAAGATTGGTCAATGGCCAAGTCGAGTGGGCATTTATGTGATTTATGATTGATGGAATGATCTACCCATAGTGGGTGATACCACACGGGGCATGCCTAGGTTGTATAAAACAGCAAGCTGAGTGGGCTACGAATAGCAAGCCTGTAAGCAGCATTTCTCCATGGTTTTTATCTCAGTTCTGGTCCCCATTTTCCTGCCCTGCATCCCCTCCATGATGGGCTGTAAGCTCTGAGCTGAAATAAACCTTCTCCTCCTCTGCTTTGGTCATGGTGTTTATAACAGTAATAGAGAGCAAACCAGGACACACGTATGCATGTACAATTTGGGGCTAGTTATGCATAACAATTTGGGTTGGAAGAATAGTCTGATCTTTTTTTCTTAGGATATTTTCACAATTATTTTCTTTACTTTCCTTGTGTATTTAGCTTACTTTTACAGATCTTTGAGTACATTAATTTTTACTCTTGGTCAGAATTCAGGCTTTTGAGGTTTCTGAACCCTCGTACTCAGACATGCTGTCTGTAAACATATCTCTAACACTGTTTGTGAATGCTTCATCTTGTCTATCTGTCTCTCTGTCTCTGTCTCTGTCTCTCTCAGTCTCTCTCTCTCTCTTAATTTCTCCCTGAATTTCCAGGGAATGACCTCATACCCCCCTCCTCAGCTCCCCTACTTCTTACCTTCTCCCTCAACATATTAGTTTTACTCTCTCTGCCTTTCACCAGGTTTATCATCATTTTTAAATGAAAATATCCTTTGTTTTATATCCTTTGAGCTGACTGGCTTTTGCCGATAAAATATTCTTTGAGATGCTGAAATTTCTGCTTCGTTCTTTATCACCCTGCAAGCATTTTTTAAAAATTAGTTTATTGATGTTTTATAGTAAATTTCAGACTTCATTTTATTTACTTGACTTAGAGCCTCCAAATTACTTTTCACATTAGTGAAGATTTCCATAATTTAAAACACAAACATGCTTTCATGGCCCTGGGTTCTCAGGTATTGTGCCTCCCTCTGGGAATCATGACTGATGAAGCACATTTATATAGAATCATCGTGGTGAGAAAATGGTCCTAGAGTGGGCTTCTGAAAATTCACTTAGAGGTGTGATCCACTCTCAAGCTATAGAGACTCTCCATTTATTGTAAAATTAAGACCTTTCTGCTCTCTTGTTCGGAGATGATATAGCATGGTGTCTGGGCTCTCCAGAAACTGCATTAGGATGTATTAGCCTGAAGTTGACCTCACAGCAGCTATCATCTTTTTCCTGCCCAGCTTCTCATAGAAACACAGTAGAGGTGTGTACTGGCTGGCTTTGTCCTTTAACTTGACACAAGCTTCAGACAGGAGGGAACTTCAGTTGAGAAAGTGACTCCATGAGACCTAGCTGTAAGGCATTTTTTTCAATTGGTCATCAATGGGGAGAGACAAGGTCCAGCCCGTTGAGAATGGTGCCATTCCTGTATTGGTGGTCCTGGGTTTTATACAAAAGCAGGCTGAACAAGCCATGTTTATCGAGCCAGTAAACACCCCACCACCATCTCACCCCAAGGTTCCTCTCCTGCATGGCTCCATCAGCTCCTGCCTCCAGTTTCCTGATCTGTTTGGGTTCCTGTCTTGACTTCCTTCAATGATGAACATAATATGGAGTTATAAGCCAAATAAATCCTGTCCTCCCCATCTTGCGTTTTGGTCATGGTGTTTCATTGCAGGAATAGAAAGACTAAGACGGGGTGGTTCACAAATTACTACGAAAGTCATATGTATTTGGAAGAATGCCAGAATTAATCAGTACTTGATTGATGACAAAGAGGGAGGATTGTGCTCACAGAAAATGGTCTGTAGAAATGGTCATGCTCTGGCATTTGCCCCAGAGCCAATCCCTGTCTAAGTGTGTGTGTGTGTGTGTGTGTGTGTGTGTGTGAGAGAGAGAGAGAGAGAGAGAGAGAGAGAGAGAGAGCGCGCAACATCAGCAAGAAAGCTTGGAGGAGACTTCCTTAGCCAGGATCTCACTTTCTAGAAATCTCTCTCAAATCAGCTTTCACTTTAATCAGAGGATGATGCTGTTTTGATTGTCCCTTTATCCACTTACAGTTTCCCAGTTTCTCGACAACTGAGAACGGAGCGTGATCTTTTTACACTGTAATCTACAGGAACCAAAACAGAACTCTCCAGGCTGCTTGGAGACATTCTTATCTCGGAGTCAAAAGAATAATGATGTTCTTATGTTTAAAAATACAAAATACTATGCCCTCCAAGAAACGTTGTCATATTTTTAGGTCATAAGCACCAGAAGCAATTTCCCACAATCTAAAGTCTTTCTGTAGCTGTAAATGGGTTCTTGCTATGCTATTGAAGTACCAACTATTCTTACAAAACATCTCAGGATATAAATTCTGCAGATTTTCCTGAGAGTCATCTCAGTCTTTGTGTACACTAATCTGAGTAATTTTGGAAGATAGGAGAATATATTTTATAAGGTAGTTTTGGAAGAGATAAGAGAATCTATGCCACAATACATTGAGCACCAGAACTGTGTTAGTCAGAATCCCACTGCTTTTAACAAATATATCATATGATAAACTCGTGAAGATATTAAGCAGGCTGGTGAGTGGCTATGCAAGATAAGGTACTCGCTGCCAAGCCTGTGTGACCTGACTTAGATCCCCTAGAGCCCACATGGTAGAAATAGAAGATCAACTCTCATGAGTGGTCCCTTGACCTCCATGTATGCAAGCATGTGCATTCACACACATGTGCAAGAGCACGCGTGTGCATACATACAGAAAAAAAGTTATTTAAAAAGAACAAACGACTATGTTTTCCTTACAATTTTGTTAGTTTTGGTACAACACTTATTTCCACTCTTCCCAGTCCCACTTACCCCATTCACTGCTGTGTCAAATCAGCATTATGGAGACAGTACCTCCAAAAACCTCTCACCTCTGGGCTAAGTAATAAAAAGAGAAAGGAAGGAAAATGGCCCAGCTCCCACTAATCCTTTTAGAAAATATGTCTCCAGCCAAGGACCTCCCAGCAAGTGCCATCTTTAAATCTTCCCTTAAGCATTGTCAAGGGCCAAGGAGCAAGCCTCTAGAATATGGTCATTTAGGGAGGCATTGCATATACAAATCCAAGAAAGACGCTTATTTTTCTTAAGGTTCTGAAATGCTGTGAGGATGGCTGATGTAGCCAGAAGAGACTTTGACTCACTGGGTTGCAAATATTATTTGTGTTATCTATGCTATGATGTAAGTTTTAGGGGCAGAATGTGGCTGTCATACCTTGAGAAAGATATCTGAGGAACACCTCTGCATGGAAGCAATCATGTGGTTTGGACTCTGGTTACTCTAAGTGTAAGAGGTAATACTCTAGATAATAAAATAAAAAAATCTATAATATGCTTTGATGAAGAAAGAGATGCATTAGTATTTTGGAGTATATGCTTTGAAACAGTGAAACAAAATTATGAACACCTTTCTGAATTTTTTTCAAACAATTCCTTAACAGATTCAAAGCAGAGAACTCATAATTGGCATCAATGCCATTAAAAAAAATCTAGTGTTCTTAGTAATATTTACTGAATAACTCTTTGTATGATATCAATGTTTTATTTCAAGGTACATTACTAAAATAAATACTGAACCAAAAGAAATATTTGAAGCTAAGGGGATAGCTCAGTGTGTGAGAGCTTGCTGTGCAATCATGGAGACTGAAGTTCAGGTCCTCAGCACCCACAGGAACGCTGGGTGGGTTTGGAGGCTCTCCTATAATCCCTGGGCTAGGAAGACTGAGGCTGAGCATCCCCAGATCAAGCAAATCAGTGTGGTTTGTGTTAAAGTGGGAAACTCTGTCTCAATACGGAAAGTGACTGTGTTTACAGGAACATGTACCCATGTGCGTGTAAACACATACACATGTGTGTGGATTAAAATGGTGACCCACGTCTGGTCTGCCACAGGGCTAGGGCCTCTTTTGGAGGCAGGATGCCGGAGTTTTGACTGTTCATTCTCCATGCTGCTGCAGGGGGGGGGGGGGGTGTGTGTCAGGCTGTGAGAAGCCCCAGCCCCTGATCCGGGGTGGGGGAGCACAGTCTGGGGTCCTGGGAACCTGCCAAAGTCGGGCTCAGGGGTCTGGACCTGCACAAAGGTCGATGACGTCAGGGTCTCAGACTCTTGGGCATCCCAGGGGCCACTGGAGGCCACGGGCTGGATCTAGCCTGGAGCCAAAGGGAAAAGTGGGGAGGAGAGCTCCGGCTGGGTACCCAGGGGATGAGAGAGTCCTTGGCGAGTTCTGCCTGTGGCTTGACTTGGTGGCATTCAGGGCTGGGAGCGCAGAGAGGTCTCCTGTGGGAGATTAGACAGAGATCATTTGAGGAAGACCTGTTTCCCCCCCGTGGATTCTGATGAAAAGACGCAGTCCGTGGTTTTAAAGCATTTATTGGCATGGTGGAGAGTTGTGATGAGTGAAACTGTACCCCACTTTCTCAGGGTCAGCCTGAGGTTAAATACCTTTTACAGAGAGGAGTATCTGGGAAGGGGAGCTTAATTGGCTAAGCCTGTCAGACCTTCAGATCTGTGGTCACGTCCTCTACCTTTGGAGGGTCTTGGAGCTCTGTCCTTACTTGACTGATGGACACAGAGTGATGGAGAGCTGAGGCCTTGTGTCAGGAGCCTGGTATCTAGGAGTGTGGCAAAACACCTACCCTTGCAGGGCCACTTGCTGGGTCGCCAAGGTTTGAAACCTAGCTCAACCAGAAACCAGACTGTCTTTAATGGTTCTACATATGAGTTTGCATGGACACATAAATATTCAATTAATAGAAGAATGGAGCAGAAGTGTGTTGATGATTAAGGAATAATAATAATAATAATAATAATAATAATAATAATAATAATAATAAAACCCTCTAAACATCAAATACAGAAAGATCTGGGACACGACTTCTGCTTGTGGATTTGAGTCAATAAACCCAAAGAAGAGGGGACCTTAGTTCAGAAGAAGTGCTGGATCCGATCTCATAAATTTGTAGTATTTCTCATATTTCTTGACTGCTTCTCTATTAGTAATGTCTGTGGTCAAAGAGAAACTGTGACATCCACCTCTACAGGGTTCAGAATGTGGTTCTGACTCAGTTACTGCACTCTGAAATGCAGCTGCCTCACTTACTAGTCTCATGACTATAGAATCTTGGGCAAGAATTAGTCTTCCACTGCTTCTGTTGCCATATCTATAAATGTGGAAGGAGATGATATCTAGTCACAATGGATAATTCTTGTAAGAATTAATAAAACAATCCCAATAAATCACCAAGAGTGATGCCTGGTGACTCATCAGCATACAGTGTTAAGTATGGTCAGCATGACTGGGCATGTTTCAAAACATTTTTGTTTCAAAAATGAACACAACTTTATGGTTACAGGTATATTAATTTGTCAAGATGGATTTTTAAAGAAAGAATTCTTCTTCATTAAGCCTTGATTTGGGGACAAGTTCAATATAGTGAAAGTTGATTGAAAACAGTCACAGGCTCTCCTAAGTAATTAGTGGGAGTCCTTTGGGACATGTCTATGAGCATGCCTCGAAATTCTTTCTAGGCTGGGGATTCAAGAATGATGTTTTCTACTTGTGCCCACTGGGTTCACAAGGGAGGAAATGGGGTGAGAAGATATGACATTGTGCCACTGGCAATAGCCTTAGGAATAACATCTGTTCCAGAAAGAGGATGGCTGATCAGTCATGAACTCTTAGAAGGGATAAACACGGAGCCCAAGTACATTAGCCTTCTCCATGCCTGCCCAATCAGCCTCGCAAAAATAAACAGTTTATACATTCAAAGTAACCCAAGAAGGCCCCCTTGACAATTATTTTATAAGTATTTCTGGGGACACAAACACATTTCTCTGCTCCTTTGTCTGTGGCAGCCCTTCATCTGCCATGAGCTGTTAAAGTGGGATGTTAGCCTGCTATCCCAAGGCTCAAGGATCAGAGAGATATTTGGGAAGCAGAGATTGTCTTTATGTTTGCCACCCAGTGGCAAAGTACTCAGGTCTTCCATATCTCCATGAAAGCTTCATACCTATGCACCTGCCTAAGGTTTCTAACCACTAGGACATTTGATATGTGTCCAGGAGGCAGTTGCTGACAGCCTGGTGCATCTAACCCTTGAACATTTCCCATATGCTTTCCCATGAAAACTATAAAAGTATCTACCCCTAATGCATGGCTGCATGAATGCTGTGCAGCTGGGATTAGCTTGTCTATGGTGGAGATTGACACCTTCATATGCCATCAGAGCCCAGCACTGCAGGTCAACACACAGCATGCCTCTGGAACCCCCTGATCCCCACTCAGTGTCTCTCTGTTTCTATGCAGTGAGGATGCACTGTGAGAACATGTAGCATGTCTTTTACAGTTATCATGTGCTGGCCATGACATGAGGAAACTCATGTCCACAATGACCAGTTTTGATAAGGAACCATACTATGCTTCATGGATGAAACAGGGAAACACAAATCTACTTTACTGAACAAATCATCCATGTTCACATAATGAAAATGATGGCTCGAACATTCGGTTGACTCTCTTTTGAAGCATATGCACTATAATACTCTAGTATGTCAACGATCTTTCTTTCCCATTTATTTCAAGTTCTCTAAGCTTTCTGCAGCCAGGACAAGGCACATGTTTATTTCCATAGGAAACTACTTTTCTTACCTTACAAGGCCAAGTTCATGAGTCTTGTTTCAAAATATCTTGTTCTTCTCATTTGTCTTTTTTAGCTTTTTTCTCCTTTCACTAGAATGTCTGTCTCACTGTCTCTGTCTCTGTCTCTGTCTCTGTCTCTGTCTCTGTCTCTGTCTCTCTCTCTCTGTGTATGAAAACTTTTTCCTTGAAAGAGCTCAACAAGAAGCCATTTCTCCATCAAGGTTATGTTTTCTTGATTAAGAGACACTTCTCTGGGCTGGAGAGACAATCTTGGGTTAATTGAAGCATGATCAGTGGACATGGGTTCTTTGCCCAGCATCTACACTGCAGTTAACCACTGTCTGTAACTCCAGTCCCAAGGAATCTGATGCTGTCTTCTGATGTCTGTGGACACTGCATGCACATAGTGCAAAAAAAAAAAAAACATTAGGGTAAATAACACATAAACAAAAAAATCTAAAAATAATTGACGTCATTATTGACTCTTCAATTTGCATGAGTTCTGGCAAGATATATCGCAAACTCCAACAGATCCTAAAATGGAACTGCAAATGTTTGTTTGGCCATATGAAAACTTTTGTAATCTTTACCTTAATCAACTGTCAGCAAAGTAAGGTGAATCAAAACTGGGGATTTGTGTTAAGGCCTAGGTAACTCTTACCTATCTAGCCTGCTGTTTTGTGCTGTTCCTAATGGTATAAGGAAACTTTCCCGTAAGCTGTAGTTAGGGAATTTTCTCATGCTCTATTTGATTGCAGATTTTGTTATGTTCTGTGCTTTGGTGTTCTTTGAAACCAATCACAAGAAAGAATTCAGTTAGAACTGTTTTGTATAGATAAACACAGTAAGCTTGGACCTGAGCCAACAGCCAGGCAGCACTTCCTATACCAGTGTATAAGCTTTTATGGGTTTCTCCTTTTATAAGCTGCCTCTGGGAAGGACCCCAACACGCAAGAGGAACTTGCACCAATATAAGAGCCTATTAGAACAAGACTTCCATTTTGAATAGGGCTGTAATAAAATTTAAATTTCCAAGACCTTCTCAGGAACTGATATCCTACTTGACAGAAAAAGATATGTATGTGGGTAACTGACATATTGGTGGGCAAGTTAAGACATGAATGTTAGACAAGGCAAATCTACCACAGTTGAATATCTCAACCAATGGGAACAGGAGAAGTGTACAACAAATATATGTTCCTAAGGAAATCCCCTATCCCTAAATCCTGATTGATAAAAATAATTCAGAAAAGATGTTTGTGGATTTCAAGGGCTTAAAATATCTGTAGTACCCTGGCTCAGGGTCACAGCCAGCTCCCAAGTCTTCCTCCATCAGCCTTGATCCATCAGTCCTGGGGCACATGCTCAATAAACTCTGCCTGTCTGAGATCGGTGTTCTTGTGGTTGGTGAGCTGATTCCTGGGTCCCAACAGTTGGAAGCTGGAGAGATGGCTCAGTAGTTAAGAGCACTGGATGCTTCTCCAGAGAACCCAGGTTTGATTCTCAGCACTCACACTGCATCTAAGATACACCTTTATCTCTACTTAGAGGGATCTTTTGCCTCTGGTGTCCATTTATGGCAGTGTTATAATTCCTGGCAAAAGCAACATGAGGAAGTAAGAAATCTGTAACATGCTTGGTGATTCTGCCTTCACAGCCAGGGAAAAGAGGAAAGCGAATGCTTCTTTGCTCCTTGCTTCTATTTTCTTTATAGCAGTGGTCTGTACAATGGTGCTGTCTGCATTCATTCAAGCTGCATCTTTTCACTTCAGTTAAATCTTCCTGGAAACAGCTTAAAAGGCACACCAAGATATGTGTTCCCAAGGTGATTTTAAATCCAGCCAAGTAGATAATGAGGATTGACAATCACAACCCGGTTGCCTGTTAATCTGACACCCAAACACACCACTTTTCAAACATGATATTGCTCTTCTGTGCTCTGAAAAGCTTGTGTTCATTTCCTAAAGTAAAATGCAGTTAGTCTAAAATCACCAAAGTCTTAACAGTTCAAAAGTGTAAACGTAGAGTCTTGAGAGTCAGACCATCCTTTAGCTGTGAAGGCCTATAAAATACAAAACACAATTATGTTGCCAATATGCAATGGGACAGAAATGAAATTATTCATTATAAAATGGAGGAAAAAGAACATATCAAGGAAAAGTTGGTCTAAAGCAAGACTAAAACTCAACAGGGCAAGTAGCAATCTTGCAGTTCCCTGTCTACCACCTGGGCATCTGAGGCTTGTGATGGGATCATTTGCCTTGGGCAGCCTCGACCATCCAGTTATTCTCCATGTAGTCTATGTGACCAATCTCTTTGGCTGCCTCCAATCCATGTGGCTTTTCTTAGTAGATGCCATATGGTCTTGGTGTTTCCAGAGTCACTGGTTTTCTGTCTCAATGTAGCCTTCATCTTTCTAGCTTTGTGTAATGCCTGTTTTGGGTCTTTCAGAGAAAAATTATCCTGTTATAAAATGCCTGGTGGCTTTGACTTTTGGGAACCTTGGTACAACCCATCACAACTGTTTTACCCTTCCATCTTCAGTACCTGTAAAACACGTGACATGTGGGTGTCACTGTGAAGTTGCTCAGACAGCTTTAGATGTAGCCTGTCTTCCTGTGCCACATTAACAGTAGCCTCTGTGTACCTTTGAAGCTGACCATGGGGAAAAACTTTATCACAGGGCCAGAGGACACCTGTGATGACATTCTCAGTTCAGGTTCTCTCTTCTAGAATGAATTTATATATTCACATGTTTGAGGAGTCTTTGGTGGGTAGAGTGTTGCTGTCAAAACTCTTGCCTCTTTCCCAGTGCAAGTGTGAGTTTCTTTTTAGTGGGACACATTTCTTAAACATTACAGCTGCTTATTCGGCTGCTCTCACCTTGAACTGTTCATGCCTTTTCTATCCAAATGGCACATTCCCCCATCTTTCTGTTATGCTTGTAGTCCACTCTCTTTGTTGCTTATCCTCACTGTGAACCTGGATAAGAACTGAGTAGTAACATTGCATTGACACAGCTCAAAGGTTCTTATCTAAAAAGTGCTTCTGCCACACAAATGAATCTGTTTATTTTGAGTGTATCCTCAATCAATTTACGATATAGGCAGAGTGAAGCTGGACTCTTGGACGGAATATAACATGAATGGCCTCTAGACTAGTTCTTGGTAGACTACTTATGCTTCCCTGAAACTGCTAGCCATTGCAGTCCACATTTCTTATGGCATTCCAGTCTTCCAAACTGCTGCCCAAATGACCTATTAAGTTCTACTTATGGCATTGTAGGGCATCCCTATACCAAATCTCCAAACTCTTCTACATTCCTCTGAAAATCAGTTTCAAAAGATTATGACCATAGGTCAGGTTTATCAGTGCAACAACCCTATTCCTTGGTATAAATGTTCTCTTTTAAGTACTTTTCTCACTGTTGTGTCAAACTGCATGATAAAAGCCAATTAGGGAAGAAGGAAATAATTTTGGCTTAGAGTTTGAGGGTACAATCCATCATGACAAGGCAAGTATGGAAGTGACAAAGGATTAAGTTGTCATTAATTTGTTACATTTGATGTTTACAAGGAAGCACAGAGTGATAAATGCTGGCCCTTTGAGGGCTTTCTCCCTGAGCCCATAAAACAGTGCCTTGTACAGTCAGGGCAGATCATATTGCCCTAGTTAAACCTTTTGAGAAACAGCCTCATAGACAAAGCCAGATATACTTCTATGGTGGTTTTTAATCCAGGCAAAGTGACAGTGAGGACTCTCCATCATGCTATGGTCACTGCCAACCACTGGGGTTTCTTTTTATGAGAAGAAAGTTCCCTTTTCTAGGATCTTATGAACTCTGAAGTTTTTTTGGGTTCATGTTTTGAGTTCATGTAACCATAACCTATAAAACAGAGACAACGGTGTCACAATTATGACCATGACACCTTTCTCTGGCTGAGGATAATCTCTCTCCTTTTTTCTGAGGACCACTGTGTGCTCTTCCTGAAAGATGAGTATGCATCTATGTTTCCGTGCTAGAGGACACATGCCATATATCACCCATCCGTTATTTTGGAAGTTTCTGTTCTCCTACATTATTGCCCTTATAAGAAAACACCTATAGTTGTAATCAGACAATACATTGAAGACTAAAGCAGTACCTTCAGAACTCACACTCTGCTAATTAGGATTGTAGGATTCAGGTAAAATCCCTAGATAAGAACTTGGGCAGAGATGATCATTAGAGCCCAGAAGGAAGGACTTATGAATCCACAATTATATCAACCTGTACAAATGGTAAGCTCTTCGTTGACTCCAGATCAGATATGGATGAAAATATATATACAAATAAAGGTATCTGTATTCATGCTGTTGCTTTAAGACCCCGGCCTTTAGTGAGAGCTTCCATTTTCCCAGAGCAGTTCAAATGAACATGGAATTGGAAACAGATGTGGGCTCTAGCATGTTATTGCACAAGGGCGAGTGGGGCATTGGGAGGGGAAGGAGGGGGAGGTGGCAGGAACCAAGTGAAGGGACCTTCAGCAGCCCCAGGACTCTCATCACTCGAGGGGGTCTGAACTCCAAATTCCACCAGCCTGCACTCTGAAAATGAACTCCTAACAGAAAACAGATGGGAGTGGACCTGGAGCTGGAGGATGGGAAGGAGAGGGAGACAGGATGAGGAGAGTTTCGCTAGGAGAGTTAGACAGCCAGCATTTTTAAGTCGGGAGTGTAAAACATGAGTTTATTAACATTACTAGTGTAAAGAAATAGAAGTCCTTGAGGAGCTGATAGGAGCTGGGGTTGAGTCTTAGGTAAGACACTTGCAGCCTGCTGTGGATAGAGTCCTCCTCCCCCCCCTTCCTTTTCCTCTCTGCTGTGGGGAACCAATGATATTCAGTTTCCAAGAGCCAAGGGGATCAAGCCAGATGATCTTTTTTTTTTTTTTTTTTTTTTTCCTTTCCTCCTGCCTGGGAAACATCTCATCGAAACAGACCACTTGCTTTGGCAAATGCCAGTAGTCCCGATAAATCAAACTCCCTGGAATCAGCTCAGTCTTCCTGTTACTTTCCATCAGGGCTTTGTCTGCTCTGAGACATGCCAAGGAGCTTCTGCAGTCGGGAGAGGGGACTGATCCAGAACACAGTCTGGACAGCAGCACATCCACAGTACATCCAGCCTGGGAACGTGCACTAATTCACTTCTGCCTCTTCACCCGCTGATCAAAGACTGAAAGTTTCCAGAGCTGAACATCTCTCTCTCTCTCTCTCTCTCTCTCTCTCTCTCTCTCTTTCTCTCTCTCTTTCTCTCTCTCTCTCCCATCTCTCTCATTTCTCTCTCCTTCTTCTTTTCCCTCTGTCCCTCATCCTTGCCTCACTCCTTCCCTCCATCCTTCTTTTCCTCCTTTCTTCCTTCCTTCCCTTCTTCCCCCTTTGAAAAGCTCAACCATTTCTCCTTGGTAACCGAGGGAAAGAAGCAGATGCAGAGCATTAGATAAGACTGTAACACTTCTGAGGCAGACAATACTTTGGGGGCTTCCTGTGGTGGGAGGTGAGATCTTTGAGCTTGCATTAAATGCTTGGGGAGTCTTGTTTGGCCCTTGATATGTTTGTTTGACAAGAGAGTTTTATGTGTTCTTTGACAGACTATGTACTCATACTTAGAGAAAGAGAGATGTGGTAATGTGTGAAGACATTTTAGTTGTCCTAGTTTGGAAAGGTTTACTATGATACTTCTCTGTGGTTTGTGGCAGGTTTAGCAGCATTCTTTAATCCACAGGTCACTATTCCAGACCAATGAATTATCTGACTAGAAATACCATTTCAACATGCCTGAATAATCCTTGTGACAATATGAAGGCAAAGTTGTTATAACTATATATAATTCAAAAAGCCTTTTTAAATTTTATTTCTTAATTCTTCATTTTATATTTTTTAGATTCTAATATAATCACATCATTTCTCCCTTTCCTTTCCTACTTTCCTTATCCTTACTTGATTTCTTTCAAATTTATGACCTATTTTTCATTAATTATTCTTACAAACATATACATATGTATGCATTTGTGTGTATACATGTGTATGCATATGTATGTGTGCGTGTATGTGTGTTTGTGTGTGTGTATGTGTATTTGAGAATTTGCCTACTCAAAGAGCATTCTTGAATATTGTTATAGTTAGTTGTATTGCACTATGAACCACAGAGAATTTCTAGTACTTTTCACAATAACAACTTTGTTTTCACCCAAAGTTTAGAAGATAGATAAGCTTATTTTCCTAAATTAAAGACAGGCCTGAGATGCTGACACATTCAGCAGCATTTGTGAGGTCTCAGAGTTGGGATGTCCAGGGCTCGTTCTCATAGAAGCAATTGCTCAAGTCCACTTTGTTGGGAAATCAGACCATTTGGTTGGATGATTATCTGTTATCTTACAATTTTCATGATTTTTTCCCTTGGATTTGTGTTTTGTAGTTGAATCCCAATGGAAATATAGAGGCATGTATGTAGAGTAACACAATCTAGGGCAATAGAGATAGCCTTTCATTGAAGTTCAGGTCACATTTAGCATAAACAACATCCCATGAACACAAAATGCCAGTGGTCACACAATGAATAGGAGTTCAGAGAAGCCCACAAGTTCAGCATGATCATGCTACATTTATGACTAGAGTGGCCACCTGCAGCCCCTCATTCTGTCTACATCTGAACTTGTGTCCAACACAACAGATGGTAGAAGATTCCATGAAAGGAGAATGCCAAGGTGCACTATTGTAGTTACACCATCACTGGCTCGACTCACTAACTTCCCAGGCTGTTGTAATGATGAGAAGTGAGAGAACAGAGAAGAAACCACTGTCTTCTTTCCCTTCTTCATTACTCACCAGTAAGGGAAAAGTAGAGAATATGGTGAAATATCTATTACTGAGAAATTAACTCAAAACAGCTGAGTGTGCACAGTTCCTACTGTTCTGGTTAGATGAGAATTCATATGCATGATGCATTAAGAAATGCTACTTTCATCATTTCACTGATCACTGTGGTTTGTATGTGTCTTAAAGTTCATATGTTGGAGTATAAATTCCCCAGTGATGCAGAATTGAGAAGCAGGGTTTAGTGGGAGATGCTTTGACCATGAGGAGCTCTATGTTCACCAGTAAACTAAAGCCATTCCGAGGGTATGGGTAAATTCTCATGGAAGTGATTTTGCTTCTAAACCCAGTTCTTCCAGGGAGCTTTGCCCTTCTGTGTTTCTACCACAAGATAACATTGAGCCCAAAAGCTCTGGCCAGACACTGGTACCCTCGGATTTCTCGCCTCTAGAATCATGAACCTAATAACCATTCTTTACAGATTACAGGCTGTGGTATTATTCTATTAAGGCAACAGAAAGCACTCTGCAACAGTGGATCTGCATACACATTGAATGTTCTTAAATTGCATTAAGACTGGTTTTGCATAATATACAGCTGAATGGGAAAATTTGATAATTTACAGTTTTAACCCAGATGGTATTGTATAGCAAATAAAACACCCTCACAAGAGAGACCAAGTAAGACAGAACAAGGATTTAAATGTGAATATCTTATGGAGATTTTACCACAACTACTGGGATAAGGGATTCTCAGTATTCATTCTGAATAGTGCCTGTAACTTATTTCCTTGTCTCCCTGGCTTTGAATGACAGAGTCCCAAGCTGAATCTTACCACTGCAGGGCTTGTACCCAGCAGTGAGTATGTGTATTTACATCCTTGGAGCAAATGTGATGAAAGCAAGGTAGACTTTAAGAGGAATTTCTCTATGTGTAATCAGATGATTTCTAGGAAACAAGTTACAGTCTGAATAAAGAGTCAGTGACATCTCTCCCATCTGACTGGAACCTATGATGCATGTGACAACATGTCTGCCCACAGTGACCAGCACCTAAGATGTATGTGCTGGAATATTCACTTGAGCAATGGACTCTTCTTTGGGGCTGGCCTCCAATTTGTATCTTTTATTATCCCATGTTCCTTTGATTGATGGCTATGATCCAGGTACAGGGAATTCTACATGGTATATTTCTAATTACTTTTCTCTATACCCTTCTAAGCTGATTTCCTGAGTGGATCATGTTACTGGGGTCTTGCAGATGGAAAGCATGGCATTATTGGAATGGAGCTTGGATGACATCTGTCATCTATTTAATAGTCAGATGTCTTCCTTTCTTCCTTTCTGCTTAGTTGATCTCCATGATGTTTGCAGTTGGACATCTTTCACACACTAAAATAGTATATTTGGGATATATACAGCAAATGTTGACTTTTTTAAAAGCTGAATCTTATCTTTTTAAAATTTTACAGCATATTAGCCCGACTTATGGAAGAAGCTCAGAATCCACAAGTCTAACTCAGAAATGTTGTATTCAAATAAGTATAATGACCCACTTTCCTCTAAAATAATGAGGGTTATGATTTTAGGGTGAAGAAATTCTTGACTATCACATACGTTTGGGCATTTGGATGTTTTCACCCCATTGCCAATGATATAGGGATCCAAACAGGTAGGGAAATGTTTAACCTTGGCCTTGAACTCTTAAAACTCTGGGCATAAGTTATTTTCTTTAATGTGTGAATATAAACACAAATAATACTCCTAAACAAATGTGACATTATTCTATATGTGTGTACTCCAGTGAATTATATTTATAGCCATTGGCATTACATGTAAAGTGGGAAGTAAGTTGACACAGCATCTTTAGGAGCTCTGTCTATAGGGGCTGGAGACATGTCTCAGTGGATAAGTCTAGTGCTGCTTTGTAAAAGGACGAGATGGTCTCCAGCATCCATGTCAAGTGCCTCACAGGTATAGTTCCAGCTCCCAGGAATCCAACTCCAACTTCCTCTTCTTGCTTTCATGGGCACTTGGGAAAGGCTAAATGGTAAAGATGGTGGTACTTATAGCCTTGGAAAGATGTACTTCCACTTTTCCAGCAAAAGATGAAGAAACTTGTCCCCATGAAGGCATGATTATTTCCCAAGTGCAGAAATTTATGTAACTGCCATAGACAATACTGTCTCTTTGACTTTCTTTTGTTGTAGCCTACCTGCTTTTATTGTACAACTGACAAAATCAGAGAAGTATTGCAGCCTAAGGGCATCTACACAATTGAGCTTAATTTTCAGCATCTCTGCTTAGCATGCACAAAATCCCACAACCCCGACAGCCCTGTATCCCCCCACCTCTCACCCACATCCCCCATTCCATCCCACATACCCCAAATCCACCCTGCACACTCATATCTCCAACTCCCTCACACTTTTAGCTTGAATATTTGGATCTCATTTCTCCAAACTTCACTTTCCTCATTTATAAATGAAAATGAAAATCATCAGCACCAGTCCCTGTCACTATTAATGATACTCTGTTATGTTTTAAGACAGGATTTAGCATTACTGTCTTCTGAGGGACTCCACCTGGCAGCTGACTCACACAGATGAAGACACTCACAGTCAAACGGTGGCTGGAGCTTGGGGATTCTTATGGAAGAATAAAGAGGAAGGATTGCAGCCCCTAAGGGGTTAGGAACTCCATAGGAAGACTAACAGAATCAACTAACCTGGACCCTTGGAGCTCTCAGAGACTGAACCACCAACCAAAGAACACAGGCAGGGTGGATCTAGGCCTCCCTGCACATATGTAGCAGATGTGAAGCTTGGTTTCATGTGGGTACCAGACAACCGGAGTGGTGGCTATCCCAAAAGTTGTTGCCTGGATATGTTCTTCAAGCTGTACTGTCTTGTGTGACCCCAGTGAGAGAGAAAGCACCTAGCCTTGCAGTGACTTGAAGGACCAGGGTGGGGTGGTGATGGAGAGATACCCAGGGAAGCATATACCAACTCAGAGAGAAGGGGAAGGGGATGGGGGAAGGATTGTGGAAGGGGAGCACTGAGGTGGATGTAAAGTGAGTAAATTAAAAGTAAAGGAAAAAGAAAAGAACAGAACCACCCCCCCCCAAAGCCTACCCCTGTGGGAACTAAAAAGGGGGTCCAGAGTAAGAGAGGGAGGAAGGACCCATGCCCCGCCAGAGTTCCACCTATGCTCTGGACAGGCATGGGAGGGCTGTCAGATGCTTTCAACTCAGCCCTGGGAGGGCATGGGTCTGACACACTAAACAGGGGTGGGGGGTTGAACAAGGGGCAACCCAACCTGGGGACCCGGGGTTACTCCCTGTAGCCCTGAGGTTAAGGAAGAGAGAGAAGAGGGAAGAGAGGTTCCCACACTGGTGAGAGTGAGTGCAGCGGATCTTGATGAGCAGAGACTGTCTATGGTTTTAGAGCTTTACCATAGAGAGGCAGGGGGAAAGAGAGAAAGGAGAGGGAGAGAGGTGGGGGTGGGAAGGCTAGAGAGAGAGAGAGAATAAGAGGGAGCGAGTGAGAGGAGAGGAGATGAAGATAGAGGAGAGAGGAGTGAGAGAAGTGAGGGGTAAGAGAACAAATGAATAATAGAGGAGTGAGGAGTGTGAGGGTGAGAGTAAGGAGTAAGCGAGTGAGGTGGGGCCAAGCAGCCCCTCTTATGGTCTTTATTGTAGTAATTGGGGAGGAGTTTAGTTTGAAGGTCAGAAGCTTGGGGCATTGCCTATGTGACTTCTAGCCATGGTTCTCTTGTGGGGCTGTGGGGGGTGGTAACTTAGGCAGGAGCCAGAGTTCCAGGAGCATGAGGGAATGTCTACCGTGTCATGTAGGTGAATTATCTCCCTTCCAGGGTTCAGACCTCAGCTCAACTGGAGACCAGCCTGTCTGTGCATAGCCCAACATCCCACATACCTCCTCTACAGGGATGTTAGAAGATTACATGAAAGTCATATTGTTTGACTGGCACCTTGTAAATGCTCCATAAATCAGCTGATATTATTTATTACATGTGAGCTTTTAATTTCGATATAAGAAAACTGGTGTCACTATTTATTTTATTTTTAGTCTTAAGAGCTATAATGAATGTAATGTAATATCCTCCAGTCTGTCCAGGTTCTGCTGACACCAAAACACCATTGCTCAAATGATATAATTATTGGTTTTTTAAATGATAAAAATGTTTGGTCTGTTTAGACACATATTTGTGTGGCTGGCTTTACTTTTTCAGTGTTGGATTTTATTTTACTGAGAAATGAAATACATTAAAATAACATTTATAGAAATACGTAGCAGATCAGTTCTGTGATAATTTTTTTTGAGATGGGATCATGCCCCATAGACCATGAGCTTATGATCCTCCTGCCTTTGCCCCCAAAGTACTGGAATTTCAGGCATGCACCATGTCTGTTCTTGTTCTGTGATAGCCTGATTGGTGAATAGCAACACTAAAAATCATGGCTTGAGGAATCCTTGTAATTGATATTATAAGTAGATTCTGCCATTCATATTGAGTAGATCTTTACATATTGAGACTAATATCTTTTTTGTTCTTTGGTCTGACACTAAGAAGTCAGGAAAGACAATTCACATGTTATATCACAAAATCGTGAATGAGCATTTGAGAGATTTTTGTGTGATTTCATTGGTTATGAATTCTTCTCTAGAGAAAAAAAATGAATGGCAAAGTTTCAGTGACATCTCTTTATGTCAACCATTGCATTTTAAAAGTTCTAATTTCTGTCAGTGATTTACAACTCCTTCATTATAATAAACTGTACATTACCATCGAAGTAATTTTCATCACCTGGCTGGTTTGATAAGAGACACAAATGCTTGGTGTACCTCACCTTGATACCAAGTTCTACCTTACCTTAGGCAGCAGGAAGCAGTGGAGTTGAGTAGAGAGGCCAGGGGTTGGGGGGATGACTTGTGGATCTTGGAAGTTTCAGCTTTCCCAGATTTGAAAGTTGGGTTTACATCCTCAGTCTCATGACCCTCCCCCTCTTGCTTTCAGGAAGAAATGTTTCAATAGAAAAAAAATGCTATACAACATTATGTGTCCTAGTTTCATTTTGCTCCTGTGACAAAGACTGTGACCAAATGCAATTTAGGAAAGGGAAAGGTTTAGTAGTAGGTGGAGCCCAAGAAAGCACAATGAAAATGTCAAGGGTCAAGAATGATGTTGAAATACAAGCACAGTAGAAATCAAGCTATTCAGCAGCCAATTTCCTTTGTTGATACTCTAAACATACATTGAGCCATTCATGTATCCCTTCATTCCTTTACCAGATGTAACTCACTATGCAAGGTCCAGTTGCTGATGTTCACCTTTAGTGCCTGTTTCTGTGACTCAAAACTATTTCCTCTAATTCATGGAGACTTGGGAATTTCACAGAGGTCATTATTACTTAGTTTCTGTCCCAAGTGGGCACATACGAAGACCCACATCTTACAAACAGTCCCAAATCTTTTTTGAGACATTTTATAGTTCATAAGTTATCTTAATGAGCTTCAAATGTCTGTTCAATAAATTCTAGAGTCACTTGACAAATCAGTCTCTTGTTTGATTGGCCTGTGGACAGGTCTGTGGCTTAGGGGTGGCACCCTAGAGCCATAAGCAGCAGATCTGTTCTGACTGCAGAAGAGAGCTAAGCATTGGCTTGAGAAATTCAGCAAGCAACATTTCTGTGGTTTCTGCTCCCAGTTCCTGCCGAAGTTCCTGACCTGAGTTCCCTCAAGCCTGCACTGTAGCCTGTTAAGTTGAAATAAACTCTTTCCTTTCCTAAATTGCTTCTGGTCGCAGTCTTTGTCACAGGCACAAAATGAAACTTGGACTCATACGTGGTGTAGCAATATTTTGTTTGTTTGTTCGTTTTTTGTTTTTGTTTTCTATTGCAGCAATCCTTCCTGTAAGCAAGAGGGAGGTTCACAAGACTAAGGAACTAAGCCCAACTTTCAAGTTTGAGAAAGCTGAAACTTCCACCCTCTACTCACCTCCACTGCTTCCTGCTGCCCAAGGTAAGGTAGAGCTGTCCAGCAAAGCAGCTTTCAAGAGTTATCCCTCAGGTTGGGGTGGGCTTTTCAGTGATGTAGCTGCCTTTGAGACAGCCGTGCTCTGATAGGTAACCCTTCACTCACACTCCTACAAGTAACCCTCATTCAGACTTCTCACTCTAGGCCACACCAAGCCGAGGCTGATGGAGTTGTCACTTTAGTTGGTTGTTTGTTTTCTAATTTAGGGGAGCAGAAGTCCGCTCACATCTCCCTAAGAAACCACACAACATAATCTGTTTCTGAACAGGGGCAAATAGAAGCAAAGTTGAGTTGAGGAGAATTGGCAGCATGGCTCCATCACTAGGTGATGAGACTTAGTTAAGGCTGTATTGTGTAATGTGTCACAGGGCAATCCTGATTATTTTTTTCCATACGGCATGGGATAGATGAATGGATGATGTGCCTTCTTGCTATAGTGGTGGCATGTATTCTATGACAGGTGACAATAGGCCATACTATTAAGGACAAGCTGCTGAAAGGTGGAGATCCTTAGCTGGGATTTTGGGGTGGTCATCCTCTTTTACTGGGCTTGTGATTGCAATCCTAGTCATTGCAATTACTGAAATGGATAGGAATTAGAGAGTGCACTGCAACCCTTGAGGGTAGATCACTGCACAAGGATGGTCGGTAAACCATTATGGCTATTGAGTGGTCACTCCCATGAATAATAAAGCTGAGCATAGCATGACTGCCTGGAGGGCAGGGGCTTGGGTAAGGGAGAGATTGCAACAGGAATGGGATCTGCACTTAGAGTTAGCCTCTGAAGTGTCCCGTGAATTACATAAAAGAGAGAATGACAAGAAGGTGCCTGCTCATTGTTTAGTATGGATGCAGAGCAAAAAGGATAAAAGAGGACGACGTAGGTTCCTGCTACAGAGCCCTCCCTGGAACCCCCAAACCTGAAACCCAGAGTAAGAGAGAGATAATGAGGAAGAAGAGAACAAGGGGAAGGCATCAAAAGATACCCTGGGTCCAGCCTGTAACTGAGAAGGGTAATCAACGACTCAAAACAAAATGAGAGTCTTAAGAAGAGCTAAGTACAAGACACTTGGATAACCTGCAATAGTCAGCATCTGAACTGAGCGAATCAGGAAACGGAGTAAATGGGGTCTTCCTGCATTCTGTGGGAGGAAAGAAACTTTCCCTAAGAGAAAGGCTAAGTCAACAAAGGCAATATGAGGAAAATCAGTCTTAGATGAATTGCCTAATATGGGCTATTATGTAAATTTTGCTATAGATGCTTGAGGTCCCCATTAATGTCAAGAACTAGAAGATCAAAGTGGAAAGATGGAGGTTGCTGAGAGAATTTGGTGTGAGAGAGGTAGTATATGATGCCATTCTTCCAGGTTAGATAAAACAGTTTCCACAGGGGATCCAACATGGGATGGAAAATCACTAAAGCCACTGTCATATCTATAAACTATATTGATATACTACATAGTCTCCAGTAATGTCAGGTAAGGTCTGCTTCTGACTATGGCCTTTGATAGATGGATATTATGATGGGACATAAACAGAAGTTAACATTCCTTGAATAGGGCTAGCAAATAGACTATATATGGCCTATGCCTGTTAGAGAGGTATATAAATAGGCTCCCACCTGTGTGGACACCACTACAGTTCTCTTGCAAGACATATAACATCACCATAAAGGGTGTCACTTAACTCAAAGTTAAGTATCCATGCCAACAGGAAACTAGCTTTGATAGGGACCCTCCTTTCATAGACACTGATGTACAGAACTATACAGAGAACAGCCAAGTCCAGTCTTACTTCAATCTGCTCTAAAACCTTACTAAGGTTGGATTACATGAGAGGAAAACGGGTAGTTAAACAACAACTAAAAATGTAATTAAGAAGGGACCATGGATGGGTGGGGACAGTCACTCCTGGAAACCATGTAGTGGGTAAGTAAAAATTCTAGTGCCAAGGATAGGCTACCTTCCTTAGTCACCAGACAATAAAAGCCCCAGAAACTTCTAGAGCAATAAAAGCTACTGACAACTCCTTTGGTTGTGTGTCAGAATCAGATAATCAGACTCTACTTCTGAACACACACACATGCTTCACTGGAAAGATTTGGAGAAATAAGACTGGCATCCCCACTCTCTTACTATCTACTTTCATAGAGTCAGAGGGTGCTTGTGGACTGCAGGGAAAGAACTGTTACCACAAGTACTGTTCAGCTGTGGCTACACAATTGTTCCTGCTGGTACATTAGTGGTACAGCTATTGTGGATGCAACCAACAGCTTTCTATCTGGACCCAGAGTCTGATCAACAGGAAGGAATCCAGATCTCTTCCTATAAGCCATGACAAAAGTTTGTAGTTGGGTATGTTATAGGCTTTGAAAGGGAAGTGACTGGTATTGCTTTGTTGAATGGCTATGGTGTGCTTATAAAACTGCCTTCTAAGTATTTGTGCTTATGGCTGTAGATGGCAATTGTTCTTAGCCAGAGACAGAGAAAAAAAATCAAACATCAATATCTCCACCAGGGTTCAGAGAACATCACAAGAGGGTACAGAAAGAGTCTAAGAGCTAGAGGAAGGGGTGCTGTAAACAGTTTCCTCTGAATTTAAGGAGTCTTTTCTGAAGAGAAGAGTGAAGCACGTGAGATTAAGCAAGGAAGAGAAACCTACCAGTTTGGGAAAGCAGAAATTTAGAAGATTCACAAGGCTTCTTTCTAAAGTTACATAAGCAGTTAATATATCCTTGGCAGAAGACTCATCACTACCTGTAAAAGCCCATCTGACCATTCAGCCAAATATAAGTTGTTCCAAGAACCCCAGAGGTGAAGCCTTCATAGTAGCCACTGGGGTGGGCTTGGGCTTATGAGACATTCATGCCCCTGTAAGGAACTCCTCACCTAGACTCTTATAGACACCAATAAACCCATGGGCTTAGCAAGATGCACATTGGTCAAATTGTTATTTTGCTCATTCACTGAGCATTGATTAGCTGGACTGAATCTAGCTGTTTGTTCATGTTTCTCAAGGAAAACGTCATGTCATTACATATAAACCCAGGCATTGAAGTCTGTATATAACCCATACATGAATGAGCCAACAGACAAAGATTTTGCTGAATCAGCTAAACTGGGTGATGTATTGGAGGTGTATGTGGTAGATATCCCCTATGTGTTACAACAAGAGAACCAATAATATCTATGATAGAAATAACATTGAAGGCTGAGAAAACTTTCTTACATTTCCCCATGTTTTCTTTGGGAGAAGAAAAGATAAAGTGACTACTCTGATGTCATCAGAGAGAACACACCAGATCATCAGGTAAAGATGAAAGTCCTGTCAAAAAGTACCATATCCAAACCTATTTCACAACTAACTCTTTTCTGGCAATCAGATTCACTTTTAGGAGAAGGCAGTGTACAAGTACAAACAAGAGGACAGAGAATGAACGCAGTATGAGTTTCTCCTCCATTGCTTTGGCCAAAGCTAAGAATGATGTCAGCGTTAGTAAAACTACAGACTATCTCAGACACTTGGAAATGTGTGACCATGCAATGTAGATTAGAGGATGACCACATGATGGGAAATAAAACTACGGCACTCATCTGTCAAGCATCCCTGTTGTTGATACATTTATAATGATACAAATTTCCATGTCAAAACTGAGGATTTAACAATCCTATTTCTTTCCTAATTGCTCAACAGGAGGTATACAGGTGATAAGGATAAAAAGAGAATAAAAGACAAAATGCGCACTCGAGCACGCGCGCACACACACACACACACACACACACACATCATTGTGACACTGTCAGAGAAAATAGTTATTACTTTGTCAATGGACAACAACATTTTACAGAAAAACATTCTCATCCTAGAGTGAGTATTGCACAACTTGTATCTCCCTAAGGATTGAAACATGAGGCGTGGAGAAGGCCAGTGTGGATAATGCCTGTTTCTCAGTTCAGTATAGGATGGATGGAGGGCCTGTCAATCTTGTTCTTTCCAAACAGGAGGTTCTCCCTGCTCTTTCTCCTTGCATCTCAAGAGGGAGATTTTCTTTCAACCCAGTCTCTCAACACTGAGTCATTCCCTTAAATCCATCACTCTGAAGTCCCAAAAAGGGTTTTCCTGTCGAGTCTGACACCATATAAGAAAAGTTGGGTGTCACACTCAAACCAAGGAAGGCGCATGGAACATATAGAGGCTCGGCACGGCCGAGAAAATGACAGACAAGCTGGGGCTGTATAGATGGGCCAGAATCTTTAGATAGGCCAGCAACCTCTGACATCCGTATCTCAGTCGTGCAGGAATTTTGAGAGAGAGAGAGAGAGAGTTGGAAAAGAGAGAAGGGGCAGAGAGGGGAGAGAAAGCTAGAGGAAGCATTGTGGTATTCTATGGTATTTAAAGTTTTCATTTCTTTTTCATCTTAAGGTTATTCCTAATGTAGAACTCTCTATTCCTGTTATGAACTGACAAGTGTCCTTGAACTTTGAGGTTATTGACTTGGGTGTTTCTGAATTCCTTTACTCTTCTTCTCTGTGGATTTGCATACTTGGGGCTACAGGTGTACCTGACTAACATTTTACTGTAGGTGCTGGTATCTGAACCCAGGTCCTCATGCTTGCACCACAAACATATTCCTCCACTGAGCCATCTCCCTAGACTAGCCTAGCCCTACATCTTAACCATTTACCACCGTATCCTGGTATAACTAGTTGTGGACCTAGACTTGCAATCATCTATATCATAGCATAAGTATTACTAGTCCATTTCTAGCCTTTCCTTTTCAGCCTGGAAGCTACATCCATTCACATTATCAATGCTAGCATCTGTAATCTGATGACCACACTTGGATAAGTGACTGAGCTTCACTTTTTCTGTTAAAATCCTTAAGAATATATCACATTGAACTGAATCACTTTCTCCATAGTCAGTTGATATTCCAACATCATCTTATAAATTACACAAATTTCCCAAGATGGTAGAGCTGGGTAAATGACTGGTTGTTGAGTCAAACCCTGACCTGTTAAAGTTAAATATCTTCCCTTTGTAGAAAATATGTGTCATGTACTTCATTCATCATTTCCTCAAGAACTGTTATGACACATACCATATGACAGACACTCTTCTAAGAACAAGGGGACAGTACTGCACATAAAGACTCAGAAACGCAGGACTTCTATGTGATTAAAATTCTGCAGTACAACCCCTGGACCGTCTATGCTGCTGCCGAGTTCAGATCCTACCCTAAATCCATTATTAAGGATCAAAGCCATCTGCAATTTAAATTCAGTAGCTTTGATTTCCTATCATTCCTTTAGAAGCGGGTAATATTCCCACAGGGACTCAGGATTTCCTGTTTGGACTCCTCCTGTGATTTCCATGTTCAGTTCTGCACTCACAGAAAAGTTATGAATGGTGTTTTCCTCGTTCTTTTTTGCTACTCCAGTTCCCTCCTCCCACCAGGAGCAGCTGTTTTTTATTACGGAACAGGCCAACAAGGTGCTTGTCTGGAGCAGAGTCTCTGGCAGGTAATTTTGATGAGGCCCAGAGGTAAGGGGTGGGTGTCTCTGATGGGTTTCCGGTCCTGTTATCAGCCGAGTCCCACAACCCCAGGCATGGCTGCTGTCTGTCCACAGGGCTGACTTCTGGCGAGGAGCCCACGCCTGCTGAGAGCATCAGTCATCCATCAGAGCTAATCCCTTAACATTTTTTTTTAACTTAAACCAGGACCCTGAACATGAAACAATCACCCTCCACCCCTGCCCTGTTCCTGTCCACCCCATGACAGCGAACTTGGTCCTTGAACAGAAATCCAACTAATTATGCCAGGGGCACTTTAGCTTGATTTGTTGTTTTAGGGAAGTAAAGGGGTGAGTCCAAACACTAAGAAACTGTATAGAAAGAGAGTGAATCCGGTAGAAGATATAAGAACTGCCCTCTTTGGAGCCAAGCTGTCTGTCTTCAGAAGTGTTGTTCACCTTTGGCTTCCAACCAAACTCCACGCTCCTTTCGATTTTCCAAAACGGCAGCTACCTTAGCAAAAACGCTCAGATAAAACTTACCACACTTTCCATCCTGGGTCCAGTTCTACTCCCTGGCTTTTTGGTGGGTATTTTCAGGAAGTGGTTTTCCCTGGCACCAACTTTACTGTTTTGATGCAAAAAACACAGCTGGAAGAAACTAATGAGATTTATCATTAAGCAAAAATCCTGTGCTTAGCTTTAATTAGCTTTGCTTGCTATGAACACTTTCTCTTGGTGAAGAACACCAGATGTCGGGAGATCTGGGTGTGTATTCCAACTCTGTGATTAATAATAATACTAATAATAACAAAACATGACAGAAGCATTTAACATTCAGTAGCTTTTAACACTAACAATATTTATCAAGCTAGTACTCGGTGCTAATATGAACTAATGCATGCCTGCAATGTGTTATCTGATTTAAACTTCATTACAATTCAGATGAAGTCGGCATTGCCTTTATAATCTCTCCTAACAAATGGAGAAATTGAGCTTTAGACAAATTAAGCAGCTTGAGGAATTTACAGCCAGACATTATCTCTTTCCTCCCCTGTGAAGCAGGGGTGAGGAGAGGGGATATTGGGAGTATTTCAAAGCTTTCTTGTAATTCCATGTGTTGTGTTTTATTAAAAAGGGAAGAGAGCCAGGATATGTTTTGGTAGAGTAAGGTATGGTGAGGTAAGAGGGGTGCCTCGGTGGGCACATGCTGAGGCATCCCTTCCCCCTGAAGTACCAGCCATAGGATGGATGTGGTATGGAATAGAGTTTATTAGGGCATGGGAAGGGAGGTGAGGAGGGAGAGAGAGAGAGAGAGAGAGAGAGAGAGAGAGAGAGAGAGAGAGAGAGAGAGAGAGGGGAAGGAGGAGGAGGAGGAGGAGGAGGAGGAGGAGGAGGAAGAGGAGGAAAAGCTGGCCAGGAACACATGGAAAGAGAAGGGGGAAGGGGTCAGGGGAGAAAGGGGTCAGGGACAGAAGAGAACAAGAGAGTAAGAGAGCAAAACAGCCTCTTTTATAGTAAGCCAGGCATACCTGGCTGTTGCCAGGTAACTGTGGGGTGGAGTCTAGAAGGAATGCTAATATGATAACATTCCTCCATTTTGGTTTAGTTTAAAGAAGGAGAAACTAGAAAGAGGTGATGATGAAGCAGGAATAGGGTTGTTGTGATCCTTAGTTGCTTCCTGCTGACTTTGGAGCCATGTGTCTCTGGAAAGCCTAAGAAAATGGGGATGAGGATGTTGGCCCATCTTACGGGAGAGGTGGTTACTTCCTTGCTGTCCAGGGTCTGTGGAACCATCTGGGGGTAGAAAGGAGTAGGTCCAGTAAAAGTGTCTGTGTCTGTGAGAGAAGGCTGGGGCATCTATGGGTTTCTTCTCTGTAGCTGTCCTGGGTGTAGATTTTGAGTAAACTTCTGGACTTGGCAAGATGCTGAAACACACACACACACACACACACACACACACACACACACACACACACACTTGAGGTAGAGAGTAATAGAGAGTAAAGTTGAGTAGAGAGTTTTGGGAGAAAACAGTTTTCTTACATGAATATTTGAAACCCTTAAGTCTTGGTGGTTAGGGCAAGGGGCATCCCAGTCCCAGGGAACAGGAAAGGAGTCCCATCCTCTGGAATAGGTGACAGGTAAGAACTTAGGCTATTGATTGGCAGGTGTACTTATCCAGATGGAGTCTGTTCCATGAGAGGTAGTGCTTGTAAGTTTAGGTGAGCTTAGGAAGACAAAAAACAAAACAAAAACAAAAACAACAACAACCAACAACAACAACAAAACCTTCCATGGAGCAGAAGAAGCAAGAACAGTTTTTCCTTCTGTCTAGGAGACTGAATGAATATATATCCTTTAAAAGACAATTCAAGGAAACTTGAAAATTTGACAACCTTGTGAATATGATAACTGATCATACAGTTTAGCTTGAGAAACAACTTAAGTCTATTTGAAAGATAACAAAAGAAAACTTAAAATTTGTAACTATGATAGCTAATAGTATAGTTTTAGCATGAGAAACATTTTAAGTCTACAATTAAAGTCAATCAAGGTGAACTTAAAATTTGAACCTGTGATTATAAGAGTTGGGTTGTATAATGGAATGTTTTATTTGAGTTAGGCTAATTCTTAAGAACTCTATTGGTTAATGTTAGGAGAGTGGCATAACAAGGGCCGAAAATCTGAAGCATTTAGTCACTGAAAACTGAATTTAGATAAGGAAGCAAGAGAAGGTTACATCTGTGAAAGGTTACATTTGAACTTGTCTACCCTTTATCATGAAGTCTATGAGAAAGGCAAACCTGCCTGTCTTTGATAAGATATCTGGTAGTCTTAACTAGTTAACAAATTGACTAATAGGCTAATAAGGTGGTGGATTGTCTTGAGGTAAGGAGTTAGAGGTCTGTTTTCTAGCTGTCAAGCTGTAGTTACTTTAGCTGTCAATGTAGTCAGAAATCAGCGAAGAAGAAATTATAATCTAGCTGCCATTCATTGGTTAAAATGGCAGAATTTGGTCAATAGTCCATCACCTAAGTTCCCACATCCTGTGGTTTCCATTCACAACTTGGGCAGTCAATCTGGCTGTCAAGCCCAGAAGATGAGAAGAGTTTTTTTTTCCTATGGAATAGTAATGTGGGAAAAAGTGACTCACTTTGATTTAGGCAATATGAGACATTTAACTCTCTGATGGCCTCTGTCCAGAGGGTAGGCTAAGCTCTGGCAAGGAAATGGAGCAATGTTTCTCAGTGGTTATCATTACAATCAGGGAAGAATCTTGTCCCAGATCTTCTCTGACATCTTGGAGGGTAAACTGTCAGGATTTTGGAGTCTTTGTCTATCATAATAATATTTAACATTACATTTTAGCAGATTACCGATAAGATTGTGAGCCAGTATTTATCTACTAAGCATATCTGAGTTAGACACTCTATGTTTGTTTAATTACTTACCCTGGATGTATCAAGCAATTAAAGAGAGTACACTATGACTTAATAGCAGTAGCAAAAACAAGGCTAAGTGTATATTTAAATAAGGCAGTGATCTTTAACATTTTTACATTTCAAAAATATTTAAATTAATATTAAAATCATTATTTACCAAGGCAATTATTTACCAAAGCAGGATAGAACGAAAACCTTATCTTAATTGAAAATTGTCTTTGGAGGCTTTAAATCAGACTGTACTCCTAAGGGCAGCAAAGTGGGGGACTGCCCATAACAAAGATGGTGGACGGTCCTGGGACTGCCCTTAGCTAAGATGGTGCTGAAGCAATACTATAGGAAAACCTTATCTGCTCACAACAAATATGGCACCAAAGCTACAGCTCCACCTGGAGGAAAGTCACAGGTTATACCTTAGAATGAAGCAGCAGAAGTGTGAGACACAAACATATAGATAAATCTAAGCAGCATAGTGTGAGGGTGTGTGAGGGGAAGCGTTGGGATGAGCATCCAACTGGAGTGTGGAGCTGAGGTTACAAGCAAGGCTGAGGCAGCCCTCCTTCCTTCTCCCTTTTCTCTCTTTCCTTGCCCCTCTTCTTCTTCTCTCCCTCTCTTCTCTCTCATCCCTTTCCCCTTCATCCCACTATAGCAAGCAACGGTCATCTGAAATTCAGACATCATGTCTTGCCGATTTGAACTTCCATCTTTACAAAAGCCACCTTTCCTGGGACATTTTGCTGGAACAATTCAACCAAACAAAGACAAATACTTGCTTGATTCTCACAGTTAGACATTTATTTTAGTTAAGGTCTTAATGCTGTGATAAAGAATGTGACCAAAAGCAATTTGGGGAGGAAAGTGTTCTACTGAGAGAAATTGAGGCAGGAACTTCATGAAGCACAAGGCAGGGAAGAACTCTGCTTATGCGCTTATTCCTGTGATTTTCTCTTTCTCATGCATCTTATGACTATCTATGTAGGCATAGCACCACCCACAATAGTCTAGACCCTCCCACAGGAGGGACACCAATCAAGAACATGTCACCACAAGCTTGCCCATAGGTCAATCTGAGGGGCCATTTTCACAAAAAGGAGGCTTCCTCTTCTCAGATAAATACAGTGTGTGTCAAACTGACAAAAAAAAAATTCCAAAAACCAACAAAACAAAACAAAACAAAAACAAAAACATACAAAAAACCCCAACAATTAGAATTCCATCCAAAATAGTTGGAATAGATGCTACTATTAAAGTTTTAAGGCAGAGAAAATTGAAGCTCAAATTTCTTGAGAGAAAAGTAGCTCTAAGTATCTTTAAAAGCCACTTCCAGAGCGTCAATATCATTCACTTGCAATTGAGTTTATAGTCTTTGTGTATGGTGCATTCTGTTTAGGTGTTATTTTAGTAGGCTTCAGACAATTTTAGCTACTTGATGTATAGGTGGCACAGCTGTCCACACCACCCAAAAATCTCCTTCTATGTATAAGGACCATGATGCTGATTTTAAATGAAATTTGCTAGGTCCCCATGCTGGTTAATATTGATTTACAGACTAGTTCAGTGGCTCTCAATCATCTTAATGCTTTAACCCTTTAATACACTTCCTCATGTTGTAGTGCCCCACAACCATAAAATGAATTCAGCTGTGACTTCATAACTGTAAATTCCTAATGTTATAAATCCCAATGTAAGTATTTGATATGCAGGATATCTGAATATGTTACCCCTGTGAAGGGCTGTTTGACCTTCACAAGGGGTCAATACCCACAGTCTGAGATCTTCATCTCCAGACGCCACTAGAAAAGACAAGCCTCTATCTAGATTGGGTTAACGTCTGAGCATGACTTTGAAGGATTATCTGGATTAGGTTAATTAGGTATAAAGATCTACCTTAACTGTGGCTAGCACCATATCATGGACTAGAGGCCCAGGGTGAATAAGAAAGGAAATCAAACCAAACACTAGCATTCATTCCTCTATGCTTTCTGTCTGTGAGTGAAACCATCTGTCTCAAGTTCCTGTCACCACAACTTTCTCATCATGGGATATCCTTCCTTCTTTAAGTGTCTTTCACTAGGTGCTTTGTTGCATAATGAGACAAGTAACTAAAGCAGGCTCTGACCTCAGAGCAGAGTTATAAAACAATGTGGAATCAAACTTTAAACAGCTCTTTGTCCTTGTGATTCTCTGTTCTTCATAAATTGGAGCAAGGCTCTTATCTAGGCTCAACATGATTATATCAAGTTAGGCATAATTATGACCTGGTTACTGTTTTAATTTTGAAATTAAGTATAATGGAAGGAGATTCAATTTTCTGTCAGGTTGACAAGGGATCGATTTGTGATGGCTATTATTGATTGTCAACTTGACCACATCTGGAATGAACTAAAACCCAAGCATCTGGGTATGCCTATTAGGGGTTTTTCTCGATTGAATCACTTGGGGTAGTTATCAACCTTTGGTCTGGGCCACACCTTCTGGTAGCAGCTAACAAGACATGAAGAATAAAGCCCCTTTTCTCTGTCTGCTTGCCTTTACTCTGGCTGGAAATTCCATTCCGTTACTGGTATTAGAGCCTACTTCTTTGGGATTCCAGTGTATACTGAAGACCATGTGAGACAACCAGTCTCAAGGTCTGAGCAACTACTGGATTTTGGACTTTCCTTCTGGAGACAGTATTATTAAGCATAGTGAGACAAGGTCTGTAAGCTACTCAAATACACACCATATTTGTTCTATCACATTGGTTGCTTTAGAGAATCTTGATTTATACAGTTTGCTTGCTTTGTTTTTTACTTCTTTAGTATCTGCTTTGATATACAATGTCTGCTCAACAGAACCAAATGGTTCCTTCACATACTTCACATCATTGAAGCAGTAGAGCTGGTCTTAACTCAGATAGAGGGAGTAGAGTGCTCACTTAACCCTCTGGCTTCTCACCAAAAGGCTTTTTTTTTTTTTTTTCCTATGTGGGTCTGAAAATACCTGTCTTTGAGAGCAAAACTTAGGGAAATAATAACTTTTCATGATTATGTTTCTATGCACATAAATAACCAAACTTTTCACTGGAAACTATGCCATTAATGTTTCTGCCTAGGTAGATATTAGACATGGAGGAGGAAAGAAATGAAGCCCATGCTAGATGGAGCTGCTTCCTGGAGAGCTTGGGAAGAAGTCTCCTCTGATCTTGTTCTCTAAGAATCTCCATCCCATCCCGACTGGGGTTAAGGTAATGGCATACATATCAGCTTCATTCCATTTTGCTTTCAGTTTTAAGTCTGACCCTTGACCCTGGACTCTGAACCAGAGCTCAATTATTTACCAGTGTTCTTGTTGAAGAGCCCACATAGCCAAAAGGTCCCAATGACAGCTGAGTTTCTAGTATGGGCTTAATTACCTCTAATCCATCTCCTGTGCTTTGACACAGAGTCCTTGGGGAAGTGCCCCCCCCCCACCTCTCTAAATCAGCATGAGCATGGAGGTAAGAGGACAAATTGAAAGTCACCCCCCAAAGGTCGAAGGCCTGTGAGGTGAGCAAAATGTGGTTTTGCAAACACCCACACTTCCTTTGCACCACAGTTTAAATCTTGCCATATTTGGCTCATTTACCTCTGTCCTTCAGAGAGAGATTTAGTGTACAGCAGTGAATGTGTGGAGAGTATCTGACGGTGGAAGATTCTGGCATATTTTCCAAGTCTTTCAGACTAGAGTGGGCATCCTTTGGAAATCTGGACCATCAGATCATTGACTTGTGGGTGGAACAGGTCTCCATAATCATTGGGCATCTCAAGACCCTGGCTTTGTAACTGCCCCTGCTTTTGAGCATTGGCATCCTCCCAGCATTTTGTCAGTTTTCCTTACACTTCTGTATAATGTCATAAATTGGGTCACTTTAATGCCATTAAAACCAGATTTAAGGAAACTAAGAGGTATAATCCAAAGTGCACTTTTTTTCTTTTCCATTTTTTATTAGGTATTTAGCTCATTTACATTTCCAATGGTATACCAAAAGTCCCCCATAGCCACCCACCCCCACTCCCCTACCCACCCACTCCCCCTTTTTGGCCCTGGCGTTCCCCTGTACTGGGGCATATAAAGTTTGCGTGTCCAATGGGCCTCTCTTTCCAGTGATGGCCGACTAGGCCATCTTTTGATACATATGCAGCTAGAGTCAAGAGCTCCGGGGTACTGGTTAGTTCATAATGTTGTTCCACCTATAGGGTTGCAGATCCCTTTAGCTCCTTGGGTACTTTCTCTAGCTCCTCCATTGGGAGCCCTGTGATCCATCCATTAGCTGACTGTGAGCATCCACTTCTGTGTTTGCTAGGCCCCGGCATAGTCTCACAAGAGACAGCTACATCTGGGTCCTTTCGATAAAATCTTGCTAGTGTATGCAATGGTGTCAGCGTTTGGATGCTGATTATGGGGTGGATCCCTGGATATGGCAGTCTCTACATGGTCCATCCTTTCATCTCAGCTCCAAACTTTGTCTCTGTAACTCCTTCCAAGGGTGTTTTGTTCCCACTTCTAAGGAGGGGCATAGTGTCCACACTTCAGTCTTCATTTTTCTTGAGTTTCATGTGTTTAGGAAATTGTATCTTATATCTTGGGTATCCTAGGTTTTGGGCTAATATCCACTTATCAGTGAGTACATATTGTGTGAGTTCCTTTGTGAATGTGTTACCTCAGTCAGGATGATGCCCTCCAGGTCCATCCATTTGGCTAGGAATTTCATAAATTCATTCTTTTTAATAGCTGAGTAGTACTCCATTGTGTAGATGTACCACATTTTCTGTATCCATTCCTCTGTTGAGGGGCATCTGGGTTCTTTCCAGCTTCTGGCTATTATAAATAAGGCTGCTATGAAGACAGTGGAGCATGTGTCCTTCTTACCAGTTGGGGCATCTTCTGGATATATGCCCAGGAGAGGTATTACTGGATCCTCCGGTAGTACTATATCCAATTTTCTGAGGAACCGCCAGACTGATTTCCAGAGTGGTTGTACAAGCTTGCAATCCCACCAACAATGGAGGAGTGTTCCTCTTTCTCCACATCCACGCCAGCATCTGCTGTCACCTGAATTTTTGATCTTAGCCATTCTGACTGGTGTGAGGTAGAATCTCAGGGTTGTTTTGATTTGCATTTCCCTGATGATTAAGGATGTTGAACATTTTTTCAGGTGCTTCTCTGCCTTTTGGTATTCCTCAGGTGAGAATTCTTTGTTCAGTTCTGAGCCCCATTTTTTCTGCAAGGCAAAAGACACTGTCAATAATACAAAAAGACCACCAACAGATTGGGAAAGGATCTTTACCTATCCTAAATCAGATAGGGGACTAATATTCAACATATATAAAGAACTCAAGAAGGTGGACTTCAGAAAATCAAATAACCCCATTAAAAAATGGGGCTCAGAACTGAACAAAGTGCACTTTTAAGTACCCGTTTTGTCACCAGGGCCACTGGATAAGCCCAAGACCTATCCTAGGGAGGCCTTAAATCCATGTCTACATTTTTGACATTCTGATGATAGTATGGAACTTAACTAAGTGTGGTCTGGGTTCAATTTCTTGCCACACAGGGTAAAAAAGGGAATGTGGGAAGAGAGCAACAACCCTGAAAACCTTTTGAAAAAGTCTGGAAACAAAAAAAAAGAAAAAAAGAAAAGAAAGAGAAAGAAGAAGGAGGAGGAGGAGGAGGAGGAGGAAGAGAAGGAGAAGGAGAAGGAGAAGGAGAAGGAGAAGGCGAAGGCGAAGGCGAAGAAGAAGAAGAAGAAGAAGAAGAGGAGGAGGAGGAGGAGGAGGAGGAGGAGGAGGAGGAGGAGGAAAAAAATTGCCACTTATTTTATATTAATGTTTGTTTGCAAAATGGGGACAATAAAATATGATTGATATCTTGCATTATTTTACATATATTTTACAAGGTAGAATTGCTGAGCAAATTATCTCATGATTATAGTCAGTATATGAATGAATGATATTTTTGCCATCCTCACTGAAATCCAAGAGCTCCCTCTCACTCATTAATTCTGAGATGCTTGGGGGTACCTCAGCATGCACTGACTGATCTCCTAATGTACACTCAAATCTTAAGGTCACCCTTACATTACTGAATTCTGGAACAGTGGTATCTCTCAGAGTAGCTCTGTTCTGGGAATTTAGATACTCTACCACCCCTCTAATTCAAAGAGAAAATAAAGAGGACAACACAGGCAAATTGATAAGTACCTGTTTATCCACCATCAGAACAGAATGGCATTTCACACAGCATGTCCTCAGGACATAGTCGAGACAAGCAACAACAACAAGAGTCCATGAGTCTATGGAGTCCATGAGCCAAGAGTCCATGACACCCTTTCTAATTTCATTCTAACCCCTCTAGAGTTAACCATTAATGTTGTATATTAAGTTACATGTGTTTACTTAAAAATATTTCAATGCATACAAAATAGTTCATATAGATCAACAGGAGCCGATGGTTTGATTAATTCATTTAAATATAGCACAGTGTATGTAAAGTGCTCAATTGCTTTGTCATTCAATATTTTTAAATAAGTTAATGGTAATGTATATATAGTTTATGTCTTTCAAACTTCAGGACAGGTTATTACATGAACACACACAAGCTGCTGTATCTGTACATACATGTATGTACCACTACTACACACTTAACATTGCAATCATTTGCATGCTTACTACATTACCATACCCACAGATAGCCCTAGCCACTGTTCTCTGAGCATTGCTCTAGAGCAAATGCATATGCTCTCCAGGGTGGAAAGATTATGGTCTTGAAATTTCATACCTTGTTAAATGAGAATTCCCATGCCCCCACTGGTTTGGCCCAAATTTGGCCTTTTAAGCACCTGGCAGAATTGGAAGTGGACCCTATTATTTGAATTTCCCTATGATTTGCATAGTTGAACCCATGGTTATATGTGTGTCCCACACTCAGTTTTCCACTTCAGTTTGTTAGAATTCATAAATGACTCATGGAAACAGTCTGCATGCTTTATGCTAGATCATTTGATACTTTTCTTTATCATTTCTATGTCTGTTATTTTGGGTGTACCACATGCATACTTATACTGAGCTAGAGGAACCATGATCTAACACCATCTTCTTTCAATGACCTTTAGTTTGGTTTAAAGGCTCTCCTACACACACAAGATTAAGTTGTGGTTTTGGGTTTGTCAGTATTTTTCTTCATTTTGGCTCTTTGCATTTGGTGCAAAAAATCCTTTTATGCTATAGAATCTTAAATCTATTAATCTAAATTTTTGCAAGAAATCCTTTTATACTATGGAATTTTAAATCTATTAATGTAAATTTTCTCTTTGTAGTTTTGCTTTAAAAAAACATGTGCTTTAACATAAATAATATGAAATAGGTGCTTCTATCAGACGATTATCCACGGGTACTGCATGCTATAATAGATATCTCATACAGTTTGCTTGCTCAGTACCATTGCATTTTTTTCACTTGGTTCTTTTTTATCCTTTGTTATTTGCATGGAGTGTTTATGGCAGTGTCTGCCAGAATTCACAACCTGATTATTTTGCTCCATATTACCATTATATTTTATTAATTTCTCCCATTGTTTATGTTTAAAAGACTCTTAAAGATTTTAGTGTTAATCACATTTTCCATTCCATTCATCAATTTATGAAGTGAATCTATGTTTCAAATGATTTTTACTTTATTGGCTTTCTTTTTGAGTCATTTTACCCATAATCTTGGAAATTTTGCTTGCAAGCTCATCTGGAAGTGCACATTTTCCCTCCACCTCCCTGACTGTACCTATATTTTCTTCCTTGCTTCTTTGGACCAAAACCCAATAACACTTGTCTAATTCTGTCATAAGATAGCTATAGCAGGAGCCTACCACTGAGCCAAGCCAAGAATCCAGACCGCCTTCTCTCTCTCTCACACACATGCACTTAGCACTGTGCCATTAGAAAGAACGTTTATCCCATTTAGTTCATGGATTGTTGATTCTAAGCCAATTTAAAGTAATATTTTACTCTCTCTCTCTCTCTCTCTCTCTCTCTCTCTCTCTCTCTCTCTCTCTCTCTCTGTGTGTGTGTGTGTGTGTGTGTGTGCATGCATAGCAAATAGCAATGGATAATATACAGAAAGAAGTTGAATACTAAGAATCAATTATTATGCTCACAACTCTAAAAAAAGCAACAAGGTTAGAAAAGAGATGACAAAACCTAAAATGTTTTAAAATTTGACCAAGCATAATTCTGGGGGAGAAAAGTGGGTCCTAGAGGGCTGGGAAAATGACTCTCTCGTGAGTAAAGTGCTGGCCACAAAGGCAGAGAGACTGGAGTGTCATCCTCCAGATTCAACATGAATTCCAGGCAAGTAGAGTCACCATGTTGTAATCCCAACACTAAAAAGATGCAGACAGGATACCTGGAGTAAGCTGACTAACTGGAAAACTAGAAAAGTTAGTTAAATTGGTATGCTCTTCGTTCAGCCAGAGACCCTGCCTTAATATATAAGGTGAAGAACAGTCTAGGAAGATATTTGACATAAACCTTTGGCCTCTCCATGCATTCCTACTCATATAGGAGAACATGCATACATAACTCCATACACATACATGATAAACGGAGCTGAAAAGCCAAAGGAAATTGCAACCTCCAGCTATTCAAAAGTATATCACACATGAGAAAGTGAGAGGGTATCAAGAGAAGGAGAATTTTGTATTCCTCTGCCAGCTTATACTTTTTCTGTGTCTTCTTGGCCTATTGCCCCACTTGACAGGAAAAGAAAGGCTGGGGTAAAATCATCCTGCCCGAGTCATTTTGCTGTTACTGTGAAAATACCATGACCAAGACAGCTTATATTGAAGAGGCATTTAATTTAGGGCTTATGGTTTTATGGGTTTTGAGTCTATGATAATGATGGCATAGAACATAGCCACAGGCAAGTAGGTATGCTATTGGAGCACTAGCTGAGAGCTCACATCTTGAGACAACAACCCCAAAGCAGAGAGAGTTAATTGGGAAAGACATGAGCTTTTGAAACCTCACTGTCCTGCCTCATGACACACCATTTTAAGCAAGGTCACACTTCCTAATCCTTCCCAAAGAGGTCTATCAACTAGGGACTAAACATTCAAATATATGGGCCCAGAGATCATACTCATTCAAGCCCTAACATACTCCCTTATTCTATTGCTTATTAAGAGGTTGGCCAGTTATGCTCTTTGGGACAAGAACTAGTATAATGTGGTTGGCTCTCTGCTCACTAGCACAAGACAACAGAGATGAAGAGTACCTTCAGCATGAATTTACTCTGTTCCAGTTAGCTCCAGGCATCCCCATGTCTACAATGGGACCAAACTCAGCCGCATTTAAGGGTTCCAGGCAGGCCCATCACACTCACACCAACGGTATAGGAACAAACTGTATAGGGTTAGGTTGAGGATACAGCTTGGAGTACAGGTTTTGGAGGCTCAGCCCCTGCCCACCATTGGATAGGTGTGTTCAGTCTCATGACTCTTTTAACTAGACACACCAAGTCCCACGTATGAAAAGGAAACAGCCAGAATGCCTGAATGCACACAGTGTAGGTGGTCTTTAGGCTCCACCACACACGAAGAAGCCATGTCAGTGGAGAGTTGTTGAGGAAGGTCAAGTATTCTTTATTGAAGATAAAGAAACTGGTAGGTTTCCCATACTCCAGTAGATGGCCCCACATCTATGCATATTAGGGCGACACTAATGGTACTTAGTAGGTTATTAAAAGAAGTTGCCTTTTTATGTTTCAATATATACTTTTTATTTCCTTATTGGACACCTTTGTGGTATGTCACAGATTTTTTTTGCTATTTATCCTTAATATTTAGACATTAAATTGTTACTCCATTTAGAATTGGATACTTGGCTGAGTAGTAAGATAGTAAGGTATAAGATTACCTCTCTCCCTCTCTACCGCTCTCTCTTAAGTGGTTATGTGGATGTGTGTGTGTCTCTTTCTCTGCTGTATATGTTCTCTTTCCATGTATGTGCCTATAAATTTGTATATATTCATATATGCACACATAAATATATACACACTGATTTGTTCTTTTCTTTACCACGGAAATGATTTTGTTACACATTTTAATGTCCAAATTTATCAATTACAATATCCCTCATGTCTTTTATGAGTATGAGCAGTATTCAGTTAATCTTTTTTTATATCTTTTTTTATTGGATACTTTCTTTCTTTATATTTCAAATGTTATCCCCTTTCCAGATTTCCCCTCTGAAATCCTGCTATTCCCCCTCCCCCTGCTCACCAACCCACCCACTCCCACTTCCTGGCCCTGGCATTCCCCCACACTGGGGCATAGAGCCTTCACAGGACAAAGGGCCTCTCCTTCAGATCCATCCATTTGCCTATGAATTTCATAAATTCATTGTTTTTAATAGCTGAGTAGTGCTCCATTGTGTAAATGCACCACATTTCCTGTATCCATTCCTCTGTTGAGGGACATCTGAGCTCTTTCCAGCTTCTGGCTATTATAAATAAGACTGCTATGAACATAGTAGAGCATGTGTCTGACTAGGCCATCTTCTGCTACATATGCAACTGGAGCCACAAGTCACCATGTGTATTCTTTGGTTGGTGGTTTAGTGGCTGGGAGCTGTGGGAGTACTGGCTAGTTCATATTGCTGTTCCTCCTATGGGGTTGCAAACCCCTTCAGCTCCTTGGGTACTTTCTCTAGCTCCTTCATTGGAGACCCTATGCTCAGTCCAATGGATGGCTGTGAGCATCCACTTCTGTATTTGTCAGGCACTACCAGAGCCTCTCAGGAGACAGCTATATCAGGGTTCTGTCAGGAAGAACTTGTTGGCATCCACAACAGTGTCTGTGATTGTATATGGGATGAATCCCCAGATGAGTCAGTCTCTGGAAGGTCATTTCTTCAGTCTGTACTCCACACTTTGTCTCTGTAACTCCTTCCATGGGTGCTTTTTCCCCCTTCTGAGATGGGTAGAAGTATCCACACTGTGATCTTCCTTCTTCTTGAGTTTCATGTGGTTTGTGAATTGTATCTTGGGTATTCCGAGTTTCTGGGCTTCTTGGCTAATATCCACCTATCAGTGAGTGCATATCATGTGTGTTATTTTGTGATTGGGTTATCTCAGTCAGAATGATATCCTTCAGATCCGTCCATTTGCCTATGAATTTCATAAATTCATTGTTTTTAATAGCTGAGTAGTACTCCATTGTGTAAATGCACCACATTTTCTGTATCCATTCCTCTGTTGAGGGACATCTGAGCTTTTTCCAGCTTCTGGCTATTATAAATAAGACTGCTATGAACATAGTAGAGCATGTGTCCTTATTTCATGTTGAAGCATCTTCTGGGTATATGCCCAGGAGTAGTATTGCTGGGTCCTCAGGTAGAAGTATGTCCAATTTTCTGAGGAACCACCAAACTGATTTCCAGAGTGGTTGTTCCAGCTTGCAATCTCACCAGCAATGGAGGAGTGTTCCTCTTTCTCCAAATCCTTGCCAGCATCTGCTGTTGCCTGAGTTTTTGATCTTAGCCATTCTGACTGGTGTGAGGTGGGATCTCAGGTTTGTTTTGATTTGTATTTCCATGATGATTAAGGATGTTGAACATTTTTTTAGGTGCTTCTTAGCCATTTGGTATTCCCCAGTTGAGAATTCTTTGTTTAGCTCTGTACCCCATTTTTAATGGGGTTATTTGGTTTTCTGGAGTCCATCTTCTTGAGTTCTTTATATATTGGATATTAGTCCCCTATCTGATTTAGGATTGGTAAAGATCCTTTCCCAATCTGTTGGTGGCCTTTTTGTCCTATTGACAGTGTTCTATGCCTTACAGTAGCTTTGCAAGTTCAACACGTCCCATTTGTCTATTCTTGATCTTACATCACAAGCCATTGGTGTTCTGTTCAGGAATTTTTCCCCTGTGCCCATATGTTTGAGGCTCTTCCCCACTTTCTCTTCTATAAGGTTCAGTGTATGTGGTATTATGTGAAGGTCCTTGATCCACTTGGACTTGAGCTTTGTACAAAGACATAGATAAGAATGGGTTGATTTGCCTTCTTCTACATGCTAACTGCCAGTTGAGCCAGCACCGTTTGTTGAAAATGCTCTTTGTTCCACTGTACGGTTTTAGCTCCTTTGTCAAAGATCAAGAGACCATAGGTGTGTGGGTTCATTTCTGGGTCTTCTATTCCATTGATCTACCTGCCTGTCACTGTACCAGTACCATGCAGTTTTTATCACAATTACTCTGTAGTACAGCTTGAGGTCAGTTATGGTGATTCCCCCAGAAGTTCTTTTATTTTTGAGAATAGTTTTCGCTATCCTAGGAATTTTGTTGTTCAAATGGATTTGGGAATTGCTCTTTCTAAATCTATGAAGAATTGAGTTGAAATTTTGATGGGGATTGCAATGAATAGGTAGATAGCTTTTGGCAAGATAGCCATTTTTACTATACTAATCCTGCCAATCCATGAACATGGAAGATCTTTCCATCTTCTGAGGTCTTCGATTTCTTTCTTCAGAGACTTGAAGTTCTTATCATACAGATCTTTCACTTCCTTAGTTAGATTCACACCAAGGTATTTATATTATTTGTGACTATTGTGAAGGGTGTTGTTTCCCTAATTTCTCTCTAAGCCTGTTTATCTTTTGTGTAAAGAAAGACCACTGATTTGTTTGAATTAATTTTATATCCAGCAACTTTGCTGAAGTTGTTTATCAGGTTTAGAAGTTTTCCGGCGAAATTTTTGGTGTCACTTAAGTATACTATCATATCATCTGCAAAAAGTGATATTTTGAGTTCTTCCTTTCTGATTTGTATCCTTTTGATCTCATTTTGTTGTTTAATTGCTCTGGCTAGGACTTCAACCACTATATTGAATAGGTAGGGAGAGAGTGGACAGCCTTGCCTAGTTCCTGATTTTAGTGAGATTGCTTCAAAGTTTCTCTCCATTTAGTTTGGTGTTGGCTACTGGTTTGCTGTATATTGCTTTTACTATGTTTAGGTATTGGCCTTGAATTCCTTATCTTTCCAAGACTTTTATCTTGAATTGATATTGGATTTTGTCAAACGCTTTCTCGGCATCTAATGAGATAATCATGTTTTTTTCCTTTGAGTTTGTTTATATAGTGGATTACTTTGATGGATTTCCATATATTGAACCATCCCTGCATCCCTGGGATGAAGCCTACTTGATCATGATGGATGATCTTTTCAATGTTTTCTTGGATTCAGTTTGAGAGAATTTTATTGAGCATTTTTGCATCAATATTCATGAGGGAAATTGGTCTGAAGTTCTCTTACCTCTGGTTTAGGTATCAGAGTAGTTGTGGCTTCATAGAATGAATTGGGTAGAGTACCTTCTGTTTCTATTTTGTGGAACCTTTTGAGGAGTATTGGTATTAGGTCTTCTTTGAAGGTTTGATAGAACTCTGCACTAAATTCATCCTGTCCTGGGATTTTTTTTGGTTGGGAGACTATTAGTGACAGTTTCGTTTTTTTTTTTTTTTAATATTTTTAATTAGGTATTTTCCTCATTTACATTTCCAATGCTATCCCAAAAGTCCCCCATACCATCCCCCCCACTCCCCTACCAACCCACTCCCACTTCTTGGCCCTGGCGTTCCCCTGTCCTTTGGCATATAAAGTTTGCACAACCAATAGGCCTCTTTTCCACTGATGGCCGACTAGGCCATCTTCTGATACATATGCAGCTAGAGACACGAGCTCCAGGGGTACTGCTTAGTTCATATTGTTGTTCCACCTATAGGGTTGCAGATCCCTTTAGCTCCTTGGGTACTTTCTCTAACTCCTCCATTGGGGGCCTGTGATCCATCCAATAGCTGACTGTGAGGATCCACTTCTGTGTTTGCTAGGCCCTGGCATAGTTTCACAAGAGACAGCTATATCAAGGTCCTTTCAGCAAAATCTTGCTGGTGTATGCAATGGTGTCAGCATTTGGGGGCTGATTATGGGATAGATCCCGGGATGTGGCACTCTCTAGATGGTCCATCCTTTTGTCTCAGCTCCAAACTTTGTCTCTGTAATTCCTTCCATGGGTGTTTTGTTCCCAATTCTAAGAAGGGGCAAAGTATCCAAACTTTGGTCTTCGTTCTTCTTGAGTTTCATGTGTTTCACAAACTGTATCTTATATCTTGGGTATTCTAAGTTTCTGGGCTAATATCCACTTATCAGTGAGTACATATCATGTGAGTTCTTTTGTGATTGGGTTACCTCACTCAGGATGATGCCCTCCAGGTCCATCCATTTGCCTAGGAATTTCATAAATTCATTCTTTTTAATAGCTGAGTAGTACTCCATTGTGTAAATATACCACATTTTCTGTATCCATTCCTCTGTTGAGGGGCATCTGGGTTCTTTCCAGCTTCTGGCTATTATAAATAAGGCTGCTATGAACATAGTGGAGCATGTGTCTTTCTTACCAGTTGGAGCATCTTTTGGATATATGCCCAGGAGAGATATTGTGGGATCCTCCTGTAGTACTATGTCCAATTTTCTGAGGAACCTCCAGACTGATTTCCAGAGTGGTTGTACAAGCTTGCAATCCCACCAACAATGGAGGAGTGCTCTTCTTTCTCCACATCCTCACCAGCATCTGCTGTCACCTGAATTTTTGATCTTAACCATTCTGACTGGTGTGAGATGGAATCTCAGGGTTGTTTTGATTTGCATTTCCCAGATTATTAAGGATGCTGAACATTTTTTCAGGTGCTTCTCTGCCATTAGGTATTCCTTAGGTGAGAATTCTTTGTTTAGCTCAGAGCCCCATTTTTAATGGGGTTATTTGATTTTCTGGAGTACACCTTCTTGAGTTCTTTATATATATTGGATATTAGTCCCCTATCTGATTTAGGATAGGTAAAGATCCTTTCCCAATCTGTTGGTGGACTTTTTGTCTTATTGACAGTGTCTTTTGTCTTACAGAAGCTTTGCAATTTTATGAGGTCCCATTTGTCAATTCTCGATCCTACAGCACAAGCCATTGCTGTTCTATTCAGGAATTTTTGCCCTGTCCCCATCTCTTCGAGGCTTTTCCCCACTTTTCCCTCTATAAGTTTCAGTGTCTCTGGTTTTATGTGGAGTTCCTTAATCCACTTAGATTTGACCTTAGTACAAGGAGATAGGAATGGATCAATTCTCATTCTTCTACATGATAACTGCCTGTTGTGCCAGCACCATTTGTTAAAAATGCTGTCTTTTTTCCACTGGATGGTTTTAGTTCCCTTGTCAAAGATCAAGTGATCATAGGTGTGTGGGTTTATTTCTGGGTCTTCAATTCTATTCCATTGGTCTACTTGTCTGTCGCTATACCAGTACCATGCAGTTTTTATCACAATTGCTCTGTAGTACAGTTTTAGGTCAGGCATGGTGATTCCACCAGAGGTACTTTTATCCTTGAGAAGAGCTTTTGCTATCCTAGGTTTTTTGTTATTCCAGATGAATTTGCAGATTTCTCTTCTAATTCGTTGAAGAATTGAGTTGGAATTTTGATGGGGATTGCATTGAATCTGTATCTAATGAAATCGACTTCCAACTCAAAGTTATCAAAAAAAGACAAGGAGGGACACTTCATACTCGTCAAAGGTAAAATCCTCCAAGAGGAACTCTCAATTCTGAATATCTATGCTTTAAATGCAAGGGCAGCCACATTCATTAAAGAAACTTTAGTAAAGCTCAAAGCACACATACCTTACACAATAATAGTGGGAGACTTCAACACACCACTTTCATCACTGGACAGATCATGGAAACAGAAACTAAACAGGGACACAGTGAAAGTAACAGATGTTATGAAACAAATGGATTTAACAGATAGTAACAGAACATTGTATCCCAAAACAAAGGATATACCTTCTTCTCAGCACCACATGGTACCTTCTCCAAAATTGACCATATAATTGGTCACAAAACAGGCCTCAACAGATACAAAAATATTGAATTGCATCCTATCAGATCACCATGGACTAAGGCTGATCTTTAATAACAGCATAAATAATAGAAAGCCAACTTTCATGTGGAAACTGAACAACACTCTTCTCAATGATACCTTGGTCAAGGAAGGAATAAAGAAAGAAATTAAAGACTTTTTAGAGTTTAATGAAAATGAAGCTATGACATACCCAAACTTATGGGACACAATGAAAGAATTTCTAAGAGGGAAACTCATAGCTCTGAGTGCCTTCAAAAAGAAACTAGAGAGAGCACACACTGGCAGCTTGACAACACACCTTAAAGCTCTAGAACAAAAGGAAGCAAATTCACCCAAGAGGAGTAGATGGCAGGAAATAATCAAACTCAGGGGTGAGATCAACTATTCAAAGAATCAACCAAATGAGGAGCTGGTTCTTTGAGAAAATCAACAAGATAGATAAACCCTTAGCCATACTCACTAGAGGGCACAGGGACAGCATCCTAATTAACAAAATCAGAAATGAAAAGGGAGACATAACAACAGATCCTACCACCTAGATGATAACAGACTGAACCTCTGAATCTGTAAGCCAGCCCCAATTAAATGTTGTTTTTTTTTTTTTTTATAAGATTTGCCTTCGTCATGGTGTCTGTTTACAGCAGTAAAACCCTAACTAAGACAGAAGTTGAGAAGTGACCCAAGCCCTTGGAGGAGCCCAGAAGACCGTGAGTTGGATCCCAGACATTGGACAGTTGGAGACTGATTTTTGCTTTTGATTGTGACTGTGCCCTGATATTTTCCCTCTTGAAGGAAGAAACTGTTTTAGTGGAGCCCACAGTTAAGAGACTTTTAATTGTAAAAAGACTTTGAATTTTAAAAGAGATGGATATTTTAAAGAGATTGAAAAATTAAGAATATGTAAAGACTGTGGGAATTTTAAAGTTATTTAGATCTTGGGGCTGAATAAGAATGTAAGGGTTGAGGCTTACAAGTGATGTGTTTGTATGTCAAGTTGACAAGGGGTCAATTGTACTGGCTAGTTTTGTGTCAACTTGACACAGCTGGAGTTATCACAGAGAAAGGAGCTTCAGTTGAGGAAATGCCTCCATGAGATCCAACTGTAAGGCATTTTCTCAATTAGTGATCAAGGGGGAAGGCCCCTTGTGGGTGGGACCATCTCTGGGCTGGTAGTGTTGGGTTCTATAAGAGAGCAGGCTGAGCAAGCCAGGGGAGGCAAGCTGGTAAAGAACATCCTTCCATGGTCTCTGCATCAGCTCCTGCTTTCTGACCTGCTTGAGTTCCAGTCCTGACTTCCTTTGGTGATGAACAGTAGTATGGAAGTGTAAGCCGAATAAACCCTTTCCTCCTCAACTTGCTTCTTGGTCATGATGTTTGTGCAGGAATAGAAACCCTGACTAAGACAAATTATCCTTTGAAGGGCTGGATTTGTGGAAAGACCTTTTATAAATTTGTTTTTGTCATGGAATACCTTTGTTTTTCCATGCTAATTGAGAGTTTTGCTGTGTGACTTGGTCTGGCCTAGTCTGTGTATTGTGGAGCAGACACGGTCAATTTCTCTTGTCACTGCAAGTGCAAGGACTACTTCCCTTTTCTCCTCAGCTGGGATTGATCTGTGCACACCAACCTTCACAATAGGGGATATCAGTTTTTCCTTGATTTTTTTCCCAGGCTGCTGCCTCTGATCTTTCAAGTAGCCACATCCTGAAATCGCAGGTCTGTCTTCTAGATGGCATGTACAAGATAATACAAGTTTCGTGGAGTGTGAGCTCGGCACTTAACGATGTTCTATGAAAGTGAGGTTATGATGCAATTACTCTGTCTCTGGCTGAGGTCACAAAAGTGCAAATGGACAGGAAAGGCATTTCAGGTGAGGAAGAACAGAGAGGGTGAGGAAGTCTTTCGCAGCCTGAGCTCAGTTTTACATACTAAGTTAACTCTCCACTTACTCCACAAGGAAAGTACATTTGATCCAAATACCTCAAACACCAGTCTCCGTTTCTAAATCATTCCTTTTTTTTTTCTCACCATAGTTACACATATCTACATTGATAATCTTTTCTGAAAACAATGTTCTGTAGTAAACAGCAGTGGAATTATTTAATTATTTTCATCATCTATCTATTCTAAATTAAATCATCACAAAATCTTTTTTAATCCACCTAGATGAGGTGGATGATAAAATTCTTTCAGTATAAATATTGCAGAGAATTAAAATTCTGCTCAAACAAAATGCTCCCCATTGTCAACTTTCAGGACTACTTTCTGGTCATAATTTCAGCCAAATCTGAATGACATGTGCAAAATATTCAGATCTAAATTTGCAAGGATATCTTGATTTTTAAACAAGTAGGATACATCTGAAGTCTTTATTAACAACTTTTTTCTTACCTTCAGATATAAAATTTGTTCCTCTGGGGTGACCTTTCTGTTAGTGACAAGGTTAAAGTGACCCCCTGATCACTCTTTGACTTGAAGTGTGATTTGTTCTATTGATTGTTACTTCTGTTCATTTCTTTTGTATAAATTAGTTCTCCAGTGCTTTCATATTTTAATGTGTCCATTATGAACATTTTCACTTGATTAGACAATTATGGCCTTTAAATCAATTAAAAATAATGTGTCCTCATAAAATAGAAATGTTCTTATGAGCTTGTAGTGCTTTTACTTTCCAGTGTGTGCCTGGATATTACCTTTTTTTATGTTTTAGTTAAAGCTATTGGTCTCTTTGGTTAAACAAGCCTTCACATGTGGAGCCGTGGTCTCAGGCTGGAGTGGCTTCTCCAGCAGCAGCAGCTATCAGAACTTCCAGTTAGTAAGTGACCTGCAGGTCTGTGTAAAAGATCTGGTAATGGCATCAAGCATTCCTAGGTGGGTAGAGGAACATTCAGGAGAAGACAAGAAGCAGAATATGGGGTTCTCTGTCTAAAGTTACAGTGCTGTTTTTATTGATGTACATATATGTTTAAATGAAGTGTTGAGAGATCATAAAAATGTCTTTATCCTCTTAGATATCCCCCCTTGATAGGGTTTTCTAGGTGATGAAAGTCCTCGAGCTCCCTCCCTGTCAAAGGTGACTGTTCCCTCCCTGTCAAAGGTGACTGTGTTTGAAAGCTGAAGCACGGTGTGTCTGTGAGCAACTAGAAGCTGGTGTGAGCATGACACAAGTAAAGGTTTCCCACTTTGTGTTTCTTTATAGCTATGGAAAGAAATGTGAAGGAATGACATGAGCTTCCAAGGACAGCATGCTGAACTAGGTTTCCACCCTTGTATGGCCTCCCTTGAGTCTCATAACATTGTTGTTTCTTTGGAACCATGTGCTTCTTCAGAAAACTTCTGGAGAAAATCTGTTTCAATGCATCTTTCAGAAATATGGTGGTAGATAGCAGGTCTTAAAATTATATGGATTTGAGTCTAAAAGTACAACATTGCTCAGTCATTCAATAGTTAAAAAAAACCTTTATTGGTCTGGGGAGAAATCTCAGTGGATAAAGAACTTGGGTCCATATGTTCAGCAGCAACCTAACAAGCAGGTGTGGCGATGTGTTAGACATATCTCCCAGTGCTGTAGATGTGGAGGCAGGAGGATCCCTGTTGTTTGACATACCCCCCTGTCTAGTTGAATAAGGTTTAGTGACAGCTCTACCCATGGCCATGTGCCCCCCCCCCACACACACACACATACACATGCAGTGGAAAAAAATCTATCAAGTATTTATTATGTTAAAAAATCAGCTTTTATGTTAGAAATATTGCACAAAAATTAAACATAAGCAGAAAATAACCAACCAGAATACATCATTACTTTCCCCAATGAAACAATACAGAAACGGGGCAGAAAGATGAATAATGTTATAACCCAGGTCCACGGCATAGATCTTCTTTTGAGAATTCCTAGAGGAGACATTCTGGGTTGTGGAAGAAATCTGAACACACAAGTAGAGAACATGTGCTTGGTTTACCAGTGAGATAAACAAAGCTATAGAGTAAAGACATATAGAAACAGTTCGGACTGAGTCCCCGACACTGCCCTGTAGAGAGTGAGAGATGGAGGTAGAAATGGCAGATGGAGAAATGGCAGAGTCTACCATGGGTGCTTGGGAAACTGGATGGTACTGCCTGCTCCAGACGTGCTTTGATTGCATGAAAAAAGCAGATTTGATTTTAATTTTAAAAGAAAGAAGAGAAGGCATTTGAGAGGGAGCTGGGGTTGGGGGCGGTTGGGAAGGGTTGCAGGGAGGGAAAGAATGAGGGAAATGATGTAATGATATTTTAATTAAATAAAAACACTTAGAATTTACTTACACTTAGAATTTACTTTTAGATTTATTGTGAATGTGCATCCCTTTCCCCCCCACATCCCTGTGTATGTGTGTGTATGTGTGTGTGTGTGCGCATATGCACATGGGGTGGGGGGAGGTGAGTGCGTGCAAGCATGCTGCACTCATGCAGATGTTGTAGCTTGTTTGTGGAGGTCAGAGGACAACCTGTGAGATTTAGCTAAGTTACTGCCTTCTATATTTTGGTACTTAGGGAAAGAACTCAGGCCATGAGAATTAGTGACGACCAGTTTTACCCACCGAGTCATCCAGCTAGCTTAGAATGTTATTTTTAGTCTAAAGTTGACAGGAACACACACCAACTGATGAATCACGAATCAATTTACAATAAATAGGAAAGATAATACTGTCTCAGTTTCAGAGATGAATCATTGAGGGTTAGAGAGGTTTAGATGACTTTCTACCAATGAAGCATAAGGTGAAAGGACAAGCTTTCTCATGGACCCAAATAGCTTCACCCTATGTATTTTTGGCCAAACAAACCCATCATGTCTCAAAACACCATCAGTCAAAACACCACAGTCCTCTGAAATTGTCTGTGTAGTTTTAATTTCTTATAAACACTGAAGAGGCTCTTATCTTGATTTGTGGAAGTAGGGGTAAACAAGACTATGGAAGAACCCTTTGCAGAGACTTTTAAAAAGCAGATGAAATATATGTTGACACTCTTAATTCCCAGCTCTGCTCCTGTACATTTTTTTTTGGTGTCTTCCAATGAAGAGATTAGAGTGTACTGAAGCCAAGTGAGAACAGAGGCAAGCTCACCAGTGCTAGGTTACTCTCCATTCAGACTAAGTAATAGCTAAGGCCACTTACCACCTCCAGATTTATCGGGATTGACTTAACTATCTGTGTAACACTTGCATCATAGGGTCAAGGCTGCAATCCTGTTGATTTCCAGAGGCAAGAGATCTCATCACTGAATATTGGCCACTGCATCTTTTACCAGTTTCTATGCAATATAAACTCTGTTCCAGTTTGGCTTCCAGTGTATGGGGCTCCTGACACTCCAGAAGGGAAACAAAATTTGTGATATAGAGAGAATTTTAGCTGAGGTAGAAAGGATTGGGAATCATTGGCAAGCTTTCTAGAGCTGCTTTGAGTTGATTCTTCCTAGGGGTCTGGGTTTTAAGACATTAACAAGTGATCACTCCATCACCTTACCCTACATAGTACAATCATCACAGATCCACAGATCCAAACTCAAAATGCACATGGAATGGAGCAACTTAGTAGTTAGAAACTTACTGATCCTTCACAGGACCAGAGCTTGGTTCTCAGCTCTCACATCTGGTAGCTTGCAAGGACCCATAATTCAGCTCCAGGGCATCTGATGCCCTCTTTTGGCCTCTGCAGGCACCTGTATGAATATGCATAACTACATACAGATGCACAGAGCACACATGAGTGTGCATGCACACACATACACGCACACTCACATACACATACAAATTAAACTAAAACAAATTCTTCACAAATGCATAGGAAATGAGATATACAGTTCTCTTCACTTGGCAGAAGCTGTGGTTTCAAGAGTAGAGATTTCTCCTTTCTTCCAGCAAATGGTTAGACTCTGGGACTCACAGAAGGGAGATGGATCTCTATCAATTCAAAGCCAACCTTGTCTCCATAGCAAGTTCCAGGATAACCAGGGCTGTATAATGAAACTCTGTCTAAATAATAGTAATAGTAATAGTAATTAATAGTAATAGTAATAGTAATAGTAATAGTAAGAATACTATAAGGGATAAAAAACATGGGAGGGGGTGTGAATAGTAAGAAATCATGTAAATACAGTGCTCATGTATGAAATTCTCAGAAAAATAATTAAAATAGAATAATTAAAATAGCCCAAAGAAACAAACAAACAACAACAACAACAACAACAAAAGGGGACTTGGTTCTTAGCTTTCAATTTCCCTTCACTTTTATTCTTCTTGACTTATTTCACATAACCAAGATTATTTTAATCTTTCACAAGTTGATAATCAGACACTTCTATAATTTGGTCTACTCTGGATTTGAATCAGTAGTTAGGAAAAATATGTGTATGTGTATGGTATGTATATGTATGCATTGATGCAAGTGGTAGGTGGCCTTAGCTATTACTTAGTCTGAATGGAGAGTAACCTATCACTGGTGAGCTCGCCTCTGTTCTCACTTGGCTTCAGTACACTCTAATCTCTTCATTGGAAGACACCAAAAAATGTACAGGAGTAGGTGAGATAGTCTTATCATCTACAAATAGATCTGTTTTGTTTGTTTGTTTGTTTGTTTGTTTTGTTTTGTTATCAAACTTCCAATCTTCTTTTTTTTGCCTTCTTTAACAATTCTGGAACTATGTTGATTATGATTTGAAAAAAGAAAATTCTTAAACATCCTTATCATGCTCCTAGTCTTAGAGAATAGACAGAGCAGCAGGAAAGCCACTTTTTATTGTGTTACGATGCTTATAGGATCTTTAAAGATGCCTCTTAGTAAACAGAAAAAGTTTACTTCTACTCGTACTTTTCTGAGACTCCTTTAAAACCCCAAGTGAGTATTGGTTTTTACCAAATGCCCTTTTCCTGTGTTAACTGATATGATCGTGTTTTCTCTTTGTTAGCTTGCTGATACGGCGGTTTGTATGATTGTTTCTGAATGCTGAATTAGTCCTGCATGTGTGAAAGAAAGCCCAGTTAGTCATGGGGTGGAATTCATTTTGTACATTGCTGTACTCAATTTGCTAAATTTTATTGTAGGCATTTACATCTAAATTAGTGAGGGATATTCATCTATTATTTTTCTGGTACTTTCTTTTCTTCTTTTCTGGCTTTGGTATCAGGACAATTTTAATCTCATGAAAATCACACAGAGAGAGGCTATATAAGATTGATTTGAATTTTTTTTTAATGCTTAATAGAATTCTTGAGTGAAACTACATGGGCCAATATACATCCTTTTTGTAAGATTTTCATTACAAATTTGATTTCTTGATAGGCACAGTACTATTCAGGTGAATGGTTTCGTGTTAAGGAGTTTGCGATATTGTTGAAATGAATTCATTTCTTCTTTAGCGTCATTGAATTTAAGTACTTTTAAAGAGTTTAGCTATATAAATAATGGCTGTGATAGCCTATGTCCAAGATGAACCCATCAGCACTGCTTTCTCTTGTTCACATCCACCCACATTATACCAGAGGTGGTCTGTACAACAGACAGATGTGCCAAAAGTAATGACCTAATATCTCTCCTCTCCCCTCCCCTTGTCTTTCTCGGTTACCATTCTTATACTGATGATGGCTCTGAAGAAAGCCAGCTGCCATGCTGTCAATAGCTTTATGAAGAGGCTCATGTGGTGAAGAATTTTACTGCCAACTCTGCGAGTCCTCATGGAGGTGAATCACTAGCTCATTCAAGCTCTCAGATAATGCGAACTCAAGCCAACATCATGATTACAACCTCATGGCAGACCCTCGCTAGAAGCATTTGCCTCTTGGATTCTGTACTTTTATTCATGTACTTTTATTCACTATATAATTTTTTCAAGTTGACAAATTTGAGCAAAACGTGTCTTGCTCACACAGGTATGATGACCTGGTACTAGGGTGAGGAGGGTCCTCCATGATAGGTACCTATATCTTTTTCTTTGATGGCACATTATTGGTGTAAGAGACTGTCTGGAATAGATCACTGCTATTATCAAGGAAGTATATAGCAGAAGCCAAATGAAAGAAACCCACAACCCTTTTGATTTTTTTCCACAAGTTTTCCCTTGTCTGCCATTGGGAAACCAGGACATCAGAAGGTAAACTGAGGAAACCATGAATGACATAACTTTTTCTCATTTTATACACACACACACACACACACACACACACACACACTTGCATGACTCAATACTGAATTTGAATAGAGCAGATAATAAACACTACTGCATGTTAGATTTAAATTCTAACTGGGTACATGAACTTTTAATGTGTCAACAAGTGAATGAGGTACACTTTGGTTTTAGTGAGGAGATGAAAAATACATGAAGAAAATAAAATTCTTTCTCTCTCTCCTCTTTTTTTTGTCTGCTAGCATACGTTCTTCAGTAAGCAAGGTAATCAAAGATTAAAAATTAAAGACTTCCCCACCACCTGCTGTGTTTGAATAATTTTGGTCTGATATTTTACTCCTTGGGGTAAATGAATGGATACTGAAAATGAATACTTATAACTCAAATTAAGAAACCATTAAAAGTATAGACTTTAATCCCAGCAAATATAACAAAGTAACAAGGAATAAATAGTTGAAAGAGCTCAAAGTATCTATTAGAATAGTCCAGGAAAAAAAAAACAAAGATGTACTTCCTGATGTATAGGTTTAATTTAAGGCATTTTGTTGGCATATACAAGATTTTATATATATATATATATATATATATATATATATATATATATATATATATATATAAGATTATATATATATATACAGACACACAGATCCTGTTGAACTGGACTTGAGGTTAGAAATCAAGGAAAAACTTTGATTTCTTTGAGAATAAACAATAAGACAAGATGAGCCACTCTACATTCATGGGCTTCTTTTCTTATTAATTTTTTCTGAGAGGTAAGGTCTTGCTCTGTATTCTGGGCTGGACTTGAAACTGGCCTCTTGAGTTCTGGAATCATTGGCAAAAGCATGTCTAGCTTGCTTCTTGCGGAGGTCTACCATATAGCCACAGTGTGGCACAGGTGTAGAATGATATGCAGAAAAGAATAGAAGCAATATAGAAATGGGCTCATATACTATTTAGTTGAGCACAACTAAATGTCAAACATTTTTACTTTGACATTATGGTAGTTTACATACAGCATGTTACCCTCACCTTAAAACACAGGGTCTAATTATACCTACAACATTGATACCAATGCTGTCAAGAAATAGAAGGTGTAGTTACAGGGAGCTTGCAGTACTCTTTCATAGGTACACTCCTCTCTTCCCCTTACCTTAATCTCTTAAAGTTACAAAGCCATTCCTTCCTATTCTGTTACCTAAAGAGCATCACCTGAATGGAATCATGAAGAGGGTGGTCCTTTAGGTCTCACATTCTTTACTTGGGTGCATGTTATTGTGCCTGCCAACAGTTTGGTGTGTCTCATAGTATACATCCATAGTATACATACAATTTTACTTAACCATTCAATCCTCTAAGAGCCTCTGGGGTTTCCAAAATTTGGCCATTATGGATCAAGATGGTCTGAGTGTTCACACACATATTCTTATCTTCACACTAAATTGAGTTTGGCACGAAAAGGAAATGCCTTCATTTGTGGAAATATTTTCACTACTAAGGAAATACCAAATTATCTAGGAACCGTGGGTCAGGGATTGTCTCCTGAAGTCTGTATGCTACCATGTCTTCCATCTCTACCTGCTGCAGTCCTCTCTCTTATACTCACTCCTTTTAGATATCCCTGACCCATGCCTTCACTGAACCTTTGTTGGGGCATAATGTGATTTTTGGCACAGAACATGGGTGTCTCCAACTTTAGTTCCCCTTTCATGACCTACAAAATATGCTTGAAGAAGGAAAGATGGATTATGGCAATGGATGGATGGAGGTAAGCGGGAAATGATCTTCCTCTTCAGAAGGTGTATGCTCTTCTTGATGTCTAAACTCAAACAGAGTTCATCGCCAATCCCATGACTTTCCTTCCAGTGCTGAGTATCTAGTCTGTATACACAATACATTTTCCTATTATTGACATGGTTCTTGATTTTATTTTGTTGTCATTGTGAAAGGGTAGCTAGGGTATAATTATTCAAAAGGCATGGGTGGATATATATATATATATATATATATATTCTTATTCTGAAATACCTTGTAAAGCCTAACTACATTGTTTAAACATGACTTGTCTAAGCTCTTTAGATAGATAGAACTATGCTGCACAGTCTAATGTCTTTATATAAATTCCATCTATTGAGTCAATACCTCATTGCTTTTTGAGCCTATGTTGCAGTGAACTCTGAGATGGTGAACTGTTAGAATTTGTTTCTAATGGTGGCTCAGCCTTTGATCCTAGAGCTCTCTGTTTATTCCAAACAAGCACTTGTGGTATGACTCAGCCCTAGCACACACCTTCAGTCCACTAGCTTAGTAAAATCAACCCTAGGTCAAGAGGCAGGGCAAGTAACCAGCTCAAAGGGAGTGAACATAAGTGAACAGAAGGGAGGGACGTTGAGTTGAAGGCTATTTAAGGCAGCTTTAGGACAGTGCGGAGAAGAAGGAGCCTTTTCTGTCTGGTGTGTCAGGGGAGTAGGAAGGCCAGCTGGGCGGTTTTTCTACTTCTCTGGGCTAGCAGCCTTTCACCCCAGCATCTGGCTCCTGTGTCTTCTTTGATAAAAATCAAATGGCTGGGATCATGTTTATTTTAAAAACAAGCTTAGAACAGTGGCTATGAGAAAAACAAAAGTAGCAATTCATAATGTCACCTGGAGCATATGAACCTGTTTAGACACACACACGCACACACACACACACACACACACAGACACACACACAGACACACAGACACACAGACACACACACACACACACACACACACAGACACACACAAACAGACACACACACACACATTTTCTTGTGGAGTAAGAAAAATCTCTATAGAATTTATAGTTTTTTTTTTTCACCCTTCTTCACAGAGGAGACAGTCATAGGCTGGAACTATCAGAGTGCTAAATTCAGAATATTATGTCAAAAAATGCAGTAATGACACTCTATGCAAATTCTAGAATAAATTCATTTGAAGTAGTAATCTACCCTCTGCTGAAAATTTCAAAATTAAAGTAGGAGTCATCAGGGCATCAAATGTGAATTTGAACAATCTAATTCTGAGGAGCCTACACAGCTCCAAGAGTCTATGTGTTTATTCACATTTAACTGAAAAATGAAAACCTTCCAGTTTCTATATCAGAAGGTACATAGAGGTGGATATATAGGTTCCATAGCCCTTAAATATTTTTAAGCATAAAAGATTTGGCAACTGAGTCGTCTACTCGATCATCAGTTGGCCTGTCTTGTTAAGTAATGTGCCAACAAATGAAACTCATGAAAGAAGCGTTATACGAACACGGAACAGCATAGAATATGTGCTTAGCTCTGCCAAATTTTTGAGTTAACTCCATTTTGTTTAATCCCTAATGCAGTTGCATTGAAAAGGGAATGTTGTTAACTCCGCACTTATAGCCTTATGATGGCTATCTATAATTTGGTTATTCAATCAGATGCTAATCAGTAGATTGGGTCAACATTTTAAGAACAGCTTTTGTATAGTGGAGGATGCTAACCTTGGTAAGGTCAGTAGCCTTCATCCACTGAACTGGAAGCCTTAAGAAGAGAAACAACAGAAGATGGGATTCTGGGTCAGGACGGTGACATCAGCTCCTATCCCTTTCTGTTCTGCCATTGCGATCTGTGGACTTCAGGCTTTGCAGCAACACTGGAGCCAAATGTGTGAGTATATGAGTGTTTAAATAACTGCCTGATTCTTTGCTCTGGAATTCTCTGACAGATACAACAGCTCTGCTATATTCACTTACTGAAAAGCGTGCCTTCAGGAGAAGATGCTGACAATTTCATTGACAGATTCCAGAGCCTAGGTTCAAATTATCCCTGCATTGATTTCTTCTATTTATATTTACTTTGTGGCAATCTGCATATATGGAAACATTTTGAATTCAACTTTATTTTTACTTTAGTTCATAACACAAGAATGTCACAGAATCATTGAATGTTAAGTATAAATATCTTAGAAATAATCTAGTCCATACTCCTACTTAATAGACAAGGAAAGTAGAGAATAAAATGATTGCTAACATTGGAACTGGGCCAGCAGCTATGTTTTCTGACACACAAATGTATCTTTCCCTTGCAACTTCTTCTTCCCCTTGTCAATCATTTCCTACCTCCTCCCGCTCTGGAAAATTGACTGATTAAGCTACCACAGGGGGAGCTAAACGAGCTCCTGGGATGAAGGGAGATGATTATGGATGGAATGGAAGAAATTATGGGGAAACGGAGTTGCTACATTCTGTTCTGGATCCCAGCCAGAAGCAAAAGCATTTAGGTCTCAAAAATTAGGGTGACCAGCCACATCCTCCGATTTGGGGAGCCCCCTAGGAACTCTGGCACAATCAAAACTAACATGTTCCACTTATGGTCACATATGTTTCAAATATGCAACTTTTGAGAGAAAAACAACAACAACAAAACTAAGTATCCAAGAAGGAAAAAACTTTACTTCCTAAGCCTGGTAGGTTGTATTTCCCTTACAAGAAGGATAGCTTATTTTTCATAAAAATCAAAGCAACAAATTAATGTCCAGATTGTGAGACATACAGAGAAAGTATCTCAGATCGTTAGCTGATCCAGGATACTGGTTTTCTCTTAGAAAGCAAAATCTTTTCCTGTGTGTAGTTGTGCAGCTAGCTCTGGTGCTGGAGGGCATCCTATCAGCATAGTACTGGAAAGACTGAATGGGTCACAATAGAAAAACATTATTTGCTTGTTAATGCCCAGAAATGGATAAAAATACGGTCCTACTATAGATCGTCCATGCTTTTTCAGCACACAGAAAAAAAAAAAAAAAAAAAAAAAAACTTCAGATTTTTTGGCTCTTAATCACATAAGTTTGAGCTCAGTTATTTCAATTTGAATATGTAAATTTGAGAATAAATGGGCAGAGTGTTTAATGACTCTAAAATGCTCTGAGCACTTTGCTGGATCTTGGTATTAACACTATGAAGCATATTGGTCAGCAACTGAGAAAACAAGATCTAAACAAAGCAATTCTTACCTTCCTTTCTAACCTACAAATAACTTAACAATAGAATTTCAATTCTAAAATTCAAGTTATCCCACTACAGATCATTTGAATCATGGCTCAGGAAAGATTCACATACCTGCATTTTAATTCCAATTGTCTAAAAAGTAATATTAATCTGTGGAATAAAGATCTCTCTCTCTCTCTCTCTCTCTCTCTCTCTCTTTATCTATCTACCTATCATCTGTTATCTATCTCACTATGTTTAGTGTAGTGTATGCACATGATTCTGTGAGTCTGTGCATGTGTGCATGTGAGCGTTAGTGGAAGAGGAAGGACCACATGTGGTGTGTTTCTCAACCTCTCTCCACTTTATATTTGAGGCACCATCACTTATCCTAAAACTCATCATTTTGGCATGGCTGGTTAGTCAATGAGCTTCAAGGATCCCTTGTCCCAACTTCTCTACCACATCATCTCCCCCAGCGTAGTTGCAGACCCTGTTCACTATGCTTAGCTTTTTTTCATAGGTGCTGCGATCCAAATGCATATCTTTGTGTTTGCACAATAGGGACTTTACCAACTGAGCTATTGCTTTGACCCTAGTAAAATTTTATTTTTATATCTGTGGAATAGCATCTTTTATAAATATTAGATAATTCCCTCAAAACTGTAAATGATGACTATGAATTTTGAAGTGGCCACATGGTTTTTGCCACTAAGTGGCACTTGGCTGGGACTCTCTGCTTCTAGATAACAGTGCTAATTTGCATCTACCCAGTGTCTTTGCTGATCAACTCTTGGGATAAGAGAGCTTCAGACACAAACACTTCTTAATGTAATGAGGTTGGTTGAGTCCTTGCTCAGGCACCCATTTCAAGAGTGGGTGCAAGGCTGATTCATTTCCTATCTCCCCAACCTACACAAACACCACAAAATCAGTAAATGTTCAATTTATAAAAATTTGGTTTAGATTCCTCATTTAGTCACCAGTTATTTCCAAAGGGCTTCTGGTGGCCAGATATAGGAGGGGAGTTAACTTATTTCCTCTTATTAGCATAGCTTGCTCCATTATGTTTGAAATACCTGTCTGAACTCAGCCTCAAGGAAGTCAGTCTCTTTTTCATCCATGACCAGGATGAGAGGGCACATTTCAACCATTGGGCCCTTTCTTCCATCTCACCCTCTCAAAAAGAAACTTTTTTCCTTAAAAAATGATACCTGACTCCTTTCTTGGACCAGGTGTGTTTGATCCTCTATCAGGATCATAAAGATAAAGCATCAACTTGCATTTTAATAAGACATTTTGCAACAATTTCTTTTTCTTTTTCTTTTTCCTTTTCTTTTTCTTTTTCTTTTCCTTTTGATTTTTGGTTTTTGAGACAGGGTTTCTCTGTATAACCCTGACTGACCTGGAACTCACTTTGTAGACCAGGCTGGCCTCAAACTCAGAAATCCACCTGCCTCTGCCTCCCGAGTGCTGGGATTAAAGGCTTGGGCCACCATGCCCAGCCTGAAACCCATTTCTTAAATCCAACCTTTTTTTTTTTTAATGTTGAATACAGTTGAATCTCACAAAACCTATGACTAAACAATAGGAATCGATAACAAAGAAACTAGGGTTGGAGACTGATAGTCAAGAGACAAAGAGAAACATCACCAAGGAAATTCTTTCTGAGTTCCATCATCAACCTTGCTTCCCATTTTAATTCTGCACCAAAGGTGATTTTATTGATGACATTGGACATTATGATACCAGATGAGGGTGGTACAGAGTGCACTTATGTTTAAAAATGGAACTTTATGTCCATGCTCAGTAATGGATTATCTGAAGATTCAACAGTTGGCTTCATCCAGCTAAACTATAGACAAACCTTAAATTCTAAACAGGATATGTGGATGATTAATAAGATGATCTGATCTTTGAGAGGACCCTTAGTAGTAATATACAGGTAGCCCCAGGCCGTAGTGAATTTGACTCACTCTTGATAATACTGCACAAAACTCTAGAGAGGAATTGAATAAAACAAATGTTTTTATTTTTATAATGCATTTTGTCTCAAAGCCAAGTCTTAGAGGATTTTGCTTGGAATCACATTCTGCTGTTTCCAAGTCAAATAGTTCCCTAGGCTGTTAGATTGGCAGAGCTTTTGAAATACTGCTCATCTGAGGCTATTTAATCTTCGTACTCTGAAAAGTTCCAATCTATTACTGCTGCTAAATTTAACCTCCTGTGAGCCACACCACTGGGGCCTGAGGTTCATCACTCTCACGGAGTGCAAGTTCCTTTTGCTCATGGTGTACTGAACACACTCAAATTATATCAACCTTCTGAAGAACAGTCCTTCAGCTTTCTACGATTTTAGGGTTTTCTTTTTCTTATGTTTCCACCATGTATTGAGACTTAAGTGTGAGATTTCAGAGATAAATCTGCTTGCAGAGAATTCAAAGCCTTGGGATGGAGAGAAAGGCACAAATCAGTGACCAAGGTAAAGTGTGAGTGTTTTGGTAGATGTAGCTTGAGGGGAAAGTTCTGTGCTCTTTCAGAATTCATCATGACTGTGTCGTGTGTGTGTGTGTGTGTGTGTGTGTGTGTGTGTGTGTACACGTAGGGATATGAGGTATTACAAAGGAACATATTCCAAATTTAGTACTTAGCACAATCAAAGCAACTATGTAATATTGTATATCTTCTTTGATAGTGAGAACATGACAAAAAGTAGGATAGTAGTAGTAGTTGACTGTACTCATATACTATAGGCTATACTGCTGCATCAGAGCCATTCCCTAACCAGGGGTTTAAGAGAGAAGGCTTTTTTGTTCAGTATACTGCTACAAAGTCTTGGCTCAGTCACACATTTCTATGGTGGTATCTCTTGGACTTATTTGTTGTGGCTCATAAACACACACACACACACACACACACACACACACACACACTGAGAGATCTTTACTCGTATGTCTGAGAGCCAGGTGGATTTCTTACATCAGCATCTTGGTTCTTCTCCACGTGGCCTTTGCAGCAGAACTCTGCCCAGACTGTTAAAATGTTGACAGTGACTTTCAAAGAGAGTCAGAATGAAAGTGACATGTTTGGCAGACATTGCCTCTTTTACAGTGTCATATTGGTGGAAATTGTTAATTGAACTAATCCACATTAAAATGGAATAAATAGCTTCACTTTCTGATGTATGTTGTCAAAAAGTTCTGGCTACTCTAAAAAAAAATCTCAGTTGTGAATAGTTAGGGAAGATGACAAGGGAAGCACTTTTGAGCTAGGACATACAAGATTATATGAGTTTGTACTTGTGTGCTAAGATGAATGTGGTACATGTGTGCATGCGTGCTTGGATTTGTGAGTCTCTCTCTCTCTCTCTTTCTCTCTCTCTCTTTGTGTGTGTGTGTGTGTGTGTGTGTGTGTGTGTGTGTGTACACGTAGGGATATGAGGTATTACAAAGGGACATATTCCAAATTTAGTACTTAGCACAATCAAAGCAACTATGTAATATTACATATCTTCTTTGATAGTGAGAACATGGCAAAAAGTAGGATAGAAGAGTCTGGAAACATAGGCAATCATGAAGAACTCTATGCCACTTGGAATAGGAAATTTGTCCTCTAGGCACTGAGCAAGCAGAAATAACTTTCATGTCTAACTTCAGACCTACCTAAGGTTTGTTAAGCACTTAAAGTCCTATTAGTGATTTGCTATTCTTAAATAGGTAGAGTTGAATTCCATAAATCTCCAGCTGCCCACTACTCTGTCTGGATCACTGACCTACCAGTAAATATTTACTCCAAGTATTTTCAGTCCATCAGTGGAACCTGGAGGGTTCTAGGCAGTAATCCAACCAGTGTGATGCTGGGGATCTTGTAAAGCCCACAGAGCTATTCACGTGTCATACTATGGCTTTGTAGGTTGACCTAGACTTGAGGTGGTGGGCTGTGAAGATACTCAAGAAGCACTCTTAAGAAACACTTCTGCTGCCTCTTCTCCCAGGGTCCTTCTAACTAGAAATCCATGCTGATAACTGAACCAATTATTTGGCTTAGTTTTTCCATCAAACTTTGTTTTTTGATGATTATAGATTTGGGATCTTGAAAAGAGTGTCCTATGTCACCCACAAGCATCTAGTAAGGTTGCTGTCTTCTTATTGTGGCAGTGCAATGTGAAAATGAGGACTCTCATTTCAGTACATCACTGGTAATAGATCAGAACATCATAATTAGTTTTCACTGCTTGTAAGGGGATGTGGCTCTTACTATCGTTCTGTTTAATCACTGCTACAATTTGTTTTAGATTTGCCTCACAATTTATAGGCACAATGATGGGTAAGGAAAGATGTTTCCTCAGAATAGAGACAAAACAGACACTTAGTTTCTGGATGAGTTTCTTGGATCACTGAGGCTTAGTGACTTCAGCCATAAAACAGAATGAGTGTGCTTTGGATTTAGAATGCTATAAAGGAGACCAAGTCCCACATGATCTGTTATGTTCTTTCCCTGCTACAATCTGCAGAGCAGTAACTGTGCTTAGCAGTAACCCTCCAGCTACTTTTGATATAAAATTGTATGTTTCTAAACTAGAAACCACTTTTGGTCTAATTTGGTCTGCTGTCATTCAGGCAGCAGTATAACTATATGCACTTACTTATAAACAGCTCCTTACAAAACCAGCAGGCAATTTTTCCATTTGAAAATGGTGGAGTTTGATTACCTGCAGGATGAAAGAAACTGAGAAACTTGTGATTGTAATTAACGTATCTGTATGGATGGAGAGAACTGAGGTTTTACAAGCTCATACACAGAGCTATGGTCATGACTAAAAACTGTGCAGATTTGGAAATGGTCCTACAGCACTGAGACAGGATCATCCTGATAGCCAGAGTTGCCCAAGTTTAGGTCATTCAGAGGTAACTAAAGACAAACCACGGAAACCCCTACAAATAGCCATATAAAGCAAAGAAATATAGAAAGGCAGGAAATGCACAGAGTTCAACAGAAATGTGGATTCGGATAAAATTGCATTCAAACAGCTAACATGAATTACAGAAAAACCATGATGAAACAAGTAGGTCCATAAAATACTAATATAAGACAGAAGTACAAGAACTGTGGGGGATTCAAAGCAACACAGGAAAGGAAAGTGATGTGAGAATTTTAGATCAGGAAGGAAAAAATTTGGAAAAATGAAAAAGGCATAACTTGGGGAAAAACAGGCAACAGAGGGAAAAAAAATCACTTCCAATGGGCTAGAATTTAAATATAATAAATACATTTAAATACAAACAAAATACATTTATATACAAATAAAAATAAAAAATTTATGTGTAACAGAAATCACAATAAAAGAAGCTATATCTCAACTAGGAAGTGGGAAAAATATACAGGACTTCTTACACTGATAATTATAACTTGTGCTTTTCAGCAAGTAACAATTAGAAAATGATAATGTAGCTGGGCGTGGTGGCGCACGCCTTTAATCCCAGCACTCGGGAGGCAGAGGCCGGCGGATTTCTGAGTTCGAGGCCAGCCTAGTCTACAAAGTGAGTTCCAGGACAGCCAGGGCTATACAGAGTAACTCTGTCTCAAACAACAACAACAACAACAACAAGAAAATGATAATGTATGGTCATAGGTCACAGAGAAAACAGTAAGTAGCTTTTCAACATAATAAACTGATAAATTCCACTTTGAGAAATAAAGAATTTATTTAATTTAGTTACTAAATTCATAACAGTGAATTCAATATTGTACTTCCAGACAGAAAAGTTTAATAAGACGTTTCAGAAAGAACCTACTATACCCTTAGTGAAAACATAATATGAAAAGGAGACTAGAATAAATAAATAAGCCTTTTTATAAAAAAACTCTCTCTCTCTCTCTCTCTCTCTCTCTCTCTCTCTCTCTCTGTGTGTGTGTGTGTGTGTGTGTGTGTGTGTGTGTGTTAATATGTAACTTAGCTCTTAGGTCTTTCCATGAGTCTAATAAACAGGTTAATCATTTCTTGGGAAAGTGGAATACTCTGTAATAAATTCTTCCGGAATATTTAAGCTTTCCTCTGCACTTTGTTTCTTATTAGAAATAATGCTGACACAAAAACTCACTTTAAGTTATCTCAATAACTCTCCTTTAATCCCCCCATCCCCCATGTGTCCTTTACTTGCTCTTCTTAGCTAGGACGTGGGAAGAAGCTCTGACCTGGAGAATTGCACATGTGTTTGCTCTATCCAGCGTCTGCATGGCTTGCACAGCATGCTTGGGAAGGTCACTCTTAGAGAGTATCATTCCCTCCTAATTGCTTCTTCCATGGAAACACAGCCATAAGTTTAGGGCTTATCCTAGACATCAGCTCTGGCCTTAGTTAGCAGCCTCTTCTCTATTGAAATACAATGATTTTTAAAAACCTGCTTAAATCACAAAATGGTTTCTATCATCAGAATGCATTTGCAGTAAAACATAAACTAGAAATTAATTAATGATATTTTCACATTAGTCTTCTAGGACATTGATTTTCCTTATAGTTGTTGAAGTCAATGGAAGCCTCAAGTTTATTTTATCAAGAATTTAATCTGTTGCACAAACTACAGTAGCTAGGTATTTGTACTACAAAAGAAAAAATACAGACTTATGAAGAATTCATGATGTTACATCTTACAGAGTTTAGTCATAAAAAAATGCTGAGATTTGTGAATAAACATTTTAGTAGGAACATCAGGATGGATGTGTGACAGATGAGCTTAATGGATGGATGTCCTGTGGACTCTTCTGGGTGGCAGTATGTTACTCTGTACAGGGATCATTGCTTATTGGTTTATTTACCATGAATAGTAAGTGAATTTTATTCCTAAAACTTTTCATTTGACTAGAACCAAGGAAAGTACTGCTGTTTTGAAAACCCCACAATAGTGGTGAGATGGGTAAGTTGTCATATGGATATCATAAACTGGGTGCAGCAGATGGCCAGTGTTTTGTGGGAGAAAGCGTTGCTCAGTAGCTGCTGTCATGAAGACCTTTAGGTTAATTTAAAGCTAAGAGCACACTATTGGTCCAATGATGGAAAAGTAGGTATTCATCATGTTGCCTATCCAGAGTCTGCTAGTGATTTTGCCCAACTCCAAACAGTAATGCAAGAATAGTGAAAGCAGACTCGAGCCCCGGGCTACCTTGCCAGCAGAGTCTTGCCCAACACCTGCAAGGGCCCACATGGGACTCCCCACGGGAACCTAAGACCTCTGGTGAGTGGACCACAGTGCCTGCCCCAATCCAATCGCGCGGAACTCGAGACTGCGGTACATAGGGAAGCAGGCTACCCGGGCCTGATCTGGGGCACAAGTCCCTTCCGCTCGACTCGAGACTCGAGCCCCGGGCTACCTTGCCAGCAGAGTCTTGCCCAACACCCGCAAGGGTCCACACGGGACTCCCCACGGGACCCTAAGACCTCTGGTGAGTGGATCACAGTGCCTGCCCCAATCCAATCGCGTGGAACTTGAGACTGCGGTACATAGGGAAGCAGGCTACCCGGGCCTGATCTGGGGCACAAGTCCCTTCCGCTCGACTCGTGACTCGAGCCCCGGGCTACCTTGCCAGCAGAGTCTTGCCCAACACCCGCAAGGGTCCACACGGGACTCCCCACGGGACCCTAAGACCTCTGGTGAGTGGATCACAGTGCCTGCCCCAATCCAATCGCGCGGAACTCGAGACTGCGGTACATAGGGAAGCAGGCTACCCGGGCCTGATCTGGGGCACAAGTCCCTTCCGCTCGACTCGAGACTCGAGCCCCGGGCTACCTTGCCAGCAGAGTCTTGCCCAACACCCGCAAGGGTCCACACGGGACTCCCCACGGGACCCTAAGACCTCTGGTGAGTGGATCACAGTGCCTGCCCCAATCCAATCGCGTGGAACTTGAGACTGCGGTACATAGGGAAGCAGGCTACCCGGGCCTGATCTGGGGCACAAGTCCCTTCCGCTCGACTCGAGACTCGAGCCCCGGGCTACCTTGCCAGCAGAGGCTTGCCCAACACCCGCAAGGGTCCACACGGGACTCCCCACGGGACCCTAAGACCTCTGGTGAGTGGATCACAGTGCCTGCCCCAATCCAATCGCGCGGAACTTGAGACTGCGGTACATAGGGAAGCAGGCTACCCGGGCCTGATCTGGGGCACAAGTCCCTTCCGCTCGACTCGAGACTCGAGCCCCGGGCTACCTTGCCAGCAGAGTCTTGCCCAACACCCGCAAGGGTCCACACGGGACTCCCCACGGGACCCTAAGACCTCTGGTGAGTGGATCACAGTGCCTGCCCCAATCCAATCGCGTGGAACTTGAGACTGCGGTACATAGGGAAGCAGGCTACCCGGGCCTGATCTGGGGCACAAGTCCCTTCCGCTCGACTCGAGACTCGAGCCCCGGGCTACCTTGCCAGCAGAGGCTTGCCCAACACCCGCAAGGGTCCACACGGGACTCCCCACGGGACCCTAAGACCTCTGGTGAGTGGATCACAGTGCCTGCCCCAATCCAATCGCGCGGAACTTGAGACTGCGGTACATAGGGAAGCAGGCTACCCGGGCCTGATCTGGGGCACAAGTCCCTTCCGCTCGACTCGAGACTCGAGCCCCGGGCTACCTTGCCAGCAGAGGCTTGCCCAACACCCGCAAGGGTCCACACGGGACTCCCCACGGGACCCTAAGACCTCTGGTGAGTGGATCACAGTGCCTGCCCCAATCCAATCGCGCGGAACTTGAGACTGCGGTACATAGGGAAGCAGGCTACCCGGGCCTGATCTGGGGCACAAGTCCCTTCCGCTCGACTCGAGACTCGAGCCCCGGGCTACCTTGACAGCAGAGTCTTGCCCAACACCCGCAAGGGCCCACACGGGACTCCCCACGGGACCCTAAGACCTCTGGTGAGTGGAACACAGCGCCTACCCCAATCCAATCGCGTGGAACTTGAGACTGCGGTACATAGGGAAGCAGGCTACCCGGGCTTGATCTGGGGCACAAACCCCTTCCACTCCACTCGAGCCCCGGCTACCTTGCCAGCTGAGTCGCCTGACACCCGCAAGGGCCCACACAGGATTCCACACGTGATCCTAAGACCTCTAGTGAGTGGAACACAACTTCTGCCAGGAGTCTGGTTCGAACACCAGATATCTGGGTACCTGCCTTGCAAGAAGAGAGCTTGCCTGCAGAGAATACTCTGCCCACTGAAACTAAGGAGAGTGCTACCCTCCAGGTCTGCTCATAGAGGCTAACAGAGTCACCTGAAGAACAAGCTCTTAACAGTGACAACTAAAACAGCTAGCTTCAGAGATTACCAGATGGCGAAAGGCAAACATAAGAATCCTACTAACAGAAATCAAGACCACTCACCATCATCAGAACGCAGCACTCCCACCCCACCTAGTCCTGGGCACCCCAACACAACCGAAAATCTAGACCCAGATTTAAAAACATTTCTCATGATGATGATAGAGGACATCAAGAAGGACTTTCATAAGTCACTTAAAGATTTACAGGAGAGCACTGCTAAAGAGTTACAGGCTCTTAAAGAAAAGCAGGAAAACACAGCCAAACAGGTGATGGAAATGAACAAAACCATACTAGAACTAAAAGGGGAAGTAGACACAATAAAGAAAACCCAAAGCGAGGCAACGCTCGAGATAGAAACCCTAGGAAAGAGATCTGGAACCATAGATGCGAGCATCAGCAACAGAATACAAGAAATGGAAGAGAGAATCTCAGGTGCAGAAGATTCCATAGAGAACATCGACACAACAGTCAAAGAAAATACAAAATGCAAAAGGATCCTAACTCAAAACATCCAGGTAATCCAGGACACAATGAGAAGACCAAACCTACGGATAATAGGAATTGATGAGAATGAAGATTTTCAACTTAAAGGGCCAGCTAATATCTTCAACAAAATAATAGAAGAAAACTTCCCAAACATAAAAAAAGAGATGCCCATGATCATACAAGAAGCATACAGAACTCCAAATAGACTGGACCAGAAAAGAAATTCCTCCCGACACATAATAATCAGAACAACAAATGCACTAAATAAAGATAGAATATTAAAAGCAGTAAGGGAGAAAGGTCAAGTAACATATAAAGGAAGGCCTATCAGAATTACACCAGACTTTTCACCAGAGACTATGAAAGCCAGAAGAGCCTGGACAGATGTTATACAGACACTAAGAGAACACAAATGCCAGCCCAGGCTACTATACCCGGCCAAACTCTCAATTACCATAGATGGAGAAACCAAAGTATTCCACGACAAAACCAAGTTCACACAATATCTTTCCACGAATCCAGCCCTTCAAAGGATAATAACAGAAAAGAAGCAATACAAGGACGGAAATCACGCCCTAGAACAACCAAGAAAGTAATCATTCAACAAACCAAAAAGAAGACAGCCACAAGAACAGAATGCCAACTCTAACAACAAAAATAAAAGGGAGCAACAATTACTTTTCCTTAATATCTCTTAATATCAATGGACTCAATTCCCCAATAAAAAGACATAGACTAACAGACTGGCTACACAAACAGGACCCAACATTCTGCTGCTTACAGGAAACCCATCTCAGGGAAAAAGACAGACACTACCTCAGAGTGAAAGGCTGGAAAACAATTTTCCAAGCAAATGGACTGAAGAAACAAGCTGGAGTAGCCATTTTAATATCGGATAAAATCGACTTCCAACCCAAAGTTATCAAAAAAGACAAGGAGGGACACTTCATACTCATCAAAGGTAAAATCCTCCAAGAGGAACTCTCAATTCTGAATATCTACGCTCCAAATGCAAGGGCAGCCACATTCATTAGAGACACTTTAGTAAAGCTCAAAGCATACATTGCACCTCACACAATAATAGTGGGAGACTTCAACACACCACTTTCTTCAAAGGACAGATCGTGGAAACAGAAACTAAACAGGGACACAGTGAAACTAACAGAAGTTATGAAACAAATGGACCTGACAGATATCTACAGAACATTTTATCCTAAAACAAAAGGATATACCTTCTTCTCAGCACCTCACGGGACCTTCTCCAAAATTGACCATATAATTGGTCACAAAACAGGCCTCAATAGATACAAAAATATTGAAATTGTCCCATGTATCCTATCAGACCACCATGGCCTAAGACTGATCTTCAATAACAACATAAATAATGGAAAGCCAACATTCACGTGGAAACTGAATAACACTCTTCTCAATGATACCTTGGTCAAGGAAGGAATAAAGAAAGAAATTAAAGACTTTTTAGAGTTTAATGAAAATGAAGCCACAACGTACCCAAACCTATGGGACACAATGAAAGCATTTCTAAGAGGGAAACTCATAGCGCTGAGTGCCTCCAAGAAGAAACGGGAGACAGCACATACTAGCAGCTTGACAACACATCTAAAAGCCCTAGAAAAAAAGGAAGCAAATTCACCCAAGAGGAGTAGACGGCAGGAAATAATCAAACTCAGGGGTGAAATCAACCAAGTGGAAACAAGAAGAACTATTCAAAGAATTAACCAAACGAGGAGTTGGTTCTTTGAGAAAATCAACAAGATAGATAAACCCTTAGCTAGACTCACTAAAGGGCACAGGGACAAAATCCTAATTAACAAAATCAGAAATGAAAAGGGAGACATAACAACAGATCCTGAAGAAATCCAAAACACCATCAGATCCTTCTACAAAAGGCTATACTCAACAAAACTGGAAAACCTGGACGAAATGGACAAATTTCTGGACAGATACCAGGTACCAAAGTTGAATCAGGATCAAGTTGACCATCTAAACAGTCCCATATCACCTAAAGAAATAGAAGCAGTTATTAATAGTCTCCCAACCAAAAAAAGCCCAGGACCAGATGGGTTTAGTGCAGAGTTCTATCAGACCTTCAAAGAAGATCTAATTCCAATTCTGCACAAACTATTTCACAAAATAGAAGTAGAAGGTACTCTACCCAACTCATTTTATGAAGCCACTATTACTCTGATACCTAAACCACAGAAAGATCCAACAAAGATAGAGAACTTCAGACCAATTTCTCTTATGAATATCGATACAAAAATCCTCAATAAAATTCTCGCTAACCGAATCCAAGAACACATTAAAGCAATCATCCATCCTGACCAAGTAGGTTTTATTCCAGGGATGCAGGGATGGTTTAATATACAAAAATCCATCAATGTAATCCATTATATAAACAAACTCAAAGACAAAAACCACATGATCATCTCGTTAGATGCAGAAAAAGCATTTGACAAGATCCAACACCCATTCATGATAAAAGTTTTGGAAAGATCAGGAATTCAAGGCCCATACCTAAACATGATAAAAGCAATCTACAGCAAACCAGTAGCCAACATCAAAGTAAATGGAGAGAAGCTGGAAGCAATCCCACTAAAATCAGGGACTAGACAAGGCTGCCCACTTTCTCCCTACCTTTTCAACATAGTACTTGAAGTATTAGCCAGAGCAATTCGACAACAAAAGGAGATCAAGGGGATACAAATTGGAAAAGAGGAAGTCAAAATATCACTTTTTGCAGATGATATGATAGTATATATAAGTGACCCTAAAAATTCTACCAGAGAACTCCTAAACCTGATAAACAGCTTCGGTGAAGTAGCTGGATATAAAATAAACTCAAACAAGTCAATGGCCTTTCTCTATACAAAGAATAAACAGGCTGAGAAAGAAATTAGGGAAACAACACCCTTCTCAATAGTCACAAATAATATAAAATATCTTGGCGTGACTCTAACTAAGGAGGTGAAAGATCTGTATGATAAAAACTTCAAATCTCTGAAGAAAGAAATTAAAGAAGATCTCAGAAGATGGAAAGATCTCCCATGCTCATGGATTGGCAGGATCAACATTGTAAAAATGGCTATCTTGCCAAAAGCAATCTACAGATTCAATGCAATCCCCATCAAAATTCCAACTCAATTCTTCAACGAATTGGAAGGAGCAATTTGCAAATTTGTCTGGAATAACAAAAAACCTAGGATAGCAAAAAGTCTTCTCAAGGATAAAAGAACTTCTGGCGGAATCACCATGCCAGACCTAAAGCTTTACTACAGAGCAATTGTGATAAAAACTGCATGGTACTGGTATAGAGACAGACAAGTAGACCAATGGAATAGAATTGAAGATCCAGAAATGAACCCACACACCTATGGTCACTTGATCTTCGACAAGGGAGCTAAAACCATCCAGTGGAAGAAAGACAGCATTTTCAACAATTGGTGCTGGCACAACTGGTTGTTATCGTGTAGAAGAATGCGAATCGATCCATACTTATCTCCTTGTACTAAGGTCAAATCTAAGTGGATCAAGGAACTTCACATAAAACCAGAGACACTGAAACTTATAGAGGAGAAAGTGGGGAAAAGCCTTGAAGATATGGGCACAGGGGAAAAATTCCTGAACAGAACAGCAATGGCTTGTGCTGTAAGATCGAGAATCGACAAATGGGACTTAATGAAACTCCAAAGTTTCTGCAAGGCAAAAGACACCGTCAATAAGACAAAAAGACCACCAACAGATTGGGAAAGGATCTTTACCTATCCTAAATCAGATAGGGGACTAATATCCAACATATATAAAGAACTCAAGAAGGTGGACTTCAGAAAATCAAATAACCCCATTAAAAAATGGGGCTCAGAACTGAACAAAGAATTCTCACCTGAGGAATACCGAATGGCAGAGAAGCACTTGAAAAAATGTTCAACATCCTTAATCATCAGGGAAATGCAAATCAAAACAACCCTGAGATTCCACCTCACACCAGTCAGAATGGCTAAGATCAAAAATTCAGGTGACAGCAGATGCTGGCGAGGATGTGGAGAAAGAGGAACACTCCTCCATTGTTGGTGGGAGTGCAGGCTTGTACAACCACTCTGGAAATCAGTCTGGCGGTTCCTCAGAAAACTGGACATAGTACTACCGGAGGATCCAGCAATACCTCTCCTGGGCATATATCCAGAAGATGCCCCAACAGGTAAGAAGGACACATGCTCCACTATGTTCATAGCAGCCTTATTTATAATAGCCAGAAGCTGGAAAGAACCTAGATGCCCCTCAACAGAGGAATGGATACAGAAAATGTGGTACATCTACACAATGGAGTACTACTCAGCTATTAAAAAGAATGAATTTATGAAATTCCTAGCCAAATGGATGGACCTGGAGGGCATCATCCTGAGTGAGGTAACACATTCACAAAGAAACTCACACAATATGTATTCACTGATAAGTGGATATTAGCCCCAAACCTAGGATACCCAAGATATAAGATATAATTTGCTAAACACATGAAACTCAAGGAGAATGAAGACTGAAGTGTGGACACTATGCCCCTCCTTAGATTTGGGAACAAAACACCCATGGAAGGAGTTACAGAGACGGAGTTTGGAGCTGAGATGAAAGGATGGACCATGTAGAGACTGCCATAGCCAGGGATCCACCCCATAATCAGCATCCAAACGCTGACACCATTGCATACACTAGCAAGATTTTATTGAAAGGACGCAGATGTAGCTGTCTCTTGTGAGACTATGCCGGGGCCCAGCAAACACAGAAGTGGATGCTCACAGTCAGCTAATGGATGGATCATAGGGCTCCCAATGGAGGAGCTAGAGAAAGTAGCCAAGGAGCTAAAGGGATCTGCAACCCTATAGGTGGAACAACATTATGAGCTAACCAGTACCCCGGAGCTCTTGACTCTAGCTGCATATATATCAAAAGATGGCCTAGTCGGCCATCACTGGAAAGAGAGGCCCATTGGACTTGCAAACTTTATATGCCCCAGTACAGGGGAATACCAGGGCCAAAAAGGGGGAGTGGGTGGGCAGGGGAGTGGGGGTGGGTGGATATGGGGGACTTTTGGTATAGCATTGGAAATGTAAATGAGTTAAATACCTAATAAAAAATGGAAAAAAAAATACAAAAAAAAAAAAAGAATAGTGAAAGCAGCTGAGGCAAACTTTCGTTGGCTCTCCCAATCACACCGAAACACCAGGCCCTGCATTCCTGATGAATGGTTCTTTCTGTCTTCAGCTGGTTTCTGCTTTCATGCCATTTTGGGGACATTCTGAACACTCATGGCTTGCATAAAAATGGCCTGCTAGTTGCTGGGTTTAAGATTGACTCAAGACTGATAATGACAAAGTGAGAAGTCAAAAAATTTACCCCAAAGAGTGCTTGATTATGCTCATTTAAGTTCACCTTTAAGGAGTAAACAACTGTAGAAGCCCTCACTGAGAAATTCACATCATGAATTTCTCTTTAAAGGCATCTGAAGCTACATGAAATAAATTAAAGTCTATGATAAATCAGGTTTTTTTTCCTACAGAGGCCAGTTTTTAACCATGTTTTATTTTAGAACCAATAACGGGCTTTCTCTGGCAAACCATTTTCCTATCGACTTAGGTTGATCACCGTGTAGGAGATACTTATTGAAATCTTGTCTCTCTCCTTTTGTGTCTGTTTTGTTGTTGTTGTTTGATTGATTCCTCAGTGCTTTGCTTACTTGTATCAATGTCCTCAGCTCCAGGAATAATAATTGGTACGTTGTAACTGTAATATATGTTATCTTATTAGTGTTGATCTTGCGAACAGCCAATGGAAGCGTTGCCACTCTGCCATTCACATTTACAGTTTTCAGTGTGTCTTGAAGATACTCTAACAAGGTAAAAGAATCAAATCACTTAACGTTACTGTACTGGCTGGTTTTGTGTGTCAACTTGACACAGGCTGGAGTTATCATAGGGAAAGGAGCTGCAGTTAGGGAAATGCCTCCATGAGATCCAGCTGTAAGGCATTTTCTCAATTAGTGATCAAGGGGGCAGGGACCCTTGTGGGTGGGACCATCTCTGGGCTGGTAGTCTTGGTTCTACAAGAAAGCAAGCTGAGCAAGGCCTAGGAAGCAAGGCAGTAAGTAACATCCCTCCATGGCCTCTGCATCAGCTCCTGCTTCCTGACCTGCATGAGTTCCACTCCTGATTTCCTTGGTGATGAACAGCAATGTGGAAGTGTAAGCAGAATAAACCCTTTCCTCCCCAACTTGCTTCTTGGTCATGATGTCTGACCCCGACTAAGACAATTACAAAGAGCACAGAAGTTCTGTGGGGCTCAAGTATGACTTAAAGGTGCAGCATTGACTGTGCACACTTAGGCAAGATATTTAAACTTTGTGTCCAGGTTCCCTATCTGTAAAATGAGTTTAATAATGATCCATAAGTCACATTTTGCGAGAATTCAATAACATATATGAAGTAACTCATATGTGATACTGGTTAAACATTGGATATTATTTATATCACCTCTTCTGTTCTACTTTTCTTTCAATGATTATGGTAAACACATGACCAAAAACAATCTGGGGAGTCCAAGTTTTATTAAGCTTCCACTTGTATGCCACGGTATATCACTGAGGGAAGTCAGGGCAGGAGGTAGATAGACCAGAGTCCATGGGAGATTGCTGCTTACTGTCTTGTTCCTCAATACTGCCTGCATTTTTATATAACCCTAGACTACTGGGCCAGCAGAGATACCACCCACATTTGGATGAGCCCTCTCACTACAATCATTAATCAGAAAATGCCCCACAGATTTGCTTATAGGTCAATCTGATAGAAGCATTTTCTCAATAAAGGTTTCCTCTTTCCAGTTGTCCCTAGCTTGTGTTAAAAACACTCCTACCACATTTTCTGTATCCATTCCTCTGTTGTTAGAGTGTTTTTTAACACAAGCTAGGCATATGTATCAGGAAGATGGCCTAGTCGGCCTTCATTGGGAAGAGAGGCCCCTTGGTCTTGCAAACTTTATATGCCTCAGTACAGGGGAACACCAGGGCCAAGAAGTGGGAGTGGGAGGGTAAGGGAGTGGGAGGGGGAGGGTCTGGGGGACTTTTGGGATAGCATTTGAAATGTAAATAAAGAAAATACTTAATTAAAATAAAACACTCTATCCATCACGCCATTGTTTCACTACTCACCAACTACAAGAAACAACAGCTCTGACATTCTAAGTCCGACATTCTGCTTTTGTACTGTGTTGTGTTACTGACCATTCCAGTAGCCATCGCTATACAGGAGGGTGGAAGTAGAATGGTTTTTCTTTCTCCAATTACTTTTATTTACATAGACCTTTGAACTGCTTGGAGAAGGTACATTATAAAAATGAGATATTGTAATTATTTGTGGCACAGACAATAGCATCAACAGGCAAATTAAGGAACAGAGTTTCCAGCACATTTTAGCAACCTTTGGAAGTCAGTATTTCTAGACATTTCTCACGTCACCAGGAAAGTTTTTGTTTTTTGTCTCTCTCTCTCTCTCTTTTTCTCAGTAGAGTATGATAATGTACTTAGCTCTGAGCTTCTTATTTTCAAACAATTTGCATCACATTCATCTATGTTGGAAAAATGGAAATAAAAAAATCGAGTCAGCTAAAACTGATTGTCCCCTTTCACTGGCTTATGGGATTCCGCTCCACACAAACAACCACAGCGCCAGCTGGTAGTTCAGCTGGAAACATCTGCAGGATCCTAAATCTTTTCTTGCATATTTTTTTTCTGTTAAATTAAGTCATCTACTGATGATTTCACTCATTGAAGAAAAATAGGATAGGGAGAAAGACAGACAGCCATGGCCAAACCACAAATAGAATAAAATATAGAATCACCTTGACAAGGTAACTACCGGATAATTAGGACAAAAACAAATTTTCATTTCAAATTTCAGGCGATTCAGAGCTAAAGCGTAATAGAATCAAATCAGTGGCTTTTGTTTTTGTTCTGTTTTGCTTTGTTTTGTTTTGTCTCAATGCTATGAATTTTTATTAATTAAATTTGCACTTAGAGAATTTCATACACATGTGTATGATGCATGTTCGTTGTCCTTAGCCCCTCCTACTTTCTTATGCCACTCTCAGCCCTGTCAACAGACCCCTTCCATACAAGTCATCTTCCCACATTATGTCTCTGTGTTCTGTGATCCAGTGAGTTTACAGAGGGCTAGCTGTATTACCATGACATGGTGCAACTCAGTAGAGCTTGGTAGGTGTACTACTGTGTGCTGATCAGAAGACAAAGATACTGCTTCACTCAGAATGCATTATTAGCCAGTAGTTCAGCAGGATGGTCTAAGGACCCAGGAGTCCCTCCACCATGCATGACTTGCTACATACCCAGGAGATAGAATTCACAGCCCTTCTCCCAGTCTTCTGGCTGTCATATTCTCTCCACCCACCTTATGGTAGTTTGAATAAGAATGTGCCCCATATTTTTATGCTCGCATATTCGGATGCTTGGGCATCAGGGAGTGGCTTGGAAGGATTAGAAGGTATGGCCTTGTTGGAAGAAGTGTGTTACTGGAAATGGGGCTGGAGGTTTTCAGAGACCCAAACCAGGCTCAGTCTCTCTCTCTCTCTCCCTCTTTCCCCCCCCCCTCTCTCTCCTGCTTCCTGCAGATCCATATGTAGAACTTTTCAGCTTCTTCTCAAGGGCCATGTCTACCTTTGTTCTGCCGTGCTTACTGTCATGACAAATGGATTAAACTTTTGAAGCTGTTAGCAAGCCTCATTTAAATGTGTTCCTTTATAAGAGGAGATGTTTTGGTCATAGTGTCTCTTCACAGCAATAGAAGACCAAGACACCCCTTCTCTATGATATTCTTTGAACCTTAGAAGTGCTGTATAAATGTCCTTACCTTACTTTCACACTCAAAGCCTGCAATCTCAGGCCCCTTTAGGTAGAGCCCACATCTATTTTACCTCTAGAACTTCATTCCCAACATCTATGGTCCTGTACTGAGTTCCTCTCCCTTCATGGGTCAGGGGATACAGCCCACCAAACATTGCAACACACCTCAGTCTATGCAGTTGAGTTTAGAGGAACTTCTGAACTGGAATCACATTAGCTGTCCCATTCATAAGTCAGCACCAAGAAGCTGTAAGAATGAGCTACAAGCATCTTGTAGCTGTCGCAAAAGCAGCTAAGCCAGAGTAACAGCAAATTCAGATCTAAATGCTCTCTTGACACAGTGGGGTGGGGACACATACTAAACTAGGAAAACAATAAACTAACTCCAGATGCCCAGATCCAATTACAAAATACACAAGCAGTTTGAAATACAGGGACAATGTGCCCACTCCCCAAGTCACTAATTCCATAGTTATGGTACATAGTGAGAACAGTTAAAGAAAACTAAGACACAAAGTTCAAAAGAAAAAAAAAACAGAATTTTTCAAAGAGTTCGGAACGCGAGAAAACACGAGAGTGAGCTTTAAAAAGATAAGGATGAAGTCCCGATTGAAGTCCGAAAAGCACAAAGACCTAGAAAAAATAAATAGGACAATCAATAAAGAAGTATAAATACTGAAGTAAACCTAAGTGAAATGAGCTGGAAAGGAAAGGACAGCAAAGTCTAATCAGTAGCTTACTGGAAAGCCTTGCCAACAGAATGAGCTGTGAGGAACACAGAGCACCAAGATCGAGGGGTTGGGTCACTCAATACAATAAAATAATAATTTAAAAGTATTTTAGTTGCTGAACATTTTACATAATGAATATTGACGTTATTCATTCTCCAACCCTCCCCTTACATTCCTCAGACCTATGTCTAACTCCAACCTCCAACTTCAAGCCCTCTCAGATCCATCCTATCTCCTGCCCTCTAACTTAGTTTCACCCCATTTTCCACACCCTAACTTCATGTCCTCTAAGATCTCACCAAACTTCCCTACCCTTCAACTTTATATCCTTTCACATTCCCCTCTTCCTTCCACTCCCAGTTTCATGGCTTGTTGTTGTTGTTGCTGTGCTGCCCATGCATTCCTGAAGGGAGGCCATCCTCTGGAGAAAATGATATATATTTTAAAAGCACAAATGGAACTGGATGTAGTGGAACGTGCCTTTAATCCCAGCACTCAGGAAAATGGATTTATGAGTTCAAGACCGATTTGGTTTACCTAGAGAGTTTTGGGGTAGCTAGGTCTGTCAACAAACAAACAAACAAATAGTGGTGAAAATCAAAACCAAACCTCCAAATAAAAAGAAAACAAACCAAAAAAGTCCATCAACTACACACACACACACACACACACATGAAACAAGCAGAATCCTAGAGATACCATGGAAAGAGCCAATCTATGAACTATGAACGTAGGAGAAGGAAAGCAATTGTGTGTCAAAAGCATAGAAAATATTATCAATAAAAATCACAGAAGAAAAATTCCCAAACCTAAGAAAAAAAGATGTCCATGTAGGTACAAGGCACACACAACGACCCATTCCGTATTATTACAACACTGAATATATGGGACAAAGAAAGGGTATTATTGAGAGCTATGAGAGAGAAGACCCAAGTCACAGGTAAAGGCAGACCTATCAGAGTAACAGACAATTTCTCAGTAGAAATATAAAAAGTCAGGAGTGTTTGGAGCAACATAATTAATGTTCTCTAATTAGTCTAACAATCAGATAGCTTATTATTTTTGTTCCAATTTTCAATAACATTTTCTACTACCACAAATCACTAGCAGTGAAATAAGTATTTAATGAGAGAGAAAAATGTAATTTCCATTTAATAATTAGTGTAATCATGTCATAATAGCATATTGCTCTAACATGTAATATTTGATATACTTTATCTCTGTTGGTATCTATGACAAGCACTCTAACCCAAAGAAATTAAAAGAGGGAATTCTTTATGTGGTTTACCCTTCCAGGTCATACTCATTCACTGAGGAAAGCAGGGGTACAATTTTAAGCAGGAACTTAAAGTAGAAACCACAGGGTGATGATGCTTGCTGACTGGTTTCTGGCTTGTTTATTTGGCTCATGCTTAGCTAACTTTTTTGTACAGTCAAGGGCTACCTGCTTAGAGATAGTGCCTCTAATAGTAGGTTGGGTCTTTCTGTATCAATAATTAAGAAAATACCCACAGACCTGTCCAGTTTCCAATTTTATCTACTTAGTTCCTCAATCAAGGCACCAGAGTATTGTTGATTTGTAGCTGAGTATCAGAGAGAAAGGAAGAGTTATGTCATTTCTGTCATTATGGTTACTCTATTGATCTCGTAAGGAACTCTCATCCACAGCTCACATGCTAGGGAAAGTGGACTCTAGCACCTTGGAGATAATGTCTTGTATTCATAATTTGAAATAGGCTATTTCTTTGTATTAAAAAGCTCTATACTTGGTGTTACATGTTTTAAATCAATATTCAGAACAATTCCCATCTTCTATCCCTTCCCCGTAAAGAATTCAAGTCCTAAAAGAATGTGGAACAAATTCTTTCCCAGACTAATGAAAAACAGTTTCCTACAAATTGTCAGTGTTCATGTGGGAACTCAAGTGGTTATGTGCAGATGGATGTGAGCATGGGATCATGGAGAGAGAGTCCGCTGCCAACACCATATATTTGGTCTGGTCACCAGCATCCCTACGGCCTTAATGTTGCTTTTAAAATTTGCATTACTATTAAAGTCTTTTCTTATGTTACAGAATTCAGGGTCTCTGCATGCACCAGCTTCTCATGGGTTGACACTGACCTTGGCAATCTGTGGAAGTGTCTATTTTGAAAGATTTTACTGCCTTGTGTTGCTGTTATAGAAGGACATCATTCTGGAGTCTAATACCTTAGTAATTCTAAAAGGGAAGTGACTGCGAACCATCTTTGTTGATTGATCAGGTGTTCAGCCAATATCACAAAATACATTTAATTATAATATAAAAGGGGGCAGTGGTCTACTACTTAGCACACAGTGACTATGGAAATATAAAGAATGCTGAGACACATCTCAGTCTCTATTAGTTACTCTTTCAAGTGAAGATAAGAAACTTGGGGGCTAAATGAGTGATTTCATGAGAGGCTCCATTACAGCTGGAGAAATGTAGCTTGGATTGCAAATGAGGAACTTTAAAAAATAATGGTGATAGAAGCAGATGAAAAAATATCATCTTTCATTTAATAAAATAGTCTCCATGTCTGAAGGTAAAAAGCCACACATTGATATTGAATCATTAGATCTTCTAATCGGGCTATTATATTTTCATTAATATTTATAACAAAAGCCACAATCTGCCATTGTCGAATTACTGATCAATTTTATGTGGAAAGTTTCCTGTCTTCCTTTTCCCTGTGGCTCCAGGTTCAGGCAGTAAAAATGATGACTTTGTGTCAGCTTCATGTAGGAGTGTAAGTAATGGAATAGGGATTGTACCCAGTCTCAGGTAGAGAAGCCAATAAATGAATAACAGTGGTTAAGAACTTGGAGCAGAAAAGAAAAGAAAAACAAAAACAGTATGTGTTTTCCCAGTAGATAGTGGATGTTAAAGTCAAGGGAAATAGATAAATTGCATTTTGGGTGTTGCTAAATCTAGATACTTTCTTGATAAAATGCTTTCTACTGTTAACTTAAACCAACAATAACTCTTTCCTACTCCCACCCCATAAGAGTGGAGCCAGGAATCTAAGTATACTGGGGTATTCCTAGTCCAGCTTTTCTGTTGAGCACTGAGGGATTATTTGTCCAAGTTCACAACTAGTCTATTGTGCATTCCCCAACAGTAGCACATACATCTATCCCTTACTTTCTCTTTGCCTCAAGCTCTTTTCATCAGGGTAGAATTAAGCAGCATTGCTTTGGGAACTGGGTAACTGATGTTGGATTATCTCTCCTGGGACTGTTCTCAGCTAGATTAACTCTCTGCTTGACCAGCAGGTTCTGATGTGGTTGTTACAGATGATCCTGTTTTTCTTGAATTACACTTGGACCAATTGGTATGCTCAAGTTATTCCCAGATATATTGAAGTACAAAGTAGCAAAATGAACACAGGAAAAGAAGGTCCTGTGAAGAGATGAACACCAAGGCTGAGTTGAATAGGAAAAGTTTGCATGGATATTTGAAATCTGGTGACAAGTATTTGGCATATTTTAAACTGAGGGAGACATTTTGCATTCCCACAGTGGTTTCTTCTCTCTGTTGAATTCAAGTGATCACTGTAGATAACATTTACATTTTAAATAATTTATCTGACAGTAAATACAATTGTGATCAATACGTTGCATATATTCCCATTTAAACTAGATATTATATAATATATTCCCACTTTTAAAATCTCCACAGGACAGTTCTAAGCAGTTATTTGCAATTAAGATTCTAAGATGTGATTCATGCTTTGAGAGTTCCTGATGGGTTGGTGAAAGATTGTGGTTTAAATTATTATATGCTTTTATAAAAAATGACATTAATAGGATGGAAAGGAAAAAATTGGGGAAAGCAAGAAAAATAGAGGTGCTGAAAGAAATAAAGGAATATATAAAAGATGGATGGCTGAAGGAAGGATGAAGGGAAGGGAGGTAAAAGGAAGAAATGATGGACAAAACAGTATAGCTACTTATTTATTCCATTTATCATAGAAATATTTCAGAAATAACTAACATGTGTTGCTTCCCAAACTACTGTTGGGAATACTGTCATTTGTTTTAAAAATGAATGTTTCCTGAATAAGTCTCAGGCTATCATTCAACCAGTTGATATTAGATGGGAAAAGACACATTAACACATGTTGAAACACAAATTAATAGAATTTAAATATAAAATTATATTAAAATAGAGCATAAAACAAATGTAAATAAAATTTAAAGTTGTTATGGAGTAATTTGAAAACCTATATTTAATACAGTGGAAATGCTAGGAAATGATTGAATTTCTAGACACATGTGATCTGCTAAATTAAGTCAAGAGTATTTAAACAACTTAAATGATTAATTTCTCTGAAATGAGGAATGATGCAAGAGTATCCAGTTTCTCCTCTCTTACTCAATATGTTGCACAAAGTTTTAGCGATATCAGACAGGAAAAATAAAATAGGTGTAAATAAGAAGAAAAAAGCCCAATCACTGTATTTTTTAGATGCCACCGCCTGTTTTTGAGAAGCCTTGAAGAGTTCATTGTGGAATTCTTAGATGTGCTAAACTTTTCAACAAACCAGTAGAACTCAAAATTCAACATTAAAATATCAGTAGTTTTTCTATATAACAATAATAAAATGCTAAGAATATGGACAGTGCCATTTGGAAAGGTTTCCAAAACCCATCAGGGACTAAACCTGCTGAATACACCCAATGTCTCTGAAATAAGATATTGAAGTCAGAAATTAAAGAAGGTTGTAGAAGATATACCTCTCCAGTCCATTGGTAATCTGTGACAGCATATACAGAATCCTGCACCTCTGTGTTTATTGTACAGATAGACAACATCTGAGATAAACAATCAGCCCAGATGTCTATCAAAAGACGGAGTTACTTAGCCACTTAAAAGTCATCGGAAGGAAAATGGATGGACAGATCATACTATAAAAGTAAGTGAGACAGATTCAGAAAGAAAAATTTAACATGCAGTCTCTTACATGTGGAACCTAGATTATTATATATTATATATTTATAAACATAGATAAATATAGAGACAAAAGTTTGACATAAAGCAGAAAGGGTATATTAGAAAAAGGAGGGACTCAAAGAAAGTAGGGGAAAAGACAGGAGAGGAAAATGGGGTTAACTTGGTCAAAGCACATGGTCTGCTTGAATGGAAATATCTTTATAAAATGCATCACACTGACAATGAGTATACATAGATACACATTGTTACAGTCGTGGGACTGAAGAGATAGCTAAGCAGGTGAAAACACTGCTCACACAAGTTTGAGGAATTTAAATGATGTGTGGGTGTGGGGCGTGGCAGTCCACCTGAAACTTCAGCATGTAGAATTTAGAGAAAGGATTGTGGGAGCAAACTGGTTGGCTAGATTTGCCCAGTATGCTAGGTTCATGTGTCAGACGTTCTCTCAATGCATACAGTAGAGAGTAATCAACGACACCTACAATGTCAGTCTTAGACCTACACACACACACACACACACACACACACACACACACAAGTGCACATGTGAGGGAACCGGGATCCGGAAAAGGGTGAGGGATGCGGGAGTCACCCACACAGAAAACAGACCCCAGACCCCAGCACTGAAGTGCAAATCTACTGTATTGTGCAACAGCAAGCATTTTGTTGTTTTTTTTTTTGTTAGTTTTATTTGTTTGTTTTTTACAGCCTTTGGACCATTGGAAAATCGACTCAAGCTCTGGAGTAGCCAATCATTCTATTAGCAATATGAGGAGGTGTCGGGCTGCCAGCACCTAGGGGACTTCCTGAAAGATAAGTGAGGTATGGGGTGGGGGTGGGGAGAAGTAAGGGCTCTGTTCAGGGCCCATTCTGAGGTTTCACTAGTTTGCTAAGTGCCTCTATTTTGTGTCTCTTGCCTCACCAGCAGACATAGGCACTTGCATTATTAGAGTGGTATGAAAATCCCTCACTGTCCATGAGCCCCACCCAGGGTGCTCAGCATCCACAGGCACTTGGTCAACACCTGTGTATATCACATGCAAGCTGTATTTATGGACACACACCATACACATGCTCACCATACCAAAAACATTACAATAGAATGAAAGTGTGTCACTTCATTGCTCCCACTGACTCCTAGCCGTGGCGATAGCCGTTTATTGGCACACTTTGGTATTAACTTTATGGCCTTTATCCTGTTAATTTCCACAACTTATTGGATGGCTCCTATCCTCACTTCCTTGGGAAGTTTCTACTTAATGCTTTCTGGGATTTTTGTAACAATTCATCACATTCACATGTGCAGCAGTGGCATTTTTGATTTAACTGTGTTTCTTTTGAAAATATCTTTTGTGTGCTAACACCTGAATGACTTTGCTACTTTATATCAATTGGCAGTATAGTTGAAGATACTTGCAGAAACAGCAATTCTTAACATTGCACTAATATAAAATCATCAAGGGCCTTTTGTTTGCATCTCCTGCCTCCAAAGGCCCTGAGCTAGTGAGGTATTTGGGGTCCAGCTTCTATATTTCTGAAAGGGTGCCAATAGCTTCTCAGGGTGTAGAAATATATCTAAAGATACTTGTCATAGTTCAAAAGACAGAGTATAAAGTGTAAATTACATTAGAATCAAGAAATAAGTATTCCTTCTTGTTTTCCTCTCCCCACAAGAGTTTCAGGCCAGATTTGTGTATGCTTATAGGGTGAGCTTACTCCTGCCTTCCTCTGAGGCCCAGAATTTAACAACTTCTTCAATTAAAGTTTTTTTTACTTTTAAAAACAGACTGTTTATTTATTTATTTGTGTGTGTGTGTGTGTGTGTGTGTGTGTGTCTGTCAGAAGACAACCCTTGTTGCCATTCATCAGGTATTGTTCAGCCTAACTTTTTGAGCCCAGCTCTCTCTCTCTCTCTCTCTCTCTCTGTCTCTGTCTCTCTCTCTCTCTCTCTCTCTCTCTCTCTCTCTCTCTCTCTCTCCTTCCCTTCCTCCCTCCCTTTCTCCCCCATCTCTCTGTTCCTCTCTATCAGGCATACATTCTCCTCTGTCTCTGTCTTCCTATTGTGCTCCCTGTCTCCTCTTCTCCTCCCTTGTCTCTTTCTCCTTCTCCCTCTCTCTCTCTCACCTCCCTCTCTCTCTTCATACCCCACAGCATGGGGAGAAAATGGAAGACAGTCAGAAATCTCAGCTACACAAGCTCATGCCTTCATCAAAGGATAATCTTGACTAAAACTACTTGAGACCGGTATAGTTTCTTGAAATTTTCAACCCAAAATATCTGTTTCAGGAAATCACATACTACTGATCTTTCCTCGTGGTTTAATTGGTTATGGTTTCTGAACTAAGAAAGAGGGTCTACATTATGATTTGTTTGTCTACTCAGAGAAAGTACCAAGACAAATGTAGTCTGTGCGCCATGATGTGAGGCTGTGGTAACTGGGGGTAGCTATCCAGTCCCTGGGCAATGTCAGCTGGACAGTAATGGCCAGGAACCCAGGTGTGGGGGAAGCAGCACCCAGGAAATGCCTGATGACATCTTTGAAAATGACTCAGGGATCAGCTGTGAGCATTAGCTTAGAGTCCTGTCTAATTTTACTGTTTGGGGTCAGTGACAGAATCTGAGGGTTTTGACTGGCTGCAAAGACTTCAGCAGTTTCTTTCGGTTCTTTCACAATTCCAGATGACCAGATTCCATACCATTCTGTGGCCTAGACTTGCCGTCTGCAGAATGACTAGAGTTAAGACTGGCTTGAAGTGCTGGGCCTTGTCTTTGGTGATGGAGGCAGGGGGAGGGGGCGGGTGATGGAAGGCAGTGGTTCTGAGGCTGAGTCCTCTGTGCTGGTGAGAATAGCTCAGCTTGTCTTTTCTCAGACAGACTTGTACTGTAAGTAACCTGAATGTGGTTACAGAGTCTCTATGACAACGTGGGGAAACTTTTTGTTAAGTGTGACTTCCTGACACTACACACAAGGAGTAATGTAAGAGCTGTGTGCATAGACAGATATATATGAGAGGCCTGTAGTACACTAACCTCTCCAAAAGATTTCTCTTGAGAAACATTTCATGTAGATTCAAATCTTGTTACAAGACTCTGTCCTGGTTGCCCTAGATAATCCAAACATCATATTGAAACCCAAGCCTCCGTGACCTACTTTGACTCTCCTTAGTACCCACCTTCGATGATGCTAGAAGAACCACAGATAGTACCCAATATGTGGTGAGGCAGAGAAAATATGACTGTGCTTCTTCTATAGACTTTCTACATTCTTGATCCTTATCTCTTCTTCGAGGTAGTCAGGTTCTAATCTGTATGCCTTCAGCTAAAGAGAGAAACAGGTAAAACTACATATGGTGCCTACAGGATGCTTTCTGGGTTCGTTTGTCTATTTTCATTTCTGTCCCTCATGGTCTGTCTGTTGGAAAGGGATGTTCAGATAAACTTGCTCTAACACTTTCTTGTATACTTTTGGTCCTGAAGAAGGGAGTTGCTTCTCAAGTCAGATAGGTAAATAGGCAATAAACCAGTCAGCATATGTAAAATGTTTAGTCACATACATTGAAGAATGAAGAAGAAAATGTTCAGTCAGCTTTTATTGTGTATGTTTACATATGAACACACATATGAATACACATAGAAATGTACATACAAACATAAATCCAGACTGACAAACATATAAGCTCACAAGCACACACATGTACATACACATACATGCACATGTATACATACACATATACTATACTCATACACACCCACACAGGCACACAAACACAGAAACTCCAGATGCTCCGCAGGATATCTATTGGAGATGCATTTGTAATCCAGAGACATGAGCTGGGACAAGGGGAATTGTAAAAATCCAGTGAAATTTCTCAGCCAAATATTTTTTTCCTGTAACTCCTCACAAGTCTTTTCCCAGGCTTCCACTTTCTCTGTGGGACAGAGTGATCCTGCTGGGAAAATGAGCCACACAGACAACTGGAATGACTTTCACAGCAGACCCCAGGATTTATGCTCATCCCTAATAATATATAAAGAAGCTTGGGGGGTGAGTTCAAACATCAATCCTGGATAACACACTTCTTTTTTCTTTTCTTTTTTTTTTTTTAGGATGGTGGAAAGAGTCAGGGACGTGTGATGTTTAGAGCAAGCACAAGAGATGGGGTTGAAGAAAGATAGGCCCCTCCCATTACCCATCGCCCATTTAATTTCTCCATGGTAGACAGGTAGTGGGCACTGTGAGCAAGGCTATATAGCCCAGTGTCCTGGAGGGAGGGTGAAGAACGAAGCATTTTGGAACATTTTGGCCTATGGAGTTATGGGATTTATAGATCACAGAATCAATAGTGTGGAGGCGTTCTGAGAGCCAAAGGTTCAAAGTTGTGTATCCACAACCATAGAAGAGCACGTGTTTCCTCCAATAGTAACTACAGCCTTCTTGGCCTCCTCTTGCCACCTGGCCTAACCTGCCTTCTTGTCTTTGAAGCCTCCATGGTCACTTGCTATAACTAAACTTTTTCATGGTTTGAAGCTTAGATACATATCCATTCTATGAAAATGGTGCTGCCCAGTTCCTGTGGGGGAAGCAGTTCCACATTATAATCTTTTGCATTGGCCTCTATATTTATTCTTCTGGTGGTGTGTTTGGGTTGTGTCTCTAATGCTTAGCCTGTGCCTGGCATAATAGTAGGCATCAAATAATGCGCGTTCAGTCTCAGGCCATTCAGAATTCTAGGAGATGCTGAAGCATGAGGCCTTCTGAGAGCTGCGGCCTCCAGTTTCCATGGCAACACTCCATGGTGTTTCACTTAATGTGGAACATCTGAGAACAGGCCCAGTGGGTGGAGTTCTGGACTTCAGGACAATGAATAGCTCATTAGTGTCAGTGAAACTTCCCTGCATGTGCAAACACACACACCATTAGCATCTGGCCCTGAATAAGCGGAGGACTCAAACAGATGTTGTCAAGGTTCCATGGCTAGCATTTTCTTCATTCACAAAAATGTGTTTCTTGTTCCTCTGTTAAGTGGCTATGTGAACAAGGAAGTGATCTTTAGAATGACCCATCTCTGCATCCCTTAAAATGAACTGTATATTTTACTTACTGCAGCCTTTGAAAGTAAAGAGAAAAAAAAAGCAAAAAAACAAAACAAAACAAAACAAAACAAAAACCCAGAACATAGAAATGTACAGATGAGCATTCGTAAACTCTCTCTCTCGGTGTGTTTGTGTGTTTGTGTGTTTGTGTGTATTGGGCATAGACCTGCTGTGCATGCTTGTGTATATGAATATTTTACTATGGATTAGTGTGTCAGGCTTGATGCAACACATGAACATGATGGCTTAAACAAAAGAAAATTTTGCCTTTCAGCTTTAATGCCTGGAAATCAAAGATATCATGCATATCTCTAGACCTTTGTCTCCCTGGATTCCTTGGTTTACACACACACACACACACACACACATTATAGTTTATTTTATATATATTGGTGATAGGGTGTCAGATCCCCCGGAACAATGAGCTGTGGGTGCTGGGAATTGAACCTGGTTCCTCTGGAAGAACCATCACTGAGCCGTCTAACCAGCTCTCTCCGTAAAGTTTCTTACTGTGTCCAGAGTTTTCTCTTTTAAAAGCCCACCAATCATTGGATTTCCCAAATGACCTCATCTCAACTTGATGATCTACAAAGACCCTGTTTACAAATAAGGGGTATATGTAGATCCTGGGATCTAGGACATAGCACAGTTCAATACATAACCCATGTTAAACCGCTTCAAGGAAGCCAAGGCCCAGAGAACAACAAATTCGTTGCATTGAATCAAACAGGCTCAGGCTAGCTCACTGCTCATTACTGTGGATTGTGCTATTTCTTGCTTCTGGGAAGACAGTGAGAAGATGGGCTGTGCTACTGTTACGCGGCAGCCTCGGCTCTCCTTGGGCTCACTCCTCAGCAGGAATATTAGTTCTAGTGCTCCTGAGAGAGAATTCAGAGGGGAAACCGCAATAAAGCAGGTAGTCAAAAGATTAACCATAGGAAGCAAGAATACACTCTAGCAAAAGAACTGGCTGAGCCAAGCAGTATCTTTGATGCTGGTATACAAGTCTGGAGATTGGATCTCTCTCTCTCTCTCTCTCTCTCTCTCTCTCTCTCTCTCTCTCTCTCTTTCTCTCTGCCCCTTTTGCCTATCATAAGGTAGGTACTATCAGGATATGGTGTGCTTTCTTTGGAAGCCTATTTCCAGAATTCTATATATTATATATATATATATATATATATATATATATATATATATATATATATATGATGCAGGAAAAGTTTACTAGGAGAAATCTAACAGGTGAAGTCCGTTTGAACTAACCCAGGTAGTTGATTGCTATCACCTGATGATGTTAGATCCTGTTTTGGGGACCCTGAGCGGGTCTATCTGTAGTCAACTACTACCACTCCCTTTACCTTTTGTTTGCAGTAGGGGTTGAACTTGCAAAGATGGAGAGACTGTAAGAAGTGTTATTTTCTTATTTAAATATTTTTTAAGATTAAAAAAATGTATGTGAATGTTTTGCCTGAAGGAATATATATGTACCATATGCATGTGTGGTGCCCTCAGAGGTCAAAGCAGGAACGCAGATCCCTAGAGTTGTAAATGGTTGTGAGCCACATTGTGAGTTAGGGGAATAACACTTAGGGTTTCTTCTAGAGCAGAAAGTGCCCTTAACTCCTGAGCCATCATTCCAGTTCTCCAGTTACTGGACTTTATGTCCTGTACCGAACTACTGGTCACTTATTCCTGTTCTAAACTTCGCTAAAACACTACAAAGAGGTTGGTCTGTTCTCATACCTTGGAAATAAAGACTATTTGCTGTCATGTGGCAATGAGAGAAATCATAGGTCTTTTACAGGTAGCTTTCTGTCTCAAGGATTATTTCAACCTAACATGATGACTACTAACTATAGCCAGAAGGGATTCATGCTACAAATTGCTACAAATACCTAACAGGCAACTGCACAGCCTTAGGAATATTCTAGAAGGGAAAAGTACTTCAGCAAACAGTACATATCACCACATACACATGGAAGGTATACTCCAATGAGCAAAAATAGTCAATAAAAAATAAAAGCATTCTTTGGAATTTATGATACCCATATTTATTTTCCAATAAAAATGAGCAAAATCAAGCCTTTGAGTTCCCAGTAATACTAAGGTAGGCTAGGCAGAAAAGAGATATGTGACAAGAAATACCTAAAGGGATCTTGTTAAGAAGTATTACAGGTAACTGAGAACTTTTTTTAACTGTAAATGCAGAGAGCAACTAAGAACACTGGCTCTAAGCAGGGATGTGCTTGGTTTGTTTGAAGAGTCTAAAATTAAGGCAGAATATATCCTTAAACACAGACTAAATTTAGCTGTAGGGGTTTCTTTATGATAGCATATTTACTGCAAAGAGGGGATTCCTATGCAGAGAGCAGAGGCTGGGCAGCAAGGATGATGTTAAAAGCCAGTGAGCATCTTCAGTCTGTGGGAACGCAACATCAAGCTTATCTTTGTGTGTTCCTGGCCTTAATCCCATAAAATAATGGAGCCACTAATAGTTTTTTTTCAGTTTTTCTCCAGACTCTCCCTCATCACGTGACCTTGTTCTTTGCTCTTTCCAGATCATTGGTCCTGTCTCTATCTGACCCCTCACAATATTACAACACATTTCTTGTACTGTGGTTTCATTTAAGAAGTGCCACTCTCTACCTCCAAAACAATGAACTATGTGTGTGTGCCCATATGTGTATGCATGCGCATGTAAGCCATGATGTATGAAAGTCAGAGGACAACTTTCTGGAGTCAGTCATTTTCTCCAACCATGCAGATTCACAGGATCAAACTCAGGTCCTCTGGCTTGGGTGCCTTTACCTGTTGAGTCATCTCTGTTTCTTCATGCTCCTTTCTTCAGAGTCCTGACTCAGTTCATTATTACAGGCAGCATAGTCAAAGACCCAAGAGCCCAGTGGGTGATTCAGAGCTTTGAGTTTATGTATCCATTATTGCTTTCTCATCCCCATTAGAGTCCCATGCCCATGTGGTGACTGTCATTCCCATGGAACCAAAGCCTGCCCCACTCTTCCCACTATTATTTGATATGGGAGATGGTACTTGGTCAAGTTGGGCCAAGTTATCTATTTTCCAGAATAATTTAAATAGAGAGCTAGAGAGATTTTGTTATGCTTCCCCAAGAAATAAGCAAGAGGAAGTAAATAGGAGAGCAATTGGAAGAAGGAGAGCATATGCTTGCAAAACAACAACAACAACAACAACAACAACAACAACAACAACAACACAAAACAAAAATTGAGTGATACCAGCAGTTTCTTGACAGCATGTCAATCATGAGTTTGCACTGTTCCAATTCTTTGCTGTTTCATTGGGGCACTGACCTCCTCTTTTGGCTTAATTTCGATTTATTTCTGGTAATAATTAACCAAATATCCAACTATTTCCACTTTCTTCCAATTGTACACAAGTGTGTGGGGGGGCACATAAATATTGTGTCAGTTTATAGAAGGGATTCCATTTACCATTGGATTTTGCCTACCATGGACTTTGCCTGTGAGGGGTCTAGGGAGGTTCATGAATTGAAGGACAATAGCCATCACACTACATGAAGCAGTGTGGGAGTAGGAGACAGGCGAGGGTGTGGAGATGGAAAAGCTGCATGCTTTTGCATTCTCTATAAAATATTGCCCTTTTATTTGTCTATGTTGCTGTAGATGACAGAACTTCCTTTTGTGAGGTTGAGTAGAATTTCAATGTCCTCAGACCAAGTATGAGTGTATGAGATGATGCTGATGCTGAATACACTGACTCAATTATTGTCTAGTGTCTATATGTAGCAAAGCATCATCCTTTACCCTGTGGAGATGCATAATTACTGTCAATTAAAATTAATTAAGCAATGAAAATTAAATAACATGAAAATGTTTATATTTAAAACAACAATCTATGTAATACATGTTCCTCTCCTTTTCTCCCTATAATGTTCTTCACATGGTACTTTTCCTTCCATCTCTACTGCCCTCCCAGGCTGCTGAATTATAGATAGTGTTTAATCAGTGGGATGTTCTATTTAATACTGAGAACCGTATCTGACACAGAGATTTACCAAGACAAGCACCTAATGACAGAATGAATTACTGAAAGAAAGAAGGAAAGAAAGAAAGGAAGGAAGGAAGGGAGAAAGGAAGGAAGGAAGGAAGGAAGGAAGGAAGGAAGGGAGAAAGGAAGGAAGGAAGGGAGAAAGTGAGGGAGGAAGGAAGGAAGGGAGGGAGGAAGGAAGGAAGGAAGGAAGGAAGGAAAGAGAGAGAGAAAGAGAGAAAGAAAGAAAGAAAGAAAGAAAGAAAGAAAGAAAGGAAGGAAGGAAGGAAGGAAGGAAGGAAGGAAGGAAGGAAGGAAGAAAGACAACGAAAGAATTTACTTGACAGAATTTGGCTAAGAACAGAATCATGGTTTAAACATTTTCCATGTTTCAACTGTGAATTGGTTAATGTGTCAACCAATGAGACTCCTCCCTATTCAAGAATTGTTTCTATGAGATAATATTGGTTTGACACCTTCTGCCCCACAATATGGGATACATTCTGCAGAGTAGCTAAGGTTCATCCCTTATCAGTCCCAAGCCAAATTTTCTACTTAGCTCCTCAGCCCATCCTTTTCTCCTTTATGCCACCTTAGTCCATGGCAGATCCAGACCATTTTGTTTCTGCCTCATGTGATTTATGAGCCCAGTGACACTAAGGTCAGAACACAGATTGTTCTGCAAGCACTCCAAAGGCCCTACATGGGCCCAGAGATCAAGTTTACAGAGAGAGCTCACAGGACATGGGACTGAGTTTGCAACAAGCAACATTTGATGACACAGAAAGTCACTAGACAGTTCAATCGGTCATTATTTTCTTCCTGCCCTTTGACCCAGACCTAAATCTACAGAGACAGAAGATGAGGGCCTCACACCCTTAGATGGACATGGATGAAGGGGGTCTAACCTGGGCAATCCACTGAGATTTTTATAGCCCTGCTATTGTCTATGGTTATGTTTGCCTAAGCTATGTGCAGAACACAACAGGATTCTTGTGGAATTTAGGTTTGGAAATGGTCAATTGTGGAAATCCCCTCAATTACTTAGAATTTAGAGAAATGTCTATACACTGGGCACTAGGGTAGAGGCTGAGTTAAAGAAGAGGGAGATGCTTGGCATGTGGTGATGAATAATTAAAATAATCTTGGATTAAATTTTACTTATTCTTTGACCTTGTTTAGCTTCATGGAGGACAAATGTGACCTTCAAACCAAGGTGATGTGCTTTATTACGCAGGAACATAGTAATATAATGCACAAATGTGCATACATTTCTGCTTGAGATTTTTTTGTTGTTCTCTAGTCCAAAAGAAGTTGTGTGATAGACTTTTCTAGAGTTGGCTTTAAAAGAACCAATGCCTAGGAGCTACCTACAGTGATCACAGGGACACAGCTAAATTCTTGAAGCTTCTAATGTGTTTCTAAAGCATAGCCAGGGATGAGTCAACTGTTTGATAAGGCAAAGTCAAATATGACATAGAGAAGAGCTTATTACCAAATGCCTGAGGCAGCTTTGAATAGCTTTGATCCTGCTGGCCATGTACACACCAACAGTTTATGCCCTATAAACTAACTCAGCAGTTAACAGTTGTCTTTACAGGCATCTTCAAGATCCATATTGAGTCTATTTCTTTAAAAAAAAAAAAACCTCTCTAGCAGAAGTCTTGCCCTTCCTCCCTTCCTCCCTTCCTCCCTTCCTCCCTTCCTCCCTTCCTCCCTTCCTCCCTTCCTCCCTTCCTCCCTTCCTCCCTTCCTCCCTTCCTCCCTTCCTCCCTTCCTCCCTTCCTCCCTCCCTCCCTCCTTCCCTCCCTCCCTCCCTCTCTCCCTCCCTTCCTTCCTTCCTTTCTTTCTTGTGTGTGTGCATGCAGGCATGTGTGAGTGTGGGTACATATGTATGTAACATGTACACATACATATGTAGCACATGTATAGAAGTCAAAGACTGATGTTGGGTGTCTCCTTCCCTTGATCTCCACTTTGTATTTTGAGGCAGTGTCTCTGAACTGAGCCTGAGCTTGCCCATTAACTAGTCGGTTGTGCTGGCTGGTTTTACTTCACCATGATACAGGCTAGAGTCATCTGACTGGAGGGAACTTTGATTTCAAAAATGTCTCCAAAACATCTAGCTGTGGGCAAGCATGGCAAGCATTTTATTAATTAGTGATTGATGGGGAGGGGACCAGTCTACTGTGGCTGTTGCCACTCATGGTCCTGGGTTCTATAAGAAAAGAGACTGAGCAAACCAGAGAAAGCAAGCCAATAAGAAGCACCACTCCATGGCCTCTCCATTAGCTCTTGCTTCCAAGTTTCTTGCATGATGGAGTTCCTGCCCTGACTTCCTTGGATGATAAATAGTGATTTGGAAGTGTGAGCCAAGCCAACCCATTCCTTCCCAAGTTGCTTTAGTTAGGGTGTTTCATACAGCAATAGCAGCTCTACCTAGGACATCTACCTAAACTTGGATCCCCTCTTGTGTGCTGGGATTACACAACCAACATTTCTGTGAGTATCAGGGATGTGAACCCACATTCTTGTGCTTGAGCAGTAATCTACTGAGTCATCTCTCCAGCCATAAAGTCTCAGCCTTCCTTTTGCCCCCTGCTTCTCTGGACTACTGGATTAGGCTTGGGAATCCAACCTTGATCTCTTTAACCTAAGCAGTACATTCAAGTGTATACTCACTACGTGAGAGTCGAAGTTCCATGAACACAAACACAAAGCAAGCAGAAAGGAAGAGAAGCAGACCAGGAAGGGCCTTTTGCAACATGTTCCTCTTAAGCTTGCTCTGCCCCAAATTCAAACCCAGGCTTGCCTAATTCCTGTTATGCCCACCTCAATGTCCCTCAACTCTTGGACATTTGGAGGCCTTTAGGACAAAGCAGCTGGCTACTCCATGGCTCACATCCCTTTGTTTCTGTCATCCTTGTTCTAAAGTGCCCACTAGCCTTAACTCCAGGTACTGAAAAAAGTATGACATTTATGATACTTTTAACCACTCTCCTCCCCCTTCAGCAATGCCCCTCTTCTGACTCTGAAAAATCAACTCCCTTGACAAATGTCAGTAAACTGACCTTCCTAGTAACCTGGATTAGGGGATCGACAACTAAATGTAAAACCGTGATTAGCCAAGGGCATTTGAAGGAGAATCAGGTGTTCCTATCTTCCTCTCCCAGCGCCAAGGCCTAGCTCTCTATTTACAGAGCACAATGTTGCTGTGATAGCCTAATTGATTTATAATGTTTTTCTCCATATTGTAGCATGTGTGCAATTAGTTCTTGAAAAGGAAACACAGCTCAGCTCAGTTGCCGCATCTGCTTCTAGTCAGGGACTTACAATTTCATGCCCTGTTTTCCAGATGGCTTGATTAACATGCAAGGAAACCTAGTGGCTTGGCCAGGGCTGCAGATGAAACCAAGTAATCTCAGGTATAATTAGACCTGGGAGAAATATTCCTGATGGGAAGAAATCTCAGCAAAATCTCAAGATAAATAAAGTACACTGGGGAAGAGGGTGGGAAGGTGGAGACACATGGAGTGTGTGTTTTAGTTTTGTTGTTGTTTTTGTCTTTGTTGTTATTCATACATTAATGCATTAGTTTATCCACGGAGCATGTAATCATTGAAAGCTTAGTAGATCACAGTTTCTCATTGATTTTACAGTGGTTAATCAAGTAGTGTTTTATTTTTTTATGGAGTCCATGGTTTGTATATGGACTTTGTAACTTTGTAGTCATAGTGAAGAAAATATGAATGCACAACAAGTGTCATGGTCTGAGAGGTACCCATGTTCTGAGTCAGAGACTTCTCTGGGGACTTCCAATAGAGAAGAGATTAGCTTCAAATGGGTACCAGCACTTTACACCAAGTGAGCAACAGATTAGAGAAAAGGTCTTGTTGAATTCCAGGAATATTAGGAAGGCCACTGTAGCTGCTCTAGGAGGAGTGGGAAAGTTTTATAGAATGAGAAGGAAACCTCAAGAAAGAAGTTAAACAAAATAGAGGATTCCCATTTCCTCTTAAGCCTTAAATATTTCTTTCACGGAATAGAAGCAAAGCAAACCTTGGATATCTAAATGAGTGGTGGTTGTGGGCAGCATGTGGATATCAACAATGGAAATGCAATGGATGGTTTAAAGAGATGTCAAGAGAGCAAGAGTAGGTGAAGTTTGGTGGTGTGTTGCAAGCAGATGATAACGTTGATCTATAATTTTTCTCAAGTAATAGAAAATACCATGCCCTGAACTGAAACGGGGCAACCTGAGAAATATTAGTTTATCATAAAGATGGAATTTCATATAAAAAGCAAAGTCAGTAATTTTGAAAGAAAGAATAGTTTGAAAGGAGGAGGAGGCTCAAGACTGAGGCTTCAGGTGTTCCAACTGCAGATGTCAAACTCGAAGAGTTCTCATAAGGAAGTGTGTCTGAAGGATATGCTATCCAATAGGCTAACAGGAAAAAGTATATACTAGACACCATAGAAATTGTATGTGAATTGGAATTAGGAGCATGGAGGGCATTCATAACCTACAAAGGAAGCGTTTCAATATTGTATTTTATGCTACATGGCATATTTACAAAAACTACAAACATAATAGCAGACTCATTCCAGAGAAGGTATCTGATAAACACAAATACACACACTTCTGTTTTCCTACATGAATGTTGAAGGGCACATCTGGACAGCTGAATGGTTCACCCAGAGCAGATTTTTCTCTATGTTCATTTTCTATTTCTTTTTGCATTAATAGACAGTCATATAAAGTGGGGATAAAGATACTTCACTTGTGGAGAAAGGAGCTGTGGACTTTCCTTTCTGGGAGAAGGGATGGGAAAAACAGCCCACATCTGCTGACACTTCAGCATATATCAAAAATCCATATTTAGCCTCCATCAATACTAGTAATTCACAAGCCTGGGAGACCACTGTAATGACCTATGGAGACTTGAAAGAGATACCCCTAAGATGTACTTTTGAATTTCATACTTCAACAGGCATGTGTTTGGTCTGGGAACTATCCAGATGTAAGTTCTATAGGTAACTTTGATTATAATTCTTGGCTTTACTCCTACCATAAAGCTTCCTGAAAATTAAAATATATATATTGTTTTTATATTACCTCATTGTTTTATAAAATATGGAAGCCATGGTGAACATACCCTTCACAATATATCAAGAAATATGAAAGCTCCTCCCTCCATCCCCATCATTAGGGAAATGGCCTGGGAAATAAGCAACAACTGACACTTGGTTTGCAAAGCTCAGTACATCCTTGGAGAGATGCTGAGAGACTACTTAACAGTACCATTTCCCAGATGAATAGCCTGGGTGCCTGTGTTAACCTACAACCATCTGATGTTTTGCCTCTGTGATGAGCTCCTGAGGGAAACCTGAGCACCATGCAGATGTTTAAAATGGAGACAGTGAGACATACTTACATAGGAAACTATGGGAGAAACTTATGCATCCTGTCTTTAAATGAGCCTGAAATCTCAGTTCTGAGAAGGAATATGTATATTTATAAGGTTCATCAAACTGATGATGGTAGGCTTCTGGGACCCAGTGAATGAAATGAGGACCACTGGATGTTGGGCCAATGTACCACCAGGTAGCATGAAGATTCTGGGTTGGAACCCAAGAAACCACAGATTTAAAGGTCATCTTCAAAACAACTTTTTTCTCTTCTCTTCTCTTCTCTTCTCTTCTCTTCTCTTCTCTTCTCTTCTCTTCTCATCTCATCTATCCATTATCTATCTATCTATCTATCTATCTATCTATCTATCTATAATCTATCTATATTTATGTGTATATGCACATGTTCCAGTATGTTTTCCTATGTGGATAAACACAGGCACACACACGTGCATGCAGGTAATACATGTGTGCATGTACATTTGGCCAGAAGACAATATCAACTGCTTTTCATTAGGCACAGTTTGTTTGTTTGTTTTGAGGCAGAATTTCTTACTTACTTGGAACTCTCCAGGTAGATTTTGTTAGTGCAGATGATGATGATCAAGTACTCTCTGAGTGAGACATACCTGAAACCAATGGTAAGAGGTCTTTTAAAGAAATGTCATTATACCTGTAATCCTATCAAAATACTTGGCAATAGGGTCTAATGAGTTTCAGACTATGCTGGACTGCACAGAGGCTGCTATCAGAGTTGCATGCAAGGATAAAGCTCTGTATAGACCAAAGGTTCTACCAGTGAGATACAAGCTGGCCCCAGCCCTCTTTTTACTTTTTACCTCGAGAAAGGGTCTCACTAATGTTTCCAGGTTGACACTGAACTCACTTTACATCTCAGGCTGGGAACTTGTGATCCTTCTGCCTTAGCCTCTCATGAATGAAATTATAGGCCTATGCCACTAGGCCTGGCTCCATCAGAATTTTACAACAGTGAAAATTGTTCAGAAATTAAATGACCTTACTCAGAGAAGACTGCATCTGGTTTTGTGTTTAGACACCAGGTGAGCATTTTGTGGGCATATTCGAAGGCTACTGTAGTATCTGCTTGACATTGATGTTGATGTGATGATTTTTAATTCCAAAACGTTATATGTATTATCTTTTTTTCAAATTGTTGGCCGGTGAGGCTCCATAGTTGCAAATATTACAAGGCATTGCCATTGTTTGTAGTTACCTCTCCCCACCAGAACTTGATGGTAAGTCCCTATTGATGATTCAACAGATTCTTGAATCACAGGACATGGAGAAATCAAACTGATACTGATCTGGAAGCTTCTTCACTGTTGGTGAGAATCTACAATGTTGTAAGTTTCTACTTGTGGAACAAAGCGAGAAAAATCATTAACAGTCTTACTCAGCTGTATACCATGTAAGCTACAACAACAATCGTTCTGTCACGAAATATACACAAGTGTGATAGTGGCATGGATATTATAGATGTAACCAACCACTTTCTGCTTGCATTTAAAATCAGATCCATGAGGCATAACTGATGCCCAGTGCCATTAACTGGGCCAGAAACCTGAAGGTGGCTAGGCACTAGGGGAGAACCTAGTACAGTTATTCTACTTAATGGACACAGTAATAAACTGAACCCTAAGTTAATAACTTTATACCTGTAGATTAGTGCATCTCATCAAAAAAGCTTCTTATTGCAGTAGATGCCTATTAAGACAGACCCTTGCGAAACACATGAAACTCAAGAAGGAAGGCCAAAGTGTGGATACTTTGTTCCTTCTTAGAATGCGGAACAAAATACCAATGGAAGGAGTTACAGTGACAGAGTTTGGAGATGAGATGGAAGAAGGACCATCCAGAAACTGCCCCACCCAGGAATCCATCCCATAAACAACCACCAAACCCAGACACTATTGCATATGCCAGCAAGATTTTGCTGACAGGACCCTGATATAGCTATCTCTTGTGAGGCTATGCCAGTGCCTGGAAAATACAGAGGTGGATGCTCACAATCTTCTATTGGATGGAACATAGGGCCCCCAATGAAGGAGCTAGAGAAAGTACCCAAGGAGCAAAAGGGGTCTGCAACCTATAGGAGGAACAACAATACAAACTAACCAGTATCCTCCAGAGCTTGTGTCTCTAGTTGCAAATGTAGCAGAGAATGCTTTAGTGGGCCATCAATGGGAGGAGAGGCCCTTGGTCTTGCGAAGATCATATGCCCCAGTACAGGGGAATGCCAGGGCCAGGAAGCAGGAGTGGGTGGAGTGGGGAGCAGGGTGGGGGGAGGGTATAGGGGACTTTTGAAGAGGAAACTGGGAAAGGGGATAGCATTTGAAATGTAAATAAAGAAAATATCTAAAAAAAAAAAAATAAAAAGACAGAGACCCACAATCAGGCAACATGCAAAGAATAAAAGAGACTGTGTAGTGGTCATCTCTAAATGGTACAACCTCACATACCCTTCTCACAAGGCTCAGGAATCATGGCATAAGAGGGAGCAGAAAGATTGTAAGAGACAGAATGAGTTACACTTATAGTGAAAAATATTTGCTAGAGATAACTATGAACAAACATGAACAAAGCCTATACAAAACAATAATCCAAACCCAAACCAGCCAAAACCCTACCATTGATGAGGGAGGAACTCAAGAAGTCCCAACAATATCTGAAGCACTATAGGCAATTGATGGATGCTAAGGAATAGTTTTATTCAGAGATTTGGGCTCTAAGAAGCTACCCATAATTCAGTAGATGGGTGCTCCTATGTTCGTGCCCATGCCCATGCCCATGCACATGTAAGGAGAACTAAAGCATACATAGACTCAATAAATATTTTTTTAAAAATCTGAAGTTGGGCTTGTGTTCCACCCCCACCCTGCCCACACCTAGAGACCTCTTGACCCCTAGGATTTGTGATATAGCCAGCTCACAGATCAGGCAATCCAGACCCCCTCCCAAAACCAGAGCTAGCCTCATCTAAGGAGGCCTAACGTTATCAGGCTCACAGGAGGGACAGACTCCATTCAGAGACAGCAAGGCCAGTTAAAACCAGAGAGGCAAGCACAAGAACATAATCAAGAGAAACAATGCTATGTAGCAACATCAGAACCTAGTTCTGCCACCACAACAAGCCGTGGATACCCTAACACACCTGAAAAGCAAGATTCTGATCTAACATTCCATCTCATGAAGATGAAGAAGACCTTAAGGAGGACATAAATAACTCCCTTAAAGAAATACAGGATAACACAGGTAAACAGGTAGTGGCCCTTAAAGAGGAGACGCATAAATCCCTTAAAGAAATACAGAAAAACATAATCAAACAAGTGAAAGAATTGGGAAAAAAAAAACATCCAGGATCTAAAAATGGAAATAAAAACAAGAAAGAAATCACAAAGGGTGACACCAAACTCTAAAGCCAGAAGATCTTGGGCAAATGTCATACAGACCCTAAGAGAACACAAATGGCAGCCCAGGCTACTGTACCTAGAAAACTCTCAATTACCATAGATGAAGAAACCAAGATATCCACGACAAAGCCAAATTTAAACAGTATTTTCCACTAAACTACAGAGGATAATAGAAGGAAAACTCCAACATAAGAGGGAAGCTACACCCAAGAACAACCAAGAAATTAATCTTCTCACAACAAACCCAAAAGAAGAGAATCACACAAGCATAATTTCATCTCTAACAACAAAAATAACTGGAAGGAATAATCATTGGTCTTTAATATCTCTCAACATCAATGGACTCTATTCCCCAATAGAAAGACACAGGTTAACAGACTGGATACGTAAACAGGACCTAGCATTTTGCTCCATACAGGAAACATACCTCAGTGAGAAAAACATGTACCACCTCAGAGTAAAAGGCTGGAAAAAAATTTCCAAGCAAATCGTCCCAACAGAGAAGCTATAGTATCCATTCTAATTATTGTATTCATTCTTGTATTCAATAAAATAGACATTCAACCAAAAGTTATCAGAAAAGAAGAGGAAAGACACTTCATACTCATCAAAGCAAAAGTACACCATGATGAACTCTCAATTATGAACATCTATGCCCCAAATGCAAGGACAATAACATATGTAAAGGGAACATTACTAAAGCTCAAATCACACATTGAACCTCATGTAATAATAGTGGGAGACTTCAACACCCCACTCTCATCAATGGACAGATCATTGAAACAGAAACTAAACAGAGACACAACGAAACTAACAGAAGTTATGGACCAAATGGATTTAACAGACATCTACAGAATATTTCACCCTAAAATAAAAGACTATACTTTCTTCTCAGCACCTCATGGAACCTTCTCCAAAACTGATCATATAATCAGACACAAAACAAGTCTCAACATATACGATAAGATTGAATTAATCCTATACATTCTATCAGACCACCACAGACTATGGCTGGTCTTCAATAATAACAAAAACAAGAAAAAGCTCATATACTCATGGAAGCTGAACAACTCTCTATTCAATGATAACTTGGTCAGGGAAGAAATAAAAAAGAAATTTAAGACTTTTTAAAATATAATGAAAATAAAGGCACCACACATCCAAACTTATGGGACACAGTGAAAGCAGTACTAAGAAGTAAGTTCATAGCTCTGAGTGCCTTCATAAAGAAACTGGAGAGATCATACACTGGCAGCTTAACAGCACACCTGAGAGCTCTGGAATAAAAAGAAGCAAATTCACCCAAGAGGAGTAGGCAGTAGAAAATAACCAAACTCAGACTGAAATCACCCAAGTAGAAACAAAAATAACTATACAAAGAATCAACCACACTAGGAGATAAACCATCTAAACAGTCCTATAACCCCTAAGGAAATAGAAACAGTCATTAAAAATCCCCCCTTCCCCAGGAACAGATTGTTTTAGTGCAGAATTCTATCAGACCTTCAAAGATGGTATTTATTAATATTACTAATCCTTCTCAAACTATTTTACAAAATAGGAAAAGAAGGAATAATACCTAATTCATCCTATGAAGCCACAGTTAATGCTGATACTAAAAGCACATAAAGACCCTACATAGAAAGACAAATTCAGACCAATTTCCTTTATGAATATCTATGCAAAATACTAAATTAAATTCTTGCCAACATAATCCAAGAACACATCAAAACAATCAGCATGATCAAGTAGGCTTCATCCCAGGGATGCAGGGATGGTTCAATATATAGAAATCTATCAATGTAATCCACTATATAGACAAACTCAAAGGAAAAAACACATGATCACCTTAATAGATGATGAAAAAGCCTTTGAAAAAATACAACAATACTTCATGTTAAAAGTCTTAGAAAGATCAGGAATTCAAGGCCCATATATAAACAGAATAAAAGCAATATGCAGCAAACCAATAGCTAATATCAAATTAAGTGGAGAGAAACTTGAAGCAATCCCACTAAAACCAGGGACGTGAAAAGACTGCCCACGCTCTCCTTATTTATTTGATGTAGTACTTGAAATCCTAGCCAGGGGAATTAGCAAAAAAAAAAAGAAAAAAAGAAAAAGGAGGTCAAAGGGATACAAATTGGAAAGGAAGAAGTCAAGATATCACTGTTTGCAGATGATATGATAGAATACTTAAGCAACCACAAAAATCCTAGTAGAGAACTCCTACAGCTGATAAAAAACTTCAGCAAAGTGCCTGGATAGAAAATTAACTCAAACAAACCAGTAGATGCTTTCTAGGATGTAGAGAAAGAGGAACACTCCTCCATTGCTGGTGGGACTGCCAGCTGGTACAACCACTCTGGAAAACAATCTGTCAGTTCCTCAGAAAATTCAAAATAGTTCTACCTGAAGACCCAGCATATACCCAAAAGATGCTCCAACATATAACAAGGACACATGCTCTGCTATGTTTATGGCAGCCTTATTTATAATAACCAGACGCTGCAAACAACCCAGATGTCCCTCAAGGAAAGAATTGATACAAAAAAATGTGGTACATTTACACAGTGGAGTACTACTCAGATATTAGAAAAAAAATGACTTCATGAAAATATCATGCTGAGTGAGGTAACCCAGACACAAAAGGACACACATTGTATGTACTCACTGATAAGTGGATATTAGCCCCAAAGCTCAGAATACCCACGATGCAACTCACAGACCATGTGAAGCTTAAAAAGAAGGAAGATGAAGGTGTGGATGCTTCAATACTATTTAAAAATAATCACAGAAAGTAGGGAGAGGGAGAGACCATGGAGTGAGAGAGGAGAGGGAGGGAAAATGGGGGGAACAGGATCAGGGGTGGGAAGAGACAAGAGAGAAGTTCAGAGGGTCAGGAAAATGAATAGAAAAATGTAGCCATGAGGGGTGGGGAACTGGGGAGAGCTTCTAGAAAGTACCAGATACTGGAGAAGTGAGAGCTTCTCAGAATCCAGTGGGGATGACACTAGCTGAAATACCCTACAAAGGGGAGGTAGAACCTGTAGAGACCACCCCCCAGTTGAGGGATAGGGTCAACTACCCATCTCAAAATTTTTAACCCAGAATTGTTCCTGTATAAAGGAAATGAAGAGATAAATGATGGAGCAGAGACTGCCCTACTTAGGGATCCATCCCATCTGCAGACAACAAACCCAGATGCTATTGCTGATGCCAAGAAGTGCTTGCTGACAGGAGCCTGGTATAGATGTCTCCTGAGAAGTTCTGCCAGCACCTGACTAATACAGATACAGATACAGCCAACCGTTGAACTGAGCTCAGAAACTCCAACGGAAGAGTTAGGGGAAGGACTGAAAGAGCTGAAAGAGATTGCAACCCCACAGGTAGAAAAATGATATCAACTAACCAGAACCCCCAGAGCTCCCAGGGACTAAACCACCAACCGAAAAGTTTACATGGACAGGTCCATGGTTCCAGTTACATATGTAGGAGAGGATTGCCTTATTTGGAATCACTGAGAGGCAAGACCCTTGGTCCCATGGAGGTCTGATGCCCCAGCATAGGAGGATGCTAGAGCGGTGAGGTTGAAATGGAGGGTGGTGGGTGGAGGAGCACCCTCTTAGAGGCAAAGAGGAGGGGGGATGAAATTGGGACGTTGAGGAGGGGAGACCGAGAAGGGGGACAACATTTGAAATATAAATAAATAAACAACCAATAAAAATGATGAAATTGTAAAAAAAATTGATGGAGGACATAGGAGGGTAGGTAAGGTATTAGAAGGGAGTGGTTGGATTCTATCAAAACGAGTTGTCTGTATGTATGAGTATCAATTAAAATATATATTTTAAACTTTATGGTTCAGCCCAAATTCTAGAATTGAATTCTGTAATTAGATTTAGAATCAAATACATGACTTTGACTTTGATTACTTTTGAACAATTACTAAAAATTTTTTTTCTAACCCTCTTAATTTTATTTGTAAAAAGCAGCTACAAAGATTTTAAAAGAAAATGAAGCACACATTGCTATTACAGAAGGAAAAGTTTCCAGATGAACTAGATATTAGCTACTTTTCAGGACCCTTCATGATCTGAGATTATACACAGATGTGACTTTCAGCCAGAATAATCAATTTGGGATTATTGGCGGCTGAGACATTGTGCCCATGAAAGAGGTTGGTTTTCTTCACTTCGCTGAGCTCTCACTGTGATGATAATGGAGAAGTCTTGTCCCTGGGTACTTAGCTCTGACCTTCAGAGCTGGTTCAAGAACGAAGTTGGGGATCGGCCTGTCTCCCTTTTGCATTTGGCACCACATTAAATCCATATCTGATCTTCAGGAAACAATGCACGCTGGAGAATGTGCTTGGCTTTGCCATCGATGGCAGCAGGGACTTTGAATCGTTCTTGAAAGCAATTCAACCACAAGGACACAATGAGGCTTTTCAGTTTTCCTACAGCTTTCCTCAAAATGTGTCTGGAAGCTTAGCTGTGGTTAAAGAATGCCCATTTAGATGTTCAATAACTCTGAGCAAAGGGCTCTGGCTTTCTGAAGGTGTAGTCTCAAAGCTGCAGTTAAAGCTGTGGGCATGACTCAGCTTCCGGTCACATCAGCACAGGTTAACGCTTGTAGCTGCTTGTGAAGTTGCTTTCTCAGGGTTTTGCTCACTCCTTAGGTTTTGCCAGAAGCTTATCTGATTTTGTTTGTTTGTTTGTTTTGTTTTCGTTCTGTTCTCAGGTGACACTGCTGCACAGGTCAGCAGATGGCACTACTGAATGGAGGTGGCAGAGAGGCTTCATAAAAGGGTTTTTCCCTTCCTCCTCATACCAGGAATGTGCTGTCTTTGCATAATGAACTGGGAAGAGTTTGCTATAACGGTAGATCCACTTTGAGTACTGAGAAGAGCTCTAAAATTAAGCTCATTTCTACTCTCCCCTTCTCCGTCTATCCCCCTTCACTCTGCCTACTAGAATTTCACGCTAAGCACAATTCTTCCAGAAATTTGAGACTAGGATGAGGCTTTAGTCACCATTCTCAGTCTCAGAGTGCCACCTTTTGGAACACACTCTCCACTCTCCGTTGTTTCCTAAAAGGGAGTTCCAGACAGCTGGTTCCTGGGGTGAATTTTCACAATTGCACTTCCTTGGTTATGGTTTGACATAATTTCCCTAGAGAGTTAAGGCTTAGGGTATGATAATATACCTTGAATCTGCAGAGCATTAAAGGGGAGGATATTGTCAGATATACGATCTAACCACGGACACAGGCCAGACGCAGTCCTTACTAAAGGAGAGGGCCTGCTTGTCCTGGTCCACCTTTCCCTGGTTTGCTTCTGCTGTGATCTATCAACGCCTTCCTTCCCCCTTCCTTATGCACAATGCTCAGTTAATATCTTCCTTTAGCCTTGCAGACAGGAGCTCACTTATGGCCATATATTCCAGGTGACAACAGTGTCTTTTCAGAGGAGCACAAACAGGAACGCCACAGAAGAGCTTCGGGCTCTTTTGCAAGACAGCTTCACTGACAAATTTCTCCCAGTGTGGAGCAGGCTGGAGGGCCTCTTTAATAAATGGGGTCAACTTTGATTGTTTGTTTCATTGATGATTTGAAATATATTTCTGGCATTAACTAAAAGCAGATGGCTGAAATATAAAAAAGAAAAACCTATCTAGGTGGAACTGTTGGAGGGAACGTTATAATGGCTGGGAATAAGGAGATAGGGCTTTGTGGTTGGAAATTCTGCTTAAAGGGAAGATCTTCTAAGTGGTCTCCAGTCAGGCTTGCTATGTGCCAGGGCTTCTGAATTCCAGTTCAGGCTGGTGATGTGACTGCATCTACACTGTCCTGCTGCCCGTCCATTCACTGGTGCACTGCTCTCGCTAGTGATGTTTATGGCTGTAGTGAGTAAAAGCTACTGGTATGTTGTCCATTTTGCCTTTAACCAAAAATATTGGTCTGCTAGCAGCTCAGTTTAGATAGAAACACTGTTAGAGACAACCTGTGAGGCGAATGGTGGAGCAAGGCTCTGATACGGTTTTTGGGCTACATTTTAGGAATGACAATAGAATGATTTCTCTGGGTCCAGTTTTATTTATCCCTAAAAGCTATTCACTTTCTTCAATAGTAACCCTCCCACCTCGAATCACCTTACCTTCTTTATCTTAAGATAGTATGCTGTGGGAAAAAAGATGAAAAAATTCAAAATCATGATACACTTCTCTTGATGTAAGTTCTTAGTAAGTTCTGTTCTGTTCTTAGTAAGTTCTCAAGACTTTGCACAAACCTACGAAGGGGCACATGGCAGAAGCATGCCCTATCCCCACCCCTGTCAACAGCCTAGTCCAAGATGCTGTGAGTATGTAGCCACTACCCCATCCGTGGCTTCCCATTCTTCTGCTCTGTCCCCACACTATGGTTATGCAGCTTAAGAGAATTTTGAGCATGTTGCTTTCCTGGTTTGCAAAGACCCACACCCATTTCTAGACACCCACGAAGGTTCTGAACTCTTCTTCTGGATCAACTATGGCTGCAGGCCAGCTGCCCCTGTTCCAAACAGTCTCCTCACCACCCTCTCCCACCAGTTGCACTGCAATTTGTTTGAATTTCTCCAGCATTATTTCTTTCTGAATTACACCTCCTTCAGTTTTTGCCTATGGGACTTCTCTTTACCACTCAAGGTTCGATATAGAAATTTTCAGTCTTCATTCAATGCTGTGATTCAACATGGAGGAAGTCACAACCTCCCCTCCACTTTTATATCATTTTATTGGCCATTTTATTATATTATCTACCATAATTTGTATTAATTTTTTTTACTTATATAAGTCTCACATTGATCTTAACTGACTTGAAGACAGGAACCTTACTGACTTAATTTTGTTTGATAAAAGCAAAATTAGGCAATCATACTTAGTGTGTAATATATCATGAAGATTCCCTAAATATTTGATAACTGAACAAATAAATAATTGGAGTAGAACTAGGTATATCTGTTTTGTAGACCCTGTTAGGTCGACAAACCTCTATTGGGAAGTTTTGGAGAGTTAAACTCCCAGGTCCTGGACTTCTAGCATGCACAGTGAGTATAAAAGAATACATGATGTCTAAGGTCTCTTCAGGTTCATTAATTGTGTGGTTTGATTTCTTCTGTCCCCTGTATCCATGCATAAGAATCTTAATTATTTATCATTGTAGTGTTAGAAAGTGAGGCTTAGCATATGATGTTTGAGGTATGGGATGGGGTTTTCATCAATGGGTTAGTGCCTTTCTCATAGAAATGTGTTTTGATACAGTGAGAATTCAGCCCCTGTTTCTTTACATCATATGCGACTGCCGGTGCATCAGAAGCTAGTACATGGTTTTGAACTTTCCAACCCCTCAGAATCACAAACCAAGCTAATTTTTATTTTGTTTTGATGAGTTAACCCATCTCAGGTATTCTCTTAGAGCAATTAAAAATATAAATAAATAAATAAATAAATAAATAAATAAGCTCTTGCATACCTTTGTCCCGACAGGCTCCATGGGAACTTTCTAATCCATAAGGTTCCATGGATTAGTCATTAAAAAGTCTTCTAGATGTGGAAGTTCAAGATTACTGAAAATATTAACAAAGTGAGCTAAGTGATTTTTTTAGAGAGGAAATCTATAATCTTCTGACCACTTTGGACAGAGCAAAATATTAGATGCCTCTTGCCTTTGACCTGACATTTGTTAGTAGAAAAGCAAACGTTCAAGTGCGTATGCTGACACCAGACCACGTGATTCAGCTCTTTTTACAAACCATTCATATTCAGCAACAGACTGAATTCTACTGAGAGTAAGCACACACTTTTCAAAGAAATAAACAGAACATTTTCTTAGGCGATCTCACCAGAGGTCCACAAGGGCAGTAAGCTCCCAAGCTCCCAAGCTGCCAGCTGCTGTCACTTTGTCCTTGTCTCTACTCAATGCACATAGTTGAAAGGGACAAGAAGTCAAGGGAGGAGAAGAGAAGGGCAGAATCCTTAGTATACTGACCGTTTATCAACATTCTTCACATGGAATTGGCACACCAAACTTCGCATGGCAAGAGCAGAATGAGCAGAGGGCCGCAACACTGAAACTTATTTTGAGCCAATTACTTTTTACTCTTCCTGCTATGCCAAACAATCACTATTTCCTCCTTAGATTATTGCAAGAAATCTTGACGTTTGGTTACACTGTGGTCCCTCATGTAGATTCTGTTCTACTCAGAGTGGTAAAAGGGTTCTTTCTAATGTGTGCATCTTATCACCACCCTCTCATACTTAAACATCTCTGTAGTTTCCAAATGTACTTTAACTCCATGCCAAACCTCTTTGCACTGCTTGGCCAACCAAAAAAGATTTAGCTTTGCCAAAATACCTGGCCTAGTAGCTCTCTGCTTCTTCAGGTTTGCATTTTAGCCATGTGTGCCCTTTGGTTTTTTGTCCCAGGTCTGGAAAAAAGCAAGTAGAAGGATGCGTATCTTCTAACATTTGGACTTCTGGTTACACTCTACACACTGGTGACTTCTTATCATGTAGGTGTTAGATCCTATCTCCTCCTATAGAGAACATCTTTGTCCTTACCAAAAACAAACAAACAAACAAACAAAGCAAACAAAAAACTTTCCTTTAAGAGTCATTTGATTTTGAAGTTACCCTATTGCTACTATTTCTTAATGTGTGCCAACATTTAAACTGTTGTATTTCTGGATTAATTACATACAAGTCCTCTGGTTCTCTCTGTCCCTATAAACAATAAAAAGCCTTTTTGTTTATAAGGAACTTCTTATGCATAGCTCAAAATTAAACATATGTGAGGCTCCTTTTGTATGTCTGTTTTTCTTCTTTGACAAGAGATATTTATGAGGATGGTCAAGTCATAAATTGATGGGCCATCAAAGAAAAGCTTGGTACCACACACACACACACACACACACACACACACACACAAAGCAGATAGATAAGGAGAATGCTTGAACACAGACTTTTCCGGTTTTTTGGTTGTTTTCCTTAGTTTTGATGTCCAATTTATATTTTCTAAGGCTGAGGTGATGACACTATTCCACTTGCAGTAAGAGCCAGTGGAGACCAGCAGGAGATAGTTGGCCCAGTGTCATGTGTCATCAACACATGACCAAACTGTGCTCTTTGCAGAGGAACTTTTAGGCAGAATTTTACATGAAAGAAATAAAAAGAATTTAACACTTTTTTGAAGTTAAATCAAGGAAACTGTAAAATCCAAAGGACCTTCTATCGTTAGATATTGCTAACCACAAAGACTCCAAGCATAGAAATTCAGACGCCATATGAAGTTAGCCTCTTAGCCACTCTCATCACAGACCAGATTGTCAACAATTTTCCTTGAAAAATTATTTTAAAAGTATGCAGCACCACTCAGAATTTCTGAAATATTGCTCTATAGCATGATAAAGACAAGATCAGGGAGAAATGGGCTGATGATCTTTTCATTTTTTTTTTTTGGACCCTTGACAGAGGTGAATTACTCTATGTAAAACAGCCCATCACAAAGTATCTCCTTCCTCCCTTCAGAAACTGTTTTTATCTATTTTACCCCAAACCCTTAGGAAGATGATGTCGAATATTTTGTATATCTTCTGTGAAGTTGGGCACGAGAAACAATGGTTAAGGAAGAAGAGCAAGCACAGACAGAGGAGCCCAGAGTACAGCCCAACAGGTCAGGAGGGAGTGGTGAGATGGAGACCACGCCCTCCAAGAGCTTCCTGACTCAGGACTTGACCTAGTCAGTCTCAACCATACAGTTACATGGAAAATACAAAAATGACATAAATTATGGCAAGGAGAAAGGGAAGGAGAGAAGGAAAGAAGAAGAAGGTGACAAAGTGTAGGACAAAAGAGGACAAGACAAGAAGAAAAGAGGAGAGAAGAAAAGAGGAGAGGAGAGGAGAGGAGAGGAGAGGAGAGGAGAGGAGAGAGGAGAGGAGAAAAGACAAGAGGGAAGGGTAGGGGAAGGAGGAGAAAAGGGGAAAGGAAGGGAAAGAAGAGAAGAGAAGAGAAGAGAAGAGAAGAGAAGAGAAGAGAAGAGAAGAGAAGAGAAGAGAAGAGAAGAGAAAAGAAAAGAGGTACAGACAGAAATAGAATGGAGAAAATGGACCTGAGAAAACAAACCCCAGGGGAGATAACGTGCTCAGAAGACAGGAAGGCTGTCTGGTCTTCCTTCCTCTAGACAGGAGTAAGAATATAGTTGCAAATAGATTTCAATAGAGAAAATTTGAAGGTATTTTGCCTTTCTAAGAAATTTAAGATAGATAAAAGAAAATCATATTGTTGTGATAAATGCTTCACTGGAAGAATAAACTCCCCAAACAGTATTTAATGTTTGTGGAATACCTATAAAGTATTGCTATTTATAGTGGAAGAAACTTGTTTGCATAGCCCTGCATGATGAAATGAACAATTTAGTAATTTGCAATTTCAATGGTAATTTCTAATTAAAATTATTTAGATTGACTCACTAGATTTTTATGTGTAGGAGTACTTTGTCTGAAAAATTATGTATGCCTGATGCCTGAGAGTTGAGAAGAGATATTTGATCCTTTGGAATTGGAGATATGGATGCTGGAACTAAACGTGGGTCCTCTACAAGAACAACAATTGTGCGTAACTGCTGACCCATCTCTCCAGATAGCTTCAATGCCATTATAAAGAAAATAAGTGAATTGGAAATGAGCAGCTTAAACAGAAGGTAGACCACAGTAAATCATGATGATGGGAGACTCGCTGCTTGCTGGCTTTTTTCCCCTGATATTTTTACTTTTCCATTCTATGTGTAATAATAGTTTACAAAGAACAAAAAATCAACACACACACACACGCACACACATACACACACACACACACATGAGAGAGAGAGAGAGAGAGAGAGAGAGAGAGAGAGAGAGAGAGAGAGAGAGAGGCTGCTTCTAAAAGAGATCATTTTGTATGATTACAGTTTTTAGAATTATTTAAACTTTTTTCAGACAATGTATTTTGAGTGTAGCCTCCCAGATCCTCCCTACCACCCAACTTCATGTTCTTTCCTTTTTTCTCTATATTTTTTTAAAGGAACCTAAAAACAAAAACAAAAACAAAAACAAAACAAAACAAAACCCCAAAAGATTTAACCACCAAACCATTACAACAACAACAACACATTAAAAAAAATCAAGACAAAATAAGACAAAACCAAAAAAATAAAAAAATAAAACAGAGTTTATTTCATATTGTTCAACTCCACCTGATCACTACAGGCCTGCCTTGGAGTGTGGTTGATATACCCTGTTCCACCTCATTGGGGGGGGGGGGGGGCGGGAACGATTTCCCTTTTCCAGCACATATCTATTGCAAATACCTTCTCAGAGATGGAACTTTGTGCCCACTTCAAGTAGGGGGAACTTTAAGAAGCTGCTGTAAATATACAGATCTGTCAGTATTTAGCAATGTTCATATACTTTAAAGCAACTTTGGAGTTTGATATTTCTGCTTCTTTTGAGACTATCTTATTTTCAAAGAGAGAGAGAGAGAAATCCAGGATTTGTTGTACACCCCTGAGCCTGTGACAAGGACTAGTTCTCCATTTCCTTCCACTTGTGCTAAGATGACAGGCTTCCCTTTGCATTGGTGGAGGAACCAATTCCATAAATAATTTTCTCTGCATGCAAGGAAGTGTTTTCTGACACTGAAGTCTGCTGTTTTTTTTTTAACTTTGTTTAGTTTACTTATTCCCAGTTATATTCTTCAAATTTTCTTTTTAAAAGTCATGTGATAATTATTTAATAGTAAACAGATACAGACAGCTCTGTTCTGATAGGTGTTTCCTGGAGGGGCAGGGGGTGGTGGTTTCAAACAGTATTCAGTGTGACTGGGTGGAACTGCAGCGGAAATACTGAAGCTTGGAAGAGCATGGAGCTGCCCTAAGGTGTGACCGTACAAGGTGCACAACTGGACCTGAGGACGTTCATTTGTTGGTAGGAAACCTTCACTGTAATGGGAAATACAACTGCCTTATTGGTGAGCATTGTCATTTCCACATTTGCTTCCTCTTCATGTAGCTATGTGATCTGTTGTCATGGAGTGCCACATTTTTATGACTCTTAAACCATAAGGCATTTTTATGTTTTTCCTGTGTTTTAAAACACTTTTCCATCAGGCAAGCAGATACAATTTCAATTATCTAATCTAGATTGCTTTTAGATATTTAAAAAGTGTGTGAGATTAAAAAAAAGTCATGTTTCTATTTTCTGAGAATATTTAATAATATGTGTCAAGGATTGTAAATATGCTTTTAACCTTAGAATTCCTGCTAGAGAAAATTAGTAATTTTAAAAAATACTCAAGATACATTAACTGTATTTGATTAGGTTTGTTTATAATTGGAAAACAAAGGCTGAAATTGAAATCAATTATGAAAAGGTCAGTGACATAAACAGTGTGATACATCAGTTTGGAATATTACACAATTACCAGAAATGATCATTGCAAATGTGTTTAGTGAGATGACAATGTGTGTGTGTGTATATATATATAAACATTATTGAGTTCTTAGTGGTAAGTAACAATGTCATTGTAACTTTAGAAATATGTATGATTTTGTGTGTATATATATATATATATATATATACATGTATATATACACATATATCTCTATGTACATATTATAACTGATACACCCCCCCACACACACAGAAATATACACCCACACCCACACCCACACCCAAATATATATATGGTGGTATACACACACAAATTATAGCTGAAACTCCAGGCTCTGGCCAGAAGCAGACAGACAAACAAACAAGCAAGCAGATGTGAGTTCTTGGTAAGTATGTCCACTTGAGTCAGATAGTGATATTGACCTTTCTTTCTTGTCTATGAAGTCTGCTTTTCTACTATTGCTTGGTCTGCATCACAGGGCACCTAGTGCTTCCTTCCTCTATGAGATCTTTTAAGTTTTCCCCTCTTCCTCTCTCACCTCAGGTATTAATCCATTCTGGAAGAACGTCAGGCCTCTGAGTTTCTCATCTTGACAGGCTGCGACTGGATGGCTTTGTAAGAGGGTTAAGATTTATAGACTGAAGCGAAGTAAGTTGCTCCTGAACAAATACTTCTTTTAGTATATATTCTCTGACTCTGGGTTTCTTGCTCAAAGCTTCTTCCTTGTGCAAGGAAAAACAGAAGAAAAAGCATGCCTTTAAGCATACTCAGTGAAAGAATAAATACTGAAAATATTAATAATTTCTCCTAGGTTTTGGTGTTTGTGACTCACTTTAACATTCTTAGTTTTATTTTCATTTGCTTTCAGGATTTTAGGACCTGAACAGACTGCATAAAAAAAGAAATGTTTCATTGAAATATTCATTTGCAAGAGAATATAAAGCCACAAAGTGCAAATAATAGTATTAGTTCTCAATCTATGCTATTACTTCTTATGCTCATAACTCCAATCATGTCACTCCTCTTTCAGATATAAAAAGGCTGGTGAGAAGCAAGAAGAAAGACTGAAGCAACCTCCGTCCTAAGGAAGTGTCGGCTAGCTGAGTGCTGCCCTTTTCTCTGTTCTGTATGTGGGAGACATTTTCTGGCTGTTCATTCCATTTGTTCTTATATTTGTAGTAGCAAACTATAGCAGGAAATCTAGCCAGAAGGGATGTCAACGTATGGCATCAAGGGAAATCTTTCTCAAACGGCGGCCATGTGAAGCAACTGGACAGTGAAGGGGCTGTCAGGGCTCCATGCTATTTGGAAGCACTGCATCTGTATTAGGGATTTATCAGGGTGGATTCTAATATCAGCAGCACTACTACTCTCAAGTGTCTCCAGCCATGCTCTGGCCTGTTATGGCTTTGTAGTATTTTTAGAATGATTTCATCAATGATAGTGTTCATATATTATTCAAAATGGGTTACCTCCAATGAGTGGGTCCTTTGGAGATGAAAGAGTTAAAGGAAACAAGTGAAGATTTTAGCTCAGGTTCTCAAAGGTGTCCCTTATCATGATCGAGGCTGAGACAGAGATGTTGGCCATGCTCATTATGATGCTGTCTCATCTGCATCTCGACTACCCTGGCAGGCTGAACTCCACAAGATGGGAAGTTTTGAGCAAAGGAGCAATGCATGGAGTCACTCATTCTGTGTTATCAAGTGGAGGCAGTGTGAATTCATCCTAAGGGCAAATGTCATGTTCTCTTCCCAAGCATCATCAGTACCAAATGGACAGTTGGTGTCTGCTCTGACAACTCTGGCGAGCAGTCACTGGGATGGGAGACCATCTGTGTTGAGCAATATGCCCAGTGTCTACACAGAGCAGAGCGGGAGAGAAGAGTGCCTAGAAAAATGGTAATTGCCCCTGAATGTTGGTATTTAGGATCTCAGGGGAGAATGCATGCCAAGAGTTGAACAGGAGACAGATTCCTCTTCGAATGGTCTCATGGGACCAAGATTCTTCCTTGTGGATTGAACTGATAAAAGAAAATGTTTAAAAACCAGCTACTGTTATGGATAAAGAAACTGGCTCATTCCTTTCTCTTCCACTGACTAGCTCTGTTTCCTGGGATAAGCTACTTGGCCCATCTTACTCTCTTGTGCATAAATTGGATGTATGTTTCCTTGCACAAATTGTTCAGTATTTATTTGTATAACTAACAAGTCCTGGGGATTTCTGAGAATTGTCCACCCATCTCTTCCATGAATTCCCCATTTCTCCTCAGCACCATATGCCTGTGTACTTCTATGTCTATTTCAACCCATCATTCCAACTGGATTCTAACATTTGCATTTGGAATGAGGCTACAGATTTGAGCTCAGAATAATCTGTTTTCTTGAACTGAAACATAAACTTGAAAACTCTTGGCAGTGTGATTTCCTATCATGTGCAAAAGGATTCTAAGAAACTATTCTGTACAAAATAGAAGAATAAAACAGATTAATAAAAAAGAAAGAAAGAAAGAAAGAGAGAGAGATAGAGAGACAGAGAAAGAAGAAAGAAAGGAAAGGAAAGGAAAGGAAAGGAAAGGAAAGGAAAGGAAAGGAAAGGAAAGGAAAGGAAAGGAAAGGAAAGGAAAGGAAAGGAAAGGAAAGGAAGGAAGGAGGAAAATAAGAAACAACAACAACAACAAAAAACTCCAGTAATTCCTGTGAACTCCCTGCTTCCTGAAGTCTAGCCCCTCTCTTCTTTCTGGTGTTTGTGTTAAAGTTTAGCACAACAGCCTACTCTTTCTTTTTTAAATTTCCTTAAGCCAGTGGTTATCAACATGTGTGTTTCAATCCCCAGTGTCGAATGACCCTTTCACAGGGGTTGCTTAAGACCATAGGAAAACACAGTATTCACATTACAGTTCATAACAGTAGCAAAATTACAGTTGTGAAGTAGCAACAAAATCAAGTTTATAGTTAGATGGCACCACAACATGAGGAACTGCATTAGAGGGTCACAGCATTGGAAGGCTGAGAACCACTGTCTTAAGTTCTTTTGTCATTTGCAACAAAAGAAAAGTTAAGATGCTAAAGCAGTTTGATCTTTGATGTATTGTGATGTTCCTTTCGTATGTGGCATTGGTTAGGAGTCTTTGGTCCTTAAGAAAAATAAAAGACTCCTGAAAAAAATCAAAGTTTTGGCTTATAAGAGATATGTCACCTCATCCTCACCTAACTATGAGTCTGTGTTTCTATGGAGATTAAAGTTTTTCATTAGTGGGGAACAAACACACAGACTAGAAAGTTAATATTTCTTCCATCAAGGTTGAATAGTAAAGCACACATACAAACAGCCATAAAATCCATCAACACCCGATGCTAAGTCCAGAAGAAACTTAAAAAGCAGGATGTGCCAGCGCAGTCCTGGCTTTAGTAGGTGATTCTGAAGTCTCAGATTTAGATCATGTCATGTGATAAGTAAATATAAGAGACTGCATAAGAAAAATATTCAAGCAAGTGCTTCACTTGTGGAAGTAGCTGGCAAGATCTGACCCTTCTGAATCCAACACTGCCTTTGCCAGGAGAATGAGATATTGGACTTGTGTAGTCGAGAATGAAGGCAGGCCTTCTGGCCCTGATAAAGTAACAGTGAAGCTAAAAGTGTGAACACGTGATCAAGTGATAGTATGGGCAGCTGGAGCTAGAACATGCATTTTTTTTTAATCTTTCCTTTCCCCCAATCTTATTCAATGTCACTCTCTGCATCTTTATTTTTTCTTGTTTTGTGACAAGGTCTCATGTAGTTGGTTTTGACCTAACTATATAGACAAAGATGAAACTTCTGATCTTCCTGCCTCCACCTCCTTAGTGCTGGGAGACTAGGGATTCACCACCTCTTTGAGTTTAGGTAGTACTAGGGTCAGAACTGGGGGCTTTATGCATTCTAGGCAAATGCTCTACCAACCAAGCCATGTCTTCACTTCTTTTATCCATCCATCCATCCATCCATCCATCCATCCATCCATCCATCCATCCATGTATTAATTTTACACAGAAGCTTGCTCCCTCTTCCCAGTTCTACAGTCACAAACCCCTTCCCCACTACCCTTTCCTCTTCACCTCAGAGAAGCAGAAACCCCTATGTGTACCAACTCACTTTGGCACATCAAGTCACAGCAGGACCAAGTGTATCCACTTCCACTGAGGCCAGACAAGGCAGCCCAGCTAGAGGAAGGGGATCAGAGTCAAAGGCAGACATCAGAATCAGAGACAGCCCCTGCTCCAATTGTTAGGGTATCCACATGAAAACCAAGCTGCACATCTGCTGCATATGTAAAGGGGCCCACATCCAGCCTATGCATGTGTTTTGGTTAGTGGTTCAGTCTCTGTGAGCCCCCATGGGCCCAAGTTAATTGACTTTGTAGGTCTTCTCGTGGTGACCTTCACCTCTCTAGGCCTCAATCTTTCCCCCAACTCTCTGACAAGACTCCCTGAGCAAGGTCCACCTAATGTTTGGCTTTGGGTCTCTGCAGCTGCCTACATCTACTGCTGGCTGAAGTCTCTCGGAGGACAGTTATGCTAGGCTCCTGTCTGAAAGCACAGCAGAATATTATTAATAGTTTCTGGGGTTGGCTTTTTCCGATGGGGTGGATCTTATGGTCGGCCAGTCATTGGTTGACCATTCCCTCAATCTCTGGAGTTAGGAGAGTCTTCTTAGACCAGTATACCATGTGTGTTGTCCTTCTAATGTGTTTTCAGCATTCTAAGGTGTCTATAATGACTTAACTCCTTCCACACAGTCCATTACCTTTAGTCCATGAGGCTATGGTCCAATTCTGTCTCTTGAAGTAAGCTCTTTGAGGAGTTTACCACAGTGCAGTGGATCCTGTATCCAAGTGTAAAATATTTGATACAGGTCTTTCTTCTTCTTCCTTCTTTCTTCCTTCTTCTTCTTCTTCTTCTTCTTCTTCTTCTTCTTCTTCTTCTTCTTCTTCTTCTTCTTCTTCTTCTTCTTCTTCTTCTTCTTCTTCTTTTTCTTCTTCAGTTAAAATGCTTGTGGTAGCTTTCTAATGCCTGGGTTAGCTCTGATGTCAGCTTCTCTACAAGATAAATACCAAACCATCATTTGCTTAATCCAGGAGGGAATTGAGTTTTATTTATAATATGCTCCAGGCAAGATTTCCAGATATTAAATGTATTTTTCTCCACATGGAGAGACAGGGGCATTGGCTCCTTCTGTCATGGACTTGTCCTTGGCTTTGAAGTTTTCTGTAATCCAGGTATCTACCAGTAGAGCCATTCCATCTGGCTTCAAAATCACACAAAGGAACCACACCCACTTTTTATCATAAGGAAGTAAGCATATGGCCTAATCCACAGGAATGATGAAAATGTAGCCCTGACTACCGAGCCCATTTTGAGAGGAGCTCTGAACTGGGAACTTGTGTTTAGCTGTCTTAAAGACAAACTTCTTTTCATTCTTCTTTATTCCCTTCTCCGCCATTTTTCTACCCCTTCCTCTTTTCGGCAAAGATTGGGCTGGCCTGAGACTTGCTTAATAGTCTATTTATAATGTACTTCTTATGTGGGTTCTTAATTTTCTGTTTCTAAACCATGTTTCTCATTTTGGTAATTAAAATTCTTGATGAACAGTCACACCTGTTATGCAATAGCACAATCTTTTATATAGTACATCACCTATCTTGAATATATTCTGTTCCTATTAAATATGTTTCATGTCCTTTACAATAAATATTATTTTTATGCTAAATTCCCCTAAAGTGGCCGAATATTGCCCTCTTCTCCCCTATGATGACTCCTTGAAACAAATATATAAGTAGACTCTTATTTTGAAGAATTGGCACAGTGCTTTGTGTAACATTTGCTCCTCAAACATGTTTGGAATAATTACAAGGTTCCAAACATGGCAAATGCTTTGGTGAAAGAAATGAAAATCCTTCAGTCTCTAACCAGGAGGAATTTGGTCAAGACTGACAAGAAAATCAAAAGGCTTAGGGACTTTTACATGTTGACATGACCATGAAGAAGCGGATAATATTTACACAGAATGAGCAGAGCCAGCATCGAGGGCAAGCAGTATGAGATCACTCACTTTATTGCTTGATCTGCTGAGATGATCTCAACGCAGAAGCCACTCTTAATGGCAACAACATTACTATTAATTAAAGTAAGTTTTATAGCACAATGCTTTATCCAGCATTGTCATTCAGGTCATGTGGTTTGCCCCCCCCCAAATGAATTTATGAAATTCCTAGGCAAATGGATGGACCTGGAGGGTATCATCCTGAGTGAAGTAACCCAATCACAAAGGAACTCGCACAATATGTACTCACTGATAAGTGGATATTAGCCCAGAAACTTAGGATACCCAAGATATAAGATACAACTTGCCAAACGCATGAAATTCAAGAAGAACGAAGACCAAAGTGTGGACACTTTACCCTTTCTTAGAAATGGGAACAAAACACCCATGGAAGGAGTTACAGAGACAAAATTTGGAGCTGTGACGAAAGGATGGACCATCTAGTGATTGCCATATGCAGGGATCCATCCCATAATCAGCTTCCAAATGCTGACACCATTGCATACACTAGCAAGATTTTGCTGAAACGACCCAGATATAGCTGTCTCTTGTGAGACTATGCTGGGGCCTAGCAAACACAGAAGTGGATGATCACAATCAGCTATTGGATGGGTCACACGGCCCCCAATGGAGGAGCTAGAGAAATTACCCAAGGAGCTAAAGGGAACTGCAACCCTATAGGTGGAACAACAATATGAACTAACCAGTACCCGGAAGCTTTTGTCTTTAGCTGCATATGTATCAAAAGATGGCCTAGTCGGCCATCACTGCAAAGAGAGGCCCATTGGACTTGCAAACTTTATATGCCCCAGTACAGGGGAACGCCAGGGCCAAAAAGGGGGAGTGGGTGGGTAGGGGGTTGGGGGGGTGGGTATGGGGGACCTTTGGGATAGCATTGAAAATGTAAACGAGAAAAATACCTAATTAAAAAAAAACTTTTACTCATTTTGATTCTGAAAGATTGTGAGCATATTTGCCAACAGTATAAAAAAAGAAAGAAAGAAAGAAAGAAAGAAAGAAAGAAAGAAAGAAAGAAACCATAGTGCTTGTCTATAAGGAGTTTTGAATTATTGTATTGTGCACCTTTAATTTCTTCCAGTTTTGAAAAGCGAGTCAATGGCAAACCCCTTGGGTTGAATGCACTTTGTGCCCCAGAGTATTGAAACAGTGGATGGGCAGAGTGTACTTTATACAGTTGCATGTAACAGTTTAAACCTATGGCTAGGAAGCTATTGCCAAGTTGCTTTTCCCATGGATGTGCTAACTTGTACTCTGATTATATATTTCTCTGGTGATCTCCAAACATTCAGATTTGAATTAGGGTCCTAACAGACAGACTAGCTTTTCTTGAGGCTGTCATGAACTCTAATTGAGGTAAAGATCTTTGCTAGTGAAGAGCTCACAACCAAAAGCCTTGTACTTGACCATCCTGCCTGTGAGGGAACTATATTAAATTTGAGCAGTGTTACAGCGACACCTGCCGGACTTTCTCTAACTAGCAAGTGCAATTCCAGCAGATCAGGGTTCTGTGTAATCACAAATATTTCTCACACATATGAGAAGTAAAGTAATTTTCCATGAAAACAAAATCAAACGGTTATCTCTCCTTCAGTATATGAAATAAGGCTTTTCCTGAGGTAAGAAGAATTAACATTGAGCACTCAATTTAACACAAAGACAAGATTAAAATAATGTCTTTATCTCCCATCCAGAAGTTAAGTAGTATCATGGTATTTTGGTTATGTAATCACACCACAGTCTGTAAATATGAGTGCATTTACACAAGCACCTGAAGAACAATTTTAAAATCATTCTTTTTGGCTCAAAAATAAATGTCAAATTCTCAGTTCATTGAGGCTGCTGGGGAGAATGCTCACTTTAGAGATCTGCTTATCCAGAATATGGTTGCTACTTCTTTGTCTCACTTCTCCTCCTCTCCTCTCCTCTCCTCTCCTCTCCTCTCCTCTCCTCTCCTCTCCTCTCCTCTCCTCCCCTCCCCTCCCCTCCCCTCCTCTCCTCTTCTCTTCACGTCTTCTATCTCACAGTTTCTTTTCAATGCTCCCCCCTACACACACACAGGGCAAGCTGCAGTGCATAGCAGCAATATCGTGGATTCCTTAAAAGCTTTGCAGTTGAGCTGAAACCCATATTTCAGATGAGTCTCAAAGTCATCAGATTCAAGCTTGTCACATTTTCTGAACACAAAATTCCAGACATGTTTTATTCACTATCTGTTTGCATCGTTGAGGTAAACATCTCCAACTCATTTCGAAGTTGGGAGATAGCCAAGAAGTCTCAACCCATCATTTCTAGATGTTTTGTTGTATGCTTTGATTCCTCCTTTGGTCAGGTATCTCATTGCTTCATAGCCCCTCTAAACACTAGGCTCAGTTGCTCATGAGAGCACCCTCCCCTACTGACATTTGAAACACTGGACCTCTCATTCATTTTTTAGTTGTATGATGTGAGCTCTAAACCATTCTTCAGTTTGCATAAGGAAAGAGGCTGAGAAACCTAGGCATGTGGTGTGGCATGGCAGGCTGCTGGCCTGCTTGGTGCTCTAGTATCTATAGTCTACCTCGGCAGCACTGTGATTCACTGATGCTAAGGAATAAAAAGACATCGGTCTGACTTCCATGATGAAAGCCTCAAGCTTGGCTCTTACACTGATTCCCAGGTAGTTTTGGACAGTGTCTGTCCCTCCTTGTTTTGTTTTGTGTTTGAAGGAAGATAATGTCTTTAATTAACCTACTGTTTATAAAGAATTTCATATGAGCATTGTGTTTAATACCCTGCCCTCAATGTGTGCACAACTCTACCCTACTGTGCTCAATCTAAAAATTATGGCTTCTTTTTATTTTCTTTAAACATATTCATATACATATATTTCAGTAGAACATGTGTACACACATAAGCCATTGATACCATTTAGTGTAATGCTATCATATAGATATAGAGATAGAGATAGAGATAGAGAGATATAGGACATATGACATATATAGGATATATGATATACGACATACGATATATGATATATGTTTTTAGGGCTAACCACTTGGTATTAGATAAGCAACTATGGGCTTCAATCCAGGGAAGACTGATTCTTTCTCTCTTTAGCAGTCATTGCCTGTGGATCTTCATCTAGGAGTGGGACCTTGTGAGACTTCCCTCACCCACATAGGCATGCCACCTATTGTTGTCCCTGTGTTGGTCAACTTTAGGCAATCACAATGTTGAAATTTTGTGGGTGAAGCTTTCCTGTCATATAGAGAAGACATACTATCTGCATCCATGTTTCTGGTTTTTACAATCTTTCCACCCGGTCTTTTGTGATGTTTGCTTAACCTCAGGTGTAGGGGTTGTGTTGTAAATGTATCAGTTGGTATTGGGCACACACCATTCCTTGTTCTCTGTGTTTTGACTAGTTGTGCCTTGCTGTAATAATGATCCTGTGCTGCAAACAGAAGCATCTTTGATGAGGAGTGAAAGCTACAGTTACTAGGTTGGATGGGTGCACAGATATGTGTCCTAGGCTAGGCCAAGCTGGACCTGGGCACAGGATGAATGCACCAGACAGAACCTGGAGGTTGGATGTGGTACAAACTTAAGTCGAGCTAGCTGGCTGAACTTGGCGATGCACAGGATGTGTGATCAAAGATCACTGTAAATTGATCTCATATGTTTGCACTTCCTAGGCTTGGGTATTTACTCTTGAAGGAAGATAATTATTTTTTTAATTATGGGTTATATATTTACCCTTGTTACACAGTTGTCATAGTAAAATCCATGTGGTAGAGATTTACCCCTGTTATACTGTCTTCGGAGTAAAAAATATGGATAAATGTATTCTAACGATATGTGATATGATAAATCAGGGACACAAGAGAAATACAGTTGTCTGAGCATCAGTGGAGTTCATTCCAGGATCCCAACATAAATACAAATCGAAGAATGATAAAGTCAATTATAGAAAAAAATATATCATTTACTAGACTCATGTATACTATACAGCTTCTATAGATTATTTAAAAGAACTAATGTGATGTGAGTGCTATATAAACAGATGTGACACTGTATGTTTTAGGGAGAAACAAAGATGCTGCTGATGTTGACCTCAGATACTCTGAATATTTTCTGTTCATGTTGGTTGAACTGTCTGATGTGACACCAGCAGATATGAGTTTAGTATATATACAGCAGATATGAGTTTAGTATATATACAGCAAAGGTTCTGATTCCCATGCTACTGACACAGTCAAATGCGATTCACAGGAATCTTCCTTTACCTACAAATGCTCATGTGCTAACTTGAAAGGTTTGAAGGAAATGGAATTGGTTAATCGTTGGCATGAGTATGCTGATGATGTTATCACAGGCTTCCATACATATGCACATTTCTCTTCTGTGACACAGCTACTTTAACTTACTGAATATGTAAGTATGAAAAAAATGAACCCAGAAAGTTAAAACACAATTTTTGTAAAGAGAACTTTGTGGAAAGGCCGTATCAATGATCAAAATACTCTCATCTTCAACCCACAAAATATCAAATGGAAACATTAATTCATAAATCACTTGGCCAGTCAGCAAATAGCCTGGCACCCAAGTACAGGCCTCTTACAGGGTATACCATTATAGAATATTCCAAAGCACTTAAGAATTTCTCACATGACATACCAGGATGGAAACAGATAATTGGGAGTAGAAATTTATTTTTATTTTAATTCCCATTCTAGATGCTACCAATTGCCTGCTTATCACCTACTGGAGGATTTAAACCTTATATCCTGTCTCATACAATACCAAAATATGACTAATAATGGCTTAATAGAAATTCATGAGAGTATATATATATAGACACTGTTCACTGGTAATTTAAAGCCCCTAGTGGGCAGGAAGTAGTTCCTTGGTAGTGCGCGCGCGCGCGCACACACACACACACACACACACACACACACACACACACACACAGAGAGAGAGAGAGACAGAAGTTATATAGTTATAGTGTAGATATGACTGTAGAGGCCAGCAGACAACCTCAAGTGTTAGTCTTGCCTTATATCTTGTTTGAGACAATCCTTTCATTGTTCATCATTATGTACACAAGACCAACTGGCCCATGAGCTTCCAGAGGTTTTTCGGTCTCTACCCCCATCTCACAAAATGAGTGCTATGGTTACAGACTCTTGCCAACACGGAAGGCAATACCAGCTTCTGGAGATTTGACCTCAGGTCTTTGTTTGCATAACAAGCACTTTGCCTACTGAGCCTAAGGATATGTGTTAAAAGAGAACTCTTGGTTGTGCTACTCAAGGATTGGCAGTGGCTAGAATATAAAAAAAAATAAATGTCTATACTACAAAAACACAGCAATAGGTCTTTAAAGAGGAGCTATTGTTAGGGACAGGAAACCTTTGTGGCTGCAGTCAGTGGCACAGGCACTCATGCCGATGGCTTAGTGTCTGGCGAGTCTGAGCTTTGACTTTTTGGCTAGTGAGCTTCAGACCTGCACTTAGCCCTTCCTCCTGCCTCCTTTTAAATTTACCGTTCTAGTCACAGGGGCATAATAGAAACCAAGTTGTCAGAGGACAGTGCTTTGACAGTAAAATGGCCTCTGGCTTTGAAAATAATGTCTCAGTTTCCTTGAGACTTTCTTTGGCAGCAGGGGACCATTAGCTTGTCACATTGTCCAGTCCTACTGATATTATCTTTTAATTGCTCCCAAAGACCCATCTCTTAATCAATGTGTCTGGGGTTCTCAAAGAGCTAAGTTCTCTGGACTGACAATCTGTTCTATCATTTGAGTTCAAAAGTAAAGGGGCTGGGGGAAAGATCGATGACTTAAGAATGGAAAATAGCGTTTTGGGGAGACATACAACTGTAGTCAAGATAATAATTTGAAATAAAATGGCGAAGAAGGCACCTGTCCTGTAAAGATTCTAGGGACATCATAATATGACCATGTACACAAGGACAAGTATGCCACACTAAATAGGACATTCAATATACAAATGCTTTCAAGATTTATTTTATTTTATTTGAAATTATGTGCTTGAGTGTTCATGTGTGAGTGGGGATGGGGTGTGAGTTCAGCACTGTGAAGGATGACGTGAATGTCACATCACCCAGAGCTGGTTATTTGCCACCTGACATGGGGGCTGGGAACTGAACTCAGGTCTTCTGCAGGATCAGGGAACGCTGTTGACCATTGAGCCATCTTGTTATCTGACACCAAAATAAGCTTTCTGAAATAAGTGTTTTTATGTTCTTGTATAAGGTATAACTCGAGAATCTCCCTCCCTTCCTGGTCTCAGTATATTTGCTCTGCCCTCAGATTATAGATAGGTCAGATAGATAGGTGTGATCTTTGTTGTCATCATTGTTTGTGCTAAGCATGTGAGGACAGATGATTAGGAAGGTGGCCCACAGTTCCCTACAAAATGTATGCACTATAGACAACATGCAGCATCAGACTTGGCACACAAGAAGAGGGAAAACAGGATTTATTTATGCAGACTTTGAAAGGCAATCATGTCTTGGTTTCTTTTAATTCTGTTGCTGCTCAGGGATGGTTGTGCCACAACCTGGTCAGAAGATCCCTGGGGTATATGAAGCTTGATCAGAGAGCTCTCTCAGGATCTAAGTGTGTTGAACTGGCTCTGATAAGTTACATAAAGAACGACTGCAACTGCAGGGGATACCGGTGCAGCATAAGAGATGGTAAGAGATGGATTTAGTTTACTTGAAGGTTCCTTTTCTCCTGCTCACATCGAAGGGTTTATGTTCACCATCTTGGTTGCTATTTGCTTCTCCCTGGTGGTCACTCATTAGGAAAATGAGCTTTGTGTAAATATTCTCTGTCCATGCCTCCTGAGGACTCAAGTCAGCACTGCCTCCACTGAAAGCTATTTTGGGGATGTACATTCCCCAGTGTCAGATTCAGAAGTGGTGGTGCCCCACCCTTGTTTCCAGTTCACAATAGATCTTGGCTGCCAGGCTCTGATTAGGAGCCTCCCTGAGCCTCTTTCTGCAGCCAGCCCTCTCTTTCCCATCCCTTTTCCTGTTCTTGTCCTGCTCACTCCTGATAAGATTACGCTTGTCCTCAAGAAGAGAAATTTTCTTTCCTGTACGTTAATGCTTTTCAAAGACCACAAATGAAAAGATCTCCTTGCTAATGTCAGATAATTTATTCTAGGTGTTGCGAGATCCAAGAGAGGAACAGGAGGTCCTGGGAGGCACTTAAGAAACATCTGACCCAATATCACTGAGCTTCTGATCCTGATTTCCAAACGCAGTTCTGTTTTGGCTACAGAGGAAGGAATCTCATTTTAGTAACTGGAGTTCTTAATTCATCTGTGAAGGTGGAGTTGGGTGAGGTGTGCTGTCCTGTTGTATTTAATGGTTAGTAGAAGGTTATATAAGTTAATTCAGAGCTAGCTTCAGTTTCCTCAATAGCAAAAGGCAGTTTTTTTTTCTTTTAATCAGACTTTGGTTCTTGTGAGTATTAGTGAAACTGTCTGTTACCCTCTCTTTCTAAGTGGGAAATAAGAAATGTAGTTTTATCTCCTAAACATAACCTGGGACTCAAGAGGAATTGCATGGACTGTAGGAAACAAACCCCAAAGAGGGTGCTAGAAAGTTCTCACATCATCTTTGTTCTTACAATAAGCTCCCAGATCCGTCTCAACACAGGCACCTGGTTTAAAAATTCCGTGGAAATCTGTTAAAACTCTGCAAGTGTTAAGTGAACCTTGGCAATTCTTTTATAGAAGATAAAATTGAGACCTAGAAGGGAGAAAACATTCAAGATGTCACCTTGCTCCTCCTCTCCTTGTCCTCTCCTCTTCTCTCCAAATAATGCTTTAATAAATGCACTCTGAACAGAAGCAGCACTCTGGTCAAGCGAAGGGGCCTACCCCTCCACTTCCCCAGTTGCTTTTTAAAAGTATCTTGTAAGAGTGCTGAGATGGAGTCACCACTGTCTCAGCATCCAACACAACCCTGTTAACTACAGCCCTGCATCAATAGACTTTCCAACAACTCTATACTTCAGCTATGGCTTCTTCTCAGCCCAGCCTCCAGTTTTCCCACTGGGAATGTGCATATCATGGTTGTCATTACTCTTTAAAAGTCCCCTGGAAACATAGGCCTACTGTAAGCTGCCTAGCATCAAAACAGGGGGCTCTGGCTTGAGTTTCTTGCCTTTGACTATCAAGGCTGTTGCTGGTCTGCTGTTTTTTTTTTTATTTGTCCTGTGCAGGGCCTGGCAGCCCTTCTGTTGAATTTGCTGACTTATTGAACCCCAACTGAATATGGCTTGCTGACATAACCAGAAATAGCTAGAGGGCAGTTAGCTTGTGGTCCATTTGTCACTATTTATATACTCTGAAGACACTACTAGTGGAAGGAAGATAGTGTAACAAAAATTTCCAAGGTTATGAACTCCTCCTCCTTTGGATTATCCATTAGCTTATGTACAATCGGAGAAGCAGAATCTCTACTTATGAAGGTATTTTTCACAAAGCATATGATAGCTTCTTGCCATCTGGAAGCAATGGGGTATTATCTCTTAATATGGAAAAAAGTAGACATTAGCCTAGCATTTAGACGTGAATTACAGAGAATTAATATAAACTGGTTTTCATTAAGTCATTAAGCATATTGTCTGCCTTAATGCACACAGCAACCTTATTACACAGATGCTGTTTAAAAATAAAAAAACTAAAACGGGAAGGGGATAAAGATTTTAGAAAAAGTAGCTTCCCAAAGTCATTAAGCTAGGCTTTTTATTCAGATCCAGCCTGCTCCATCAGTGGATGATGTCCAAGCAAAGGACAGGAATGGAGAGACGTTTGGGGAGCATTGGAAAATGGCAAGATAAGCTGTGAAGCTGAAGCCCTTTGGGACAGAGCGTCTGCCAATCAGGCTTGGACAGTGAGACTTGATGGAAAGAAGAGAGCTCCCAAATCCACAATTTGGCTTGCAGGTTCTTTCGTTGGCTACAGCAGTACTAGCTCTACGGAGTAATCCCATGCTAGTTTATGGGTGTACAAACAGGGGCTTTGCAGAGTCCAGAAGCAAAGTGATTTGTAAACCTTGTTTCTATTTTTAATCATTTAGGATCTAGCCCAAGACCTTTTTGTGTTTATAAACCTTTTCTACACTCTTATTTCCTTCCCCTTTTCATTTTGTTTGAGATCGAGTCTCCCTTATGTAGCCTAGGCTGGTCTTGAATTCATATTCTCTCTGATGTTAGCTCCTATCTGTTGAGATTACAGTGTAGGTGCCAACTTTGATCTATATTCTGATTTCTACTGAGCTTATTTCATTACTCTGTACATGGGTGTTGCTCTTAATAGGTCTCCTATTGTGGGACTTCAATTCTTATTCATTTGTCCTCTTTATACAACACAGTTATAGCAACATATATTTACACAGCTTACAAATTACCAATCTTCTACATTTTAATGTAAAACTCCTTTAATATTAGCTATATTATTAATCATATTAATGTTAATTTAATGACATTTATGTATTTGTATTGTTAATGCTGTTGGTGTGTGTTATTCCATTATGCTAGGGTAAGGCTTCTTTTATTAGTTTCCCCTTCAGCATTGTCACAGGCTGTTTGTGTCAACGTTGAAAGTGGGTATTAATATTTCTCAGCACTAATTGGAAGGGTAAACATTTGGTGCCACAATAATGTTTTTAAATTGGTATTGCATTGTCTCAGAACATCACAAAGAAACATTCAAACAAATGAGTTTTTACTCCCTCCTGCAATCCTACTGGTCAGAGAAGTATTCCCTCAAATTATCATTGAGGCACACAACACACTCCCTCCTTAGACTGATGTCCCACACCATTCTTTATTGCCCTGGAGTGAGCTTCTGATTTAGAAATCCTAAACAGATAGCAAGTGCATGTTACAGTAGAAAAGATGCACATTTTTCTGAGCTTTTTGAGTTTGAGAATGGAAGAAAGGAGTTTACTCCTTTAAAAGCCCAGACATTCTATTTGGTTCTTCATTTTTTCTTTCACTCCCACCCGTCTTAGTCATTTTGTTTGCCAACTAACCTAGGCATCAAGGGTTTTTTTTTGGGGGGGGGGGTATGGAGGGGATAAACCAGAGCTGTACAGACAATATATAATACCCCCACGAGGGTGTCCGAATCTGGCAGCCTTCAATAGGTTAATTTTTCAAAGTGGTAAGCTGATATTTCTGTATAAAATGCACATCTGCAGGGGGAGTGGTATTAAGTGTTGGTGAATTATGGCCTCAGCCTAGGGGTCACTTGAGCCTCGGTGCTACAAGCACCTTAATGCTTTCTTGAACGAAGGCTCTGCTAATTGCTTCCATATGACTCTTTCTAGTGTGGAGGCCCCTCCTCCCGGCTCCCATCACTGTCCCCAACCCCCCACCCACTTCTTAATGTAGCTGTGGCACTCACAGGAATAATGAGCTATGAAATTGTACCACACTGATTAGAAGTGGGGCTTACAAAAGAACCTGCCATTTTTTCCCCTGGATATTCTTTGACTCTTTAGTTCAGACAGCTTTGGGGGTCAAGTCCCAGAAGGCCAGGTCTTCCCCTCTGCTCCCTTCTCCTCCATTCCTTTACACCACTGGGAGTGCACATTTATGCTGTGAATGGGCAGGCAGACCATTAATTAGTTTGCCTGCTAAGCTGTTGTTGGAAGGCCGAGCTGGGGACATTTTACAGGGTATGTTGGCATGTTGATGGAGAGGGAGGCAAGAAAGGGAGTTATAAGCATATCACACTGTGCCCTTGGAAGGATATCTTGTTTGGGAAGCCACTCTAGACAGGAATCTTCTGAGGTTTACTGTACCCAGCAGCTGAGGAATACAAGGACTGACTCTGGCTGGCTTCTGGGAGGTTAACTTAGAAACTGTTTTGTATTTGACTTGTCAGCAGAGAAAATGGAAGCAGGGAATTGTATGAATTAGATATCATTGCACACCAGATACAGCCATAAGCACCATTCCCTCTCTTGGTGTGAACATGCTCCCTTGCAAAGAGGAAGAAAGGGCTCATCCATCCATTTGGTGGCTTGAGATTACTACTGTTATACAGATGGGCCACTTAGTACAAACGTGTACACATGTAGTAAAATATCTCTGCTAGCCTGCTGTGAAAATAAAATACAACCTCCATGAAGCAGCAAAGGGTGTAGCATCTATTTAACATTCAGAGAATGAGTTATCAGTGGTTGCGGTTCCTATCACTTGTATCTGCGCATACACTTTCATTTCCCAGTGTCACATACTCCTTGACACCCAGCTGTGTCTGGAGCTGCCATTCCCAGCCTTCACTAATTCCAGGCGCCAATTCTTCCTCCCAAAATTGTTCAGATTGAAGTGACATCATGCCCTCTTGAATTCTTCTAAGGCTACCTGTCCTGTTCTTTTGGCAATAAAACACACTGCCCTCTGCCTTTAATTAGATGGCTGATCTGGCATTTGTATTCTGCAGCTGTTTAATTTACCCCATGTTTATGGCTCCTTCTCCTTCAGCTAAATTATTGTAATCCCTGTAGGGCAGTGGTCTCATGGTTCATGTATTTTCTTGTATATTCTGCTTAACACTATGCCGGTACAGTTTCACTAAGGAATTTTGAGAATAACATTAAATAAATAAACAATAAAGAATACAAAAAAAACCTTTTCAAATATTTTAGTGATATTTACTTTTATTCAATACATCAATGGTCTAGTCTACTGTGTACCTGTCTGGGCAGAGCTGCCTGTGTCTAGAACCCATTGCTGCTTTTGCTGGAATTGTAACATGATCCAGAGTTTGGTAATGCAATTCTTTTATTAAATAATCAAATGAAGAAACCAAAGAAATAGGAGAGCTCTAGCAAATGAAACAGTTTCAAAAATTAGTGATTTCAGATTAAATTTTACTGTTTAACAATCAACTCTCCCACAAATGTATTGCACTGTATCAGACTTGTGAGCTTATATTTACCCAGCACATACTCATGCTGAATGTTTGTTCTGAATGTTCATTCAGATATATTATTCAAAATATCAACACACTACCTTGAGGGGAAAAATATGCTTAGATAAACTTAAAACCAGTCTCAGATAAATAATGATACAGTTTACAGTCTCACAAAATTGAGAGGAACCTAACCCAAAATGAAGTGCATGGAGAAAAATAATAAAGAAAAACAAAAGCGACTTTGAATCTCCATCTCACGCTAATTAAAATGGAAAAAATCAACAACAAATAAAGGACAAGAAATGCTGATGGAAAGGCAAGGAAACTAGTGAATCCACTGTTCCCTGTTGGTGGGATTGCCAACTGGCCTAACTACTCTTGTTACCAACATGGAGGAGAGAGAGAGAATGAGAGAGAGAGAGAGAGAGAGAGAGAGAGAGAGAGAGAGAGAGAGAGAGAGAGAGAGGAAGGAGAAGGAGAAGAATATGAAGAAGAAGAAGAGGAGGAGGAGGAGGAGGAAGGAAGGAAGGAAAGAAGGAAGGAAGGAAGGAAGGAAGGAAGGAAGGAAGGAAGGAAGAAGAGAAAGAAAAATCCTAAAAATAAATCTACATGAAACAGCTATAGGACTCCTTAGCATACACTCAAATAACAAAACATTGCCATGTTCATTGCTGGTCTATTCATGACAGCTAGAAAATGGAAACATTGTTCTTCAAATGATGAGTAGGATAATGAAATTGTGGTACATCTACACTACAGAATATTATTCAGCTGTTAAGAAAAATAAAATGAACTTTGCAGGTAAATGGATGGAGCTAGAAAATGTCATATTGAATGAACTTACCCTGGCCTAGAAAGAGATCTGAATGTATATCCTGCATGACTGAGAAACAAGGGAATTAAGAAGGGACAAATGCTGGGGGAGGGGGAGAGGCTGCAGTGTACAAGTACTCTAATTATGAAAATGCCAAAAGGGGTCCTAATTAGTGGGGAAGAGAAATATGGAAGGTATGAGGAGGTAAAGTAATATTAACAATGTATGCATAGTGAATCATATTGTTAACTGTTGGCCCAATTAAAAAACTATACTGCAATTTAAGTCTTTATATAAATATAGATATATAGTTTAAATGACATTTTCTCATGCGTGCTGACAAGGTAACACCCAAGAGTAAAAGAGCATGAAATAGAAATCCCAGTATCACACTTGAGCAACTCTCTTTTGAGCAGTCTGTCGGATTTGTCTAAGAGATTTCCCAAATGCTGAAGACTATTGACCTTGTCTGCTCCTTAGAGGGGGGATAGTGAGTCTCTACTTCTGAAGATAACATGTGCTTCAGTGGCAGGGGTCTAGGGCACTAGAAAGTACCATGCAAGTTCCCATAGCAGGGAAGCAAGCAACATCTTACCCAGCTGTGATGACCATAAACCACAGTAATATCTAGCATGATACACTAACCTTAGGGGCACAGTGGTGGCAAACAGACCTTAGTGGTAACCATTGGCTCTCCAATAGGACTTAAGACTCATTCAACAAGAGAAAAGCTGTGTCTGATAGTAGAGACCTAGCCAACTACCCAGAGCTTGTAAAACCATAGATCAAGAAGACCTTCCAACGACCATTTTACTAAACCAGAACAATCCCTAACTACATTCTAAGTATTTATCCTTACACCCATAGATGGATATAGGTCTCATCCCTCATCAAAGGAACTTCACTTGGCAATATATAGAGACCATTATAGAAAACCAAGGCCAATCTATAAAACACTCTCTCATCTAAGGCTTAGATTATAGAAGAGGTGATAGAAAGAGTGTGAGAGCCATAGCACCTGTGGAATTGCTGTGACACTGTTTCTGCTATTAATTTGAGAAGGCATATTCATAAAATCTTACCAACATGACTGTCTAAACATGATGTCTGGATATGTCTAAGTAATTTCAACAATATATATGCCAAAATATGGGGGCAAGGCTAGGAGGCCACAAACCTATGAAAACACAAACAAATTAAAAAAAAAAGCCTATAAGCAAGTAAGAAATGCTAAGAGTGGGAGAAATAATTTCCCCCAGGAAAGAATACACCAGTTGGTTATCTAATACCAAAAGAACAGCCCTAAAAACGTACATACAAGTAACATTGTACAGACTATGCAGGTTTATACACACACAAACACACACACACACACACATCTTCATGGCCTTGTCTGTGTGTGTGTGTGTGTGTGTGTGTGTGTGTGTGTGTGCTACCCAGGGCCAGATGTTTAGTAAATACTGAAAGATTATGCAAGAAGATTATGCAAATACATATACTTTAGTATATTCAATTCACTTTCAGTGACAGCTGTATGCAAGGCACAGTTGAAGAGTTAAAAAAAATCCCTGTTAAAAACGCTTCAAGATGTCTTTCTTCATCTACACTAATCCCAATGGCTCAGGAAGCAACATCAAGAATATGTATGTGTGTAACAACAGTTGATGACAAAGAGGGTCATGAATTTGAGAAAGACCAAGAAGTATATGGGAGGGTTTGGAGGGAGGAAAGGGAACGAGGAAGTGATGTAATTACATTATAATCTCAAAAATAAAAGAAATAATAACGATAAAATTCATTGCTTTTAAACCACCAACTCTCCTGTAAATGCTCTGTGGCAAAACTATGGGCATATTTGTATCTTTACTCAGCACAAAGTCATGCTAAATGTGTTTATGCTTAGGTTTCATTCAGACATGTTTTTCAAAGTATCAACACAATCTCGCTTAAGAAAAAAAAGATGCTCGGATAAACTGAGAAACAGAATGTCACATAAATAGCTTAAAGATGATACAGTTGAAAGTCTTAAAAATTGAAAAGGCTAACATAAACACAGTGCATGGGGAGAAGCAATAATGATCAGGGTAAAAGCTCATAGCAAGGAGATGAAAAGGCAACACAAAGAGAATCAACTAAACTTTAGAAAAAGACACACGGGGCCTAGCAAACACAGAAGTGGATGCTCACAGTCAGCTAATGGATGGATCACAGGGCTCCCAATGGAGGAGCTAGAAAAAGTACCCAAGGAGCTAAAGGGATCTGCAACCCTATAGGTGGAACAACATTATGAACTAACCAGTACCCCGGAGCTCTTGGCTCTAGCTGCATATGTATCAAAAGATGGCCTAGTCGGCCATCACTGGAAAGAGAGGCCCATTGGACACGCAAACTTTATATGCCCCAGAACCTTTTTGGCCAGGGCCAAAAAGGGGGAGTGGGCGGGTAGGGGAGTGGGGGTGGGTGGGTATGGGGGACTTTTGGTATAGCATTGGAAATGTAAATGAGCTAAATACCTAATAAAAAATGAAAAAAAAAAATAAAATAAAATAAAATAAAATAAAAAGAAAAAGACACACATGACAGTAACCTGCCTAGCATAACTCCTCTGAGAGGCTCACCAGAAGCTGATGAAAACAGATACAGAGACCCACGGACAAACGTTAGGCAGAGCTAGGGGAATCTTATGGAAGAAGCGGAGGCAGGATAGAAGGAGCCAGAGGAGTAAAGAATACCATAAGAAGATCTGCAGAATCAACTAGCCTGATCCTATAGGGTCTTACAGAGACTGAACTATCAACCAAAGAGATCTATGTAACAGATGTGCAGATTGGTTTTTATATAGGACCTCTAACAATTGGATCAGGGGGCTGTCTGTGACTCTGTTGCCTGCCTTTGGACCCTTTCCCTGTAATTAGGCTGCTTTGACAAGGCTCAAAGGAGAAGAAGTGCCCAGTCTTACTGCAACTTGATGTGCCAAAGCTGATTGATGTCTGTGAGAGGCCTTTCCTTCTCTGAAGAGAAAGGGAGAGGGGGGAAGGGAGAGGTGAAGTGAGAGGGAGGGGCTAGGAGGTCAGGAGGGAGGGTAAGCTGTAATCTGGATGTAAAGTAAACAAATAATAAAAATGGAAAAATTAATGAACAAGTTCAACAAACTTGTAGTGGCAAAAAGCAGAAGATGGAGAAAAGAGCCAGATTGACAAAGTTAGGGAAAAGGGAACATTACAACAGATACCAATGAAATGTGGAGGAAAAAAGGGAACATTGGAATAATCTGAACACTATTTTTTTTCAAAGAAAGAACAACCTGAAATAAATAGGTAAATGACTACACACATATGAACAATTCCATAGGAGATAAACAAGGAAATGGTGTCAAGTGTACCAGGCATCCAGTCAGTCAGACAGAGTTGGGTTTTAGAAACCCAAGCCACAGGCTGGTCTCAGGATACACGGATTGGAATACAGCTTCTGGGTATAGCAGCAGAAATATGAACCAAGAGTCTGAAGCCAAAGGATCTTCAGTAGCCTTCATTTCCTCATACCCACTGATGGGTGGGTGAGCTGTAAAGGGTAAGGATATATGGTGATTAGAGATGATGAAAGATAACTAGGTAGAAATTCTAGAAATGAATTAATTCTTGTTAATTAGCTAAGCAGGACATAATACCAACTCAAGGCAGACAATGATGCTTACAGTTGTAGAGAGGCATAGGAACCTGAAACTGAGACATCTTTTCTGTGGCCTGATTTCACCTATACATGGCATCACTTGACCAAGCTACATAAGAGTGCATGGCAGATATGAGCTCTGGGGGTACTGGTTAGTTCATATTGTGTTCCACCTATAGAGTTGTAGACCCCTTCAGCTCCCTGGGTGCTTTCTCTAGCTTCCCCATTGGGGGCCCTGTGTTCCATCTTATAGATGATTGTGAGTATCCACTTCTGTATCTGCCAGGAACTGGCATAGCCTCATACGAGACAGCTATAACAGGGTCCCTTCAGCAAAATCTTTCTGGCATATGCAATAGTGTCTGGGTTTGGTGGCTGATTACGGGATGATCCCTGGGTGGGGCAGTCTCTGGATAGTCCATCCTTTCATCTTAGCTCCAAACTTTGTTTCTGTAATTCCTTTCATGGGTATTTTGCTCCCTATTCTAAGGAGGAATGAAGCATCCACCCATTGGTCTTCCCTCTTCTTGATTTTCTTGTGTTTTGCAAATTGTATCTTGGGTGTTCTATGTTTCTGGGCTAATATCCACCACAGGGAAGAGAGGCCCCTTGGTGTTGCAAACTTTATATGCCTCAGTACAGGGGAATTCCAGGGCCAAGAAGTGGGAGTGGGTAGATAGGGGAGCAGGGCAGAGGGAGGGCATAGGGAACTTTCGGGATAGCATTTGGAATGTATATAAAGAAAATATCTAAAATAAATAAATAAATAAATAAATAAATAAATAAAAGTTTTTAAAAAGACATATTACACACCAGGAAAAAAATCAATTTTTAATAAAAGAAAATAAAAGATATCAATTGGAAAAAAAAAGAGTGCATGGCAGAACTTGTTGCAGCACATTTTATATTTTCTTAGTCACAATAAAACCTATGTGAACAGGTTTGAGCCTCAAAGCACCAGAGATAAGACTGCACCTTGCAGCCTATGAAATTGGACAAAAGAATTTTAGAAAACAGAATTTTGAAACACACAAAACAATCATTTGGAATGACCCACTAACTCAACTTTCTTGAATTACTGAGACTAATAGCTGCTCCATCCTCAGAAACATCTGAATTCTAAAAAAAAAAAAAAAAAAAAAAAAAAAAAAAAAAGTCAATACAGGGGAGACACAATTAACCAATACTGACTGAGGGAATGATACCTTCTATTTCTTCTTAAAAATATTTACACCCTTATGTATTGATTGTCTTTTTCATTTTAATATTTACTTTATGTGCCTTTCCGAAACCCGATTCACAGTATTTCTCATAACTCTGCATACAGGCCTTCCTCTCCATCTTTCTTCACTCCCTTTCTCCTTTCCCATTTCCTTAATCTATTCTTGAAATACTAATACTCTCAGAATAAACACTACCTATCCCCCAGCCAGTACCACATGATACTATGTTTGAATCTTATAGGAAACACAAGGGAGGGAAAGTATTTTACTACAGTTAACACAGAGGCTACTGCAAACCAATATATCTGTTACTGCAATTGCAATCCATAATCAGATTCCAGAATAGATTCAAAGAAGGCTGTTGTAAAACAAAAGAAACAAAACAAAACAACACCCCCCAGAAGACAGATGGTGAAGGGGTCATCATAAAAACTGGAAGACATATCATCCCAATAGATGCACAAAACATAAGCAAGAGAAACACACACACACACACACACAAAAGAAAAATATCCCACATCTCCATAAGCTTATAACTTCTCAATACCAGAAAACAGAGATGAAATAGCTGAACTGGAAAAAAAAAAGGTCAGTAGAGGACCACTTTTGTAGGGAATAAGTTATTGGATGTATGGCTCAGATAGTCAAGTATGCATAGATTCAGGATCTAAACAATACAGTTGTCAAAGTAGATGAAATGGTCAATAAATTGGAGGAGAATTTTTAAATCACTGAGGAAAGATTCCTCAAGGAAACCAGAATGCTGAGAGAAACCCAAATAGAAATTACAAACATGAAATAGTTCAATAAAAAACAGAGTGAAAAAACTACCAATAGACAAGAGCAAGGAAAAGAACTCATTTCAGGGATGGAGGACAAAGTCAAGGCAGCAATACATTTACACACATTTAAGGAAAAATAATGTATATGAAACTTTAGGAATCATGGAATGCATTTGAGAAACCAAAATTGGAATCCATGGAGTTAAAAAAAAGGCTAAGATAAAGTCTAAATGTATAGGCAATTTATTACATGAAATTATAGCAAGAAAATCCAAACAGAGAAAGAAATAAACACTAAAAACAAAAGTATTTAAAAATCCAAATAAACATGACCAGAGAACTTCTGCATGACACATTACAGTCAAGATACCAACCACAGAAGCCACGAAGCACCATTAAAGCTGGAAGCGAAAAAGGCCAACCCACATTCAAAGGCAAAAAGATCCACCTCACACCACATGAGCTGGGAAAACAGGGTGTGATATAGTTCAATTATTGAAACAAAATAACTGTCAGCCAAAACTGCCACCACACTTAAGACTTACATTTGATACAGAAACAAGGAAATTTAAAATTAAACACAAGTTAAGGCAGTTCCTGACAAGCAAGCCAGCCTTATAGAATATCCCCCCAAAGACTGAGATATGCAAAAGAGGAAGACATTCGGATTCTCCTGAGCAGGGAAAAGAATGCATTTCATGAGAGAAATAGATGAACAGAAGAGATCTGGGAAGGAATCCTAATGTCTAACACTGTGAATTAGAAACACCCAATACTAACAGGGAGGGAAAAGGGACTACCAATTAATTAAGAAACCAGAACAACTACAGAACATAGAAGATAACAAACTGTACTGGCTGGTTTTGTGTCAACTGGACACACACTGGAGTTGTCACAGAGAAAGGAGCATCAGTTGGGGAAGTACCTCCGTGCGAATCAGCTGTAATGCATTTTCTCAATTAGTGATCAAAGCGGGAGGGCCCCTTGTGAAAGGTACCATCTCTGGGCTGGTAGTCTTGGGTTCTATAAGAAAGTAAGCTGAGCAATCCAGGGGAAGCAAACCAGTAAATAACATCCCTTCATGGCCTCTGTATCAGCTCCTGCTTCCTGACCTGTTTGAGTTCCTGTCCTGACTTCCTTTGGTGATGAACAGCAGTGTGGAAGTGTAAGCGGAATAAACCCTTTCCTCCCCAACTTGCATCTTGGTTATGATGTTTGTGCGGGAATAGAAACCCTGACTAAGAGACAAACCCTTCTTAATAGTGAACTTAAATGCAAATGACCTCATTGACAATCAAGTCCAAAACCTAAGTTAAAGGACTGCAATTCTCCTATCCAGCAAAAGAAAGTTAAAAAAAAAAAGAAAGAAAGAAAAGAAAAGAAAAGAAAAGAAAAGAAAAGAAAAGAAAAAGCTGACATAACAAATGCTACACCTGATGAAATAAATTTAAATTTGAAACTAGTCAAAAAAGATACAGAAGGCCATTAAGTATTAATAAATTAACAATTCATTAAGGTGATATAACAGATATGATTTATTTGTACAGCAAATGTTAGTGTTCCCAGCCTCATAAGACAAGGACTACAGGCTGTGACAGATCAGTTGCATCATGATACAGTACTGGTGGGAGACCTAAGGATCTCACTCTCATCTTTAACTATGTCTTTCAAAGTAAAAGTCAAAAAAAACTTCATTGTTAAATTATACCATAGATAAATTGGATGTAAGGAAGATCAACAGACTATCTTATCTAACAATGCATATAGAATCTTCTTCAAAATCTATCACACGGCAAACACTTTGGAAAGAGAGGGTAAAAATTAGAACTGAAATAGAATTTATTACAGCAAACTCAGGTATCCAGAGGCTCATTAGGGAATACTTTGAAAATCTGTATTCAAAAAAATAAAAAGCTTGAAAAAAACTAGAAAAATGGGAAATTCTTAAATACATGTATCAAAATAAAATCAAGGACATATAAGAAACTAAGACTTATAGCAGGCAATCAAATTGAATAGAATTTGAGTTTTCATACAAGGAGAAGCCAAGGACTGGTTGAAATTACTGTCAAGTTTTACTAGACATTTAAGGACTTAACATTAATAGTCCTCAAACTAGTTTTCAATAGAGGGAAAATATGCTGCCAATCTCTTGCAAAGCCAGGATTACACTGATACCAAGACAGATAAAGACTTAAGGAAGAAAGAAAATAATACATAGACTACAATCCATGACTAACCTTAAAAATTCCCCATAAAATGCTCAAGAACTAAAATTAACACACATATAAACCAGAGATATGTTGTTTAGATAACAGAATCAATAAATATCATATACCATATAAAAACAAATATCATTACTATCTATGTAGATGCAAAGCAGACACTTAACAGGTTCAACATGTCCTCATGTCAAAAGTCCTAAAGAAATTATGAGTAGTAGAAACATAAGTCAGATCTACAACAAACATTATACTAAATTGGAGTAAAATTAAAGATTTTTTAAAAATATGGAATAGGATTAGGTTGTCCATTCTCCACACTTGTTCAATATAGTGCTCAAAGTTTTAGCTAAAGTAATAAGACATGAAAAGAAATGAAAAAGAAGCAAGCTGGTCAGTAAGAAGTCAAATTTCTCTGATTTCCGGATGGCACTATCTTGTACTTAAACAACACAACAGACTCTAGTAGCAAACTCGGATCTGATGAACTTGTTCAATAAAGTAGCAAAATATAAAACCAGATGTAAAAATAAGCAGATATCTATATACCGAGTATGAGCTGGATGAGAAAGAAATGAAGGAAATGTAACATTTGCAATAGCTTAACATTTCAATACCTGGGAATCAAGCTAACCACATGGTGAAAGTTTTTTATGATGGAATCTGTAAGACACTGAAGGAACTGAAGGCAATAGAAAATACACAGGCCTCTCTTGCTCATAGAGTGACAGGTTTAATCTCGAGAAAATTGCTACATTGCTGAAAGCTATCTACAAATTCACTGCAATTCCCATCAAAATTTAAATGGCTTTCTTAGTAGCACTAGAAAAAAATCAATCCTAAGATGACACGAGTGTAAAATTCAAATAGAGAACTCAGTACTGAGCAGAAAACAATGATGATCTTACCCCATTTTATAACACAGAACTATAGTGACAAAGACATAATTGTATTGGCAGAGAACAAGACTTACAGACCAACATAAAAAAATAGAGAGCCCTGAAATAAACCCACAGAGTAATAACTACCTAACACTTGACAAATGTGTCAAAAATATATTGCAGTAAAAAGTCAGAATCTCCAATAAATGATGGTGGGGATATTGGATACTCACGTAGAGAAGAATGAAATTAGCCCCTCATCTCCATCCTGATATCAAAAAAATCACTTCAAAATAGAACAAAGTCCTTGATAGAAAACCTGAAATTCTGAAACTGCTAGAGTAAAACAAAGGAATGTAGACATAGAGACAGTTTTCTTAATGTGATTCCAGTGGTCCCGGAAATAAGCCCACATGTCGACGAATGACATTCTGTGGGGTTAAAAACCTTCTGCACAGCAGGTGAAACTAGTGGCACACTAAAGAGATAGAGTATGTAATAGGAGAAAAGATGCTGACTGTCCTACTGAGTGTTAACTTTCTATTTGAAACAGCCTACAATCACCCCCCAAAAAGGAGTTTCAATAGAATGCCTTTATCAGATTTGTATATGGGAAGGTCTGTGAGTGAATGTCTTGTTTCAGTTGTTATAATAGGGGGCCCCAAGCAACTGCAGGTGGGTCCATTTCTTGGGCAAGTGGTCCCGGCCTGCATAAGAAATCAGAGCATGTGCCAGAGAGCAAGGCAGAGAGAGGGAACCAAATGATGTGCTTCTCCATCGTTCCTGCCTCCAGGTTTCTGCCTTGGCTTCCTTTAATGGTAGAATATGACCTGCAAGTGTAAGTCAAACAAATTATTTCCCATCTAAGCTGCTTTTGGTCAGAGTATTTTGTAAGAACAATGGAATGACACTTAAGTGCCAACTATTCCCTAGTCAGGGCCTAAAATCTGAAGACTACAAAGAGCTTCAAAATTAAAACATATGAACAAACACAAGACAAATCAACAACAAAAACAACAAACCCAAATCTTCTAATTAAAAAAAAAAAGACAATGAGTTAAACAAACAAGTCTCAAAAAAAAAAAAATGGAAGAAATGCACACAATAAATTCTTGAAGAACCATTCCATATCCTATGCATCAGGGAATTTCAAATACATGTTGCTTTAAGAGTTCGTAACATACTTTTAACTTAATAGTTACAAGTAAGAAAAAGAAACAAATGACTAGGGAAGATGTGAGGAAAAGAGTAAACCTTCTTTCCAATGGAAACCCGTGTGGCCAATGTAAACTATTTCCCACAAAGTTAGAAATAGAGCCACCGCCTGACACATTATACAACACTGGCTGTGTACTAAGGGACTCCACATTCTGCCACAGTGACCCCTGCACACTCGCTTTACTAGTCACACTGGTTAGAAATGGAAGTGGTCTAGCTGTCCATCAACAGTTGGATAAGAAGTTGTGCCTTATACGCAGAATAGATTGGATTTGGCCTTAAAGAATCATGAAATCTTCAGAAAAAAAAAAAGTATGTAACTGGAGAATATTGTCTCAAGCAAAGTATCCCAGGCTTAGAAGCATAAATAGTGCATGTTTCTTTACCATTTGTGGATATCAGAATTTAATTTTTATATGTATAACAGGGGAAAGTTAAAGGGGAAGTTAAAGGGAAAAATGTATTAAAAAAAACATTTGCAGAGCTGAGGAAGAAGAAATAGAAGGCCAACAAAAATATCCATGGCTTATCGGAATCAGGGGGCGCTACTCAAGGGGAGGAGGGGGGCAGGAAATTGGAAAAGACATGAGAGAAGAACATCACAAAAGTACATGACCCAGAATTGTTCCTGAATAAAATAGCTGCTGGGACCAAAGTGGAGACTGAGGGAGAGAAGGTCCAGTGACCAGGCCAAATTGGAACCCAGCTTGAGGGCAGGCTCCAAGGCCTGATACTATTATTGATGCTATGGTGTGCTTACAGACAGGAGCCTAGCATGACTGCCTTTGGAGAGGCCCAACAAGCATCGTACTGAAACAGACACATATTTACAACCAACCAATGGACTGAAGTCTAGAACTGCTGTGGTTGAATTCAGGAAAGGGTAGAATAAGCTGGGGAAGAGGGCAATCCTATAGGAAGACCAGCAGTCTCAATTAACCCAGACCCTGAGAACTGTTAGATACTGAGCTACCAACCAGGCAGCATTCACCAGCTGGTCCAAGGCCCCTAATAAATATACAGCAGAGGACTGCCTGGTCTGGCCTCAGTGAGAGAAGACGCACCTAACCTGATGGAGTTGGGTAGGGTGGGGTGGGTGGGGTGGGTGGGGTGGAGAGTTGGGGACATCCTCTTGGAGATGGTGGGGGGTGGAGGAGGAGGAATGGGATGAGGAACTGTTGGAGGACACACCAAAGGGGTGTGTGTGTAATGACAATATTGTAAAAAAAAAAGAAAAAAAAAGGTTAAATATACTATTTTAAAATCCCATTATGAAACCTATGACTTTGCATATTAATTTAAACCTAACAAAAATTAAAACTTACAAATATGAACAAATGTATCACAAGCCAAAAATTTTAAATCACTAATAAATTCTCCCACCAAAAGAAACCTGGACTGCATAGATATATGACTAAATTCTACAAAAACATTAAAGAGGGCTAACATCAACATTCCCCAAGTTTCTGTGAAAGAGAGGAAAGGAACACTACCACACTCATTTTTCAATAACTGTCTATTACTCTGATTCCAAAGTTGGGTACCATGCTAAAAAAAGGCAAAAAAAAAAAAAAAAAAAAAAAAAAAAAAAAAAAAAGGCAAAAAATAAATAAATAAATAAAAGACTAGTTTCTCTGATGAACATAGATCAAAAAAAAAAAAAACTCAATAAAATACTTGCAATCACATTTCAAGAACATATTAGTAATATCATGGCCGTTTTCATCTTATGAATGCAAGGATGATTTAATAAGCAAAATTCAATAGGTGTGAAAGAGAACATAAATAGACTTTGGGACAGAAATTCCAGGATCATCTTAATATATGCAGCAAAGGCTTTTGACAAATTCCAGCATCCCTTCAAGATAAAAGTCCCGAAGAAAAGAAGAGAGATATTGCAACTTAAGAAGACTGTAAACAGCAAACCTACAGGCAATGTTATACAACATGGGAAAAGGTCAGACGCATTTCCTCTGAAGTTACAAATGAGATAAGAGTTTCCTCTCTCCCAATTCTTATTCAATATAGTTCTTGAAGTCTTAACTATAATAACGAGGTAAGGAAACAATGAAATTTTAGAAATATGAAGGCAAGAAGTCAAATTATTCTTATTCCCAGATGGTATATTTAAAACTCGAAGCCTGTACCAAAAAAATTCTTAGATTTTATGATCACTTTAAGCAAAGTAATGTGATGTAGAATCAACATGCATAATTTATTAGGTTTTCTCTATAGCAATAATGAGCTTTCTGAAAATGAAGGCAGGAAAAATAATCCCATTTTTAACAGGTTTAAAACTCTCTGGGAACACAAGGAATAACCCCAACCAAGGCAGTAAAAGATATGCACAATCAAAGCGATAAAAGTTAAAGAAATAAACTGAAGATGACGGTAGATGATGGGAAGATATCCCATAACCCTCTGACAACAGGCAAAGATCCCAACAGTCATATGAGGTAAAAGCTATGGAAGAAAATGGCTGAAGTTGTTTCTGCACTGCTCGACTAGAAATCACCAGTCACAGAAAGGATGGATTCTAGAAGGAAGTGAAGATAAGCTGGGGTCTGGACAAGGATAATAGATGGCTGGATGCGGAATGAAAGACTTTCATATCTATTAGAATTCCAGAAAAGCAGAAAATTAAATCATTTTTCATTCATTAATTATTTTATTCACTTTGCATCCCGATCATAGTTCCCTTCCTTTCTCTCCTCCTAGTCCCACCCTCACAAGCCTCTCCCCCGTTTCCCCCTCCCCTTCTCCTCAGAGAAGAGGAAGTCCCCTTTGGGTACCATTCCACCCTGAAATATCCAGTTTCAGCAGGACTAAGCACATTCTCTCCCACTGTGGCTGAACAAGGCAGTCCAGTTAGGGAAAGGGGATCCAACATCAGGCAATGGAGTTAGATACAGCCCTTGCTCCAATTGTTAGGAGACCCATATAAGAACCAAGTTGCACATTTCTTCCAAACGTGTAGGGGGCCTAGGTTCAGCCACTGCATGCTCTTTGGTTGCTGATTCAGTTTCTGTGAGCCCTCACTAGTCCAGGTTAGTTGACTCTTTAGGTCTTTATGTAGTGTTCTTGATCCCCTGTGTTTGCTCAATTCTACTCCCGACCCACATTTCCACAAGATGCCCCAAGCTCCATCTGATGTTTAGCTATGTGTCTCATCATCTATTTCCATCAGCTCCTGGATGAAGCCTCTCAGGAGACAGTTATACAAGGCTCTGTCTGCAAGCATAGTGGAGTAATATTAATAATACCAGGGCTTGGCTCTCTCCAGGAGGTGGGTCTCAAGTTGGGACCCTCATTGATTGTTCATTCCTTCAATCTCTGTGCCTTTTTTATCCCTGCATATCGTGTAGGCAGACACATTTTAGGTTGAAGGTTTTGTGAGGGGTTGAGGTCCTCCTCCCTCCACTAGAAGTCCTGCCTAGTTATAGGAGGTGTACACGTGGGTCTCAATATCCTCTCTTGGTAGGAATCTCAGTAAGGGTCACCTCCATAAACATCCTGGGACCTCCCCTATCGCTGGTCTCCAGCTAATTCCAGAAAAATGCCCCACCAATTTCCATTCTCATTCCCAGGCCTCCTTCTTCCCCTCTCCACACCTGATCCCCATCCAAAACAAAACGGGTTAATTGGCTAACAAACAGGATCCTGAAAGGAGTAGAGAGAGAATAAGGTGTGTAGTGGAAGGGATCCCCCTTACAAACACATGGCCTCACAGAGAAGCTTGACCAGAATTCTTGAGTGCTATGCTCAGCCAACCTACCTGGTGTGTGTGTGTGTGTGTGTGTGTGTGTGTGTGTGTGTGTGTGTGTGTGTTTGTGTGTGTGTGTGTGTGTTTGTGTATTTGATCTGAAGAGAGTGGAAAGACTTCTTCAGTGTTCCCTGTCACCAAAGAGATTAGTCAGTTCACAGTGCAAAAAGCAATGAACCTTTGAGTCTCTGTCTCTATCTGTCTCTCTCTCTTTCTCTCTGTCTCTCTCTGTCTCTCTCTCTCACATACACATGCACACACACCCCACAGCTTTGAGAATATGAAGGTTATGTCCTTTTATGCACCATTTTAAAATTTCTTTCATTTGTATCCACAGATGAAGTAAAGCTCAACCTTCCTTTAGCTTCATGTCTTGGATATTGTTTATTTATATCCACATTTTGTCCTATTAGTGCATACTGAGACATGACCCCACACAGGGTTTATCTGTGTGTTTTCCATATCTCATAACACTGTTGATGTGCTGTGGTAAATAACGTAAGAGTTATTATTCTGAGTGCTCTACAAATTCATAACTGCTACAGAATCATTCCATAGGGTAGTCAACATTAACATTTTTCTAATGAATAAACAAGGGCACAAATGTTGAACCAACATCTAAGCTCCCACGGCTTTAAATGTTGATGCCAGAATTTGAAGCCAAGAAGTCTACCATCAGGATCCATGATCTTATTCTTTGTGCTACACTACCTTCTGAGTGCCAGAATTAGTTAATTAATTAGTAAAACCAAATTGGAGCCATAGAACTCCCGTACACTCAGGGAGAAGACCCAATAAAACACCTGGGGGTGGGGGCTGGTGAGATGGCTCAGTGGTTAAGAGCACTTCCAAAGGTCCTGAGTTCAAATCCCAGCAACCACATGGTGACTCACAGCTATCCATAACGAAATCTGATGCCCTCTTCTGGAGTGTCTGAAGACAGCTACAGTGTACTCATATATAATAAATAAATAAATCTTTAAAAGAAAAAAAAAAAACACCCAGGGGTGAATGGTTCTTTTGGAGAAGCCACAGAAGTGTAGCATGTTCATTGACAACACTCTAAGACTTGCCTGAGAAGCTTGGCTATTTCCCAGGTTTTAAGTCTGCCCTCTATGCTTCAACTTACCTTGGCTTTCTTTGCAAAATAGGCATAACCAAATGGCAAACATAGGGCTTATAATGGCTGAGAGTAACCCCTAATTCTACTCTGGTAAATTACAGTAATTATATAATTTCCATTTCTTATCATATCTCAGGTTTCTTAAATCTCTTTTTAGCATGCTATTGTCACAAAGTATAACCCATAATATCTCTAGCAGAACTTTAAGGGCACATTCAAATGTAACCTTATCAGTTTCCTCATGCTTGTGAAAATATGCATAACTGAAACAACTTAAGAGGCCAGATTGTTCTCTTGGCCCCAAGCACTTGGATGATACACCAGGGCATCTGAAACCTGTGACAGCATAGCTTCTTCACATCAGTGTGGCTGGGAGGCAGAGAAGGAGGCAAAGCCTGAAGGCATTCACATTAATTCCAACAGTGACCCACCTCTAGATAGGCCCACTTCCCTGGCTTTACAACCTATGAAATGGTATCACCAACTGGGAACAAGACCTCAACAGATGAACTTATTTAAGTCATAAAACAACAGGTGTGTAACAAATGCTCAGGGAAATTTTTTGTTTTGTGGAAAAATAAATGACTTTTTTCTTTATTTTAAAAAAAATTATTGAAAAGAAATAGACTCTTCTCTCATACAATACATGCTGACTACCATTTTCCCTCCCTGGACTCCTATCAGTGCACTGCAACCTCCCCTCTTCCTCAGATCCACTCCCTACCCTTTTACTCTTCAGAAAAGAGCATGCCTCCAAGAGACGACAGGCAAACAGGACAAAACAAGATAAGACAAGACAGATGTCTTCATATTGAAGCTGGACAAGGCAACACAATAGGAGGAAAAGAGTCCCAAGAGCCAGCGAAGGAGTCAGAGGTACACCTCTTCCCACTGTTAGGAATCCCACAAGAACATCAGGCTAACATCCATACCATTTTCAGCGTACCTGATTCTGGCCCATGAATGCTCTGGGTTTGCCCCTTCAGTCTCTGTGAGCCCCTGTGAGCACTGTTTAGTTGATTCAGTGTGCCATGTTCTCTTAGCATCTTCCAACTCCTTCTACTCCTACACTCTTTCCTCCCCCTTTTCCCAGGGCTTCCTGGGCCTCCAAGTGGAGTGTCTATATTGTGGAAATGCTTTCCATTAATTTTACCAGTGAACATTAAATCAGGAGCTTGATGGTTATTGAGAGTGTATGAATATTTTTTAGATAGTAATATTGTAGATGTAGATTTTTGCCCCTTTATCTTGGATCTATGAGTAGTGCCCTTGAAGTTTCTTCAGCTCCTTGTTACTTTGGTATTCTGGTCTCTGACATCCTTGTGGAGTGTATTCATGGAGTTCTGTGGTTTGGTTCTCATGGTTCGTAATAGGCTGTTGGCACCTTGTTTGGAAATATCATGAGTTCTCCATGATGTTAAACTCAACCCTTCAGATTTCTGGAGCAGATCGGTTGTCATAGAATGTACATGAGCACAGATTCCTTACCTTCATTTACACCACCATCCCTGTTGGGTTAGCAAAGAATTTATGAAATAACTTACTGGAAACTGGTGCTAATGCTTTTGGATCTGCATGTCCAGATGCCAAAGGTGCTTGTCCCCAATTGGTTTTTGGTCAATCAATAAAGATGTCAGCAGCTAATGGTTGGACATAGGATGGGACTCTTGGAGAATCAGAGGACTCAGGAAGAATGGAATGCAGTAGCAACAAGAGATAAAGATTACAAACCATGTGAGTTTTCAGGTAAGTGGCCACTGGCCACCTCCCTGATTGGGCCTGGGGCTGCAGGGGAAGGTGTGTGTGTGTGTGTGTGTGTGTGTGTGTGTGTGTCTGCTTTCCATTAGTGGATCTGAGGTAGCCCCTGGGCTGGTGTGTGCATGTGACCAGCCAGGAACAACAATGACTGACTCAACAAATTGGGAAGAAGAATTTTAATGGAACTTGCCTAACCAATGTCCACTGGGAGCCAAAAAACCATAAATCACTGGTAAAAAAAATACTTGAAAAATCAGTCCTCAGATGATGGCACATTGGAATGAATCTGAGGCAGGAGCAGGAATGATTGCCACAGTCCTTGTTTGCGGTCAATACCACATTCTATAGCTTTCACATTCACTGCTAGGGCCTAGAGAGTTCTAGTTAAATCATTCATATCTAAGGAGTCACATCTTTTTCTACCCAACTATGGGCTAGAAAGCCATCAATTCTATTTTCAAAATACTTTGGTTGAGTTAATACAGGTATTTATTTTTATAAATATACCTCCATGGATAAAGGTATAGATCATTGACTTTCATAGGCTGTTATGTATATTTAATTAGTCTAATGTTAATTATGTTTTCTTGCAGTGTGCCTATTTTTGCACTGGAATACTATCCCTACCCTTTGATTTGTAGGAGCTTCTTATGGCTGGTGTCTCTTTGGGACACATCTAGTATGTAGTTTTCAAGTTTCTCTGTTTGTTGACTGCCAGCCATACAACTAATACCTGCTTTATTTAAAGCAACACTATTAAAGAAAAAAATAACATTTTTGCTAACACGTTGTGGTATAAAGGGCAGTGTCAGTGTAATATGGCTACATTGTTTTCTATAGCAATAAATGTCCTAATTTATGTGACTGACGATATAAAGTATTAACTGCCCATCTACATCCATTCCAGCTCTCCTTGTGTTGGCTATACAACACTCTTTTTTTCATCCTAGGACCCAAGCTGAATGAATGACTCCAGTAGAGACTTCATATTCAAACAAAGCACATGCCAAGACTGCCATAAATGATAGTGAGAAAGGACGCAGGAATCAATTCAGTGGACAGAGACAACTATGCTGACCAAATTACCTACAACCAACCACATCTAGGACCCATCAGCCCTTGTTCTCTACAGTTAGTTAGACACCTGAGCTTGAGTTGAGTCCTGCCTAAGTGCACATTTTCCAGCCACACTTGCAGAGAGCTGTGCTGTTGATTCTAATTCTTCCTACCGAAGACTGCTGAAACTGAGACTTTCAAAGCAAGAGGTATACCTTTATTTCATCTTCTTTCCTCATCACTGATTTTGATGAATTCCAAGTTACATTATCCCCCCCTGATTTCACGGATTTTGTTTCATTTCAGAAAGACATTTTCCTATATAGTTTATCTAAAACATTTATACTTCTAGCTCTTATATTTTACTCTATATCCATTTTCAAGTTAGATTTTTTTTCCCTACAATATAGATGAGACTCTGAGTTCATTCTTCTGACTATGGATGTTTATCTAACCTAGAATCCTCACAGCAAGTACTCTTTGCATCAAATTACTTTGTCAAAAGTCAATTGGCTGCAAAATCAAAGGTGTGTGGGTCCTTACTTCTGCTTCTTTACACTGATCTATTCCATGAATGCAGATATGCACCTTTGTGTTAGTAATTCTGTACCTTTATAGTAGATCTTATAGTCGATGTCACAGTCTTCTATTTTTAAAAGAGTCATCTTAGTTCTTCTGAGTCATTTATTCAACAACAAAAATCCCACTTGAATTTTGGTACAGATTGTATTTAAATCAATAACTCAATTTGAGAAGACTGACTCTCTAGTGTTGAGTTCTCAGACCACAAATATAAAGTTATTCCAGTGAATTTTAAACTTGTTAAGCAAGGCCATGCAGTTTACAGACACACTTTGCTCTCCTTTTGTTGTATCAACTCTAAAGTAGTTTATGTATTTTATTCTACTGTATGAAATTTTTATTATATAAAAATTGTTACTATTAGTGAATTGTGAGGGGGAGATTTGACATTCTCCCCCCCCCACACACACACACGCAGAAAATGTATAGAGGTAAGAGAACTCTATGTTGTAGAATCAATATTCTCTGTCCAACTTTATGTGGATTCCAGGGATTGAACTCAGGTCACCAAGCTTGCACAAGAAGCACCTTTACCCACTGAATAATTTCATCAGTCCCAGAGCTGTTTTTTGGTTTTTTTGTTTTTAATTATTTATTGGCGCACCTATTGCTAACACATAGAATTGTAAAAAAAAAAAAAAAAAAAAAAAAAATTCATTGTAGTAGACAATTTAAACATCCAGACCCACTAAAAACATAACTGATATTACACAAGCATTCATTTTAATTGAATTGAATAATTTAGTTGTATGTTAGAAATTAGTGTATAACCCAAATTAGAATTTCATGAAATTGTATATTTCAATCTCTGTTTTTAATTTGACTTGTTGTGAGATAGTCTTTCTATGTTGCTGAGGCTAACCTTAATCTTTTATTCCTTCCACTTATACCCTCCCCAAGATTATAAAATTCACTTGTTCACGTATAGCAGTCATTGTATTTTAACTTGAAAAGTTCTATCAAGCATTCATATAAAGAACACTCACGAGGTTCCGCAGGAGCCATCTTGTTTCTGGGACTCCGAGGAGGGCAGTCTGCACAGGTGAGAGTGGAATACGGAGGCTAGCAGCTTCTGGGACAGGCGAGAGCCACAGAGCTTCTGAGGCGGCGCCATTTTCGGCTCCAGACAACCAACCACCTTCCCGGCCAGAGGACAGGTGTCCGCCCGGCCTGGGAGGCTTCTGCCTCAGGTTCTGCAGGAGCCATCTTGGTTCAGGGACTCTTCGGAGGGCAGTCTGCACAGGTGAGAGTGTGGACTACAGAGCCTAGCAACTTCTGGGTCACTCGAGAGCCGCAGAGCTTCTGTGGCAGCACCATTTTCCGGCTCCAGACATCTGTTCACCTTCCTGGCCAGAGGACAGGTGTCCTCCCAGCCTGGGAGGCCTTTGCCTCAGGATATGTGGGAGCCATCTTGGTTCCGGGACTCCACAGAAAGTAGTCTACACAGGTGAGAATGTGGACTACTGAAACAAAGGCTTCTGTGACAGGCCAAAGCAACACAGCTTCTGGGAAAGATCCTGTTTGGGCCTTCATCTTTGGCCAGGAGGAAGTCCAAATGCCAGATAACTGTGCACCTTCCCTGAAAGAGGAGAACTTGCCTGCAGAGACTGCTCTGACCACTGAAACTCAGAGGAGAGAGCTAGGTTCCCAGCTCTGCTGATAGAGGGTAACGAAATCACCAGAGGAACAATCTCTAAACAGAGACAACTATAACAACTAACGCCAGAGATTACCAGATGGCGAAAGGTAAATGTAAGAATCTTACTAACAGAAACCAGGACCACTCACCATCATCAGAGCCCAGCACTCTCACTTCGCCCAGTCCAGGGCACCCCAACACACCCGAAAACCTAGACCTGGATTTAAAAGCATATCTCATGATGATGGTAGAGGACATCAAGAAGGACTTAAATAACTCACTTAAAGAAATACAAGAGAACACTGCTAAACAGGTAGAAGACATTAAAGAGGAAGCACAAAAATCCCTTAAAGAATTGCAGGAAAACACAACCAAACAGGTGATGGAATTGAATAAAACCATCCAAGACCTAAAAAGGGAAGTAGACACAATAAAGAAAACCCAAAGTGAGGCAATGCTGGAGATAGAAACCCTAGGAAAGAAATCTGGAACCATAGATGCCAGCATCAGCAACAGAATACAAGAGATGGAAGAGAGAATCTCAAGTGCAGAAGATTCCATAGAGAACACCGGCACAACAATCAAAGAAAATGGAAAATGCAAAAAGATCCTAACTCAAAACATCCAGGAAATCCAGGACACAATGAGAAGACCAAATCTACGGATAATAGGAGTGGATGAGAATGAAGATTTTCAACTCAAAGGACCAGCTAATATCTTCAACAAAATTATTGAAGAAAACTTCCCAAATCTAAAGAAAGAGATGCCCATGAACATACAAGAAGCCTACAGAACTCCAAATAGACTGGACCAGAAAAGAAATTCCTCCCGACACATAATAATCAGAACAACAAATGCACTAAATAAAGATAGAATACTAAAAGCAGTAAGGGAAAAAGGTCAAGTAACATATAAAGGCAAGCCTATCAGAATTACACCAGATTTTTCACCAGAGACTATGAAAGCCAGAAGAGCCTGGACAGATGTTATACAGACACTAAGAGAACACAAATGCTAGCCCAGGCTACTGTACCCAGCCAAACTCTCAATTACCATAGATGGAGAAACCAAAGTATTCCGTGACAAAACCAAATTCATGCATTATCTCTCCAAGAATCCAGCCCCTTCAAAGGATAATAACAGAAAAAAACCAATACAAGGACGGGAACCATGCCCTAGAAAAAACAAGAAGGTAATCCCTCAACAAACCTAAAAGAAGACAGCCACAAGAACAGAATGCCAACTTTAACAACAAAAATACCAGGAAGCAACAATTACTTTTCCTTAATATCTCTTAATATAAATGGACTCAACCCCCCAATAAAAGACATAGACTAACAAACTGGCTACACAAACAAGATCCAACATGTTGCTGCTTACAGGAAACTCATCTTAAAGAAAAAGATAGACACTACCTCAGAATGAAAGGCTGGAAAACAATTTTCCAAGCAAATGATAGGAAGAAACAAGCTGGAGTAGCCATTCTAATATCTAACAAAATCGACTTCCAACCCAAGTAATCAAAAAAGACAAGGAGGGACACTTCATACTCATCAAAGGTAAAATCCTCCAAGAGGAACTCTCAATTCTGAATATCTATGCTCCAAATACAAGGGCAGCCACATTCATTAAAGAAACTTTAGTAAAGCTCAAAGCACACATTGCACCTCACACAATAATAGTGGGAGACTTTAACACACCACTTTCACCAATGGACAGATCATGGAAACAGAAACTAAACAGGGACACAGTGAAACTAACAGAAGTGATGAAACAAATGGTCTTAACAGATATCTACAGAACATTTTATCCTAAAACAAAAAGATATATCTTATTCTCAGCACCTCATGGTACATTCTCCAAAATGGACCACATAATTGGTCACAAAACAAGTCTCAACATACACAAAAATATTGAAATTGTCCCATGCATCCTATCAGATCACCATGGACTAAAGCTGATCTTCAATAACAAAATAAATAATAGAAAGCCAACATTCACATGGAAACTGAACAACACTCTTCTCAATGATACATTGATCAAGGAAGGAATAAAGAAAGAAATTAAGGACTTTTTGGAGTTTAATGAAAATGAAGCCACAACATACCCAAACTTATGGGACACAATGAAAGCATTTCTAAGAGGAAAACTCATAGTTCTGAGTGCCTCCAAAAAGAAACTAGAGAGGGCACACATTAGCAGCTTGAAAACACACCTAAAAGCTCTAGAACAAAAGGAAATAATCAAACTCAGGGGTGAAATCAACCAAGTGGAAACAAGATGAACTATTCAAAGAATCAACCAAACGAGGAGCTGGTTCTTTGAGAAAATCAACAAGATAGATAAATCCTTAGCCAGACTCACTAAAGGGCACAGGGAAAGCATTCTAATTAACAAAATCAGAAATGAAAAGGGAGACATAATAACAGATCCTGAAGAAATCCAAAACACCATCAGATCCTTCTACAAAAGTCTATACTCAACAAAACTGGAGGACCTGGATGAAATGGACAAGTTTCTAGACAGATACCAGGTACCAAAGTTAAATCAAGATCAGGTTAATGATCTAAACAGTCCTATATCCCCTAAAGAAATAGAAGCAGTCATTAATAATCTCCCAACCAAAGAAAGCCCAGGACCAGATGGGTTTAGTGCAGAGTTCTATCAGACCTTCAAAGAAGATCTAATCCCAGTTCTTCACAAACTATTCCACAAAATAGAAACAGAAGGTACTCTACCCAACTCATTTTATGAAGTCACAATTACTCTGATACCTAAATCACAAAAAGACCCAACAAAGATAGAGAACTTCAGGCCAATTTCCCTTATGAATATCGATACAAAAATCCTCAATAAAGTTCTTGCTAACTGAATCCAAGAACACATCACAACAATCATCCATCCTGACCAAGTAGGTTTCATCCCAGGGATGCATGGATGGTTCAATATACAGAAATCCATCAATGTAATCCAGTATATAAACAAACTCAAAGACAAAAACCACATGATCATCTCCTTAGATGCTGAGAAAGCATTTGACAAAATCCAACACCCATTCATGATAAAAGTCTTCGAAAGATCAGGAATTCAAGGCCCATACCTAAACATGATAAAATCAATCTATAGGAAACCAGTAGCCAACATCAAAGTAAATGGTGAGAAGCTGGAAGCAATCCCACTAAAATCAGGGACTAGACAAGGCTGTCCACTCTCTCCCTACCTATTCAACATTGTACTTGAAGTCCTAGCCAGAGCAATTAGACAACAAAAGGAGATGAAGGGGATACAAATTGGAAAGGAAGAAGTCAAAATATCACTTTTTGCAGATGATATGATATATATATATGTATAAGTGACCCTAAAAATTCCACCAGAGAACTCCTAAACCTGATAAACAGCTTCAATGAAGTAGCTGAATATAAAATTAACTCAAACAAGTCAATGGCCTTTCTCTATACAAAGAATAAACAGGCTGAGAAAGAAATTAGGGAAACAACACCCTTCTCAATAGTCACAAATAATATAAAATATCTTGGCCTGACTCTAACTAAGGAAGTGAAAGATCTGTATGAAAAAAACTTCAAGTCCCTAAAGAAAGAATTTAAAGAAGATCTCAGAAGATGGAAAGATCTCCCATGCTCATGGATTGGCAGGATCAACATTGTAAAAATGGCTATCTTGCCAAAAGCAATCTACAGATTCAATGCAATCCCCATCAAAATTCCAACTCAGTTCTTCAGTGAATTAGAAAGGGCAATCGGGAGATTCATCTGGAATAACAAAAAACCTAGGATAGCAAAAAGTCTTCTCAAGGATAAAAGAACCTCTGGTGGAATCACCATGCCCGATAAAGCTGTATTACAGAGCAATTGCGAGAAAAAACTGCATGATACTGGCATAGTGACAGACATGTAGACCAATGGAACAGAATTGAAGACCCAGAGATGAACCCACATACCTATGGTCAATTGATCTTTGACAAGGGAGCTAAAACCATCCAGTGAAAAAAAGACAGCATTTTCAGCAAATGGTGCTGGCACAACTGGCTGTTATCATGTAGAAGATTGTGAATTGATCCATTTCTATCTCCACGTAAAACCAGAAACACTGAAAAGAGGAGAAAGTAGGGAAAAGCCTCGAAGAAGTACAGCGGGAAAATTCCTGAATAGATCAGCAATGGCTTGTGCTGTAAGATGGAAAATCGATAAATGGGACCTCATAAAATTGCAAAGCCCCTGCAAAGCAAAAGACACCGTCAATAAGACAAAAAGACCACCAACAGATTGGGAAAGGATTTTATTGCCTGAGCTTTTGTCCCCGCTGGCAAGAACACACTCAGGACAACCGGAAACTTCTGAGGCAAAAAGCTTTATTGCTTACTTCTCAGGAGGAAGATCCCGAACCAGGAAAATGGCGCTGCTTATATAGCCCGCAGCGTGACGTTTCAGCACTTGATGTGGCGTGACAGCTCCTGATTCGTTGCTTGCCCATTACCCCATTACTGCGCAGCGAGATGGGCAGTGACTAGGAGTGAGTTCACTCTTGCACTTGCGCATAAGGCTTGTTTACTAGTTAGGCCCAGTGGAAGCCAACGCCATCTTATAATGGCAATTGCTCACCGCACGCACGCGATTGCTTGCGGCATGGCTCTCCACAGGATCTTTACCTATCCCAAATCGAATAGGGGACTAATATCCAATATATATAAAGAACTCAAGAAGGTAGACTCCAGAAAATCAAATAACCCCATTAAAAAATGGGGCTCAGTGCTGCACAAAGAATTCTCACCTGAGGAATACCGAATGGCAGAGAAGCACCTGAAAAAATGTTCAACATCCTTAATCATCAGGGAAATGAAAATCAAAACAACCCTGAGATTCCACCTCACATCATTCAGAATGGCTAAGATAAAAAAATTCAGGTGACAGCAGATGCTGGCAAGGATATGGAGAAAGAGGAACACTCCTCCATTGTTGGTGGGATTGCAATTTTGTACAACCACTCTGGAAATCAGTCTGGCGGTTCCTCAGAAAATTGGACATAGTACTACTGGAGGATCTCGCAATACCTCTCCTGGGCATATATCCAGAAGATGTCCCAACCGGTAAGAAGGACACATGCTCCACTAAGCAGCCTTATTTATAATAGCCAGAAGCTGGAAAGAACCCAGATGCTCCTCAACAGAGGAATGGATACAGAAAATGTGGTACATCTACACAATGGAGTACTACTCAGCTATTAAAAAGAATGAATTTATGAAATTCCTAGCCAAATGGATGGACCTGGAGGCCATCATCCTGAGTGAGGTAAGCCAATCACAAAGGAACTCACACAATGTGTACTTACTGATAAGTGGATATTAGCCCAGAAATTTAGGATACCCAAGATATAAGATACAATTTGCTAAACGCATGAAAATCAAGAAGAACGAAGACCAAAGTGTGGACACTTTGCCCCTTCTTAGAAATGGGGAACAAAACACCCATGGAAGGAGTTACAGAGACAAAATTTGGAGCTGTGATGAAGTGATGGACCATCTAGTGATTGCCATATCCAGTGATCCATCCTATAATCAGCTTCCAAACGCTGACACCATTGCATACACTAGCAAGATTTTGCTGAAAGGACCCAGATATAGCTGTCTCTTGTGAGACTATGGCCTAGCAAACACAGAAGTGGATGCTCACAGTCAGCTATTGGATGGGTCACATAGCCCCCAATGGAGGAGCTAGAGAAAGTAACCAAGGAGCTAAAGGGATCTGCAACCCTATAGGTGGAACAACATTATGAACTAAGCAGTACCCCAGAGCTCTTGACTCTAGCTGCATATGTATCAAAAGATGGCCTAGTCGGCCATCACTGCAAAGAGAGGCCCATTGGACTTGCAAACTTTATATGCCCCAGTACAGGGGAACATCATGGTCAAAAAGGGGGAGTGGGTGGGTAGGGGATTGTGGGGATGGGTATGGGGAACTTTTGGGATAGCATTGGAAATGTAAACGAGGAAAATACCTAATAAATAAAAAAAAAGAAGACTCACTACAATGCAGTTTCTGCTCTTGCTTACTTGGAATTACACTGGTCAGTGTTCATCTCTGTCGGAGAGATCTGCTTGCTTAAAATTCTTGGCCAATGTCTTTCTTGTGTACTTCAAGGTTTCTTATTTTATTACCTTATGGTCTTTCATTTTACTAAAAATCCAGGAGTTAATTTTGTGATAATTTCCTTATATATTATGAGTCATTTCCCAAGATAATCTGTTGTTAGCTTTTGATAATTTATAATTAATCAAGATGTGGATCTTAGTATCTATAATATTTGGAGTTAATTGGATGTCTTCAATGTGCATTTTGATTTGTTCACCATGTTCAGTGCCAATAGTTATCCTAATATTCTTTTTGTTTCTCTCCCCTGCTCCTGTTCTCTCCCCTGTACCTCACATTATGTCCAGGTAGATGATCACTGTTGTCCCACAGGCCTCAGGATGCTACTCACTTTCTTCATGCTATTTTGCTGACTCAAGACTATTTCCAAGCCGCTTTTGTGAACTATTCATTTCAGTAAGGATACTTTTCAACTCTAGAAATTTCCATTTGATGGTTATGTTAATGTTTAGAATGTGCTAGGACTTAAAAATATTTTCATTTTGAAACAGTTATAGGCTCACAGGAAGCTGCAAATATAAGCAGAGGAATCCTTAGCTGTCTTCCAGGTGCCCTCAGTACCATTACTTATACAATAGCTTAAATTCAAAAGTAGAAATTTGATGATAATGCAAATGAATATTTATTGATTGGACTTTCTTTCTCTTGTCTGCAGATTTGTGTAACTATGACCATAAAACTAATCTTATCACTAGGTTTCATAAAAAATATTTCTTTTCTTTCATTAGCTATAACCTTGGACAATTACTTTTTTCCATCTCTATACCCTCTTGCTTCAAATATCATTATCTAAATGAAATTATATTTGACAATTCCAATTTTCATACTGCCCTCCCACTTTGTATAATGTTCTCCAACCTTTTGAATTTGTTGCCTTCATCAATAATTGATTATTTTATTACTGAGAATAATTCCATTGTATAACTATATCATACAATTAAATATTCTACCATTTGAACTCATGATGGTTTGAAAGAGAGATTTTTACAGGTATTTGAATGCTTGGTTGGCCTCTAAGCATTTATGGTCTCCCTCCACCTCCTCTTTCCCTTTCCTCTGCTCCCTGTGTGGAAAAAAACATCATATCATCCAGCTTCCAGGGTCCTGCCCTGCTCTCATCCTTTCCTAGCAGGCAGTATGCCTTTCCTACCCTTCTCCACTCTATTCCTCTGCAACCACGAGCCAAAATAAAATGAACACTTTTCAACTCTAAGTTGATTTTTGGCAATGGTGTTTGGAATGTTCTAATACACACACACACATACACACATACACACGTGTTATATATACATACACATATATATGTGTATATATATATATACATATATATATATAGTATGTATATATATGAAAGATCTCTCACACACATACACACACACACACACACACACACACACACACACATATATATATATAAAATGTGGTCTTGATTGGCATTTTTAATGCCCAGTGATATTACATGTTTCTCAAATGCTTATTTTCTATCTGTACAAGATTTTCAGTGGAATGTCTTTCTTTTGTTCATTTTCTACTGTATTGCTTTTTTTTACTAGCACATCTTCTGATTTTTTGTATATTTTAATTTATTCATGATATACACAGTGTTCTCTTGGTGTGTAGTTCCTACTTATCTTCATACAACAATCTTTTACATAGAAAAAACTTTACATTTTTATGAAATTCAACTTACCAGTTTTCTTTCTTTCTTTTTATTCTATGTCTTGATTTTATTTTATTTTTTATTAGATATTTTCTATATATACATTTAAAATGCTATCCCTAAAGTTCCCTATACCCTCCCTCCGACCTACTCCCCTACCCACCCACTCCCGCTTCTTGGCTCTGGCATTCCCCTGTACTGGGGCATATAAAGTTTGCTAGACCAAGGGGCCTCTCTTGCCAATGATAGCTGACTAGGCCATCTTCTGCTACATATGCAGCTAGAGATACATTATGAATACTTTCAGTATTATGAGTAAGACTTCCCACTGAATTCCAAGTTTGAAGGGTTTTATTGAATTATTTTCTTTTTTTAAATTGGATATTTTCTTCATTTACATTTCAAATGCTATTCCAAAGGTCCCCTATACCCTCCCCACCCCGCCCTGCTCTCCTACCCACCCACTCCCACTTCTTGGCCCTGACTTTCCCCTGTACTGAGGCATATAAAGTTTGCTAGACCAAGGGTCCTCTCTTTCCAATGATGGCGGACTAGGCCATCTTCTGTTACATATGCAGCTAGAGACATGAGTTCTGGGGGTACTGATTAGTTCATATTGTTGTTCCACCTATATGGTTGCAGACCCCTTCAGCTCTTGGGTTATTTTCTCTAGCTCCTACATTGAGGGCCCTGTGTTCCATCCTATAGATGACTGTGAGCATCCACTTCTGTATTTGCCAGGCACTGGCAAAGCCTCATAGGAGACAGCTATATCAAGGTCCCTTCAGTAAAATCTTGCTGGCATATGCAATAGTGTTTGCGTTTGGAAGCTGATTATGGGATGGACCCCCCAGGGTGGGACAGTCTCTGGATGGTCCATGCCTTTGTCTTAGCTCTAAACTTTGTCTCTGCAACTCCTTCCACTGATATTTTATTCCCTATTCTAGGTAGGAATGAAGTATCCACGAGTTATTCTTCCTTCTTGATTTTCTTGTATTTTGGAAGTTGTATCTTGGGATCTAGGTTTTCTGGGCTAATATCCACTCATCAGTGAGTGCATATCTAATGACTTCTTTTGTGACTGGGTTACCTCACTCAGGATGATGCCCTCCAGGTCCATCCATTTGCCTAGGAATTTCATAAATTCATTCTTTTTAATAGCTGAGTAGCACTCCATTGTGTAAATGTACCACATTTTCTGTATCCATTCCTCTGTTGAGGGACATCTGGGTTCATTCCAGCTTCTGGCTATTATAAATAAGACTGCTATGAACATAGTGGAGCATGTGTCCTTATTACCAGTTGGAACATCTTCTGGGTATATGCCCATGAGAGGTATTGCTGGATCTACCAGTAGTACCAGTTTTCTGAGGAACCACCAGACTGATTTCCAGAGTGGTTGTACAAGCTTGCAATCCCACCAGTAATGGAGGAGTGTTCTTTCTCCACATCCTCGCCAGCATCTGCTGTTTTTCTTTTTAAACAAAATAAAACAAAACATACTTTCCAAATGTTTTGCAAGTAGCACAATTCCTCTCAAACTTAAGTATAACGGATTTTTAATAGTATTTCTCTTTCATGTATTGACACACATTTCTTCAGGCTTTTCCATGCCTTTTAGATGTGACTCTATTTACATCATTTACATACCTTGTGCCAAGAGTGACTTTGTTTTGTTTGTCTGTTTATCCACTGAAGAGCTGCTTGGTTGCTTTTAAGGATGGAAAATTATAAATAAAAAAATTCATTAACATTTGTGTATAGACTTTTGTGTGAGACAAAAAACTGATCTCCCTTGATAAATACCAAGGAGTACAACTCCTTCATGTGTAAAGGGAGTGCCTTAATTTTGTAGAAAACTGAGAGTCTTCCAAATTAGCTGTGTCATGTTCCATATCTACAGCAATGAATGAGAGTTCCTCTCTGACTACAACAGCATTTGACATTGCTAGTTATTTTTATATTAATTATTCCAGTACATGTGTATTGGCATATAATTGTTTTTTTTTATTTTTGCCTGTTTCTAATACTCTTACTAATGTGATTCTTTAGTTTTCAATGCCCTTTATATATTCAGATAATAGCCCTTATCAGATATGCATTTGTAAGTTATTTTCCTTCAGGTGTTGGTTTTCAGTTCATCTTTAAATATTGACTGGGATGGCAAAGAAGAATCCATAATCAAGCTAGGAAAAGCAAACATCTTGGTAATATTAGGCTCCCTACCCATGAATACAAAATATTTCCATATTTCTTTACATTTTTATTTCTTTCATCAGTATTTTGAACTTCATTTTGCTCTGTATATGGGATTCATATGAATTTTGTTATCATTATACATGAATGTTTCACTATTTGGTACTAATATAAGTAGTGTTATGTTTTTCATTTCGAATTTCTCTCTTTTATTGTGGAAAAGTAATTGACCAAGTATATTGACTGAGTATTCTTCAACCTTCCTGTCAGCTAATATTATTTGCATTATTTACTGGTTGATTGTTGAAGATTTTCTGTATATTATGGCATAGATGAACAAAAATTGTATTGTTTTTCCTAAGATGTATCACTTTCCCGTACTTATTACCTTAGTTACACCTTCAAATAAAATACTGACTAAGAGTGATATTAACTGTAGGTACATCCTTAACTTGTCCTTATTTTAGCAGAAATAAATCTATTTTTAATACTTTCCATATGGTGCTAAAATACAGGTTCTTTCTTCCAAGAGGAAATTTCCTCCTATTCCTTATGTAATGCTTTCATCCATGAGTGGGTATTTGATCTCAAAAATATTTTTTATAGATTTTTATGAGACAGTGAAAATTCTGTCTTTAACACATTAAATAATCGGATTTTCTTTTGAGACAGTGTCCTACTTGACTAGTAGTTGGAAATGCTGACCTTCCATAAAAATATTAGCATGACTGATCATGTACTTTGTATTTTAAAAACTGTTCTTCTCGGAAGTTATGAACCAAATGGATCTAACAGATATTTATAGAACATTTCATCCTAAAGCAAAAGAATATACCTTCTTCTCGGCACTTCATGGTACCTTCTCCCAAAATGACCATATAATTGGTCACAAAAGAGGCCTCAACAGATACAAGAAGATTGAAATAATCCCATGCAACCTATCAGATCACCACAGACTAAGGCTGGTCCTAAGTACTAACAATAACATCAGAAATCACACATACACATGGAAACTGAACAACACTGTACTAAATGATAACTCAATGAAATCAAGAAATTAAAGACTTTTTAGAATTTAATGAAAATGAAGACACATCATACCAAAACTTATGGGACACAATGAAAGCAGTGTTAAGAGGAAAACTCATAGCTCTGAGTGCCTCCAAAAAGAAACTGAAGGGAGTCTACATTAGCATCTTGACAGCACTCCTGAAGGCCCTAGAACAAAAAAACAAAACAAAACAAAACAAAACAACAAATACACCCAAGAGGAGTAGACAGCAGTAATAATCAAACCAAATAGAAACAAAAATAACTGTACAAAAAAAAATCAACAAAACCAGGAGCTGGTTCTTTGAGAAAATCAACAAGATAGATAAACCTTTAGCAAGACTAACCAGAGGGCACAGAGACAGTATCCAAATTAATAAAAACAGAAATGAAAAGAGAGACATAACAACAAAGTATATATTAAAATAACTATTCCGTTTGTTGAATATCAACAGTTGAAAATACTAAAATCATGTTCTACAAACATCACAGAAATATTGATAATTTTTCTTACTGTGCTTGAAATTAGCATTTTCTTAATGTTTAGCTTCAAAGAGTTTTTGCTATTTTGAAAATTTTAAAATATACTTACTGATAAAATAATTACTCTTCTAGAAACAATGTCAATCTTTTTTAAGTAAACTGATTGTTAGACAATGTACAGAGATATATAATGCATTTTAAGTACTCTCTCACTATGTCAGGTGGTATCATATAAAGGCTTTTGAATATATTTCTTAATGATCCATTTTTAACATTTTATTCTATTTTATTATGCTTAACTCCCAAAGAAATTTTGTATATTTTGAAACAATTTAGTATTCAACATTAGATATTGGATTTTCAGTTATGGATAGTATTAAATACTCATTAATGATAATTTTTAGGGTATGAAAGGATATGAATATAAATATTGAACAAAATTTTTGTGTATTATTTAATTCTCAAAATAATCAATATTTTCATATGTTTGATGTATAAAATACATTTAAATAATTAAAAAATGAGAAAAAAAACTGTTCTTTTTATATAACCCAGACTGGTCACAAAATTGCTCTATATAGCAGCCTGGCCTTGAACTTATGTTTCTCCTACCTTTGCCTCCCCAGTGACCACTGCATTTGAATTACAGGTAGGGACCAGTATAGCCAGACTAACAAATTACATCAACCCTGCATACCCAGGAAAAATCTCACATAGACATTCTATGCCTTTCTGCAAGAAGTTTGCTAATACTTTGTAGCATCTATATAGTAGCTCAGGATGTTTTTGGATTTGTTATGAGAATAATATATGCCTTATAATATGATATAACCTTTCTGCTTATCATTACTGAAAAAGGGTATAAACACTTGACATATATTAAGAATGCTGACTTTAAATGCATAGTATGCAAATGTACATTTACAATGAATACATGTTCATTTTAACTAACATACCACTTCACAAGTAGGAGAGATAGATACCTGTAGCAAAATATTATTCTTTTAATTTATTCATTTTTATTATTCATTCATTTCTTCATAGCTTAGTCCAACTCAAAATATTCCAGCAATTATGTAAATAAAGTTACTGTTGCAGTCATTAAAGCAAGAAACATAGAAAATTCTATTACCTCTTATTTATTCCTTTTCTTTTGATCTCAGTTTTTTAAAGGTTGTGTGCACACATGAGTGTATGTGATATATATATATATATATATATATATATATATATATATATATATATATATATATATATATACTACATATATGTAAATGCTCACAGAGGCATCAGATGCCCTAGGACTGGAGTGAGCAGTCTATGTGAGCCTCCAAGTGTGTGCTGGGAACCTAACCCAGATCTTCTGCAAGGACAGCATGTGCTAGTAACCCTTAAGCCATTTCTCCCTGGACATAACCTATAATTAAGTATACATATTATTATTTCATTCTTATTATGGAATGATAAATATGGCTGCAGAAATGTATGTGTTTTTCCATTGTTTTAAATATTTTAGTTTACTTTCTTTTTCCTTCTATATTTCTTCTAGAACTCTTTGAGGGTCTTATCCTTATTTGCCCATAGGTAAAGTTAATAGTTTAATTTTCCTTCTTTCAACTCATGTGCTCTTTACTGAGAGTCTAGTATGTATAACTGGGTGTTTGTCACCATTTTTGGAAAATGCTCAACCATTACAACTTCAAATAATTTTCACTTCTCTTTCGCTTCTACAAATACCTTTAGGTTTGTTTTACACATCTATAGTTATCCCACAATTTCTTGATATTTCTTTACACTTCTAAAAACCATATTTTCTCTGTAGGATTCAGTGTGCAGTTTGTGCCAACATATCTTCAAGTAACTTCTTTAGTCTCTCACTTTGTATGGTCTAGAGCTAGGCTCACCTGAGACACACGGTCCATGTGACAGTGCTTCTCACATTGTAGAATTTTTCTATTCACTGCTTTATTGGTGCTTCCATTTCCTGGATTTTAGTAATCTATTTTAAATTATTGTGTATTTTTTTTAACCTTGGTATATTAAAATTAGTATTTCAAATTTATAATCTGGCCATTCCAAAATTTCTGTGCCTTACAATTTGGTCTGCATGCCAGCCCCACTACCTACTCGTGTTTTCTCTAATGTTTTGCGTGCATCTATTGAATGTGAATACATTCATTCAGTGATTTCTCTGCTATCTCCATGCATCTGCTTAACCTGCAGCCAGGATAACACTAATGAAACCTTTGTGGTTCATACAGTGAGCAATGCGAGCTCCATGGCTGACGTTGTCCCTAGTCCCAGACCATCAAGAATGAGTTCTCTACTGTCTAGCCATCAAAAGTGGAGTTATGTTAAAATGGTTAGAGTCTAAAAATTTCAATTTCAATAATTACAACTCTCAGAATTGACCAGAACCCTTTTATGAGTTTTAGGCAAACTCTTGCTTCAGGATTGATCAGTGAATGCTAACAATGGCAGTCACCTAGACAAGTGACCTAGGAAGAGAGCCCACCCCAGAGTCAGTCCCATAAAAGAATTATAACTGGAAAACTTTCTGGGGTCCTCCCTCTAACAAGATTAAAAGTTAAAATCCCAAGGGGATGTCCTTAAAGAAACCCTCACACTGTATTTAAATCACAGGCCTACCTATCTGGCTGTCAAGGTGAAAATCAGAGAACATATTCTTTATGCTTCATTCAGTAGAAAAGAAAAATTAACCATTTTTCAAATATGTCAAGAGTATTACTGTTCTCCTTAACAATGCTCACTTTTAAAACAAACCATTTTATTATATCCTGACTGCCAGGGGCTTTATCAGAGTCTCAACAATGAGGGACCAGAGAAATATTAAGCTCTAAGCTCCCAACTCCTTCATGGAAGACAATGGAACGACCGAAGTACATTCCCACCTACAGTTCTTATATCACTGAAGGAGTGAGAAGACAAACTCACTAAGATACTGTGAGATAACTATTGGACTCAAGGGAACGCCTGCTTGTCCACATCTGTCACCTCAGCATTAGAGTTCCATACAGTATCAAGTGTCAGATTCCGACTTTGCAAGTCTCCAAATTTATTTAAGGAGACTCTTCTATGGAAACCAAAAAGACCAAGAACAAGAAAAGAATCCAGGCTTGAATATCTATGGCAACAGGAACATAGATTAACTCTGAGACATAAAATGGAGATATATTGGGCTCAGTTGATTTTCAGCCTATACATAATGTCTGTCATGTAGTAAAAATACAGCATGTTTTTTAAATCACAAGAGAGAGGGAGAAGGAGGCACAACAAAGCACAGATTTGGAAGAAATTTTGGAATTGGATACAAAATTGAACTTTTTGCTCTTGGGGTCCCATGTGCATCCTAAATTACTCAATGAATAATTCAGAATGGCATACTTTTAAGGCAAATTTTTAGCAATAACCTCTCAAGTATATATTTCATTTAATTATGTTAAAAATGAGATTTTCCCCAAAGAAAAATAAACGTGAAGTCAAATTATTTAGCAATATTTACAAGAGGCAAGGATTATACCTTTCTATGCCACTGTATCATGAAAAGCCAGAGCTTGCCATTACTTGAGATGGGTCTCATGTTTAGGGCAACCATGGCTTAGTTATAAGACAGTAATCTCATGGGTCAGGAGACATCTTTTTCATGAGGTTTTAGAACATCAGATGGCACAAGTAAGTGAAAAGCCAAAATATCAGCAAGATTTTATCCACATAATGAAAAGCAAATGGCATTTAAGAAACCATGAATCTCAATAAACTGTATGGATGGGCTGCACAAAGGAGAAAAGAGAATGAGCTAGGGCACTGAGAAGCTGGCAATAAAAGATTAAAGAGATCAGTATTTCTCTTCTAGAATCCTCTTTTCCTCTTTTTATTGCCTTTTTTTCTATTTTAAAAGTAATGGTAGGAAATTCCAGAAACACAAAATTATAAATAAGAGAATTTAAATCCCACTTAATACCCAAAGCCAATTGATTCTCAATTCAGTATATATTATTTTCTTCCTATCAATTTCCATTTCAGTCTATGTTATTTTATTCTTCCAGAATTTTTCCTTAGAGTGGGCTTAAGCCAATGCTACTGAAGTAGGATAAGAATGGGGTGATGTGTTAGTGCTAGAGATGAGGTGTATACCAGCAAAGGCGTTATGCAGGTGGAGGAGTTGGGATTATGTCCTCAGAATAAAGGGGTCATGGTGAACTGTGGCCACTTGCAAATTCATCACGTGCTCTTGCAACTTGAAAACAAGAAGACCTTTTAAAACAGAATTCTCTCATCTGGAGTTGTGGGAATGTTGTCCCATGGCCAATTAAGACTAGAAAGTGTTCATTATTGTTGACTGGAACAATCTCAAGACCACGTCAGTTTATCAATGATTGGGTTGAATGACTTCAACCAGGTTTCTTTACTGTAGAATATCTCCTGTCACATAAAATGAGCTAAGAGAAGGAGTGCTGCCTGTGTATCTATCTGCTGAAGGTTAATATTCCTGAAATTGCAAATGGTGATCTAGGGAGCCAGGATTCCAAAGGATCTATGTATCAGTAACAGAGATGACAGGTTCTGAAAAAATGCATGGGAATCTTGGTTACTGAATTAACATCACAGAATATGTTTAGAAGATTACAACCTTATAAGTGATGTAAACTAATGAATGTAACATCACACATGGCCCCTCCTTGTCCAGAATGCCATGCTACTTACTGTACACGATGCTTTGAGGATCTTTGGGGGAACTTTATGTACATTTGGGTTGATGTTTTGTTTATGTTTCCAGAGACATATAAGTAAAAGGTCAGATACTCTATAAAGGCCATCATGAAGCAGAAGCCACCGCTATGTACACAGCACAGAAGAGGGAACCTTTTGAGCTTGCTCTCAGCCACTCAACTTATTTAGAGCATCAAGTAGATGCTCTTACTCTAGTGAGGTAGAGCAAGTAGAAAACCAGATGTGGACAAGCCCCTTCCGCTCCACTCCAGCCCCGGGCTTCCTTGCCAGTGGAGTCGCCTGACACCCGCAAGGGCCCACACAGGATTCCCCACGGGATCCTAAGACCTCTGGTGAGTGGAACACAACTTCTGCCAGGAGTCCGGTTCGAACACCAGATATCTGGGTACCTTCCCTGCAAGAAGAGAGCTTTCCTGCAGAGAATACTCTACCCACTGAAACTAAGGAGAGTGCTACCCTCCCAGGTCTGCTTATAGAGGCTAACAGAGTCACCTGAATAACAAACTCTTAACAGAGACAATTATAACAGCTAGCTTCAGAGATTACCAGATGGCGAAAGGCAAACGTAAGAATCCTACTAACAGAAATCAAGACCACTCACCATCATCAGAATGCAGCACTCCCACCCCACCTAGTCCTGGGCACCCCAAACAACCGAAAATCTAGACCCAGATTTAAAAACATTTCTCATGATAATGATAGAGGACATCAAGAAGGACTTTCATAAGTGACTTAAAGAATTACAGGAGAGCACTGCTAAAGAGTTACAGGCCCTTAAAGAAAAGCAGGAAAACACAGCCAAACAGGTAGAAGTCCTTAAAGAAAAACAGGAAAACACATCCAAACAGGTAATGGAAATGAACAAAACCATACTAGAACTAAAAAGGGAAGTAGACACAGTAAAGAAAACCCAAAGCAAGGCAACGCTGGAGATAGAAACCCTAGGAAAGAGATCTGGAACCATAGATGCGAGCATCAGCAACAGAATACAAGAAATGGAAGAGAGAATCTCAGGTGCAGAAGATTCCATAGAGAACATCGACACAACAGTCAAAGAAAATACAAAATGCAAAAGGATCCTAACTCAAAACATCCAGGAAATCCAGGACACAATGAGAAGACCAAACCTACGGATAATAGGAATTGATGAGAATGAAGATTTTCAACTTAAAGGGCCAGCTAATATCTTCAACAAAATAATTGAAGAAAACTTCCCAAACATAAAGAAAGAGATGCCCATGATCATACAAGAAGCCTACAGAACTCCAAATAGACTGGACCAGAAAAGAAATTCCTCCCGACACATAATAATCAGAACAACAAATGCACTAAATAAAGATAGAATATTAAAATCAGTAAGGGAGAAAGGTCAAGTAACATATAAAGGAAGGCCTATCAGAATTACACCAGACTTTTCACCAGAGACTATGAAAGCCAGAAGAGCCTGGACAGATGTTATACAGACACTAAGAGAACACAAATGCCAGCCCAGGCTAATATACCCGGCCAAACTCTCAATTACCATAGATGGAGAAACCAAAGTATTCCACGACAAAACCAAATTCACACATTATCTTTCCACGAATCCAGCCCTTCAAGGGATAATAACAGAAAAGAAGCAATACAAGGACGGAAATCACGCCCTAGAACAAGCAAGAAAGTAATCCCTCAACAAACCAAAAAGAAGACAGCCACAAGAACAGAATGTCAACTCTAACAACAAAAATAAAAGGAAGCAACAATCACTTTTCCTTAATATCTCTTAATAGCAATGGACTTAATTCCCCAATAAAAAGACATAGACTAACAGACTGGCTACACAAACAGGACCCAACATTCTGCTGCTTAGAGGAAACCCATCTCAGGGAAAAAGACAGATACTACCTCAGAGTGAAAGGCTGGAAAACAATTTTCCAAGCAAATGGTCTGAAGAAACAAGCTGGAGTAGCCATTCTAATATCGGATAAAATTGACTTCCAACCCAAAGTTATCAAAAAAGACAAGGAGGGACACTTCATACTCATCAAAGGTAAAATCCTCCAAGAGGAACTCTCAATTCTGAATATCTACGCTCCAAATGCAAGGGCAGCCACATTCATTAAAGACACTTTAGTAAAGCTCAAAGCACACATTGCACCTCACACAATAATAGTGGGAGACTTCAACACACCACTTTCATCAATGGACAGATCGTGGAAACAGAAACTAAACAGGGACACAGTGAAACTAACAGAAGTTATGAAACAAATGGACCTGACAGATATCTACAGAACATTTTATCCTAAAACAAAAGGATATACCTTCTTCTCAGCACCTCACGGGACCTTCTCCAAAATTGACCATATAATTGGTCACAAAACAGGCCTCAACAGATACAAAAATATTGAAATTGTCCCATGTATCCTATCAGACCACCATGGCCTAAGACTGATCTTCAATAACAACATAAATAATGGAAAGCCAACATTCACGTGGAAACTGAACAACACTCTTCTCAATGATACCTTGGTCAAGGAAGGAATAAAGAAAGAAATTAAAGACTTTTTAGAGTTTAATGAAAATAAAGCCACAACATACCCAAACCTTTGGGACACAATGAAAGCATTTCTAAGAGGGAAACTCATAGCTCTGAGGGCCTCCAATAAGAAACGGGAGCGAGCACATACTAGCAGCTTGACAACACATCTAAAAGCTCTAGAAAAAAAGGAAGCAAATTCACCCAAGAGGAGTAGACGGCAGGAAATAATCAAACTCAGGGGTGAAATCAACCAAGTGGAAACAAGAAGAACTATTCAAAGAATTAACCAAACGGGGAGTTGGTTCTTTGAGAAAATCAACAAGATAGATAAACCCTTAGCTAGACTCACTAAAGGGCACAGGGACAAAATCCTAATTAACAAAATCAGAAATGAAAGGGGAGACATAACAACAGATCCTGAAGAAATCCAAAACACCATCAGATCCTTCTACAAAAGGTTATACTCAACAAAACTGGAAAACCTGGACGAAATGGACAAATTTCTGGACAGATACCAGGTACCAAAGTTGAGTCAGGATCAAGTTGACCATCTAAACAGTCCCATATCACCTAAAGAAATAGAAGCAGTTATTAATAGTCTCCCAGCCAAAAAAAGCCCAGGACCAGATGGGTTTAGTGCAGAGTTCTATCAGACCTTCAAAGAAGATCTAATTCCAGTTCTGCACAAACTATTTCACAAAATAGAAGTAGAAGCTACTCTACCCAACTCATTTTATGAAGCCACTATTATTCTGATACCTAAACCACAGAAAGACTCAACAAAGATAGAGAACTTCAGACCAATTTCTCTTATGAATATCGATGCAAAAATCCTCAATAAAATTTTTGCTAACTGAATCCAAGGACACATTAAAGCAATCATCCATCCTGACCAAGTAGGTTTTATTCCAGGAATGCAGGGATGGTTTAATATACGAAAATCCATCAATGTAATCCATTATATAAACAAACTCAAAGACAAAAACCACATGATTATCTCGTTAGATGCAGAGAAAGCATTTGACAAGATTCAACACCCATTCATGGTAAAAGTTTTGGAAAGATCAGAAATTCAAGGCCCATACCTAAACATAATAAAAACAATCTACAGCAAACCAGTAGCCAACATCAAAGTAAATGGAGAGAAGCTGGAAGCAATCCCACTAAAATCAGGGACTAGACAAGGCTGCCCACTTTCTCCCTACCTTTTCAACATAGTACTTGAAGTATTAGCCAGAGCAATTCAACAACAAAAGGAGATCAAGGGGATACAAATTGGAAAAGAGGAAGTCAAAATATCACTTTTTGCAGATGATATGATAGTATATATAAGTGACCCTAAAAATTCTACCAGAGAACTCCTAAACCTGATAAACAGCTTCAATGAAGTAGCTGGATATAAAATTAACTCAAACAAGTCAATGGCCTTTCTCTATACAAAGAATAAACAGGCTAAGAAAGAAATTAGGGAAACAACACCCTTCTAAATAGTCACAAATAATATAAAATATCTTGGCGTGACTCTAACTAAGGAGGTGAAAGATCTGTATGATAAAAACTTCAAATCTCTGAAGAAAGAAATTAAAGAAGATCTCAGAAGATGGAAAGATCTCCCATGCTCATGGATTGGCAGGATCAACATTGTAAAAATGGCTATCTTGCCAAAAGCAATCTACAGATTCAATGCAATCCCCATCAAAATTCCAACTCAATTCTTCAACGAATTAGAAGGAGCAATTTGCAAATTCATCTGGAATAACAAAAAACCTAGGATAGCAAAAAGTCTTCTCAAGGATAAAAGAACCTCTGGTGGAATCACCATGCCTGACCTAAAGCTTTACTACAGAGCAATTGTGATAAAAACTGCATGGTACTGGTATAGAGACAGACAAGTAGACCAATGGAATAGAATTGAAGACACAGAAATGAACCCACACACCTATGGTCACTTGATCTTCGACAAGGGAGCTAAAACCATCCAGTGGAAGAAAGACAGCATTTTCAACAATTGGTGCTGGCACAACTGGTTGTTATCATGTAGAAGAATGCGAATTGATCCATACTTATCTCCTTGTACTAAGGTCAAATCTAAGTGGATCAAGGAACTTCACATAAAACCAGAGACACTGAAACTTATAGAGGAGAAAGTGGGGAAAAGCCTTGAAGATATGGGCACAGGGGAAAAATTCCTGAACAGAACAGCAATGGCTTGTGCTGTAAGATCGAGAATTGACAAATGGGACCTAATGAAACTCCAAAGTTTCTGCAAGGCATAAGACACCGTCAATAAGACAAAAAGACCACCAACAGATTGGGAAAGGATCTTTACCTATCCTAAATCAGATAGGGGACTAATATCCAACATATATAAAGAACTCAAGAAGGTGGACTTCAGAAAATCGAATAACCCCATTAAAAAATGGGGCTCAGAACTGAACAAAGAATTCTCACCTGAGGAATACCGAATGGCAGAGAAGCACCTGAAAAAAATGTTCAACATCCTTAATCATCAGGGAAATGCAAATCAAAACAACCCTGAGATTCCACCTCACACCAGTCAGAATGGCTAAGATCAAAAATTCAGGTGACAGCAGATGCTGGCGTGGATGTGGAGAAAGAGGAACACTCCTCCATTGTTGGTGGGATTGCAGGCTTGTACAACCACTCTGGAAATCAGTCTGGCGGTTCCTCAGAAAATTGGACATAGTTCTACCGGAGGATCCAGCAATACCTCTCCTGGGCATATATCCAGAAGATGCCCCAACTGGTAAGAAGGACACATGCTCCACTATGTTCATAGCAGCCTTATTTATAATAGCCAGAAGCTGGAAAGAACCCAGATGCCCCTCAACAGAGGAATGGATACAGAAAATGTGGTACATCTACCCAATGGAATACTACTCAGCTATTAAAAAAATGAATTTATGAAATTCCTAGCCAAATGGATGGACCTGGAGGGCATCATCCTGAGTGAGGTAACACATTCACAAAGGAACTCACACAATATGCACTCACTGATAAGTGGATATTAGCCCCAAACCTAGGATTCCCAAGATATAAGATACAATTTGCTAAACGCATGAAACTCAAGAAGAACGAAGACCAAAGTGTGGACACTTCACCCTTTCTTAGAAATGGGAACAAAACACCCATGGAAGGAGTTACAGAGACAAAGTTTGGAGCTGAGATGAAAGGATGGACCATGTAGAGACTGCCATATCCAGGGATCCACCCCATAATCAGCATCCAAACGCTCACACCATTGCATACACTAGTAAGATTTTATCGAAAGGACCCAGATGTAGCTGTCTCTTGTGAGACTAGGCCGGGGCCTAGCAAACACAGAAGTGGATGCTCACAGTCAGCTATTGAATGGACCACAGGGCCCCCAATGGAGGAATTAGAGAAAGCACCCAAGGAGCTAAAGGGATCTGCAACCCTATAGGTGGAACAACATTATGAACTAACCAGTACTCCGGAGCTCTTGACTCTAGCTGCATATGTATCAAAAGATGGCCTAGTCGGCCATCACTGGAAAGAGAGGCCCATTGGAAATGCAAACTTTATATGCCCCAGTACAGGGGAACGCCAGGGCCAAAAAGGGGGAGTGGGTGGGTAGGGGAGTGGGGGTGGGTGGGTATGGGGGACTTTTGGTATAGCATTGGAAATGTAAATGAGCTAAATACCTAATAAAAAATGGAAAAAAAAAAAAGAAAACCAGATGTGGTTCATAGAACACAGGGTGACCCAGGATCCCTTGCTCCAGTTCTGCTTTTACCCATAGTCTTGCTACAGAGAGAGGCAGCTAGTCAGGCCTCTGGAAACAAGTTGCTCCTGGGTTTTCTCATTAGGCAAGAAGCTGTTCTTTTTGGTGGAAAAATATTCAAAATAAAGATTTTTTTATTACAAAACATACTTTTGTCTTCAAAAATGTGCTTTGTAAGCCAGGCCATGGTCATCCAGTTCACATCGATGTAGACTACTGTATTGTTTTTAGTTACTTCAGGGAGGTTCAATGGAGACCAAGGCAAATTGTACAGTTTGCAAAGGAGCTGAATGAAGTCAAAACCTCAGCATTCTTCAAGGTATATCAACTGTTGTTATGATTTTCTAACATGAGAAATATGGGGTTGGCAACTGGGCCTTTTTATTTCTCATCAAAGAATGAGAGATTTTAGGTCCTAGCTGTATGATGGAAAAACTGGTTATGGACGTTAAGGTAGCAAAGACTATCATTTAAATTCTTATGTAATTTAGCTGGGGTGTAGGTCAGTATAGAAGGTTTTCTTAGCATGCTTAAGACCCTATGGTGTAATTCCCATGCTAGAAAAATAAAGTAATAGCTTTCTTTGCCTTGTACCCAGGTCAAGAATAGGGTCAAGCCATAAGTAACTATAATGTTCTTTATATCCTCTGAGTTTAACTTTTAGAAATGTGTTGAATATTGGACTATTGTTGTGAAACCTCAATTCTGCATATAAAAAAATTAGATTAGTGATACTTAACCTATAATGTTTAAATGATGTAGAATCTAAATGTGTATAACATGGCCTATAAAGTTCTCAAGAACATAGTAAGTGGTTTAAAAAGAAAGCATCCACTATGTAGGTTAGAGACAGATTAAGCACATTTCACCTCATTTATGGTTTAAGGTACAGCTCATCAACTCTGACATTTTCTATTATCACCAATAAGTGGCCTTGGTTATTTAAACTGAGATGCCTGTATAACTTCGGATAAATTATTAAATATAGCTGTCCTCTGTGTGTCTTTAGAAATAATTCCATCTTAACCTAGCATAAAATAGTTTTTTGGATTAAAAGTCCTGGGCAGGAGGGCTCAATAACTTAACATTTGTGAGTCTCAATTTCCTTGTTCATCAATGCTCAGGCTATTTGCCAATCAGTCCTGCAGTCGTATAGTCAAGAACAATTGAGATAAAGTGTTCATACATACTGCATAAGCTCTGTGAAGTGGATAATCAGCTTTGGAGGAAGCATGCTCACAGGTGTCTGCTGCTAACCCATCTAGGACACAGGTGGAAGAGGAAGTGGAGAGGGAAATAATGCCATTGTTCAATCCCACAGACCTCCCCCTGTCCCAGGTCTGATTTCTAACAGTGGGGCATGTCGAGCCTGAAGAGGCCACCTTCTGTAGCCAGGAAAGACTCACATTGGAGGGACAAGGGTAGCAGTCTACTCACAAAGTCTTTGACCCAAAATATGTCCTGCTTACAAGATGTGCAGGGACAAAAATAGAACAGAGATGGAGGAAATGACCAACCAATGACTGGTCCAAATATAGAGACACATTTCATGGGCAAGAACCAATCCCTGACACTATTAATGCTACTCTATTACGCTTGCAGACAGGATCTTATCGTAATTGTTCTCTGAGAGACTGCACCCAGCAGCTGATGGAAACAGATGCAGAGATCCACAGTCAAACATTAGATGAAGCTCGGGAGTCTTGTGGAAGATCTGGAGAGAGGATTGAGGTACCTGAAGAGAATAGGGACTTCCAACAGGAAGTAATTAACCTCTACCCTTGAGAGCTCCCAGAGATTATACCACCAACCAAAATCTAGCATGGGGTGGACCTAGAACCCCTGCACATGTGTAGTGGATGTGCCGCTTGACCTTTATGCAGATACCCTGCCAACTGGAGCAGGGGTTGTTCCTCAGTCCGTTTTCTGTCTGTGTATTCCATTCCCCTAAGCGGGCTGCCTTGTCTGGCCTCAGTGGGAGAGAATGTGCCTAGTCCTGCAGAGACTTGGTGTGTCAAGGTGGGGTGAAACCCGGGGGTGGGTGCCTCTGCCTTCCCAAAGGAAAAGAGGAGGAAGAATAGGAGAAGGAGCTGTGGAAGAGGGCAACTTGGAGGAAAGGGGAGGGGTGGATGTTAGGATGTAAAATGAATAAATAAATAAATAAATGCAAAAAATAATGTCACTCTTAAAAAATAGATGCCATTATCAGTCACATTCTGTGTCTGCTCGTGTTGTCTCTGACGTTTAATTCTACGTAGTTATTCTGTTAACCTTCTCCTGCTATTGAAAATAATTTGGGAGGTATTAAAAAAAGATCTGAATAGGATTCTAAGATTTCTTTCTGCCATCCATTCTAGGAGTTGATTCCAGGCCTTTACTTCTGGCCTTTTAAGGGACATCATCCGCCTTTGTAAGTCTAATTGGATTCAGTTGTTCCTAGAGCGATACCTGCCAGTGGTATAGAGTATTTTGATAAGCCTGCTGTGTTTCTGCAAAATTACAACTGTTATTTATTTCTTTCAGCAGACATAAAAGCACAGCCTGGCCTCTTTTGCCAAAGAACTTTTTGTCCCGCAGTTTTGCTGGGTGGAGACCAGGTGCCAACAAGCAAGTGATCCTTGAGGAATTTCACTTTGGTGCTGCTGAGGACAAAGGGGTCATTTAAAACTTTCACAATCCCTGGCAAGCTCTGCACCTAGTGTGAGGCATGGAGCCTGATTAATTGGGCTGTCACTCCCAACAATCCTGAGCTTTGGCCTTTCCATTTGCCAGCTAAAAAGAAGAAAGTAACATTCCTACAATTAATTTTCACAACCTTGAACCAAGAGCATGTGACAGAGGCTGGCTATTTCTCAACCATGAATTTTTTTCCCCCTAGATACTACTTAACTTCACTGGTTCATTTCAATTGTCAGAGTGAGGTAACACGTTAAAGTCTGAAAGCTCAAAACCATTTCTAAACACTCACTCCCAAGATGTAACCACCCACCCACACTGGACACAAATACACAGCTTTGAGAAACAAAGTATTTGAAAATCTAAGCTCATTTTGGTAGAACTTTGATTTTTTTAGGAGATGTGTGATTTATTTTCCTAAGATGTATTATATTTTCCTTTCTGTTTCTTCTTACTTCAGTTAACCACTGGTGGCAATATTTATGGTGATAGTCAGAACAGCTGACTTCTGTTGAATGCTGATTATAAGGCTCTGGAGCAAGCTCTTTATAGGCAGTATAGTCTCAGACTGTAGGCTTGTATAGACTCGGTACATGAAGAAATAGGTTAAATAAATGGGTAACAAAGGCTCTTACTTGAAGATGGGTAACAATTATGGGAAATTTAAGCATTTGCTAATTTTATATATAGTTTCAGATGTGTATGTTCAAATTTAATATTTCATTGCATTTATTTCTTTTGCTTATGTGTGTACACATGCTAGGGATTTAGAAGACAATTTGCTGGAGTTGCTGTATCTTTCCATCAAGTGGGGACTGCTGTTTAAACTCTGGTTCTAAGACTTAGTGGCAAGTGCCTTTACTCTCTCGCTGACTCTTTATGCTCAGACTTAAAATCTCCCACAAGCAGTGTATTTTAAAAGCCAAAATAATTCTACGTCCCACCTAAACAACTTAACATCAAATACCTCTTCTGATTTGGGCCTTGTTCTGGTTATTGAAACAGGGAATGAGTAAAAATCTTTTAATCTCAAAGTAGGAAATCACAGCTTAAACTATACTAGTTGATTCTCTGTCTCTGCCTCTGCCTCTGTCTGTCTGTCTGTCTGTCTGTCTGTCGGTCTCTCTTTCTCTGTATAAATGGGGAGTGAGTGTGCTTGTGCAGGCACACCTGTAAGCAAAGATTCGTGTCAAATATAGGTCTCCATCATGATCCATAGACTTTTTGAAGACAGAATGTTTCACAAAATCTACATCTTACTGATTGGCTATACTGGTTGAACAATGGGCTCCCTAAAAGCTCCCAGTCTCTGCCTGCCTCCTCTATCTCAGGGCTTACATATTCGTGCTGTACTATGCTTTCCCATGGATGCTGAGGCTCAGAACTCAGGACCTTACATTTAGCCTACAAGCATCTGACCAATTGAGCCAGCTCCCTAGCTTTCCACTGTTATTAGACGCGTTCTCACGACCGGCCAGGAAGAACACAACAACCAGAATCTTCTACGGCAAAGCTTTATTGCTTACATCTTTATGGGGCCAGAGTGTAAGAAGCAAGAGAGAGAGAAAACGAAACCCCCTTCCCTCTTTAAAGAGAACAACAATTGCCTAGGACGCATCACTCCCTGATTGGCTGCAGCCCATGGCCGAGCTGACGTTCACGGGAAAAACAGAGTACAAGTAGTCGTAAATACCCTTGGCACATGCGCAGATTATTTGTTTACCAACTTAGAACACAGGATGTCAGCGCCATCTTGTGACGGCGAATGTGGGGGCGGCTTCCCACAGTTCCCCCTTTTCTATTAATAAGAGCAAATAGGCCACCCATATTAATGAGAGTGGAGATAGAGGTCAAATCCCCAGTGTGTAGGTAAAGGAACCATGTACAGGATTAGCTCTTAGGCTCACAGGCTTTTACCCAGAGCAACCCTGACCTGCTCCCGTGTCGTTTTGCCTGGGGGAAGGGAACTAGGACACTGAACCTTCATGAAAGATGACATGTCTCCCTAGAATAGGCTCATATGTGCCGCAGAGCCCTTCTACTGCAGTGCTTAGCCTTGCAACTCTCTCGGGCTGCTGAAGCACACTCACTCTATCTCGTGCAATGAGACTAGCCTCGTGAGATATAAGAGCTGAGTGGCCAGCGACCTATTGCCTAAGCATAGATATATCAGGGGAAGCTCCATGTTCTAGTCCTGCAAGCGCCTGGGCAATAACCACCTTGTCTCTCTTAGTTTGGGCCTTAAGCTTACAGACCAATCAAAGAAGCAACACTAATCCACAGCAAAGTGTATCTCCAAATAATATTAATCCCACCCATTTTTTAAAGAAAGAAAATGCTGAGGAGATCTAATTGGGTAATCCTTTGGTCAGGGACAGGTCCAAGCGCGTGGAGTTGACCTGAAGTCTCAATTCCCGAAGGGATCTGTTCAAATTCAGCCATCCAATTCTGTAACATATACTGAAAAAGACTTTTTGACAAATTAGCTGCCCTAGTAAATTTAACATACTGAATGGAAATAACACACAATCCCGGAAACTTTTGTTCACATCCCTGCTGAGTTATTTGTCATAATACATCTAGTTGTTTCTGGACAAGATCTATGAGTTGATTAACCAGCATGAGACCTCTCTGTATCTTGACATTAGCTGAGGCCTGTTCATCTATGACTGTAGTCACTGAGGCTGACAAAGTGTTAATGGTGTCAGTCATCTGGACCTGTCCAGACAGAACCAAGGCTGTCTGAATTAAGGCCAAACCCAGTTCCCAGTTAGTGGTAAAAAAGGCAGGAGAATACTTGAGCATTATACATCACCGTCATTGGGAGTGGAAATGTCGACATTATCCCCCAACGCTGCTCTCTCTTTATTATTGACGCCCTGGACATCACCAAGACGAGGGACATTAGTATTCCCTTGGTCAGTCTGGATTTTTCGGGTGAGTCTTTCTGGTACCCAAAATGGGTTGTCTTCATTCTGTGGGAAAACACAGATAGCTCCCCTGGATCTTATCAAAATAGGATCCGGGCCATACCATTTATTATCAAGGACATTTTTCCATTTAACCATCTCATTGGGCCTATCTGGCTCTGAACAATGACGTTCAGCCGCAGTATGGCCATGAGCATCAATATTTAAAAAATTGAGTGTAAAGAGTGCCAAAGACACCGACACTCTTGGTGCTCGGGGTAAAATCTCTTCAATTCCCCTCTTCTGTTTTATAAGATAGGTTTTGAGGGTGCGATGCGCACGCTCAACAATACCCTGTCCTTGAGGGTTGTATGGAAGTCCAGTCAGGTGGGTCACGTCCATCTGACGGCAGAACTGCTGAAATTTTTGAGACGTATAAGCTGGTCCATTATCAGTCTTAAGGAGTCTGGGTTTCCCCCAAGCACTCCATGCCTCAAGACAATGTTGAATCACATGTGAAGCTTTTTCTCCAGTTAACGGAGAAGCAAACATGATGCCAGAACATGTGTCAATGGACACATGGAGATATTGAAGTTTTCCAAAGGAAGAAACATGTGTAACATCCATTTGCCAGACCTGTAGAGGTCGAATACCGCGTGGGTTAATTCCCACATGAGGAACTGGCAAGAACTCACAGCAGCTTTGACATTGAGTAACAATGTCACGGGCTTCTTTTCTTGTCAAGGAGAAACGACTGCGTAATGTTTCAGCCGTCACATGAAAATTATTATGAAAATTTCTTGCAGCCTCTACCGGGGATGATAGGGCAGCAGCCACCACTTTAGTGGCCTTATCTGCCAAATCATTTCCCAGAGCCATGGGGCCAGGTAGGCCTGAATGGGCTCTAACATGAGTAATATAAACAGGAGATCTTCTAGATAACAAAACTAATTGTATCTGCTGAAAAATATTGGCAACTCTACTGGAAGGCTTAATCACTCCAGCCACTTCTAAAAGATTTACTGCATTTACCACATAACAGGAATCTGACACAATATTAAGGGGTTCTAAAAAGGTTTTTAAAACTTCTAAGACCACTAAACATTCTACCACTTGAGGTGAATTTTCATTATATTGTTTGGATACCACTTTACCATTAGCCACATAGGCACCTATGCCAGTTTTTGATCCATCAGTATATACCACAATCCCATTTTTAAGTGGGTTTCTTACTGTTATTTGTGGAAACACAACAGATTGATTTTGGGCAAACTGTAAGATTGGATGTTTTGGATAATGGTTATCTATTTTTCCTGAAAAGGAGGTAACTAAAACTGCCCAATCATTAGATGCGGCTGCCAAGGTTTGAACCTGTGCAGCGGTATAAGGTACAATTAAAAGATATGGACTTTGCCCAAAGTGGGTGATTGCTGCTTTTAGGCCTTTAAGGGCAAGCTGTGCAATTGCATCAGGATACCAATCTATTATTTTAGCTGGGGATACGTTTGGATGGATCCACAACAATGGCCCATTCTGCCACAAAACTGCAGTTGGCAATTGTGCTGTCTTAAAGACACACAAACTGAAAGGCTGCGAATCCTCAATACGTTGTAATTGTGCATTCTGTAAGGCCTTTTCCACTTTTTGTAAGGCCTGGTTAGCAGCTAGAGTAAGAGTCCTAGGGGAGGAGATATGAGGATCTCCTTCTAAAATACTAAACAAAGGCCTTAACTCAGCGGAAGGAATCTTTAAAAAAGGTCTGAGCCAATTAATATCTCCCAACAGCTTTTGAAAATCATTTAAGGTATGGAGGTGATCTCTTCTTATCTCTACCTTTTGGGGCACAATCTTATCTGGGGACACCACAGAGCCCAAGAATTGTCCTGTATCAGAAATTTGGACCTTTTCTGTGGCTATCTGTAGACCCCACTGACTTAAAGTTTTAAGTAGAAAAGGATATGCCTTTTGTAGCATGGTAAGGTCTTTATGGCACAGGAGGATGTCATCCATGTAAAGGAGCAAAATTAAAGAGGGGAATTGTTCCCTCACTGGCAAAAGAGCTTCTTGTACATAAAGTTGACACATAGTAGGACTATTGGACATTCCCTGTGGTAAGACCTTCCATTGATACCTCTTATCAGGTTCCATGTGATTAATAGAGGGGATGGTAAAGGCAAATCTGGGCCTATCTCTTGGACACAAAGGTATAGAAAAGAAACAATCTTTAATATCTATAATGATTAAATTCCAGCCACGTGGTAAGGCGGAAAGTACAGGGAGACCCCTCTGTACTGGGCCAAATAAGTTCATTTGCTCATTAATGGCTCTGAGGTCATGGAGCAGTCTCCACTTTCCTGACTTTTTCTTAATTACAAAAATTGGAGTATTCCAAGGTGAGGTAGAGGGTTCAATATGGCCTAGTTTTAATTGTTCCTCTACCAGTTGAATCACAGCTTCTAGTTTTTCAGAGGATAGGTGCCATTGAGGAACCCACACTGGGTCCCCTGTTTTCCATGGTATGGGTCGTGCTGCCCCAATGGCCGCTAAGGAAAACCCAGACCCTGTCTGTCTTGGTTTCCATTAGGTGAGATGGGCTCTATCCTTCCCTGTTCTTGATGTCCTAACCCTTTTCCTTCTTTATAACCCATCTTTGCCATGATATTTTTTGCTTTAGCTGAATACCCTCCTGATGGGGCGTTTTCATTGGACAAAATAAGGCCCAAATGCTGCATAATATCCCTTCCCCAGAGGTTAACCGGGAGTGGGAGCACATAAGGTATGAATTTCCCTTGCTGCCCTTCAGAGGATTCCCACGTCAAGGCAACGGAGCTTATAGTGGGACATGATTGATATCCTAGGCCCTGTAATGAATGAGATGACTCTGTGGTGGGCCATGCTTTGGGCCACCAATGTGTAGAAATTATACTTTTATCTGCTCCGGTATCAAGGATGCCTTCAAACTCTTTTCCATTAATCTTAAGGCGGAGCTTAGGTCTATCATTTAAAGATACAACCAAATAAGCAGAATCATTTCCTGAGGAGCCCATTTTCTTTATCTCAGGTCCTGCAGATTTCTCCCTGGTATTATCAGGGAGGAGCAGCAGCTGAGCTATCCTATCTCCTTTACTAATAGAAAAAACGCCCTTAGGGCTTGAGCACAGGACCTGTATTTCAGGGGAATGTTGACAATCCATAATTCCAGGGTGGACTACTAAGCCCTGCAAGGTGAGTGAACCTCGGCCGAGAATAAGGCCCATGGTTCCCGGGGGCAAGGATGGTATAGGCTCCACCGGCACCGGCTGAATACTCATTTGAGGCATTAATAGGAAGTCGGAGGCGGCACGCAGGTCCACCCTTGTGGGTCTTCCTGGGTCGCCTCTCTGACTGCTTCCTGGGTCCTGACAAACCGGTTCCCATATCTTTGAGGGCCCTGGGACCGAGGGCCCGATGACCCGTTTTTTGGCACATAAGCTGATTGACTATCAGGTGGGGGAAGGACTCTGCCCCTTATATCCCTCACAGAGCGACACTGGTCAGCTCTATGATAACCCTTGCCACACTTAGAGCAAAGAGTGAGAGTCCCTCCCTGTTTATCTGGAGCTCTGCAATCTTTCTTAAAATGCCCAGGCTTTCCGCAATTAAAACATGTCCTCTGATTATTTCTGCCCATGGAGCGGTTCTGAGATTGAAGGATGGCAGCCGCTAAACCTGCATTGCTGAGAGGTCCCCCAAGCTCTCGACAGACCCTGAGCCAGTCTTGTAAGCCTTTGTTCTTTCTTGGGGCTATGGCCGCTCGGCACTCCTTTGTGGCTTGCTCGTAGATTAGCTGTTCTATGAGAGGCGCAGCTTGCTCTGACTCTCCAAAAATACGCTCTGCTGCCTCTGTCATTCTGGCCACAAAATCTGAGAAAGATTCCTGAGGTCCCTGGATTATTTTTGTTAACTGACCAGTGGTTTCACCTGCTCGAGAGAGCGCCTTCCAGGCCCTAATAGCCGTGGAAGAAATCTGGGCATAAGCTCCCCAATGGTAGTTTGTCTGATCAGCAGAATAAGCTCCCTGACCCGTTAACAAGTCAAAAGTCCAATCTCTCTGCTCTGGAGTCAAAGCAGCTGCGTTTGCTCGGGCCTGCGCCTGTGCAGCTTCGTGCCAAAGCGCTTTCCATTCCATATATTTGCCCATACTAGGGAGAGCGGCTTTTACAACCGTTTGCCAGTCGGCAGGAGTTAGTGCCATGCCAGCGAGCCTGTCTAACTGCACCAAGGTAAAATTAGCATTGGTTCCGTATTTACGAACCGACTCGGCAATTTCCTTAATCTGTACGTATTCTACCGGAGCGTGGACACGCCCACCCTCGGCTCCTTCAAAGACTGGAAATGCCTGTTGTATTTTCTTTTGTTCCTCTCCGGGAATGAATGAGTCTGCGCACTGCCTCTCTGCGCACTGCCTCTCTGCGCACTGCCTCTCTGCGCATCTCTCTGCGCACTGCCTCTCTGCGCATCTCTCTGCGCATTGCCTCTCTGCGCATTGCTGACGCACTACGCAGGGCGGGGGCTCCGCATAGGGCGGACCTTGAAACCGACTGCCGGGAGGTTGAACAGTACGCTGACTTTCGCCAGCCGCTTTTGGCTTTTTTCTTGACCAATTAGCTGGCTGGTAATGGGCTGCTTCTTCCTCCCAGTCTGTTTCCTCAGAGGAGGATTCTTCACCTGCTTCAGAGTTACTAAGAGCTGGCTCCCCGAGCTCATCTAGTGACGAGTATCTCCTAGAGACCTCCGCTAATCGATCTTTTTTCTTCTCCCTTTTTCCTCTTTTTCTTCTAATCTCTCTCCAGGTATTCCTACCTAACCTTAACTTTTCCTCGGGTTCAAGACCCTTGGAAAGGCCTGTATACTTATTTTGTGTACCATACTTCCTCTTTGTTCCTACTCTCTCTCCCCGCTTTACTTCTGATAGATTGTCCTGAATTTCCTCTAGAATTTTCAGCCCTATCTTAATCACTTGATAGCATGTGAAAAAGAACAAAAGGGCTCCTAACACCAGAAAAAATTCAAGGCCAAACATACTCACTGGTACTCTCGTTCCCCAGCTGAAAAGTTCTGAATTCATACAGTTGAATCCTTCTTAACAGTCTGCTTTACGGGAACCTTTATCACCGTCGTTCCCCAGCTGATGAGTTCTGAATTCGGCAGTTGAATCCTTCTCAACAGTCTGTGTTACGGGAACCTTTATAAACGTGATCCGCAGTTCTGGTTCTGAAATGAAGTATCCCTCCTGCGCCAGTCCGGAGTTTTTTCTCGTCCCGGGTTTTCGGCACCAATTGTTATTAGACGCGTTCTCACGACCGGCCAGGAAGAACACAACAACCAGAATCTTCTACGGCAAAGCTTTATTGCTTACATCTTTATGGGGCCAGAGTGTAAGAAGCAAGAGAGAGAGAAAACGAAACCCCCTTCCCTCTTTAAAGAGAACAACAATTGCCTAGGACGCATCACTCCCTGATTGGCTGCAGCCCATGGCCGAGCTGACGTTCACGGGAAAAACAGAGTACAAGTAGTCGTAAATACCCTTGGCACATGCGCAGATTATTTGTTTACCAACTTAGAACACAGGATGTCAGCGCCATCTTGTGACGGCGAATGTGGGGGCGGCTTCCCACATTCCACACCTCTACTTTTGTTTCTTTAAGACAAATATCACCAAATACTAGGACAGCAGCATGTCCCATCACACCCAGCCACTACTGGTTCTTTTAAATTACAGAAGTCTCAATCTATTTTATATTAACAAATTCAAAATAAGAATGATCATAAACCAGGATATCTCAAACCAGATCCAGACTAGAAATTTTAAGGAGCCTGTACTGGCTAGTTTTGTGTCAACTTGACACAGCCGGAGTTATTACAGAGAAAGAGCTTCAGTTGAGGAAATGACTCCATGAGATACAATTGAAAGGCATTTCCTCAATTACTGATCAAGGGGGAAAGGCCCCTTGTGGTGGGACCATCTCTGGGCTGGTAGTCTTGGTTCTATAAGAGAGCAGGCTGAGCAAGCCAGGGGAAGCAAACCAGTAAAGAACATTCCTCCATGGCCTCTGCATCAGCTCCTGCTTCCTGAGTTGTTTGAGTTCCAGTCCTGACTTCCTTGGTGATAAACAGCAATGTGGAAGTGTAAGCTGAATAAAACCTTTTCTCCCCGACTTGCTTCTTGGTCATGATGTTTGTGCAGGAAGAGAAACCCTGACTAAGACACATTGGTACCAGCATAGTGTGGTATTCCTGTGACAACCTGACCATGTTTTGGGGAGGACTGTGGAAGGACTTTGGAACTTAGGGCTTGAAGATCCATTCATTGTTAAGAATTCTGTCAGATATTGTGTAGGAGCTTGGAAGATATGTTGAGAACAGTGCAGAAGATGGAGGTCTGGCTTGTGAAACTTCAGAGGGAAAATTTAAAGACTCTTTTCAGAGCCATTGCTGTTTTGATTGTGAAGATTCTGTAGTTCTGGTTAGCTGGGGCTGAAGAATCAGCTGTGATAAACAAGATACCAGAACTACTAAAACAAAAACTTTGCAGTACTGGGACTATTGATGCTGGTTAGCTGGAGCTAAGAAATTAGCGGTGATTAAGAAGAGACCAGCATCATTGAGGTGACATCTTCTGGGAAGTGTTTGCAGTGGGAATTGGTAATGTGTAAGGGTCACTCAGGTAGTACTGGTTTTGAAGGCATGAAGGGGTCACACAGAGCAGCTGAGGCTCGGCACTGTGAGAGGCCATGGAAGGCCATTGGTGAAAGTGCAGCCTCAGTTACAATTGACGACTCAGGACTGAAGGGGTCATGTAGTGTTTTGGAGATGCCAGTACCATGAGATGACCACCAAGAGCAGCAGCAGCACTGTAGTACAGGCATCTGGAGCCTAGAGGACGATGCATGTGCTACAAAGGGCATGGCTGGAGAAGTGACCCAAGTCCTTAGAGGAGCCCAGAAGATCATGAGTTGGATCCCAGACATTGGATGGTTAGAGATTGATTTTTGCTTTTGATTGTGACTGTGCCCTGATATTTTCCCTCTTGAAGGAAGAAACTATTTTAGTGGAGCCCACAAATAGGAGACTTTTAATTGTAAAAAGACTTTGGATTTTAAAAGAGATGGCTATTTTAAAGAGATTGAAATTTTAAGAATATGTAAAGACTAAGACTGTGGGATGTTTAAAGTTATTTAGACCTTGGGGATGAATAAGAATGTAAGGGTTGAGGCTTACTAGTGATGTGTTTATGTGTCAGGTTGACAAGGGGTCAATTGTACTGGCTAGTTTTGTGTCAACTTGACACAGCTGGAGTTACCACAGAGAAAGGAGCTTCAGTTGAGGAAATGACTCCATGAGATACAACTGAAAGGCATTTCCTCAATTACTGATCAAGGGAGAAATGCCTCTTGTGGTGGGGCCATCTCTGGGCTGGTAGTCTTGGTTCTATAAGAGAGCAGGCTGAGCAAGCCAGGGGAAGCAAGCCAGTAAAGAACATTCCTCCATGGCCTCTGCATCAGCTCCTGCTTCCTGACCTGTTTGAGTTCCAGTCCTGACTTCCTTGGTGATGAACAGCAGTATGGAAGTATAAGTTGAATAAACCCTTTTCTCCCCAACTTGCTTCTTGGTTATGATGTTTGTGCAGGAATAGAAACACTGACTAAGACAGAACCAAACAAACAATATTAATTATGTGAAACATTCATAGGAGATAAAAGGGAACTAGAATTGAAACTCAGATATAGAGCAAATTGTCCTTCTATTAGTTTGTTCCTGACAAGACAGTAAACCATTGAGTGTTCCCCAAACACCTGTTTGTGCCTTGTGTGGTGAGAAAGAGGTGTTTTTAAAAAGTTCAATTCAAAACCTCAGGTGACAACACATGTTGGAGAGGATGTAAAGAGGAACACTCCTCCATTGCTAGTGGGATTGCAAACTGGTACAGTCACTCTGAAAATCACCGTGGAGGTTTCTCAGAAAATAGATCTACATGAAGACACAGCTCTTACCACTCTTAGAAATATACCCAATGGATGCCCCACCATGCCACAGGGGCAAGTATTCCAGTATGTTCACAGCAACCTTATTTGTGATAGCCAGAAGCTAGAAACAACCTAGATGTCCCACAACAGAAGAATGGATACAGAGAATGTGGTTCATTTACACAATGGAATACTACTCAGCTAGTAAGAATGAGGACTTGCTGAGTTTTGCAGGCAAATGGCTGGAACTAGAAAATACCATCCTGAGTGAGGTAACTCAGACCCAAAAGACATGTATGGTATATACTCACAAATAAGTGGATATTAGAAAAAAATCAACAACAAAAAACATACAGAATACATAAGATACAGTTCGCAGAATTCAAAAAGGTCAAGCTGAAGTGCCCAAGTGAGGACACCTCAGTCCCACTTGGGAGAGAGAAAAAAGCAATCATAAGGGGGGAGGGAGGAGGGATCTGGGAGGGAAAGTGGACAGGGGTTGGTGGTGTGATCTGTTGTCCAGTGAAGGAAACAGACTGAAACCCTGAGGGCTAGCAGAAAGAATGGAAACAGACAACCTCAGGAAATAGGAGGTTGGGGGAACCTTTCAGAATGCACCAGAGACCTGGGAGGTCAAAGACTCTCAGGAATCCAAGGGAGGGACCTTAGATGAAATGCCCAACGGTAGGGAAAGGGAACTTATAGATCCCACCTCCTGCAGGAAGACAGAGCATCAAGTGGGGGATGGGGTTGCCATCCCACAGTCACATCTCTGACCCATGATTGTTCCTCTCTGAAAGAATTACAGGGATGGAAATGGAGAGGAGCCTGAGAAAAAGAAGATCCAATGACAGGTGCAAAGTGGGATCCAGCTCAAGGGGAAGAGGTTGAAAGACCTGACACTATTACTGAGGCTACAGAGAGCTCACAAAAAGAAATCTATCTTGATTGGCCTCCAAAAGACCCAACAAACAGATCAAAGAGTCAGATGCACATATTTGCACCCAACCAATGGACAAAACAGCTGACTGCTGTTGTTGAATTAGGGAAGGCAGAAAGAAGCTGAGGAGAAGGGCGATCCTGTAGGAGGACCAGCAGTCTCAATTAATCTGGGCCCCCAAGATCTCTCAAACACGGGACCACCAAACAGGTAGCATACACCAGCTGATATGAAGCCTCCAACACACACACAGTAGAGGACTTCCAGGTCTGTGTTCATTCAAAGATGATGCACCTAACCCTCAAGAGAATGGAGGCCCCACGAAGTTTAAAGGTCAGGTGGGATTGGGGGTGGGGACATCCACGTGGAGACAGGGCATGTGGGGAGGAGATGTGGAATATGGAGCAGTCAGAGGGTGGAAGGGGGTGGTGGAATATGGAGTGTAAAAAATAAACTAATTTTTAAAAAAATTTCAGTTCAGGGGCTCAGGGAGTGGTGTGCTCATAGTGTCAACAACTTGAGTTTTAACTATTTCAGAGTTTTGGTTTTCTGCCCTAACTGGTGCTAGTTTGATGACAGAAGCCCAAATCAATCCTGGTCAAGTGAATACTTCTGTGTTCCTTTCGGCTACTGTTGATTTTCTGTCAACTGGTATCTGCTTTTCTATGTACAAAGGCACACTTACCCAACTTAGATGGAGAGGGAGGGGTACAGGGTCTCCTAGCTCTTCTCAGGGGAGTTGGCCTCTAAGCTCACAGGCCTTCCTGGGAGGGGGAGGGGCTGCTCAACCCAAATTAAGTCAGTTCTAGGACTGACATGGAAATGAGTACAGGCTCCTTGGCTCTGTCTGCCCTTTCAGAAGGTAATCAAGTCAAATTATCTATGAGAAGAAAGAAGCTCAAGGCTGAGAGGGTGTGCAAATGAAAACCAGATTCAGAAGGAGGCTTGCATGAGAAAGCACAGGAGAGGGAGAAGGTGTCTGAGCTCAGGGAGCTGGGGTGGAGGGTGGGTGGGTGAGGCGGTGGGGTTTGAGGTTTGCTCTCCAGGACCAGACTCTAGTTTCTTTATATATTTATTTCAGGTTGTATCTCTGTTGATTCTTGACCCCTTTTACATCTTTGTATAGTTCTCTGGATTGTTTGGAACCAAACAGAGGATTTCCCGATGGGGAGTGGTGGATAAGTCTTTGTGAACCTGTAAAAGAAAAGATGGGAGAGAACAGGATCCTGCTCAGAGTGACTACCCTGCAGGAATGAGAGAGGTAGTCTGGAACTCACAGCTGCCCCTATTGGTCTAAACCACTGTTTCTCATGACCTCTGAAACACAGCTGAATTCTGGGGACTCATGGCTCTACAACAGCAATTTTACTCTCAGATGTCACTTGGCAGTACCTGGACGCATTTGAAGTTGTCATGTTGTTAAAAGGTAAGATTTGCTTCAGACACAGTTGAGACCGGGCAGCTGCTACACACTGTTTCAGAAAGCCAGGAGAGTTTTCCACCTATAGAGATATCTGCCTCAAAATGTCAGCTGTGCCCAGATTAAGAAATCTGATAGCAGAAAAATAACAATAACGGTATCTTGAAGGATAAGCTGCCTCCAATGTTTTTCTCTATTATGAACTTAGCATCATCCCCTGTCCCTTATGCAGCCAGAAGCTAAAGTTGCATTGGAAGTTAATTCTCCAATAGTCATCTTTTCCTCTTGAAAATGTAGCAGAAATGTTGTAACCGGCGATGTGAGGGGTTCCCATTGAGCTAGGCTTATTCTTCCATCTACCCTTGAAAGCCATAATTTCCCCCTTTCTGATCAAAATCCGATCCAGAAAGCATCTGTTAAAACTAGATTATGGGTACTAATTACATCCCTTCCCCATAGTTTACTGTGTTTCTAGGTGAAATCACAGAGGCCTTAAAGGGGGAAAAATCCAGTATGGTAGTCTTTATAGAGTAGTAGTCTGTATAGAGTGTATAGATTTAAAGAAAGAAATTCAATTTATTATACCTTAAGATCAGACAAATGGTTCTCTCAAAGCATTGCTAGATAGCTTGGCACTAGTCAATAAAGGATCATTTGGATCTCTACATATTTATATCTGTGAGGCAGCTCAGCAATGGGAAGGTAAGAGCTAGGCACCATAGTGCCCTTGGGGCATGACTCATTTCGTTCTCTGACACTCCTAGCCTAATTCTTTATGTCTATCCCAAGATGATCAGCCCTTATGGATCACTATATATTTACATCGATGTGGCAGGTCAGCAATAGGAAGATAAAAGCTAGGCAGCATAGTGCCCTTGGGGCATGGCTTATTTTGTTCTCTGACATTCATAGGCTTCTTCATTTCTATCCCACGATGATCAGTCCTTTGGAACATCCTTGAGAGTGTCTTTGCAACTCACAGGGTCAACCTCTGCCCCAGTTTCCATGTAATCTCCTAAAGGGAAGCCTGCCATTTCTAAATCTAGAGAAAACACGTAACCCATGTTTCAGAAGCCCACACAGGTTCTAACAGCAAAGCATCTATCATAAGTAGAGTCAGCAGCACCAGCAGATTTGACTGATCACAGAGCTCTGCTCCCATCTGAGTAAATGAGCCTGTGGAACCGGTGAGCTCTCTAGGAAAGGGTCAGTTAACCTTGGGACTCTGGTTTCTGCACCCTAAGCTAGAAGGCAGCAATAAAGGCCACACTTTATTGGGGCAAAATAAGAGCAAGGATGCACATTTCCAGTTTTTAGGAAGACTACTGCTGTGTTACTTTCCTGGCTCCTCCTTTCTGTTCCTGCTTCCCTAGCTCTTAGTTCCCCTCCCTGTTATTTTTCTCTCTCGCTATAAAGAGCTATCCAAAGGGTTTTACTTTGCTGTGACAAAAACATCATTTCATATCCTTTCAGGCCTAAATGCGTAGAAGGAGACTCAGAAGGTGATTTGAAGTACTCTAGGCTGCCAGTAACAGGATGCTTGGGCTCAGTGATTGCAACCCATTGAGAAGCATATAAATTCATTTAAAATTCTCACATTTTCAATGAAAGGAAAAAGGGTAGCTCAAAGAGATGACACAATTTGTACTTCTTCAAACGACCATGGGCCAACATTCAGTTTTTAACTCTGTAAAGTCAGGAGGCCACACTAGATAATCTTTTTTAACCTTTTCACTTACTCTGATACTTTTTTTTGGATGTCTCAGTGATGATTCGCCCCACCTGGACAATCCTTCAACCTTGCTCTGAGGTTACCCTGTAGTTTTTAGCAAGGCAATAAAGTAGATTCTGAGACCATGTTTTGTGCAGGGAGAAACTTCCACTGGTTTTTACGCTGCATATAAATGAAGAAAAATTAAAACAGAGCAGCCCTTCAAACACGCAAGCCCTGTAGAATGGGAGGCTTTATTTATTTATTTATTTATGCCCTTTTAATCATGGGAGCTGTTGGAGCAGCCATACTGGGGTGCCTCAGGACAGCTTCTACAATGGGACATTAGGAAATTGTCTTGATTTAGAAGGCTGAACTGTGTTTAGCTGAATGAAAAGCACAAGGGCTGAGGACTTCATACCTTACAGCACCTCAGTCTTTTGTTCAGTTAACCTCTGTTTACTCACAAGGAGTGCTGGCATGAGTGATTGCAAGCAGATGCAGGAGGAGTCCCTGAATGAAGGGCCAGCAGAGGCACAAAACTGCACGTCTCTGGGTCCAGTGCTATGGCTTTAAGGTAAAGGAGTTCTGCTTTCTGTGACTGCTCCAGCCTGGTGGTCAGACAATGCTCCACCCTTCTGGCCTACTATCAAATACACTATAAAGAGAAAGAAACTGAGGAAAACATCCTTTAGTAGTCTTGATAATGGGCCTCAATGCCAAGATTTTCTCCCTTCACTCAAAGAAAAATTTACTGAGTGTTTAAGTGAGCCAAGCAGCCTGCTAACATACTGGGGATGAGTCAGGTAAAAAAAAAAAGACATGTGGATCCTGCCTCGAGGAAACTCGAAAAGAAGGGACAAAGAAGACAAACTCTTAATGGCTCACGTGACAGCCTTGTGCTGGGTGTGCAATGGAACTGTCTTCTACTTTGTCTGATCCTCCCACAGAGTGCCATTTCACAAAGTTGAATAAACAGAGAGATAAAATAATTGGTTCGGTTCCACTAGGGCTGTCAGCAGATTTCATAATCTTTCAAATCCTTTCTTCGAGATCCATGCAGGCTGTCAGATACCTTCGCAGTAAGAGTTCCAAGGGGTTGTGAGCATCCCAGTGTGGTGCTGGAAAATAACTCCTCTTCCCTTGTTTTGGGCATGTTCTATCCTCTTCACAGATATTCTAATTTTAGGTCAGACACATATGTACACACACACATTCACACATGCATGCATAGTTTATATTCAAATATAAATTCTGCATATAAGATAAAGTATGTGAGATTTTTCTTCCTCAGACTGGCTTATTTAGCTTGACATTTTGATTTCCATTTCCATCCATTTTCTTAAAGATGATATAATCCTGTTATTTTTTAATTAAATTTTAGGCTTTTATGTAGTAGAACCACATTTATATAATTTTCACCCTTCCCTCGCGTTTCTTCAACTCATCCTGCATCCCCACGAATCTCTTTAAAATTCATGACCTCTTTTGAAACTACATCTGTGTGTATATATGTCAGTACTGAGTAAATTTATTGTTTCTTTTATGTATATATGTTAAGAGTGGACTAACTCAGGTCAAAAACTTATCAAGGGACTCTTCCCTAGTGAAGGCTAATCCCCCTCTCGCAGCAGCCATCGGCTGCCCATAGCTTCATTTAGAGGTGGAGCCATATGAGATTTTCCCTGATGTTGTTATGAGCAGCTCTCATTTAGGTGACAATAGATTTCTGATCTCATGGCTGCAACCCAATTCTCTCTCTCTCTCTCTCTGTCTCTCTCTCTCTCTCTCTCTCTCTCTCTCTCACACACACACACACACACACACACACATACACACACACACACACACACACACACACACACACACACACATGAGACACTATTTTAGAGCAGATATTCTGGTCTTCTGGCTCCTACATTAGTTTCAGTTTCACTACCTCTTCCATGAGGGTGTTAGGAATTTGACCTAAGCTCTCTGCAGTAAGTACTCTTAACCACTGAGCCATCTCTTCAGCTGGCTATGGCTTTCTCAAACATCCTTGGTGTTTTGTATCTGTTCTCTTTTCCTCTATCCCAGCCTCCTTTTCACTGCTAAATTTCTTCTTTTTTATTTCTTTCTTTTTAACACCCATGTCCCATTGTCCCTCTCGAGAGCTCCTTTCTCTCTACTTGCCTTGGTCTCCTTCTACTGGACAGGTTTCTTCAGTGACTCTAAGCTATACTCTCATATCTAAAGATTTAGAGATAGACTCCACAAATGAGAGATAACATATATGTTTATCTCTCTGAGTCTGGGTTCATTCATTAACTGCAAATTCCTGTTTTTCTTTATTCCTGAATAAAGCTCAATTGTGTATATATAGCACATGTTTTTACCTATTCTTCTGTTGATGCTCATCTTGGCTGATTTCATACTTTGGCTATTGTGAGTAGTGCACTTATAGGCAAGGATGTTGCCAGAATCTCTGTAGTGTACTTAAATTCTTTTGGGTATGTACTCAGGAGTCTGAGTTATCTTAAAAGATCCACAGTTTCAGTTTGGAATGATTGAAAGCTCTGGAATGGGCAGTAGTAATGGTTGTACAATAGTGTTTATGGATGAATTCTGCAGATCTGTGCACCAAAAATGGCTACAACAAAAAGTTTACACTGTCAAGATTTTACTATCTCTAAATTTGTATTTATTTTTTATTGAAAATGGTTTTTTAATATAATATATTCTGACTTTGGTTCCTCTCTCTACTCCTCCTAGATTCTTCTTACTTGCAACCCAAACAAATTCAGACAATTTTCTGTTTGTTTTTTGTAAGTAGAAAACAAACAAGTACACACACACACACACACACACACACACACACACACACAGGATGGCAGGATGACAGGATGACAGGATGTAGTGGCTTGAGAGTTTTTTCTCTGATGAGAACTCTTCCAGGAGACACAAGTATCAAGCCTGGGTTATTTTGTTTTGCAGCCTGGATTCCTTCCAGTAACTTCTGTCAGGGTCTGCATGGAAGACCCTGAGTGAGTCCAGCTTTCTGCCTGTGTGGATATGTTGATGTACAGTTTGGGAAAATCTTTCAAACATGCATAGCTCTGGTTACTTCTCTATGACTTAGTGCTGGGCACACTCACCCTTCCTGTCCCTCATGTCGATTGGATTCCAGGAGGGATAACCCTGCCTGTTTCTATTGAACAAGCTGCTTGCTATGCCAGTTTGATGGTTCAGTTATTAACCTCCTAGTTGACCACCTTAAGTTTCCTATTGTTTCACAAGATGCTTAGGTATGGCACTGTCTTTACTCTGTTACATATTCATTCTACTCAGCCTCAGACTTTTTACTCATAGTCTGGCTCTTCCCCTGGCCAGAGTCCTGTGTACACTCTGTAGCAGCTGAGAAGGCTTCCCTTTACTTCATTTCATCTCTTGGTGTGAGCACTGAGGCAGGTGGGAGCCTCTAAGCTTTTTTGGCTTACATCTTTTGGTATGAAACATTTATCTTACAAAAGCTGTGGGAGAAGCAATCAGGACCCTAGACTTTTAAGCCCTCAATGCCTAGATATTGTAAGCTTAGGCTGGGTAGGGGAAAGCAGAAGTGTCTTGGGTCATGACCACCTTCTGTAACTTGATTCTGGAGGAGATAAGAAATGTACACACATAGACTATAACCTGAGGCAAGGTGAAGGTCCTGTCTGATTGCCTTGACCTGCTCATAGAAGAGCCTCCACCATCAAGTGTCTGTAACATACCAACTATCTTGGATCTGTGTGTGTGTGTGAGAGAGAGAGAGGGGAGGGTGCAGCTCAAACACTTGACATCATTTTTTAAATACTCCTAGATTTTCTTACATGAATACTTTATCCTTTGGTATATACCCTTAGGAGAATTTTCAGACATCTTAAATGTTTTGAAAAACTACTTTCCATTGTTGGTTAAGTTGTTTCTCAGGAAGAAGTTTCATTACTGGGCCAAGCCTCAACCGTCAGCTCATTTTCAGCTGAACTCACTCTTCTCATGGTTTGTAAATAGTAATGTATTTTAATTCCATTTTAATCCATAATCTCCCCCTCTTTGTATTTTTTCCTTATACTTATCATTTCCTTTGTTACACATTTCCTTCTAGTCAAGATTTCTCATCTGGGATCACTTTGCTCTTAAGTTAAGTATGTCTTCTAGAATTTTCCTGTCATGAGATTTGTTGGTAAATGACAAAGTCTTTGAGATTCTACTTACTCTGAAAGACATTTCCACCAGATATCAGCTATAGGAAGTAGCCCTTCCTTTAGTTCCCTCCTCTCCTTTCTCCCCTCTTCCTTTTCCTCTTCCCTATTTCCCCTTCACTCTCCACTCCATCTTCTTCCCTACTGCCTTCCCTTACTTCTTCCCTTTCCTTTTCTTTTTTCTCTTCTTTCTATACTGGAGCTTGATCCCAGGGCGACTCATGCTGGACCAATGCTTTACCACCAGGCTGCATCCCCAGCCTCTGATTCTTTACATCCACATTGGAAACATTCTTCCAATTTTCTGCCTTGTAAGGAGGCAGAACCTGTTGTCAGTTTTTCCTTTCTGGCTGTTCTCATACACAACTTTAATTGATGTTGTTTGCCACCTGGTGCCCACTTCTTTCTTTTCATTTATGCTGACTTAATTTCGTGGGTCAGCATAAATCCATTTGTTGGAACTGTTGTGTGTCTTGTTTTACCTCTCCTTCCAAAAGGTACCTCTAGCTTACTTTTGGGTTTTGCTTTCTTATTCCTGGTCTCTTTAGACTTTCCCCTGTGCTAGACAGTCCTCTATGGTAGATTAACCTGTGTCTTTTTCACCAGATTAACCTTTACTCCAGTCTCACTGCTAATCAATACAGTATTTCCCATTATTCATTTAAGTCCTTTGAATTTTTACTAGTTCTTCATGCTATTGGTTTTACCTGTACATGTTTTTAATTTTTAGTATTATTTTTATTTTACTGTCTTCCTTTCCCCCGCACTTTTTGGCTTCTAACACTTTCCATTTGCCATCCATATTCAGTTTGTTAAAAAATACCTAGAAAAAGACATTTTGCTTTAAGAAAACCACTGCATAAGTATATGAAACATTTTCAGATGTCACCAGTATAAATAATTCAATCTGTAAATAGTTGAGATAGTAAGCCTCCCTACTGCACCCCTGTGAATTCTTTATTTCTCTCTAATTTTATATTTCTTTGTTTTTCTGTTTCCCTTATGGTCATTTATTTAGGTTTATCTTATTTAAAATCATTATAGTTAACTCATACTTTGAAGTATTTCTTTGTTTTCTTTTCCCTTCTAAATTTTAAGATAAATTTAAATCACATTTATCATATGATAGATTACTAATATAAACAGTATAAAAATAATTTATTACATATCTGGATTCCCAATTAAAGCCATTTTATTTTATTTTTACTTAGTCAGTTGGCATTTAAGTTTTAAGATCTTACATCTTGTAACTCAACATCTTAAATTCTTTGCATGTATCTAGGGTATACATGTGTGTATGTTTGTGAGTATGCATGTGTGTGTGTGTGTGTGTGTGTAGTAGTAGTAGTAGTAGTAGTAGTAGTAGTTGTAGTAGTAGTAGTGGAAACCTCAGGCTACTATTTTCTACCCACATTTTAAAACTTACTTTTGAAGTGAGGCAATAAATTTTGTGGCATAAACCCAGAAATTTCGGTTCATTGTAACCAATATAACTACTGTGAGTCAGACTGATTTAAAAGACTTGTGTTTGTAAACTCAAGCAGACAATATCATATTACCATTCTTAAATCCTATCATTTGTAAAATATCTGTTCCTAACACTTAAACAATTAGCTAATGCAAAGCAGTCATGTTTTCTGTAATCAGAGAGGGCATTGTATACTCGTAAGTTAGAACATGGTATTCCTCCTGGAACAAATTACGTGCATAGTCTTGAGCTTCAGTCGGTGATGTGGTTACAATAATGAGATGCATCTTGTATGATGAACATCAGGATGCAGGAGCATCTAGCACTTAATGCCATATATCATCCAGCACAATAGTGGGTGACTATTGCTGCTTCTCTGTCTCAGAATGAAGATTTTAGTACTTATGTGTCATATGGTTATTATGTCTGACAGTCAAACAGATCCAGAAAGGGAAACAGTATGGTTAAGTGTTGAAAGACATATGTTTTGTAATATTAAGTTAAAAACTTTAAAGAAGGGATAATCTCCAGTTGACATGTCTGGAGACATCAGATGCCAAATCTATAGGGAAAAAAAAAGGTTGGCATAGACAATTCCACAATTTTCCTAAGGACAATATTAAACTATTTGAGGTATCAGAACCCTGGGAAAATATGTTCATATAGAAACAGGACTCTGGTGCCTTTTTTTCAAGTTTATAATGCATGGTGTAGATATACAGCCGAACACAGATTCATTTCTGTCTTTTCAGTTTTTGAAACACAATCCTAGAAAGAAGACAGTGAAAATAATCTTTAGTGACACAAATGTAGATGAGCCCCTACCACATGGATAATGGTAGGAATATCCTGAATTATGCAGAAGTTTATGGACCTTCTTCAAAACCCATTTGTACACTTCTTCACACCATTTCATTTTATTTAAGCAAAGAATCTTATTAAGTAAATAGAGCAAGCTGTCCCTATAAGATAGAAACTATTAATATCTGATCAGAGTCTTCATGTCCCATTATCTTCAGGCATCTAATTGCTCTATTTGCCCTCTATAAAACTCCTGTTATGTTAATTTAGACATAATCCCTACCCTTACTATTTAGTAGTAACTTTCTTCCATCCACGGGCCCTAATCCTCTATTCCCGATAAAATTCCATTTTCCCCATATTGTGTTGAACTGCTTTTCTCTTCCACTCAAAAACTCTAGAGTTACTGTATCCAGACCTATTGGAAGAGTCCTGAAGGATGGCTGCCTTACAATGCTTTTGTTTGCCTGTTCTTGTGTCACTGGGGATTAAATCCTGGGAACTTCTATGCTATGAGCTGAATCCCAAGTTCTCCCTTGGGATATTTTGATGTCTCATTGAATAATTTTACCCTTAACTGTATGTGTATGAAATGAATTAGAGATGACATATGCAAATGAATATCATAAAAATATGAACAGTGATTATGTCTAAGGAAAAGGAAGTTCACAGGATGGTAGGATGGAGGACAGCTGGTTTATTAGGATAGAACTATGCTTCCTTTTCTCTTTCATGGAGCTATAAGACTACTTACAGTTAACTGCTAAAAGATATACAAATGTTATATTCCCATTTATGAATGACATAATATTTCTTTACCCTGAAATTTAAAAATAGATGACATCTAAAAAATTAAAGACATTTGACAAATCTCACTGTTTTGTAAAACTGTAAGGCATACTTTAGAATATGTAATATAATTTTATTATGTGCAACATATTTCAGGTGTTTCTAGCTATTTGTATTATGATTATACTCCATAAAATGTTATGTGAGGTTTCTGATCTCTAGTTGTATCCTCACTAACTCTACCATTCCTCTAAGGCTGGTTCATCCTGCTGATAGATATGTCCATTAATTTGTCTTTTTCTTATTAAGAGCATAATTTTAATAATTTTATCTATACCAATCAATGAAGCAACTAATGTAAGTGAATTATGAATTAGTGTCTATGCACACGAGTGTAAGGGAAAGTTCTAGTTCCTAATTGGTACTTGATTTGCCAATGCGGAAGACCAGGAGCCAATTGCTGGGTGGAGGGTACAGGAGGGAATTCTGGGTCCCAAGAGGAAGAAGAGATGCAGGTAAGGAGAGAATGGCTTTTCTGCCATGCTTTCAAGAAAGGAGGCTGTTGCAATCATGTAGCAGGGAGAGCTAGGCCCTTCAGCCTTCACTAAGGGTGGGTGGCCAAAGATGTTTGGCAGGGGCTAATTGGAACAAGCCACTTAATTTAGGGCAGAAGGAGAAATGGTGATAACAAATTAGTAAGGGCACACATTTCCAGGCAAAAGATATTTGAGCCTAGCAATTGTGCCTACTGAACAAGTTGTAAAGTAACAGATTTAAGGGTCTTGGGTGGGAGCTGGTGGCGAGATCCCCAGAGCAGAGGCAGGTGGAGAGAGCAGCCTAGTTGAGGCCCACAACTAAGTCAGGTGGAATAAAAGGAGCCAGAAGGGGCTGGTAGTGCTTCTCCCCAACAAAAGCGGTAAGAGTGTTTTAAAAACTACATGCCAACACACGCTATCTGGTGCCAACCAGTTACATTCATGACCCACCTGCCCCCTGACACTAAGTTGTGACAGTGGAAAGCCTCCGTGGGTCAGGTTGGCATTACTGAGAAGCTGACCAACAAGTGCAGAATGACATCATTATGGACAGGAACTGACCAGATTCCCTCAGTCCATGTTTATCTTCCTATTCCAGAATCACAAGGACTGTCCTCCCAAAATGTTAAGTCCACTTATCATTCTAGATTCATTCATCAGTTTCAGAAGTATGCCACACGAGATCCCACCTCAAAATCCCCCAAATAAAAACTTGTTTCTTGATTATTGTACATTGCTGAAACCCAAGCTCTTGCCTTGTTCTCTTACCACTGTACACTGAAGATGACTTCATCATAATTTCTGCAACCAGGCTATAAAAAATTTCACATCATCATGTTTAATCAAGATTTCCTCCAACCACCCAGTTGAAACTGTTTTGTTTTGTTTTGTTTTTGTTTTGTTTTGTTTTGTTTGTCTCTCTAAAGGCATCCATTTTACCAAATCCAGTTCCCCAATTGCTCTACATTGTATTCACCTTTTTGAAGCATTTTATGCCTGGTTAGTGTGAAAACTACTGTCTTCAGTGGGTTTCAGGAAAAACACCCCTCCCCCCACTGCTCCCTATGCTGTCCATCTTTTCCCATTCTTTTGCGCTGACTCTCCATCTTTCCCTTTCTGGATGTTGTAGTCCACTAAGGTCAATCTCAGGTCCATTGCTTTCTGTTCACATTTTCACTCTTACACTGCAACCTGACTTTACATATTAGTTGTGTATGGATGAGGATTGCTCCAGAGTTACACCTCTGCCTTAGACTCATGAGTCAGGCTTTAGCAAGCTAGTTGCCTGCTTTGCATTTTCACTCTGTTGTGAAATAGGCACACAACAGTAAGCAATCAAACAAACAAACAAAACACCAAGACATGTGTTTCTATTTCAGTTCTCCATCATTTGTCAGTGACTCAGGACCCAAACTCCTTCCTGTCAATCCAATCCATCAGCAAGTGCTGTTTCCTATTTTCATAGTCTACTCTAAATCTAGCACACCTCCACAGCTGATGCCTAGTTCAGCTGTTATTGTTCTCACCTGGTTTCTCATCAGCCTATTCCTATCTTATCAGAGCGTATCTGGTCTACCTAATCATGCTCATAAATGCACACAGACCTTTCTCCATACAGCATATAAAATGTTCCTTTAATCTTTGGTGCCATTTTTTTTTCTGTATAAAATGTTTGGATGGCCTTCCTTCATGCCTTGCAGCAAAATTCCTGACAGTTGTGTACTAGGAGCTGTGCATCATTCCCTACACCCACATCTCTAAACACTCACTCCTCTTCTATGTTAGAACTATATGCTAATTCCAGCTCATAGACTTTGCATTTGCTGTTTCTGAGGCTTACATATTTAACTTTAATGACTGAATTGCTAGAATCTATCTGAAAGATGGGAATATTTCAGGATTGTTTCCAAACCTTTTCCCTATCCCCATTTAACTTGTAGCATCCACTCCATGCCTGACCCCACTGCTATTTATTTCAAGTGTATGTTCAATGTGCATCACCATGACAAGTTATCTGTAATCTGTTAGTGGACTGCTGGCTTACAACCTAAGCTCCAAGACTCCAGTGAAACATGCAATTTTCCTCCAATGGATATTTTGTAGCATCAAAATCTTCACTCATGCCATTAAATGATATGAAGCTCAGAGCTTTTCTGCCCTGAGAAAACCAGGTCTCTTGACCTTAGAGTTCTTCACATGGGCATTGGGAACATGCTCACGTCTCTTCTTACATTATCCACGGGCAAGAAAAGGCAGAGAAATCAGCCAGGTTTTAACTTTTCCCAGGACAAAAATTTTCTGGATCAACAAGAGATTTATTTTCTACTTATTTCTCTATGCAGAAAAACATCTTTCTTTTATTTTGGCTTCTTGGAGAAGGCTGAAACGGTGTGCTTTGAAAAGTGGACCAAATATTCTGATTAGTCAGTCTAAGGTTGGGGCTCAGAAGGTAAATTTATTAACAATAAATATCAGACCATGTTCCCTCAGCTACAGGAAACTGTTCTCTAAACGTAATGACCAGTAAACAAACAGCTTACACCAAAACTTATATTTCCATTATGCCCTGAAAAATATCCAGTGATAGTCCAAGAAACTTGAAAAAGAATATTTTTCCCCTAGTTTCTAAACCAAACATTTGTCCCACTCAAATGTTTCAAATTAATGCAAGCTGAAAACTAAATTAGAATCCTTTCCTTTTCAGAATATAGCAATGATAAGACAGTATAGGTACTTAAAAGAAAATTCTATAAGAACATATAGCATTGATATATAATAATACCTCTTTTTTATGTTTATTTATTTATTTTTTAATTAGGTATTTTCCTCATTTACATTTCCAATGCTATCCCAAAAGTCCCCCATACCCTCCCCCACAATCCCCTACCCACCCACTCCCCCTTTTTGGCCCTGGCGTTTCCCTGTACTGGGGCATATAAAGTTTGCAAGTCCAATGGGCCTCTCTTTCCAGTGATGGCTGACTAGGCCATCTTTTAATACATATGCAGCTAGAGACAAGAGCTCCGGGGTACTGGTTAGTTCATAATGTTGTTCCACCTATAGGGTTGCAGATCCCTTTAGCTCCTTGAGTACTTTCTCTAGCTCCTCCATTGGGGGCCGTGTGACCCATCCAATAGCTGACTGTGAGCATCCACTTCTGTGTTTGCTAGGCCCCAGCATAGTCTCACAAGAGACAGCTATATCTGGGGCCTTTCAGCAAAATCTTGCTAGTGTATGCAATGAAGCAAAAAATCTTCAATACCTTGATAAATGCACTGTGTTAAAGTCATCATTTCCAAATGAATGTTTGGTCATCTTGCTGCATTTGAGTCTGTGCATGCTTGGCTCTGGCTAAATGCAAACTCTAGAGAAGGTGCTGAAGGCTGAGGATGTGTTGGTGAGATACTATGCTTTGGGTGGTAGCATTATATGGAGCTTTATGTTGGAAACCCATAAAGTCCTTCCCATTACCAATCACCATTTAATTCCCTTCAAACAAGTCAGTGTTTAAGTGGAAAGTGATTGCTTTGTGATTCTTCTGTTTTTGAAGAGAATCTACTAAGGTTACAGAAGAGGTTTGTTATCTCAAAAGTAATTACATGTTTTTCCATACATTTGATAACAATACACTCTAAAAACCAATGTCCTTGGGAAATAAAAAAAGTCAATTATAGATGAGACACATCGCTCATAATTATTTGGAGCTCTCTTACGGTCATGACTTAGAAGATATAAGATACATTTATATGTCTATTAAGAGATAACTGAATAAAATGATACATGTGGTTATTAAGAAACAAAGTGATTGATGTGGTGGCACATGCTTATGATTCTAGCATTTGAGAGGCAGAGGCAGGGGAATCATGTGTTCAAGGCCAGACAGGCTACATACATATCAAGGCCCTATCTTACAAAGCCAAAAATAAACAAACCAGTAAATAACCTAACCTATTTTAGAAAGGTAATCGGATCATATTTCTTTCTAGCTCTGGCATGAATTATGTCAGTCTTGGTATAAATATGTGTCTTCTTTAAATAAAAAATATCCCCTTTAGTAAACTATGTCCTTCAAGTAATTATCAATTTAATGATGTTTGCTAGAGTGTCTTGCATCCGGATAAAAGGATAAAAAATGAATTTTGCCTCCAAAGAGTTCATATCTAGAAAAAGAAAGGAAGAGACCAATTCAATGCAGATAGGAAGAATGCAATTGTTACTCTGAGAGGCACGGAAATATTTTTGTGAGAGCACTTTAGAGGGATGTCTAAACTGTCCTGGAAAATCATGGTGGCGTATCAAGACAAAATGAAGGCCGAATAAAACCTGAAGGGCTGATGGGAGTTACCAGGCAGAGAGTAGGTGCTCATAGGAAGATGCCCCGTCAGAGGAAACCACAAAGACAAATGAAAGAAGCTACAGCACAGGAAACTGAGAATCGAGTTAAAGCATGCTCAATATCTGAACTAAACTTTGTGTTTTCACATTTACCTATTCTTCAAAATGCATTTTAAGTATTGAGTGTAGGTTATGGAGAAAAATGGAAACAGTAGAAACAATATAGATTTGATTTCAGAAAAATCTTATCTTAAATGTCTTAAGGATTCTCCTTTATAAAAACTGCACTACAAAATGATCACTTTGAAAAAGTTGCCACTAGAAGTAGCACACAATTCTGTCATGGGCTTTGGAGAAATAAAGTTCGTTTTGACCTGGAATCTTCCTTCCTGATGGTCAGCTCTCATAGTGTGAGAAGGTGCAATGAAAGCTGCCAGAACAGAAATGATACCAATGATTTTATACAGCTGCAAACCTTGTAAACTACAATAACCAGCAAGAGATATTCAGTAGTGCAATAGTACCTTGGGTGTAACAAACAGCTGTCTAATTGGACTCAACCCCGTACAGTAGGAGGGAACTGATGCCTAGTACTGTAAATATAGACAAGAACCCATAGCTGCAGAATGCTATCAATTCACCAAAATCACTTTTTTGAAAGTCATTCTTTTACCCTTAGATTAGCACATTTCTCACTCCTCAACAAAGAAGCCCCCTTTCCCCTCAGTAGACAGATGCTCAAACAGAGAGCTGCAGCTGGCCAAAGTCCAGAGAACAAGTGACTATGGAGTGCCAACACCACAGTGGGATATCTTTAATGCAACACTACAGCCAATATTCTTGGAACACTGTGAAAGAGAAGGTAGGAGGTTGAAAGAGCCAGAAGACCATGACAACTGCTGCAAAATAGTCTTCTGAAATGACAGGGATGTTATATCCAGGAACTCTAAACCATGTAGTTGTCTAGACAAGATCTGCATAATAGTATCCAAGTCAATATAGCAGGATGTACATGTGGCTCAATCCCTAGTTGAAGAGCTACAGACAGAAGATGGCTGCAGATAGAGGAAGAATCAGTTTGCTTCTGTGATAAATCCCTTGATAAGCTGTCTGTGCCTAAGGTCAGCCGTATGCCTATATAAATACAGACAACAGTTCTTGGATTCTCTAAAATGTGGTGTGTATGTGTAAAACAATAATAATTGTGGAAGAAGAGTATATGAATTTGAGAGGGGAAAAGGGAAGGTCATTGAGTTGGAGAGAGAAGATAGATATGATGAAAATGCTTTGTACTCTTGTATGAAACTATTATAAAATTTAAAAAATTAAAAATCACCTTACTTAAAATTAAGGAAATGGATATTTCTTTACATATTCCAACATAAAACTAAATACATACCCCCAAAATGATGACAATCAGACATCATTTGCTTTTTTCCCCTAAGCTTTCTATTCAAATCTTATGGAAGTCTTCATACCCCTCTAAGTCTTAAAATTTGCATACTTGATGAATTCCTATCAATGATACTGGAGTCTGCCATTAGACCATGAAAATATTAGCCTCTCAATGTTTAAATGGCTGACCATAGTGAAACAAGTTTCATGTAAGCTTCCAAGGCAGCTCTGTGAGAGCAAGATGTCCTGGTTGTGCTGTATTCCCAAGGGAAAATCATTAAATGAGTTTATTCTTCATTACCCTTAAGTCTGAAATGGGTAACAAATGGCCAGTTCCTGAGTTACAGCCAAGGCATCTTTCCTAATTGTCCCGTGTAGAGTCCTTGGCTTCTTTTCAATCAGCACTAATCTCTTTAGAAGCCATGTTTTACCAAGATTCCAATTTATATAGACCTTTCTATCCAAACTTCAAGCTCTTAAGTCCTTGTTCTATGCTTTTTGTTTCTGACAATCACTATAAACCTGGCTGGAAGTAGCAAATACTAACCATGCTGCTGCCTGAATGCTGAGCTCTCAGTTTTAAACTTAAGTTCCCACAAAGCCCCATTATGTGAATAAAATGTAAAGCTGTCATTGCCAGATGTAGGAATGGCATCTTGTCTTATCTCCAGTTGAGTGCTGTTCTCACCTGAAACCTCATGAACACAACCTATCCTGTCTACACCGGTTTTCTGGAGTGAGCTTCCTGCAGAACCATCTTGCTCTGCTTACAGCACTCTAGAGCATCTCTCGATCACATCTATGAGACTTTCTGATTGTTCCTCCATACCAATTCCAAAGTCCTAAGAACTAAGAACACAGCCTAGTTTAGTCACAGAAGTCACCCTACTGCTCTCATGCTAGTCTCTATATCAATAGCATTGTGGTCATTGTGATCGAGTGCCTGAGCAAAAAACTTAAGGCAGGAAAGATTTCAGCTCAAGGTTTTAATATGTCATGGCACTGAGGAACAATAGCTTGCATTACAGTGAACCAGATAAAGGAGGGAGAGGAGATGAGGAGGGAGATAAACAGATAGACACACACAAACAAACACACATACACACACAAACACACAGAAAAAGATACAAAACAAGACAAAGACAGACAGACACACAGAGAGAATTTCCAGATTTCTGGGTTCTTTCCTGTTCTGTCTTTTATCATATTGGGTGATTCTACCTACAATCAAAATGAGTTTGCTACAGTTAGCTAATATTGTTTGAAGATATATCTACTCTCTCCTTTCCTTTTCTATGTATGTATAAATCTATCTATCTATCTATCTATCTATCTATCTATCTATCTATCTATCTATCATCTATCTATTATCTATCATATAGACAATGACATTGTATCATACAAAGTTCATTTACTTATATATTAGTATTTTTACTTTTAAATTTAATTTCCCACGAATTTTGTGAATAATGTGTAAAGAACCTTGCCTTGGTTCTTTATGCAGTGAGGTAACCCCAAAAATGTTATTGAAGTTACTGGGACCTCAGCATTCTTGCCTAGACTGATTTGTATATTTTCTTTTAACCAGAATCACAAAATATAGTAATGCTAAGAAGTACATTGTATTTAAAAATAACTTCTTGTTAGCCATCTGACTCTACTGTAGAATCATTTCCCTATGGTAATCAAGATCACTAACCTATACAACCAACCAAATATTCACCTTATTTACATGTTGACTAAGAAGTATGAAGAGTATAAATTGGTTAGGTAGCAGTCTTAGCTTCCATTTCATGGAATCTTGATTGCGTTTCTTGAGAAGAGATTTATTTTCTCTTGGAATTACAGTCTGAAAGCATAGATTCATAGAACTAAGCAAACCTCTACCTTAGTGAATTTTTTTGAGGGAAATGGTAAATTATGCTTTCCTTTTGGTAAATTAGTACCTTTGATTCTTGAAACTGTAAATGGTGGATATCAGAGAAATCACCCAGCTCACATTGGATGGTGACACGGATGACATTCACCCTACTAGAGAACATTTCTGTAGACCTGGAAAATATTGCTACCGAGAAAGTCACATAACCAAATTTTCAAACAGCCATCCTAAGCCTTTATGAAACTAACTGCTTTAATAAAGGGAGGAACAGGATAAGATCAGCAAGCTCCTTATGATAGGCCCATGCCTTTACTTTATTTTGCTGTGAAGTGAGTCACTCAATCAAAAGCAATGTTGTATGAAATACCATGACAACAGAGGACGTATTCTGAAAGCAAATAGTTAGCAGGATTGATGATAGTTGTGATTGTGAAGAACACAAACTCATCTTTGGAATATGCCTCTATTTCAGTAAAGACAAAAACACTTTCCCTTTAACAATCGGAGAGGTCCCATTTAGTCTTCTTGTCACAAGGTAACCATGATCACTGGAGTTGATCAGAAGCTCACGGTAGGTGTATTCTGATGGGAGATTGGGAATTCAGCATTGGTTGTTATAGCCAGGTTAGCTTTGTGAATAAAAACGTTACTAAAGTCACTTATAAATCCATCATTGCTACTGTGGCTATTTTGCTTATGAATACACCAGACATTGACAATGAGAGGGCTAGTTGGTGTCTAGTCACACAAGAGGTCATTATATACCTTTGACTCTTGCCAAGCTGATTTGACCATTTTGTTAGTATTCACATGAATTACAAGCACCTTCATACTTTTGTTTATTCATAGGGGGTCAGTACACAGACTCTTTAAATATTAAGCCAATAATTTTCCAATTATGTTCTTTCCAAGTTCCCAAAACATCCAGACAACCAACCAACCAAGCACAGATGATGAGTTGCTATGTAATTGCATGTCTTGCCATTTCTTCCCAACAAAGTAAACAGATTGATCCTTTGGTTGAAGCTTAGGCTCATTAGGAAATTTTCCAGTTACCATTGCCCTCAGAGAGGTTGTATGACTGCAGCTGTCTACTTTGAAGTTGTGCCTCCCTATTTTGCAAAACTTTGGAACACGGACTGGGTTTAATTTTTATGCCTGTTGACTTAATGGATCTACTTATGAGTCCATAAGTTCAGAGTGGCAGGGAGAAAACAGTGCTTTAAAATCAAGGGGCATGGCCATCTGTTCCACTTCTTGCATTGACTTGTGACTTGGGGGCTCTTTCAGATTGATCACTTACATACCATTTTTAATCTGAAGATAGAATGTTGCTACGAAGACTAAAATTTATGTTTTAGTAAGTCTGATAGTACACAGCAGTTCAGTACAAATAGTACCATGATAGTCCATTGTCACACATTTAGGCTCAACTAAGGTTCAGTAACAGGGTGAAAGGTCTACTAAAAGTAGCAAAGTAGTTCTTTGTAGACATTACATGGTCATGTAAAAATCCTCAAAGGCCTTTAGTCTACTTCTCCTGTAGGAATCCAGAGAAGTCTGCAAATCCTATCTTTATTTGTGACTGACACTTCATTAACGATGAGACCTGCTAGATCAAGTGGGCCAATGGTCAAAGTAAATTGCACAACCAGCAAACCTATAACTGACATTCTCTTACTTTGAACTTCTCTTACACTTATACCTATTTTGGATCACTTGCTAAATGGACCAGGAAAGCACAGCTAGAATAATTACAAAAGCTAAGCTCCCAGAAAATACTGTGTCTCTTTCATTCTTGAATGAAGGGCAAAATATACCGATGTATGCTTGATTCCAGGAAAGACATCTCAGCATGTTCTATACCATGGAACTCCTATGAACTTAGCCAAAGCAGAGGCTCCTGGATTTTAGCCAGTTTATTTTCAGTACTTTGACCTATATAATGACAGATGACTAATGATCCTGCATTAGTTGGATTAGATTCTAACTTCCTTATTTTTGTCTAATCATTATAATGCCAAAAGTTCTATGAGCCAGTGTGTTTCTTATGGAAGGAGAAACAATGAGATTTCCCACAAAGTATAGGATGACATGCATCTGGAGGGTTATATAGCCCTGCGTTTGGTACAGTAAAGGTGTACAGTATAAACTTTACCACAAAAAAGCAAACAGATTCCAGTGGGTGTTTTTAAATGTGTGTGTGTGTTTTGTATGTGCATATGTGGATATCCAAGGTTGACATTTGCTAGACATCCAATATTATGTCTATTGTTTCCTCTATTTAGCTGTTTGACATGGTGATCATCATATTGGATGAAGATCTCACCATTTTGACTAGACTGGCTAACCAGTGAGGCCCCAGGATCTGCCTTTCTCCACCCACACACACTGAGGTTGCAGAAGCTCTCTACTATGCTCATCATGTGGGTTTTGGGGATCTAGACTCAGGTCTCCATGCTTGTACTATAAGCACCTTTACCTACCAACCATATCCTCTACCTCCTCTGGTAGTTTTGCCAGATAGGAATTGGAGGGGGAAATTTTGTGTATCAAATAACTACATAGTGTATAGAAGAGGTTAATTCATTTCTTTAAGAAATAAAACTGGAGTGAGGTAACCCAATCACAAAGGAACTCACACAATATGTACTCACTGATAAGTGGATATTAGCCCAGAAACTTAGGATACCCAAGATATAAGATACAATTTGCTAAACGCATGAAACTCAAGAAGAACGAAGACCAAAGTGTGGACACTTTGCCCCTTCTTAGAAATGGGAACGAAACACCCATGGAAGGAGTTACAGAGACAAAATTTGGAGCTGTGATGAAATGATGGACCATCTAGTGATTGCCATATCCAGGGATCCATCAGCTTCCAAACACTGACACCATTGCATACACTAGCAAGATTTTGCTGAAAGGACCCAGACATAGTTGTGTCTTGTGAGACTATGCCGGGGCCTAGCAAACACAGAAGTGGATGATCACAGTCATCTATTGGATGGAACACAGGGCCCCCAATGGAGGAGTTAGAGAAAGTACCCAAGGAGCTAAAGGGAACTGCAACCCTATAGGTGGAACAACAATATGAACTAGCCAGTACCCCAGAGCTCTTGTCTCTAGCTGCATATGTATCAAAAGATGGCCTAATCGGCCATCACTGCAAAGAGAGGCCCATTGGACTTGCAAACTTTATCTGCCCCAGTACAGGGGAATGCCAGGGCCAAAAATGGGGAGTGGGTGGGTAGGGGATTGGGGGGTGGGTATGGGGGACTTTTGGGATAGCATCAAAAATATAAATGAGGAAAATACCTAATTAAAAAAAAGTTAAAAATAAAAAAGGAAATAAAACTGGAGTTGGTGAAAACAGCCTATCAAATAAAGGCATTTTCTACCAAGACTGATCACCTTAGTTCAGGACACACACAATGGAATGAAAATTGGCTCTCTGAAAGTGTCCTCTGATCTCCAAATCTCTGTCATGTCATGCATGTACTCCTCTCAACACACAGTGCACACACAGTGTACACACAGTGTACACATACACACATATAAATAAATACAAACTATAAGAAGTCTCTGAGCCTCTCTGCAGGGACTCTGACACATTGCCTGTCCTCAACTCTCTTCATGACCCTCTCAACATGGCATCTTCAATGACAGAAACACTACACAGATGACACTGTCCAGCTCGGCTGCCAGCTCAGGGAGGAGCATGGTCACTGCATGGGAGATGCCTAAGCTTCCTGTGTGTTGACCCTGGGGTAAACACCTTCTTAGTGGTTGCTGTTGAGAAGTTGGAAACCTTTGATCTTAGGCTCTCTCCACACATTTGCATCTTTGCAAAATGGAGCCTGTGGTGGGTAAGTTCTCCCACTCACCCTGTGACTCACAGGAGGTTTCTCTACAATGGTGCTTTTTCTTCTCTTTCTTGACTGCAGTAGTTTTCTTCCAACACCAACCTGAATAGCCTTGGCATTTCTTCTGCTGAACAAATCTGTCAATTTTCTTTAAATTAGATTGTTAAAATTGAAGCACAGGGCAGTCAGAATGAATGGCCCGTATCTGGTTACTGGTAGAGTTCATTATTCTCATTTGAAATCTCTAGAACTGGAACTCCACTCCATCCTTCTCAGGGCATCGGTGTCTTCCAAGAGCCCACAAGAATGGTCCATTAGGCTCTGCTGAAGCATTCAAGAGCTTTTCTAGCTCAAAGTTCAAAACTCTTCTATAGCTTCCCACGTAACATTTCCTTGGGCCTAAAAGACACCCAGTCTGGTTTATTACAGAAACTGCTCACTTCTTGCTGCCAGTTTCTCTCTTGTTTTCTTTCCCCGTTGTTATGATAAAATACTCTCACAAGAACAACGTAGGGGGAAAGGACCTATGTTTTCTTCATAGACTTGTTGTGGTCTATCATTTAAGCAAAGTCAAAGCAGAGAGAGCTTGAGGTAGTTAATCATATTGCATCTGTCATGAAACAGCCGAGAGCAAACGATGAATGCTATTCAGCCCACTCTCTTATTTTTCTAGCCCAGGGCCTAGCTCATTAGATGGTGCTGCCCACATTCAGAGTGTGACTCACTGTTCACCCCAGTCCATCTCTATAACAGTGGATGGTCTGTGAAGCCAGGTCCGTTGCCTTTGTGGTTCAGCTCATTACAGTTCTAGTTCTCTTATTCATCAACCTCAACTCAGCAGCTGCAAAAAGTACAGGTTCACTTCATAGCAGACATGCACCCTCCTGGTTTCTTAAATGGTACTTGAATTATAAATTTGAATTCCTGGGTAAATCTAAGGTTTTCATTGATATGTTCAGGTTTACTTGGAGCAGCAAACTGATTTCTATATTTGTTTGCTTTATAAAAAAATAAACATGTGGACACATCTATAAGATCACTTAGCTCATTGTTTTCTACAAGTGGTGCATTAGAAATGTCTAATGAATTTTATTTCTTTGAAAAAAATTGTGTCATGAAGTATCAGTGTCGTCTTTACTACTGTGTGGAAATAGAGTCACTAGTATTTTTCAACCTAATCAGATTAAAAGACAAATTCCAGAAATCCCAAAAGTACTCTACAGAACTCAATTTTCTAGAACAAGTTGCTGGAAGTCATTTTCATTAAATATTATACTTTGAATTGCATTAGGGTGGATTAGTCATAAACCTTTTAGTTTTCAAAGACAACTAATAGACAAGAGGCAAGGGCATGGAGAAGAGAGTGGGAAAATCATAATTATAACATAGGACACACAGGTTCTCAATCCTTGTCACACAGTTAAAATAGCGATAAACATGGCTTAAGACATATGCTTAGATATATACATTTAGATTATGAGAAATGATAATTTTATAATTCATATTTAATACTCTTTCTTCAATTCTATGCATGCCACAAGGGCAGTCAACAGTGAAGGAACAAAGTTTTATACTAAGAAGTATTATATTAATTATAAAATAAGTATTTAGAAAGATAATTGCAAAAGATGTCTTAAATTCGGTTACAAAATATCTGAAGGATGAAGGAGAAGACAGTTAGGGAAAGAATTAATTAGCAATAAGCTACTGGTTTAAAAAATCAAAAGATACATGGGATAGGGAGATGGCTCAGAAGTTAAGAGCATCCATTGCTCTCACAGAGGATTAATGTTTGGTTTCCAGTGTTCAGCCATGTTGGGTACCTCACAAACCACCTGTACCATCCCCCATGGTGTGTGACACACCCAGTCTTTATGGTTATCTGCTTTTCATATACATACACAATCACAGGAACACATACACACCTACACATGCATAAACAAAAGTAAAAATTAATCTTAGAAAAAACATTTTTAAAAGGTAAGGGTGTGTGTGTGTGTTTGTGCGTGTATGTTTGTGTGGTGTGTTAATAACTCAAGTCCTGCCATGTCCAGTCAGCAGGACCACCTAGCCTTGTTTATATAGAATCTCTCTGGACTGTTTAAACTCAGTCCACTCAGAAACAACAATTATTTCTTGTCAGTTGTCATCCTACGACAAGGCTTTCCCCACTTTTACACAATCGTGCCCCATTTATCTATATCCACAGTGGAATAAATGTATACAATGTATGTCTTCTTTCTCCCAAGTTCATAAATATACTTCAGTTTTTAGTCCAATAGATATTTTGAGATAACTATCAAGCTATGCTGTGTTAGTTGCTAGAAACTGCCCTTGGATCTGGTCCATTCTTTTCTGAATAGCATCTGTAATGGCTCAGTAAACCTTTGATTTAAGATGTCTGTCCTGTCTCCACAAGTCTGACTCAGAATTCACATCTCCTTTCCAAGTAACCATACACTAAAGACATTTTTCACTCTCTCTCTTTTTTTCCCTACATTTTTAAAAGCGAAGGCTGAATTACTATTGATCTGATTTACTTGGCTTACTGCAGAATTTTCTTGAATTTTCTGTGTGTGAAAGGCAGAGATGAACATATGGGTGCTTAGCAAATGCATATAGTTCCTCAGTCATGGAGTCATTTACGAAATGCTGATCTCAGTAAAAACAGCAAACAAACAAATAGCAATACAGCCACCACCACAACAACAACAACAAAGTGATCATAGGTGCTCCTGAACTTACTACTAGGCTATATATTGATACTAATTATCTAACTAATTTAATTAATGATCATGTGTTTGATGATTGGTATAATGTAAAAATCTTCCTAGGGCAAAGTTATTTTTTAGGCATTCTGTTTAATATAGAAATCGTTATTAACTTTTGTAACAAATAATAACAGTTTAATGAAGGAGCCTTAGGTTGACAATTTATGATATATGAAGTGAATTATTTTTTCCAGCTGGACAAAAATATCAGCGTTGATAATCAGTTCAATGTAAATTAGATGATTCTTTATGAGCATCTGTTTTTCCAAGAAATGACTAATAGTATTGCTGTTACTATGAAGTTACTACTAAAATGAGATTGATTTATTATTTTCCTCTATGAAATTCTTCCTTTATAGCTATTAATTAAAATGCGATACCTCAAAGAAATATAGAACTTGAAAATATTATGTCATTTAATAGCATTTACTCACTGAACATTGTAGTTTAGTCTAGCCTAACGTAAGCATTATCTGAATGCTTATTTTAGCCTAATTTTGAGCAATATCATCTATACAAAGCCTGTTTGATAGTGAGCTCTTCTCATAGCTTATTGAATCAGTTGTGGAAGGTACAATGATCACGTAGTTATGAGATTCACAGGTGGGCATTATATAAACATGACAGAATAAATAAAACAGAACATCACATCAAACACAGCATCAAGAGTATAATCATGTAAAATATAGAAAAATGACAATAAAATGCTCCCTACACATGATGTTGGAACATCTCTGCTTTCCTGTAGTCTCCAGGTTGCCACGGAGATGCAGCTTAGTATACTGCTCAGCATCACAAGAGAATATCCCATCATACATCCCTGGCTTACAGAAGATCAAAGGGTAAAGCCTGGTTCCTATGTAATGCATATTGATTTGAAACATCATAAAATGTACCTATCATAAGTCCAGCTCCCACATGTCATGATTTATCTGTTTGTTTCCCCAAGTAGATAAGTGTCACTTCCTCTAGTCACAATATATCCAATAAAGTAACACTAAATAACAACAACCCAAAACAAATTAAAGTCTTAGAAAATATTTCCCTGCTAAGTTTTTACCATAATGAAAAAAAAAACCTGAGAAATTCAAACCAGTGAAGAAATAAAAATGAAAAATTATTATGTCTTAAAGTGAACACTACACATATAGAAACATGAAGGCAAACTTTGCATCTCTAAAATGCTCTTACTTAAAGTACATAAAAATAAAGCCAATTATTTGCCTAAAGTCATAGAAATGAATCACATAAATAAAAAAAGAAATATATATATATATATATATGTGTGTGTGTGTTAAAAATAGAGAACAGCAGAGGATAACTAATTTGGACAATACAGAAACTATATTTATTCTTCCTGTAACTTTAAGTCTCCCAAGTGAACTATTTAATTGAAGTAGTTAAAATAAATTTTCATAAAGTTTGTGTTTATAAGACAAAGAAAAATTAAATATACTGTAAGCTATGATGCAGGAGAGATAAGTGGAATTGTACCATGAAAGATTTTTATCTGTTCTGCAAGGACTCAAATGTGTGCAAAGAGATAAAAAAGGAAGGAGGGAGAGAAGGAAGGAAAAAACAAAAGAAAACCTTTAAAATAAAATTCAAAATAACACTTGATTCATCTTTTGAAATACCATAAAAGGAAAGAAGAAAAGGGAAAGAAGAAATGAAAGGAACTATTGGTTTGAGAATGTGCTGGGCCTGGTGATGCCCTGGTGGGTCTGGTGGGAGCCTATGCCAGGGATATCACAGGTTCTGGGACTCCCTGAGCAGAAGGTGACATCCTGTCACAAGAAAGAACAAAGAAAAACAAAAGCAACCACATTATTCAACCAACTAACCAAACAACCAAACAGAATCCCCAGCTTATTAAGTTCACATTCAAATCCAGTCACATTAGCAATTAAAGGCAAATGGATGAAACTAAGTACAAAAACAAGACCCAGATAAGTGCTGTTCACAAGAGTTACTGCTGAAATGAAAATACAATCAGCTTTGCAATCTAAATATGGGAAAAGATGCACTATTGAAAATAACCAATGAAATTGACTAGTTTCATCAATACCAGAGAGTGTACATTTCAATAGGAACAGAATAATAAATAAATAAATAAATAAATGAGATTATGGACTCAGAAGAGCTTTTGAACTAAACAATAGGTATTTCCCCATATTAATTACTAGTCAGAATTATAGGAAGTCATGGAAAATGCCTGGTTACTCACAAAGCAGTAAACAACTCTGTTTAAAGCAGATAAATATGAGTGAAATGTAGAAATTGCGAGAGAAACCAACCAATTTAAATAAAAAAGACAAGGACAAAATGCTTCAGTGAAACAAAATACTTTTTATGATGGAAACTAGAAATTATACATCATTGGCCCATATTCTTTATGTTAACTAAGCAAATCATATACTATGCCATAAAGCACATTCCAATATAATTCAAATGATAGAAAAAATTCATATGTCCTTTGATCATGGTACTGAGGAAACATTCAATAACAGTAAGGGCATTTTATTATATATTTAAAACATTAAGCAATGTAGGATTTTTTAGACCTACAAAAATATTCAGCACATCCAAAACAGGAATTATTTCAGATGCATGATAGTAAAATGACATCATATAAGAACTTGAGATGCTTGTCTAAAACCATATACACATTTATAACTATAAGTGTATATGGTTTTTTATTTATTATATTTTTGGATTTATCAGATCAGATGCCAGCATAGCTGGGAGAGGCAGTAAGAGGGAAGAAATTGTCAATCAGAAAGATCAGAAAACAATGAAGAAAATCAACAAGACCCACAAGAGATTAATTTAACAAACTTAATAAAGCTATTAGACAGTGGAAATATCAGCCATGAATGATGATAATCAGAGCAGAGCATCATTGGTGCATTTACTGACACTGAACAGATAACAGTTAGTCACTATGAAAATGGTATGCAAACATAATCAACAAGTTAAACTCACTATAACCATAATCTTAACATGAATAAACAAAAAACTAGATAATTAGCTCTGTGAAGGCAAATGACTGTACTAATTTAGAAGATACTCTATATTAAAAACTCAGAGTTCTCCATTGGTAAATTCTAACACGTATTTAAAGAATAATTAATACTAACATAAACAGTTTTTTAAGTTAAAGTTTTATGAATCTAAGACAACCCTAGTACTTAAAGAAGTTAACATGTAACAAGAAAATTGAGTACCCAGAAGATGCTTCAACATGTAATAAGGACACATGTTCCACTATGTTCATAGCAGTCTTATTTAGTATTTATTTCCAGAAGCTAGAAAGAACCCAGATGTCCCTCAACAGAGGAATAGATACAGAAATTGTGGGTACATTTACACAATGGAGTACTACACGGCTATTAAAAACAATGACTTCATAAAATTCTTAGGCAAATGGATGGAAATAGAAAATACCATCCTGAGTGTGGTAACCCAATCGCAAAAGAACACACATGGTATGCACTCACTGATAAGTGGATATTATCCCCAAAACTCAGAATACACAAGATACAATTCATAGACCACATGAAGCTCAAGAAGGAAGACCAAATTCTAGGTGCTTCAGTCCTTCTTTGAAGGGGGAACAAATTACTCATGGGAGCAAATATAGAGGCAACGTGTGGAGCAGAGACTGAAGAAAAGGCCATCCAGAGACTGCCCGCCCCATCTGGGGATCTATCCCATATACAGTCACCAAATGCAAACAGTATTATGGATGATAAAAAGTGCATGCTGACAGGAGCCTGATATAGCTGTATGCTGAGAGCCTCTTCCAGAACCTGACAAACACAGAGGTAGATACTTGGAGCCAACCATTGGGCTGAGCACAACATCCACAATGGAGGAGTTATAGAAAGTACTGAAGGAGCTGAAAAGGTTTACAACCCCATAGGAAGAATAACAATATTAACCAACCAGATCCCCCCGAACTCCTGGGAATATACCACCAACCAAGGAGTACATATGAAGGTACCTATGGCTCCAGTCGTATATGTAGCAGAGGATGGCCTTGTAGGACATCAATGGGAGGAGAAGTCCTTGGTCCTGTAAAGGCTTGATGCCCCAGTGTAGGGGAATTCGAGGGTGGGGAGGTGGGAGTGAGTGGGTGGATACAGGAACACTCTCATAGAAGCAGGCAGGGGGGTATGGGATAGGGGGGTTCCATGGAAGGGAGGGGGAGAAAATGGGAACGGAGATACCTTTTGAAATGTAAATAATTGTGATAGTGTTCTCAATACTGTTAACATGGACACTGTAAAAAGTGGCTTTTGACTAGGTTTTCAATTAAAATACCAGCATTTTGAGAAAGAACTCTAAAACTCACACAACAGTTGGGCTGACATGTAAGAACAATACAATCCCAAGAATAAAAACATGTTTAGAAAAGATGTGTCTCATTATACTCAATAATATCCTTATGAAATCACATGATTATATAACTGGAATTGCATAATGAGTCCAGAAATAAATAAGCACATACACATATAATCATATATCATTTCATATATATATTGTGGGAACTAAAAGTGGGCAGGGGAAGGAGGGAAGGGAGGATAGCCCATGTCTGGCCAGAGTTCCTCCTATGCTCTGGGCAGGCAGACGCAGGAGGGCTGCCAGAAGCTTTCCACTCGACCCCGGGTGGGTATCTAAGCCACTGACCCCACTCAACGGGGGTGGACAAGGGGCAGCCCCCTAACTGGGCCCCAGAGTGACACCCTGTAGCCCTGGGTTATGGGAGAGAAGGCTGAGGGAGAGAGGTTCCCACACAGGTGAGAGTCTGCGCAGTGGGCCTTGATGAGCAGAGACAGTCTATGGTTTTAGAGCTTCATTGTAGAAAGACAGGGGGAAAGAGAAAAGGTAGAAGAGAGAGAGACCAACCATGGCCAAGAGGAAAGAAGGGGGGAAGAGAAAGCGAGAAGAAAGGCTAGAGAGTAAGAGGGAGAGAGAGGAAGAGAGTGAGAGGAGAGAGGAGAGGAGAAAGGAGAGTAAGAACAAGAGAGGAAGAGGAGTGAGAGAGGAGAGAGTGAGGAGGGGCCAAACAGCCCCTCTTAAAGTATGCTGCTATCTTTCCTGTTGCTAGGTTACTGGGGAGGAGTTTAGCCTGAAGGTTAGAAGTTTGGGACATTGCCTATGTGACTGCTAGCCATGCTTCTCTTGTGAGGGCTGAGGGGGCAGTAACTTCAACAGGAGCCAGGCTTCAGGAGACACGAGAGAACTCCTTTCGTCCCATGTAGGTGAATTATCACCACCGAGTCCTGGGGTTCAACATCTAGCCTCAACTGGAAACCAGGATGTCTGTGTATAGCCCAATTCTCCACAGTATATAGTATCATATTTATTCATATAAATATATATGTGTGTCTGTGTGTACATACACATATGTCTCTGTGTGTGTGTCCAATTCATTTTCAGCAAAGTTGTCAAGCCAGCTCAGTAATCAAATGAATTTTTTCTACTCTATTATGCTGGGACTTGAAAATTTATTTGTAAGAATCAAATTGTAATCCTGACTTCATGCTATGCACAAAAATCAATTTGATACAGAGTTTAAATGGAAAGCATAGATCCACAGACTGTATAAGGAGTAATAACCAGACATAAAATACACACTAAGTGGGACTTCTCAAAAGTTAAATATGTCTTCTCATCAAAGATGCACTGTAAATGAAGAGATCAGCAAGGATAAGTTTTACCATCAACTAAAATTTTAAAACACATTTCTGCATATTATTAGGGACATGGCATAGCTTATTAACAAATAGTAGTAAGAAAACACAAAGAACAATAGACAAAATATTTAAACAGACACTTATCAAGAGCAGAAAGAGTGATTAGTAAATGACTCAACAGTAGCTCCACAGTAAAAACCAACAATCACTAACCCATTCCGTGGTAGTATCACACACACACCTGATAGCAGAAAAGTCTATAGACCGTAGCTTGTTGCCTGTCTACAGTATGCTTACTTACGCAGAACAATGACTCAATGCATGACTGGCTGCATTTAATGTTCTTTTTTCCCTCTTACAGAGTCCAGGAACCCTTGCCTAAGGTATGTTGCCACTCACTGTGGACTGCTCTTCTCACTTTGAATAACATAACAAGGCCAACCTGATCTAGACAATCCTCTATTGAAAGTTTCTTCCTAGACTATTTTAGGTTGTTCAGATAGAAAACAAAATCAACCATCATAGGAGGGATGCAGAAGCATCTCTGCTATTATAATTAGGGGAATGCCAGGACAGGGAAGCAGGAGTGGGTAGGATGGAGAGCAGGGAGTAGGAGGTTGGGATAGGGGGGTTTTGGAGAGGAAATGAGGAAAGGGTATAGCATTTGAAATGTAAATAAAGAAAATATCTAAGAAAAAGAGAAAAAAAGAAAGAAAATAATTAATCTGTTCTGTATAATGCAGCAATTTTATATTTCATGCACAAAATTCAGATATTTATACATGACCTACTCAGACTCCAAACTTTTGGTTCCTGGTGGGTTTTTTGTCTTAGAATACTAAGTCACAGACTTGAAAGTTAAATGTAATATTATATGTATTAAATAGTAATGTACTGACAATTTAAAGTAATATATATCTGACATACAGTTCTCAATTTCCTTATGTGTAGCTTTTCTTCATTTTTATACTTCAAAACTTCTTATCAGCTGCATATCATGGGATTTTAAAAGCAGTTTAGGAATCTGCTGCTTTTACCAGGCCTGCTGTACTAGGAACATTCAGGTTAGACCCCTTGCCAATCCCTACCCCTGCCTACTGGGTCCTGGCTGCACTGTACTGCAAGATGTCCCCTCAGCACTGTTGTCCAACCAAGGCTCTACTCACCTTCATCAGGCCTGCTTCAGCAGGAATAACCAGATGGTTAAAGGCCAGCATCAAAGCATAATCAAAAGTGCCAGGGCAATATTGCACCTCCAGATTCTACCTATCCTACTATATCAAGCCCTGTATACCCTAAAATTATCAAAACACAATGAAACGACTTTAAATCCAATCTTATAAAGATGATGGAAGCTTTTAAATAGGAAATTAATAAATACTTTAAAGAAAAATTATTAAAAAATAGAGGAAATAAATAAAACTGTTCAAGACCTGAAAATGAAAATTATAAGCAATAAGGAAAATACAAACTGGGGGAATCCTAGAGAAGGAAACTAGGGAGGGAACAAGAACTATAGGTGCAATCATCACCAACAGAATACAAGAAATGGAAGAGAGGGCTAGATAGATGGCTCAACAGTAAAGAGCACTGACTCCTCTTCCAGAGGTCCTGAGTTTAATTCCCAGCAATGTGGTGTCTCACAATCATCTATAATGGGATTTGAAGCTTCTTCTGATGTGTATGAAGACAGCAACAGTGTACTCATATAAATAAAATAAATAAATCTTTAAAAAAGAACCTCTGATTTCTAGACATTGATGGGACTGCATTACTAAAAACAAACAGAAATGGAAGAGAGAAGCTCAGGTGTAGAAGATACAATAGATAGAAGAAATTGGTACACCAGTCAACAAAAATGTAAAATCTAAAGAGTCCTGACACAAAACATCCAGGAAATCTGGGATACTGTTGGCAATCAGGCACATCCATGGACAGCTAAAAGTGACTTCAAGACTATCAGGCATCTTTACAGCCAGTTCTCAAGGGATCCACTGACAGAACACAAGACAGGTCATCTCTTGTAGACTAAGAGGCGATAGCATGGCTCCTGTAGCTGTGCCTTTGCACATGCACCATGGCCCTGTCTCATATTCTTTTGCACATGTATCACAGGCCCAATAAAAGCCTAGTTCTCTCTGCCCCTCTCTTTCTTCTCTCCTCCCTCTTCCAGAGGCGGCCTCTGTTTCTTCCTCCCATTAAATCTCCCATATGAGACCTGCTGCACTTGTTTGTGACATGCTGCTTACTTCTGACAATTCTATGAAAACATCTAACCTAAGAATAATAGGAATAAAAGAAGGTGAAGAGCTTCTCCCAGCTTCAAGGTCTAGAAAATATTTTCAACAAAATCATAGAAGAAAAATTTCATGACCTAAACAAAGAGCTGCCTATAAATATATAAGAAATGTACAGAACATCAATTAGATTGAACCAGAAAAGAAAATCCTTCTACCACATAATAATCAAAAGACTAAATATACAGAGAGAAGAAAGAACTTTAAAAACTACAATGGAAAAATGTGAAGTAACATACAAAAGCAGACCTACCTGAACGATACCCAACTTCTCAACAAAGATTCTAAAAGTCAGAAGGACCTGAGCAGATGCCTTGTAAACCCTAAGAGGCCATAGATGTCAGTCCAAACTACTATAAGCAGAAAAAAAAAAAACCACTATAGATGAAAAAAGCAAGATAGTCTACAAAAAAATTAAACAATATCTATTCATAAATCCAGTCTTACAGAAGATAATAGAAGGAAAACTCCAACCCAAGGTCATTAACTACACCCAAGAAAACACACACATACACACTCCACCACCAACAACATCAAAATAACAGGGATTAACAATCATTATTTATTAATATTTCTCAACATCAATGGACTCAATTCCCCAATAAAAAGACATGGGGTAACAAAATTAATGCAAAAACAGGTTCCATTGTTCTTCTGCATACAAGAAACACATCTCAGAAACAAAGATAAACCTCAGGAAAAGGTTTTCTAAGCAAACATACCCAAGAAGAAAGCTGGAGTAGAGATTCTTTAATAAAAGAGACTTTCAACCAAAGTCAACCAAAAGAGATGGGTAAGAACGTTTTATGCACATCAAAGGGAAAAATCTTTGCCCCATACCAGCATAATATATGCCCCAAATGCAAGGGCTCTCACACTTATAAAAGAAACATTGCTAAAACTTAAATCACACATCAATTCCTACACAGTAATGGTGGTAGACATCAACACCACACTCTCACAAACTGACAGGTTGCTGAGACACAAAGTAAGCAGAGAAAAAAAACCAACAGGTTTTATTTTGACCTAACAGATATATACAGAATATTTCACCCAAACACAAGGAATATACCTTTCTCTCATCATCTCACAGAACCTTCTCCAAAATTGGCCATTTAGTTGGTCACAAAACAAGCCTCAACAGATACGACTAAATTGAAATATCCTCTTGTATCCTCTCTGATCAAAATGGATTAAAGTTGGATTTCAACAATATAACAACAGAAAGCCTACAAACCCATGAGAACTGAACAACTCTCTACTCACTGATAATGTGGTCAGGGAAGAATAAAGAAATTAAAGTCTTCCTGGAATTCAATGAAAATGAAGGCACAGTATACCCAAGCTTATGGGACATAATGAAAGTAGTACTAAGAGGAAAGTTCATAGCACTAAGTGCATTCATAATGAAACTGTAGATTATCTCATACAAGCAATTTAAATGCACACCTGAAAGCTCTAGAACAAAAGGAAACAAACACACTCAAGAGGAGTAAACAGCTACAATGGTCCCATAACTCCCAAGGATATAGAAGCAGTCATTCAAAGTCTTCCAACAAAAACAAAAACAAAAACAAAAACAAAAACAACCCCCCTCAAACAAAGCAAAACAAAACAATCAAAACCAAACTCAAAAACCCAGGGACAGATGGGTTCAGAGCAGAATTCTACCAGACTTTCAAAGGAGAGTGAATCCCAACACTCCTCAAACTATTCAACAAAATGGAAACAGAAGAAAAATTGTCAAATTCATTCTATGAGGCCATAGTCACCCTGGTAGCGAAACCACACAAAGACTCAATATAGAAATAAAAATCTCAGACCTATTTCCCTCAAGAGCATGGATGTGAAAAACAAAATCAATACAGTACTAGCAAACTGAATATGAGAACACACCAAAACTGTTATCTGTCATGATCAAATAGGCTTTATCTCAGGGATGTAGGGATGGTTCAACACACAAGTTGTTTGGAAATATCTTTTTGCAGTAATGGCTTATCTATTTGTACATAGAATAATTTTATATGTTGTGTACTTGTGCAACTTTTAGTACTTATGCCTTCGCTTTAAACCCCATTTACTTTATTTCTGTCTTGATTTGTATATACATTTGTTATTTTTAAAAATCTTTTGTATATTTCATGGTGAGCTTACTATTATCTTTTGAATTGTGTTTCCTTGGTGTTTTCTGGGAAGCTTTTTCTCCTGCGGCCTCCTCTTGTGGTTTAGGAACAATTCCTTCCTTTCCAGTGAGAAGTGTCTTAGTGGTAGGACAGCTGATGCAGTGAAGGCCATTCAGGGAGAGCTCCCTCGGGGGTGAACGTCACCTGGAGCTCTGGAGATGTTGATACAGGTCTCAGGTGCTTTATTCAGTTATCAGAGAATCTACATCGAACCCCCAAGAACAGTATTACTCTGGGTGTTTAATTATGTGTAAAGATTATCAGCATTGCTTGCAGGACACTTGCTCTGAGCCAGTTAGTTACATGATAGGCTGGTGGCTAGGGACCCTCCTACCGTAATCCCTTAAATGTTGTCATCATTTTTACATGGGGATCAGAGTCAGGTTCCCATGCCAATCAATTTACCGCCTGAGCCTTCTCCTTAGCTCCAATATTCTCAGTTTTGTTTTAATAAAAATATATTTTCCACTCTCTTTCTTCAACATTAACTAAGCTTGGTTTCTCCCAGAATATTAAGACTATCATTTCTGTTCCACACTTGGAGTGGAGAAGTCAGGTCTGAGCTGGGCCTTTCTTCATGGGCAGTTTATTGTTGAGAGAAATATTAAAAAATAACTGCCAAGTTCTTGTACTCCATCTAGCTACTCTCTGCCAGCAAACTCTCTGGTGGGGCTGGGACTCCCGAGTTCCCCTCACTGCCATGCCAGCCCCATGTAACAACTGTCTATCTCACGGTCAGCAGCCATAACACCCAGCGACCCAGTAGAAACAAAACTCTAGAAGTTTATAATTAATAAGTCAGATTTATATTTCAATAAATTCTCAATTCACAAGATGCCAGTACATTAATTTAAGAACCAATTGATAATGATAAAAGATGCCCAACTAGATTAGACAAATTATGGCAATTATTCTATCCTTTATGCTATAACTACCTATGGCTATTTAAAACCACGTGGGATCAGGATCTTTTTCCTGTCTGTCTGCCTCCACGTTGGCTTCTCCTCTCTCCTCTGAGTCACTTTCTGTTCCTGCAACTCTTGGCTCCGCCTCTCTTTTCCCTATCCAATCACAGGTCTCCTGCTGCACTAATATTTTAAAGTAATTGGACAGGGAAAATCCTGCCACAGTTTATTTTTATGTTGTCTGTCTTTGAAGCTTTCTTCCTGTGATTTCTTTGTGTCTTGTAGTACAGAGTCTACATTTTTGACATAATCACTACTACTACCACTATGTTAGTAGTGGATGTTTCTTATGCTTTATTAAGTATCTCAAATCTAAAGAGATTTTTTTCCTAGATATTTCTATCTTTTGGTGACTGAACAGTTTTTTTCTATTCTATCAGTTTCTCATATATTTATTTTATGTGTATGTCAGCTGCGTATGAGGCGAGATGAGGGCATGGGACCCTACTGAATGTAAAGTGATAACAGTTGGCTCTGAGTCCCCTGACATAGATGCTGAGGGCTGAACTGTGAGCCTCTGACCATGTCAATCACCCTCAACTGTTGCGCCATCTTTCCAATTTGATACTGTTTGATAGAAAGAACTTCACCTATTTGTCTCCAGTTGTATTTTTCATATTTCTTGACTTCTGTATAAAATGTTGACACTTTTTCTGCATGCATGTTTTTCAGCTGTTATTTACTTTTTGAAATCCAGTTTAATAGGTTACTTAAAAAAATCTACTAACTTTACATTTCAATGATAAATGTTTTCCCTATTCTATCCTCCTTTAGGTCTGTTTTAATACTCAGCAGTCTTTATTCATATTTTACTGGTCTTATTATTTAAACTACTTAATATTTATATGGGGTATTTGAGTACATGAGGCTCTTAGGATCATGTATACTGTTCACTACTTTCACTGCCACCATTCATAGCTGTTTCCTTCTATTTCGAGATCCATGACAAAGGGTTCTCTTGTCCCATGTAAAATGAAATACATTCAGTCTCATCCACTGGAAGGCTCAGCTTGGGTGTGGGTTTTGTAAATCACATATGAAACAGACACCTTAAAATTCAATTTTTAATATTTTTTTATGCCAGAGGAATGGTAGGTAGTGTCTGTGTCTCCTATAATTCAAGCTATTTAAAAGTTCCATTCTGTGTGGCTTCTGACTGTATGTATGTCTTCCTAAAGCTTTAAAGTTGCAATCCCAAAACAATGAGTTAGCATCACATGAAAGCTCTCATCCTATCATCCCACCTCAGCAATATTTCTCTTTTTCAGCACACAACTGTTTTATTTTTCAAGTTTGGCTCAGCAGTATTATTAGTTAGCAAGTCCATTTGTTTTCTTTGATCTCAACACTTTGTTCAAGATCACCCTCTCCTACCCAAAGCCTAAGATCTTAAATTCTCAGAAATTCTAGGCATATATATATATATATATATATATATATACATAACCTAGTATATATATTTATATATATATAACCTAGTATATATATTTATATATATATAACCTAGTATATATATATATCTTTTAACCATGTTTTAAAACCAATAACATTTTATTACTGGGACCCCGACTTTACCTAACAGTTATACGTGGCAAATCCTTGTATTGTGTATCCTTTTGTAGTGCATTCTTGTATGATGCAACCTTTGTGGCACATCCTTGTGTGGTGGATCCTTGTGTGGTGGATCCTTGTGTGGTACATTTTTGTGTGTTGCATCCTTATGTGGTACAACCTTTTTGTTTATTGGATATTTTCTTTATTTACATGTCAAATGTTTCCCCTTTCCAGGACTCCCTTTCAGAAACCCACTATTCCTTCCCCCTTCCCCTGCATCCATGTATGGTGCATCCATCTGCTGTGCATCCTTCTGTTCGCTGACCTTCTTGATGGTAGTGTCATGCAACTCTCAGTATATTTATGCTTTGCCCATTGCACAGGAATGACACTACCTCTGATTAGCTTTCTATTATTTTATAAGTGGAAAACCCTGTAGCGATGCTTGTATTTTCCCAAGTACATATCTCTTCCTAATAACAGTCCACACCACTTTCCTTCCTACATGTTTTCTAGTGGCAGCATCCTCTGACCACCTTCATCTTCTGTTTGGATCATAGCAGTAGCTGATATTTCTCCTATGGCCTATTCAACCTTGTTCTAGGTGTAGAAGAACTTGAAATGATGCCCTAGTTCATAAGAAATTCCAATTTAAGTGATAACTATTAAACCCAAGGGACCTAAGAGAATCATAAATTGTTTATTTATCCCTACACTATTATCAGTGCAAACAGAAAGGACTTGGACAGAAACAAATGAAACAGGAGATGAGCAGTTTGGCAGAGAAAGTTACAGGTTACTTCATGGAGGAGAGGGAGAAGAGGAAAGTTGAGCTGAAGGCTCTTTGGCAAAGCCCTATCCATTTCTACCCAGTTTTATTCCTGCTAGGCCACATGACATGAACTTAGTGATGGGCTTGGAATCACAGAGTGGAAGCAAGGGGCTAAGGAATGCATCATTCGCCATCCAAGGGCCCAGGTGTACTTAATTATATGCAACATGACAGTGCATCGCATTAGACCGTGGGCACGGGCTGATGGGGTTTGGATGAGATCCAGTGCAATTCCCCAGCTCCACAAACCTCCCAGGCTGCTCTGTTTATTAGTGAGGAAGCGGGTGGGTATGTCTGAAATGGCTGAGTTGTTTTCTGATGACTGACTTATCTTCTACTCAAGAAGTGATGGAAGATGAAGTTAGAACAAGTAAGAGGAGGAGTATGCAAAAAAAAAAAAAAAAAAAAAAGAGGAGGAGTATGCAATTGCCTTTCAAAGGAAGAAACAGGATAGATGCCTGACTTGAATCTTCACTGCCTCTCTGCCAGTCTTTGCAAGATACTCAGGGCCATCCGTACTTTAGACCAAGACTAAGCAGATGTGAAATAGTCACCGCTACTGACATTCTCTGCCATCTGAATGGCAAAGGAATAGACACACACAAAAAATGACAGCACAGATGTTGGGCCCAGGAAGAACAAATAAGCAACATTTACTCCTCTGTATCTGACTTCCATTCAGTGTGAGAGACATACCAATGGCTCCAGTATGCATCACTCCAGCTTGTGTTGACTAAACTAAGCATGGTTCTATGAAGAAAAACACAGAAATACTCCCTGAAAACAAAACAAACAACTGCAATTGAAATAACAGTATTCAATGGACTATAGGGGAAGAAATTGCTTACCACTCCTTTCTCTTTTCCTTCAATTAGGCCCACAATGACTGTAAATCATGCTTTGATTAAACGAGAGGCATAGGCGCTATAGATGATGCAGGGATGTGGTTCCAAATCTTGACTGGCTTTGCGAGTTCTGCAATCGTGGAGAGCTTCCTCTTCGGTTAATTGTGATGATCTGGACAGTAAGTGTGTTTGCACATCATCAGATGCTTGCTGTAGTGGTCAGATCCTTCCAAGTCAAGTAAAATCCAGCTCACAGCATCACTCAGTGACATTTTTCAGATATCCAGTACAAATCATTTTGGTAGTTGCTTCCTCTCATGATGATACGCACATTCTAAGAGGCTGTAGCCCAAGTGGAGATGCCTAGGGAGACTTGTGACTGTCACTGCATACTGATCTTAGTCATCAACACAGAATCTCTGTCATACAATATGATTGACAAGCAGGGCTTGGCAATGCTATTGGACACATAGAGTTGCTGGACATGAGGACTATGTTGATTCTTACTGCACTTCTCAGGAACATGGTGCTTAGCACTCATCTTTTACCACACAGATATATAACATGAGGTTCAGGTATCTTTAGAAACAGTGTATAGGGAAATGTCAGTTTCAGCCATCTTATATCCCATAGCTTTCTCAATCTCAGCCCTGGGTTCTGCCTTTCACAAATCCTTTTCTCCTTCCTTCCTTCTGCCTCTGTCTCCTTGGTTCTCACTCAAGGAACATGCACCATCATCCTATTGATAACTCAATAGTCTATAACAACCCATTCTATAGCATTCCATTTATATATAATATATACATTATATATGTGTACATACATATATGTAAATAAAACATTCTATAGCCATTCTATAACAATTTTTGTGGGAGGCAAAGATCTCAAGGTTGTAAAGTTTTATCCTTCTGAGAATTTAAAAAAAAAAATCATTAGTCAGTAGCAGAAAAAAAAAAGTAGTATTTGTAGAAGTTAACATCTACACCATCTTGGTGTTAGTCAGCTTTCCACCACCAGGGCAGAATGTCTGAGGTAATTGATGTTAAAAGAGAAAAGGCTTATTTGGCACAGTTAAAGCTCAGGTGTGACTTTTGTTTTGGGATTTTGGCAAGGCAGCATCATGGGGTGGGAGAAAATGGCTCAGGAAGCAAAACCTCTTACGTCACAAGCTGTGGAGCAAAGAAAGAGCCAGGGGGAAACAGTCTCTTTATAGGGCTCATTGCTTTTGAGTTAAGTCCCCTAAAGACTTCCCCAATGTTACACCACCTCTCTGCAGCCACAACCTGGGGATCAGGCCCATCAGACACATTTTCTGTCTGTAAACCAGCTTCATGTTTAGATGGGGGTACGGGTGTGTGTGGGGGTCCTGCCTCGCATTAGAAAAATACATGGTCTATTATCATGCTTTTATTTCAGAGTGCAATTATCAATTGCCAAAAGAGGAGAGGGGCAACTAAATGTTACGTTATTCCTGGTCATCATATCAAAGAGTAAACAGGAGTACTTTTGAAATATTGTTGCCAGACTGTTATCTAGGTGTTTGGGGATAGATGGGACACAAAGATGACAGAATATTGAGCCTCGCTGAAGATTCACAGCTTCCAAAGCAGCAGGTAAGCCTCGGCACATAGCATGCAAATGCAGAGCGTTCAGGAAGATCCGGGAGTTATAGTCCTTCATAAATCATTCATGTCTTAGTCAATTTTCCTCTTCAAACTGACACGTCTGATCAGCTAGATCTGCAGGCAACAAGCTGGCTTCATAGTTGAATGTTTTCTTTTCCTGCTTATATTTGTCTCCAACGGCTGTATTAATAGAAACGGAGGAAGCAGAAAGCAAAGTCCTGGGAAGAATAACAAGTGTCAACAATTGGTAGGAGAACCACTTACTGTAACTGCGGCTGTTGTTTGAAAACCTTGGTGAGGATGAGATGGTCAGAGTTGAGAGCACCAATCTATCCCTAGAAAATTGTTATTTGCATCAGTCACACTTTCTGCCCATAAACCAGGCTACTGACCCACTCCAATGCATAGTGAATATAAAGATGGAAAGTCTTACCATGGGTTAGGAAACACATGGTCTGCAATCATCTCTCCCTATACATCCTTAGGTTTCTCTAAGAGAGAAGACCACCATCAAAGACCAGGCAGTCCTTGTTGCTATGATAAGGACCTTTTAACTGCCCTGCTCCAGATATGTCCAAGAAAATACTAGCAAGTCTAAGTCTAAATATTTAAGTCTATATTTAGTATAAATAGAAGTGATTCATTCTAAATGGTTCAGTATTTGCATAAGACAGTCCCAGATCTGTTCTTTTTTAAAATATTTTTTATTATTACCTATTTTCCTCAATTACATTTAGAATGCTATCCCAAGAGTCCCCCATACATACCCTCCCCCCCACCCACTTCCCTACCCACCCATTCCCATTTTTTTTTTTGGCCCTGGCATTCCCCTGTACTGGGGCATATAAAGTTTGCATGTCCAATGGGCCTCTCTTTCCAGTGATGGCCGACTAGGCCATCTTTTGATACATTTGCAGCTAGAGTCAAGAGCTCCGGGGTACTGGTTAGTTCATAATGTTGTTGCACCTACAGGGTTGCAGATCTCTTTAGCTCCTTGGATACTTTCTCTAGCTCCTCCATTGGGGGCCCTGTGCTCCATCCAATAGCTGACTGTGAGCATCCACTTATGTGTTTGCTAGGCCCCGGCCTAGTCTCACAAGAGACAGCTATATCAGGGTCCTTTCAGCCAACACTTGCTAGTGTATGCAATGGTGTCAGCATTTGGAGGCTAATTATAGGATGGATCCCTGGATATGACAGTCTCTAGATGGTCCATCCTTTTGTCTCAGCTCCAAACTTTGTCTCTGTAACTCCTTCCATGGGTGTTTGTTTCCAATGAGTTGGTTGAGTTGAAAGCCTTCCTTTGAGCTGGTGGATTCTCCTAATTAAACTACAGAGCAAGAGAAGTTATTTGATTTGTTTCTTGAATGGAGGTATCTTTCCAAAAAAGGTCACCATGTTATAACCAGATCACAGTGCTAAAATAAGAAACTAGTGTCTCCCCAGGAGCATCATTGTAGAATAGTAGTAGTATAGCTTTTAGTTTTGAAAAAAATGAAGTTATAATTCAGATTCTTTATTCACTGACAAAAATACTAAACACTCCATTGCTTCAAAGTCGGTTTCAGAGGCCAAGTGTTATGATGATAGAAGAGGCCTGGGGCAGAAGCTGGCATGTGGTAGTGGGTGGGTGAGCTGGTAGGGACAGTTTGTGTGCTGTCCCCTGCTTCTTGTTAGTATGAGATCTAGTAAGTAAATGATAAGCATTTGGTATAGCAATCACACATTCCATCCTGAACTGCTAGACACATCCGTCAGCCAAAATGTATATTGTATAGTCAGCCTCATGATTAGAATTTGGATCACAAACCTCTTTGAATATATAATTAAAGCTGTCGATACTCTTTTTCCCAAAGAAAAATGCACATATTTCAAAAACATTACCCAAGGATACTGTGGTTCATAGCGATTTTATTCACCATAGCCACAAATAGAAACTGCTCAAATGTTATACACAAAGAAACAAAATATGGTATACATTGGGAAGAAAATTCACCCTTAAAAAGCAAAGAGAACTCAGATACACACTACAGGATGAACCTTGAAGACATTATGCTAAGTAATCAATTTTTCTGAGACACAAACAGGGCATGATCCCAATTTCACTAAATACCAAGAATAGCAGCGCTGTGCGTGAAGACAAAAGCAGAACTGTGGGTGCCAAGGGACAGGGGGATGGGAGAACCATCTGAGATCGGTTTGAAATAATGGAAATGTTCCAGAAATAGATGATAATGACATGAGCTCAGCAATGTGCATACAGGTAATACCTGCATTTCAGAGTACAGTGGTTAATCATGAATTTTATGATACAAGCTATAACAAAAATAAAACAGAAAATTCTTCTTTTTTATACAAGACTTTTTATGTCTTTGAATGCTTTGCCTACCTGTATATATGTATGTGCATATATATATATGTATGTATTTATATATCTGCATCATGTACGTGTCCCAAAAAGGTTAGAAAAGGTCATTAGATCCCTTGACACTGGAGTTACAGATTGTTGTGAGCTGCCATGTGGCTGTTGGAAACTGAAACTGGGTGCTCTGCAACACCAACCAGTGCTTTTAACTGCGGAGCCATCTTACCAGCTCTAGAAGTTTGGTTTAATACATTTTGTGAAGGGACATAGTTTAAAGTTCTCCAACATTAAGAAAACAATTAATTCCTTAAGGAGTTACAGAGACAAAGTTTGGAGCTGAGACAAAAAGATGGACCATCTAGAGACTGCCATATCCAGGGATCCATCCTATAATCAGCCTCCAAACACTGACACCATTGCATACACTAGCAAGATTGTGCTGATAGGACCCTGATATAGCTGTCTCTTGTGAGACTATGCCGGGGCCTAGCAAACACATAAGTGGATGCTCACAGTCAGCTATTGGACGGATCACAGGGCCCCCAATGGAGGAGCTACAGAAAGTACCCAAGGAGCTAAAGGGATCTGCAACCCTATAGGTGGAACAACATTATGAACTAACGAGTACCCCAGAGCTCTTGACTCTAGCTCCATATGTATCAAAAATGGCCTTGTCGGCCATCACTGGAAAGAGAGGCCCATTGGACTTGCAAACTTTATATGCCCCAGTACAGGGGAATGCCAGGGCCAAAAAGTGGGAGTGGGTGGGTAGGGGGTGGGGGGGAGGGTATGGGGGAATTTTGGGCTAGCATTGGAAATGTAAATGAGGAAAATACCTAATAAAAAAAAGAAAACAATTAGTTCTGTGCCAGTAAATTAAAGTAAATTAGCAACCATTACCGTAATCGAGTTTTCCAACATTTCATCACCAAAACTCTTGCCTTATATTCATTTATAGTGCCTTAGTGTTCCCAGGTTTGATTAAGACAAATGTCTGAGTGATTTATCTCTATCTGTCTCTAGCTTACCTTTTTTTAAAAAATTACACAAAAATAAAATCCTGTGATACATAGAACACTCTGTCAGGTTTTTCCCACATAGGATTTTGTGCTTGGTTTTGTTGCTGTTTTTAGATTCATCCATATTGTTGTGGGTATCAGGATTTTTTTCCTTTTGTGGATAAGTAATATCTGACTATATGGTTCTGCGACCAACTTACCATTTAGTTGATTGACACCAGGCTTGCTTCTAGTCTGTGGCTTTTGTGCATAATGTTTCTGTGAACCTTAATTAACAGGTGTTTGTGTGTAGACATACGATTTCATCTCTTACATAAATTCCTGCCATATGACTGCTGGCCTCTACAGTACTGTACACCTAATTTGTTCAGAAAACTGCCTGACTGCTTACTAAATCATTGGAGCCTTTCATATCCCAGCAGTAGACAGGCCAATCCCTGCTCCTTGGTTATTTTGTTCTGTAGTTTTCATTTTGAAGCTCTGTAGAGATCTGAGGAGCAACTGTGTGTGAAGACAGAAGGGGCAGATGGAAGCCAATGTTGATTAGGGTGTTTGGCTGTTAACTAAAATTCTGTGGAATACGTAGAAATTCATAATCCACTCACTGCTTTTTTTTGTTCTAAAATGTGAGAAAAATTGTAACTTTTTTTCAGGCTTTTTCCATCTTTCCCTTGACTTTGTCTAAGACCCTATTTCTGAAGTCACAACACACTTTGATCACAGAAAATGAAGAAATGAAGCTGGTAGTGATCTGGAGGTTTCCTCCCTGATGTCTGTTGCTAACAACATAATATCACAAAAGGAGTCAATTACAAAGAGAAGAGGTTCACAGCAACCGACAGTTCTGTTCCAGGGTCAAGAGGTTGTGCCTGGTGATGGCTTTCTGGCTGACAGGGACAGCCTGGGCATTGCTTAATGACAGATGTTGAACATAATTAGAGCTAGTAAACCTGGCTTCAGAGCAATCCCACTAGATAACTCGTTAGCAGTAACTCATATGAAGGAATCCAGAGAGGCACCGTCTCAAGACCTAGCTACCTCTTCACGGTGCCACCTCTGTCTAATTCTTAGTGAATCACAGAGAATTGAGTTGTTTAACACGAACTTCAGAGGGCAAATACCAATCAAAGTCTCAACTTCAATCATTTCATATCTCTGGAATGTGTAATTTTGGAGAAGAAAAGCCAGAGGATTGTAGAAATGATACAATAAAATTTGTCCAAGTAGGTGAAATGACATTATAAAAGACCCATTTTCAGAGTAGGACTGGAATTTTGATTTTTGTGAAATGGGCCTACTGGTCTTGGCTTTTTTGACTTAGAAGAAGTGACACAACTGCTATTTTTTATCAAGTGCCACAAGAGTCTTTCTGTTTCAGCCTGACACTTGCGTTGCATCAGCTTATATTGTGTTCTAAGGGTAAAAGCCATACCCTCATGTAGTCGACAAGCTTTCAACACCACTGAAACCAGATGCCTGGACAATGTGCTATGATGTGATTCTGGAGCCCACATCAAGCACATACTGCAACAGGTAAGCCAGCATTTACTTCTGACATCTTCAATTTCCCCTCCTGTGGGGGAAACAGGCTCCTTATCTTTCTATACCAGTCTCTTGTCTCCATTCACCAGCACTTCTGGCTCCTGGCATGAAGGACTTAATGAGTGACCAAGGCAACCATCTTAAATGTGTCAGCTTTCACAACCCATTGAGCATCTTCTGGGATCTGTAGCCGAGTGATTAATGGCTTCTGTGAGAAGCCAACAGAGGCCCTAACACAGGGAGATATGGAGGGCTGGAAAACTAACAGAACAAAACAAAACACAAAAACTTAAGGATGTACGGCTTAATATATTTGCCTGACCTATAGAAGAATATCTACTAGTGTAAATGTGAAAGAATGGTTTATGCTTAGTGCTTTTCACTTATACTAAAGACAGATCTTTCTGCTGTTTTTATCAATTGGGGCACATTGACTTTCGTCAGGATCTCAGTCTATAACATAACATAGCCCTGAACCAACAGTAGCTAATACAGAAGGACAGACTGTATATATTATCATTTATGAATGCTTAGGATGTGGATGATACTCTTTTAAGATCATCCCTCACATGGAGTGTCATGGATTCTTTACAGAAATAAAATAATAGATTATATCTATTATATATTAATTATAATTCTGCTGTGTTAATACTAATATAATTGCTCCTTTACACGGGAAGAATTTGAAACTTAGGAGCTAGAGAAAGTATCCAAGGAGCTAAAGAGATCTGCAACCGTGCAGGTGCAACAACATTATGAACTAACCAGTACCCCGGAGCTCTTGACTCTAGCTGCATATGTATCAGAAGATGGCCTAGTCGGCCATCACTGGAAAGAGAGGCCCATTGGATTTGCAAACTTTATATGCCCCAGTACAGGGGAATGCCAGGGCCAAAAAGTGGGAATGGGTGGGTAGGGGAGTGGGGGGGGGGAGGGCATGGGGGACTTTTGGGATAGCATTGAAAATGTAATTGAGGAAAATATGTAAATAAATAAATAAGTAAATAAATAAATAAATTTGAATGCTCAAAAAAATTTTTTGAAACTTTGTACTGAGTCACCTGTGAGACAATGTCCTCAATGACCTGTTGCCTCCTTCTAAGCCCTAACTCTTAGAGTCTTCATCATCTGCACCATCTGCATCATCTCCCAGTAGCTATGTGAACTGGGGAATTAGCTCCTAACTCATGTGCCTTTAAGAGATATTACATATCCATTCTATAGTACTTCATAATGACAATTCCTCTAGCACATTCCTTTTATGTTTACCTTTTTGTCTACTGGTGCCATATTACTATCAGTAGCACCAAGAGTGTAGTTTGATTTTAGATTCAGAGGCAATTGATGGCTGAGTGAATATGATTTTTTTGCTATCAACTTTAGTTGCCATGTTGTTATATGCTTCTCTTGTCCTTCGTGTATATTTTTATCTCCCCTTTCCTTCTTTCTTCCTTGCCTGCTTTCCACCCTCTTGAACTGTCAAATTAGACAGTATGCCAAGTTATGAATTTCATCACTGGCTTTCATCATCCCTCCTTCTCTACAGGAGACATTTGGAAACATCTGTGGCTATTCTGGTTGTCATTTGACGAGGCTGGGGACTACTATGCTGCCAGCTAATGGATGGAGCCCGGGGACGCTGCTGAACATCTTATAAGAAGCACAGCACACTCCAGACAAACCTCTGCACATTATCAGAGTTAAGAGACAGGTAGTAAGATGTAGAATATTCAAAGGTCTCACAGCAGTTCACTGACTAAGGGAAAGAGCAGCCGAGGGGAAATTGGCACTAATATGTAGAGTTAAGAGCCTTGATTACAGTAAGCACAAGTTATAGGGTGGCACAAGGGAGAAATGCTCAGATGGAAGTATAAAAGAAGATTGACAGAGAGAGGTTTGCAGGCGCTGAAAGTGCAAAGCTCACTCCCAAGGTTAACCTAAGTTTGCTGGAGCGACCAAAGAAAGAGTTCTGAAATGAGGAAACTGAAGAGCTGTAGAGCCTGGCTGAGGAAGCTCTGACTCATCAGGATTCCTGGAGGAAGGATAGCAGTGACCTTAGGTTCTGTATTTCAAGTTTATCCTTCATTTACGAACAGTGGAGAATCACTATGATGATTAAGGTAGTAAGAAAAATCAGAGGAACTCATGGAAAGGTTACAGTCTACTGCAGAGACTCTGGATTACAACAGGAAGACACGGAATGCACCACTGGAGATGATGCTGTGGCAGCAGGCCAAGAAATGGGAGGGGAGGTGAACCATGGCAGAAAGATTTGAGATAGAGACAAAGAGAAAAAAATGAAGAAGATTTTATAGACAGAATCAGTGACCCTAATGAGGAGCCTGCAGGTAGTGAAAGAAATCAAAAAAGACAAGTCTTTTTCTTTGGATCTGGGAACTTGTGCAGGAACCATGAAACGTGATGCAGACAAAGGAGCTTGGCTCCCTGGGATAGTGGATTCAAGAGAGTCCCTGAGCTTAATGAACATACTGAGTTTATGGAAAGGGTGAGTCATATAAATGGAGATTTGGGGTAGCTTTTTGATGAATCTGGCACTCGGGGAACTGTCTTGGATGCAAGACTTCTAGAGACTAGGAGGAGATGAAAGCACAGCTTTGGAGGGGATGTCATCTGTTCACTCTGCAGCAATGAAGGAAAGAAGGCACAGCAACATGAGCGAATGGTGGTGTTGAACCTATATGGTCCATTCTGATGGACCAGCCCTGATAGAAGGGTTTCCAGAAAGAAAAGATGTGTAAGCAACCGTGATCAAATTTTAGTTCTGAATACAGATGCAAAGTGAAATGGAAGAGCTAGACCCATGACTCTGACCTAGACAAGCTGGTTGATTTAAGACTAAGCAGGAACAATAACAGCCAATAAGCAAGATACAAATCCAGGCCAATCCAAAAAGCTAGTGCCTACACACACCATGGGATTCTAGTTACCAACTACTCCTGCAATGACCAGTTGGGCTAAGGGTCTACCTCACTAGTAATTCTTTCAGAGACTGTGTACAACTCTTTTATGAAGGCATGAAGAAACTTGGGGCTAGCCCAGGTCACTCAATTACACTTGTCTCCATGTTCCCTTTTCAGGCAGTGACCTATTGATTGCAGCTCATTCTCCTTGTTCAGTCTAATTTAGTGATATTGTTATAGCTATGCCTCTTGATCTGTCTAGCAATCTTGCCAAACTCCTAACCATAATAGGACAGTCATCATGAATAGACCAATTCCTGACAACTCTGCGGGGCTTCTTTCCTTCTGCTCTACAGACACAGTTTTCTGTTTCTTTACTGTAAGCTCTGCCACCCTAAACAACTGTAAATTACATGACATGTGTTTTTCTTGATCCTCCTGTTGCTTTGGATACAATAAGAAATCAATCAGTTTATTAAAAGGAATGCTACCAGTGACTCCTTTAGCTCGTGTTTTTGATTTGTGTTTACTGTTAACCTTATCTTTTAACCAATGATCTGGTTCACTGAACCTCTAACATTTCAAATTCTGGTAGCTATGAGCACACATGCACACAGAGGCACACATTCTTGCTTGCTCAATACTAGAGCCAATCTCTTAAGTGTTTCCTTGTTCTGATAATAACCTGTCTCATAATTGCCATCCTCTTCTTGCTTCCTTGGGTGTTTAAATCATATTTGTCAGATATGCCTTGTTTCTCTTTCCCCATTCACATACTTATAAAAAATATGTGATCAGATTTCCAAAACAATGTAAGAATTTTTAAAAAATGAAAAAGGTCTCTCTTCTAGAGCCTCAACTATCTCACTACTGAGACATGGCATTGCCTGAACACATGGAAAGGGAACCTAGAAGAAGGATTGTGGGTAGAAAGTGCCTTGAAGACTGACTGTCTATGATTTCTTAGGTTGTCTAGAACAGCATTAGTAGCTCATGAGTGAGCCCTGTGGAAAACAAGCTACGAGTGTAATAGAGTTGAAATGTTTTCCAATATCATAGTCTCCTGGGAAGCTCTAGAGCCCAGTCTGTTGGGTGTTAATGATTGGATGACAAAGGTGAGGAAGGGGATTTCTGTCTACCGTTGCACTATACCCAGCAAAGCCTTGGAATTTTGAGCACTCGATGCTGTTGAAAGAGATGAAGAGTTTGGGTCATGGGCACAGCTATTTCATAGTTGAAATTTCCAGAAAAGCATGGCTCTTTTAAATGGTTTATCAGGAAGCAAATACTAGAGAGGGCCTCAGGGAAGAGAGAATGCTCGCAGTTCATGCTTCTGTGGCTACTGGGACCAGGGGATTGTTTGCAAACTCTGGGGATAAGCCTCCAAGTCACCTGAGGCAACAACTCTGTGAAACTGAAGGGTGGCAGTAATTCTGTGAGAGCAGGTGGCAGCTGGTGTTTATGAAAGAATTACTATTAATTACACACTCACTGTAATCACAGTTGGCAAAGCCTGTGCAAGTGCATTCCAGTTTTCCATGTAGAAGCATTTGGGTGCTAGGTTTCCAAGTGATAGAGAAATAAGCAATGCATTTTTCTCTTCCTTTGCTACAAAGTTTTAACTCACTTATGTATTTTCCTTTTCCAGAACTATTTTTTTTCATATATAGATGTTTTAAAATTGCCTATTGCATATATTACTAGTTGATTTACTAAACATCTTTTTAGAGGCTTTCAGATATAAGTGGTGGGCTGTATAATTCAGGATCATATAGGCTCAAATTCTGTCCTTATTACTTGGTGAGCATTGACAGCTTTCTCAATGTTCTTTTCCTTTTTTTCCTTCCTTCCTTCCTTCCTTCCTTCCTTCCTTCCTTCCTTCCTTCCTTCCTTCCTTCCTTCCTCCCTCCCTCCCTCCCTCCCTCCCTCTCTTTCTCTCTCTTCTTTCTTTCTTTCTTTCTTTCTTTCTTTCTTTCTTTCTTTCTTTCTTTCTTTCTCTCTCTCTTTCTTTCCTTCTTTCTTTCTTTCTCTCTTTCTTTCATTTTTCCATGCTCAGTCTCTAAGTAAAATAAGAACAGTTCAGATATTCACAAGCACTCTCATCTTGAATTGTTACAAGAGTGTTTATTAACTGTTTATATCAGTATATGGAATGGACACAATAAGTGCTTGGAAATATTAACTAACATTGTCCATTTGTACACTCATCTGTTAAAGACATGATGTTCTACTGTGTTCTGTGCATATATAGAAGTCAAATGCCATCATTGTCCACAAATTTTAGTTCTTTCCTTGCTTTGGTAGGAACGCTAAGTCACCATTTTACCAAGATGAGTCAGTCATGTTATGAGCAGACCTTTGTTCCTCAAGTCCACGCCCTCCTCCTCACTTTTGCAGAGGAGGGCTGCTGGCTTCTTTCAAAAGGTTCTGTTATTCATTGAATAGTAAAACCATGGTACCATTTTGTTGACTGCACGTGGTTTTATAGCTTTTCGTTAGTGATTTTCCTTAATTAAAAGGAATATGGATCTGCAAGTTCCTTCAGCTCTTTCTGTAATTTTTCTAGCTTCTCCATTGAGGACCTTGTGCTCGGTCCAATGAGCATACCACTGTATTTGTTGGGCACTGTCAGAGCCTCTCAGGAGACAGCTATATCAGGCTCCAGTCAGCAAGCATTTGTTGGTATTCACAATAGTGTCAGGGTTTGGTGACTGTGTGTGGGGCAGTCTCTGGATGGTCTTTCCTTCAGTCATTGTTCCACACTTTGTCTCGATATTTGCTCCAGTGAGTATTCTGTTCCCCCTACTAAGAAGGACAAAAGTACCTGCAATTTGGTCTTCCATCTTGAGCTTCATGTGGTCTATAAATTGTATCTTGGGTATTCCGAGATTTGGGGCAAATATTCACTTATCAATAAATGCATACCATGTGTGTTCTTTTGCGATTGGGATACCTCACTCAGGATGGTATTTTCTAGTTCTATCCATTTGCCTAAGAATTTCATGAATTCATTTTTAATAGCCGAGTAGTACCCCATTGTGTAAATGTATCACATTATCTGTATCCATTCCACTGTTGAAGAACATCTGGGTACTTTCCAGCTTCCTGCTATTATAATTAAGGCTGCTATTAACATAGTGGAGCATGTGTCCTTATAACAAGTTGGAACATCTTCTGTGTATATGCCCAGGAGTGGTATAGCTGGGTCCTCAGGTAGTACTATGTCCAATTTTCTTATATACCGCCAAACTGATTTCCAGAGTGGTTGTACCAGCTTGCAATCCCACCAACAGTGGAGGAGTATTCCTCTTTCTCCACATTCTAGCCAGCACCTGCTGTCACCTGAGTTTTTTATCTTAGCCATTGATCAAAGGTGTGAGATAGAATCTCAAGGTTGTTTTGATTTGCATTTCCCTGATGACTAAGGATGTTAAACATTTCTCTAGGTGCTTCTCAGTCATTCGCTATTCCTTGGTTGAGAATTCTTTGTTTAGCTCTGTACCTCATTTTTAATAGGGTTATTTGGTTCTCTGGAGTCTAACTTCTTGAGTTCTTTGTATATATTGGATATTAACCCTCTATTGGATGTAGGGTTAGTAAATAGCTTTTCCCAATCTGTTGATTGCCATTACAAGGAACAACAATATGAACCAACCAGTACCCCCAGAGCTCCTAGGGAATAAACCACCAACCAAAGAGTACACATGGATGGATCCATGGCTCCAGCCGCATATGTAGCAGAGGATGGCCTAGTCAGTCATCAATCAGAGGAGGGTAATTTTTTCCTGAGAAGGCTCTATGCCACAGTGTATGGAATGCCAGGTCAGGGAAGTGGGAGTCGGTGAGTTGGTGAGCAGTGGGAGAGGATAGGCAGTTTTCGAAGGGGAAAAGAGGAAAGGGGATAACATTGAAATGTAAATAAATAAAATATCTGATAAAAAAAAAGCAACATGGGTAAAGGGAATGAGAAAAAGAAAAGTGTAAGAAGGATGACTGTTCAGCTCTTCCTGGTCATGTCTCTGTCCCACTGGGAAAACCTTCAGCTGTGGGTCAGTGTTCTTGCTTTTAGACATAATCAGGACTGGATTTCATTTAGTTTTTAGAGGGGGATAAGCATAAAATAACTATTACTTTTTAAATGGAAAAATTATTAATAGTGCATATATCCACCAGCAGATAAATAAAATGCAGCATATCCATACAATGCAATGCTATTTGTCAATGAAAAAAGTGTTGTGCTTAGAACAATAAGGTGGGCTAGGAGGCAGCATGCTAAGTGAAAGATGCCAGTCATTGAAGACCACATATTGAATGACCACACTTAACACAAATGTGCAGAGTACAGAAGTCTTACACGCGTTCTCGCAACCGGCCAGGAAGAACACAGCAAACCGGAATCTTCTGCGGCAAAACTTTATTGCTTACATCTTCAGGAGCCAGAGAGCAAGAGAGCAAGAGCAAGAGCAAGAAAAAGAACAAGAACAAGAAAGCAAGAAAGAGAAAAAGAATGGCAAAACCCCGTCCCTTTTAAGGAGAATTATCCTCCGCCTAGGACGTATTACTCCTTGATTGACTGCAGCCCATCGGCCCAGTTGTCATCACGGGAAAGGCAGAACACATGGCGGGAAAACTGCCCCTGCACGTGTGCAGATTATGTTTACCACTTAGAACACAGCTGTCAGCGCCATCTTATAATGGCAAATGTGAGGGCGGCTCCCAACATCTCCCCCTTTTCTTTTAATAAGAGCAATAGGCCACCCATATTAATGAGAGTGGAGATAGAGGTCAAATCCCCAGTGTGCAGGTAAAGGAGCCATGTACAGGATTAGCTCTTAGGCTCACAGGCTTTTACCCAGAGCAACCCTGACCTGCTCCCGTGTCGTTTTTCCTGGGGAGAAGGACACTTGGACACTCAACCTTCTTGAAAGATGACATGTCTCCCTAGAATAGGCTCATATGTGCCGCAGAGCCCTTCTACTGCAGTGCTTAGCTGTGCAACTCTCTCGGGCTGCTGAAGCACACTCACTCTATCCCGTGCAATGAGACTAGCCTCATGGGGTGCAAGAGCTGAATGGCCAGCGACCTATTGCTTAAGCATAGATAACCATATATCAGGGGAAGCACCATGTTCTAGAGCTGCAAGTGCCTGGGCAATAACCACCTTGTCTCTCCTAGTTTGGGCCTTAAGCTTACAGACCAACCAGAGAAGCAACACTAATCCACAGCAAAGTATATCTCCAAATAATATCAATCCCACCCATTCTTTAAAGAAGGAAAATGCTGAGGAGATCCAATTGGGTAATCCTTTGATCAGGGACAGGTCCAAGCGCGTGGAGTTGACCTGAATGATGGCAAGTCTCAATTCCCGAAGGGTCTGTTCAAATTCAGCCGTCCAATTCTGTAACATATACTGAGAAAGACTTTAACAAATTAGCTGCCCTAGTAAATTTCTCATACTGAATGGAAGTAACGCATAATGAGGGGTCCCCCAAGCTCCCGACAAACCCTGAGCCAGTCTTGTAAACCTTTGTTTTCTTGAGGCTATGGCCACTCTGCATTCCTGCGTGGCTTGCTCATAAATAAGCTATTCTACCAGAGGTGCGGCTTGCTCTGAATCTCCAAAAATACGCTCTGCTGCCTCTGTCATTCTGGCCACAAAATCTGAGAATGACTCCTGAGGTCCCTGGACGATCTTTGTTAGTTGTCCAGTGGCTTCACCTGCTCGGGAGAGCGCCTTCCAGGCCCTAATAGCCTTTTCATCTGATTCAGAACTATTAAGAACTGGCTCCTTGAGCTCACCTAGTGATGAGTATAGGCTCCTTCTCCTAGAAACCTCCGCTGATTGATCTTTTTTCTTTTCCTTCCTTCTAATCTCTCCCCAGGTATTCTTACCTGACCTAAACTTTTCCTCGGGTTCAAGACCCTTGGAAAGGCCTGTATACTTATTTTGTGTACCATATTTCCTCTTTGCTCCTACTCTCTCTCCCCGCTTTACTTCTGATAGATTGCCCTGAATTTCATCCAGAATTTTCAGCCCTGCCTTAACCACTTGATAACATGTGAAAAGGAACAAAAAGGCTCCTAACACTAGAGAAAGTTCAAGGCCAAACATACCTTGTAAAGCTATTTCCCACTTTACTTCTGATAGACTGTCTTGAATTTCGTTAGAAAGTTCAAGACCAGACTTACCTTGTAAAGCTATACTTACTGGTACCCCTATTCCCCAGCTGAAGAGTTCTGAATTCACGCAGTTGAATCCTTCTCAACAGTCTGTTTTACGGGAACACTTCATTACCACCGTTCCCCAGCTGAAGAGTTCTGAATTCACGCAGTTGAATCCTTCTCAACAGTCTGTGTTGTGGGAACACTTTATTACCACCGTTCCCCAGCTGAAGAGTTCTGAATCCACGCAGTTGAATCCTTCTCAACAGTCTGTTTTGTGGGAACACTTCATTACCGTGACCCGCAGTTCTGGTTCCGGAATGAAGAATCTTCCTTGCGCCGGTGATGGTTAACTCCCGTCCCGAGTTTTTCTTCCCGGGTTTCCGGCACCAACTCTTACACGCGTTCTCGCAACCGTCCAGGAAGAACACAGCAAACCGGAATCTTCTGCGGCAAAACTTTATTGCTTACATCTTCAGGAGCCAGAAAGCAAGAGAGCAAGAGCAAGAGCAAGAAAAAGAACAAGAACAAGAAAGCAAGAAAGAGAAAAAGAATGGCAAAACCCCGTCCCTTTTAAGGAGAATTATCCTCCGCCTAGGACGTATTACTCCTTGATTGACTGCAGCCCATCGGCCCAGTTGTCATCACGGGAAAGGCAGAACACATGGCAGGAAAACTGCCCCTGCACGTGTGCAGATTATGTTTACCACTTAGAACACAGCTGTCAGCGCCATCTTATAATGGCAAATGTGAGGGCGGCTCCCAACACAGAAGTCAGTGGAAAAAGAAAGCAGTTAGAGGCTGTCAGGATCGGTATGGAAGTAGGTTCGGGCAAAGAGAAGAGTAACTGCTAATGTTTGTAGGGTTTCTTTGTGGTAAAATTTGAAATGTTCTAAACTTCATTGTAGTAAATGTTGCACAATTCTGTGAATATATTAGAAACCACTGAGTTGTTCATTTTAATCTAATGTACTGTATGGTATGTGGATTGTATTTTAGTAAAGTTGACACTTAAAAATTGATTGATACAATATAGCCAACAAATTTCATTTGTACTTCCATCCTAATACACAATGGACTCTGACAAACACACATGAAATGTAAAAAACTATCGCAGTCAGAAAGGGCTCACTTGGTTTCCCTGCAAGCTTGGAGGGGTCTCAAAGACCAAACAATGAGGATGTCTAAGAGATGAATGCTGAGTACCAGCCTGCATCTTGGCTTCTCAGGAAGGCTTCCCATCCACAGGATACAATCATTGTCTTCACTGCCATGTATATGTCAGGCCCACAGTTCCTTTTGAGGAAAGAGAGGTACTTTGTGATATTGTCAAGAAACAAAAACTGACAGAGAAGAGCCTAAAGGGAAGACATCATCAAATCTCCTCACCATAGCAATGCAGTCTTTCAAATCCTGAGAGGTGACAGAGTCACGCAGGAAAGTGAAGGGAGCCACAGGTAGAACTGGAACGGGGATTTTCCTCTGAAATGACCCATCTTCTAGAGTTAGCTCTGTCCCTCCGGGGTCCCCTAAGACAGAACTGAAGAATGTCTTCCATTTTCAGAATGTGGGGGGAAGTGAAGCAGGGTCATCTCAGGAAGGGATGCAAGGAAGAGCAGTGGCCAAAGTTTTGCTTTCAGGAACCTATCTCCCCAAAACAGGCCTTGAGTAACAGCAGGTCTAAGCTGGAAGCACTTAGGAGGCAGGAGCAGCAGACCGTGTGGGCAGACTCAGGATTGCACCTTACACATGCATCTGCTTATTTTCGCCTAACCAGCAATGAGGAGAACAGTGCTGAATGCATTATCAAGGGAAGAGAAAGGGGAACACAGTGAGCAGACACAGCCTTGGAATTCTCTGCACACGTTCTTACTGCAGTGCTTCTGAGTGAAAACCTGAAAACCGTGTCCATATATTATTATCTCTGCTTGATGCTCAAAAGAAGACAAAAATACATCTGCTTCATAGTATTAATTTTAAGGGCGTGGAAACTCACATGAAGACAGGTAAATGAAGTCCTGGGATCCCACACATAAGGGAGTGACAAACCACTAAGTTTCATCTACACCTACTAATTCTATTTCATTCTTTTTTTAGTCTGTGAATGGAATTTCTAATAACTTCACAAAATGTCAGAAAACACATCCTAATTTTTCTCTAAACATTTGAAAGTTTTCCCTGTGATCCACTACTTCAATATATAATCATGCATTTTTTCCCTGAACTCTTCTCTTTTAGATTAATAATTTAAAAATATTTTGATTGTGTGTGTATGTGAGCTCTCTCAAGCATGCCAGGCTGAGGTCAGTAGACAAACACAAGGAGTTGGTTCTCTCTTTACACTATGAAGGCGCTAGGATTCTGGCTTAGGTAGCCAGGTTTCATGGTATGCAAATACCCATTCAGTGAGCCTTCTCTATCATGCTTACAGACATCGTAAGCTCTTGTCATATTTACTCAAAGAACTTTCTATTTAGGCAGTCTTTCCCTTGAGAAATCCAACACTCAGGGCAAGATCTGAGGACAAGGTATCATGTGCATGTATTGCTTTGTAATAAGTGTTCAATAACTACCCGCTAAAGAAAGACATTCTTCAGACACTTCTCTAATTGTTTCCTATCATCTTTCTCATTTTGAGCTGTTTACATTTCGAACACTATGCTCAGCGCAATTCATGAATTCTCACAAAGACATTCCTTTGCTCTCTGCTCTTTCCACACCAGGAAATTGAGAAACAAAGGCACAGGCAGGATTTCTTCTCACAAGGACATAGAGCTTATTCCTTCATCAGTCCGATCTCAAGCCACTATAGTATTTTGCCACAAGACCACCCATCAATGTGGTAATGGGACCTGAGGTTGAACCCAAGAGCTCTGGCTCATGGCCTGCAGTCCTCATCATTAGGCCCCCCACCAGGGGAAATCAGCTAGTCAATAAGCATGCATTCCCTTCAGACCATTTCCCTCCACCTGGCTGACAGGGTATTCCCCAGTCGCTTTCTACCCTGGCATGCAAAATACACGTTAGAAAGCCAGAACATCCAACTCCAACGTTAGTGCGATAAATAGCCCATCTAATCACCCTACTAAATCATCATGCTGAGCCCCCGGAATGCTAATTCTCCTGCTCTCCATTCCTCTCCGTCTCTCTTGAGGCTTTCATTGGAGCCTTCCCCACCCCCCAACTAAAACCAGATATGTAAGGATGGCATTATATTTCTTCACAGCTAATAGCCAGACTATGAAATCATCCCAGCGAGCAACTCCCAAACTATGTGAATCAGTCGTAACAAATTTCCTTCATTTTTATAACCCTGGAGATGGAAGAAGGGCCAGGAGGTAGATGAAGGGAAGGGTGATTGCCAGACATTGTTAACGTTTTCCCTGGATAATCAGAGAGAGAAAGAGATTGAGCAGCTAGGTCAGATGTGAAGCAGGGTCTCCCTAGAAAATCGACGGGCCTGCGAGACCCAGTTGGCCCATCTTGGTTTGATTACGTTTGCAGGAAGTGAAATCTGACGTGACTGACACTTAACACTCTTGCCGTATCCTGTCTCCTAGAAGATGAGCATAAAGATACTATATTTTCAGTGGCACCAACACTTTTATTCCTCTAAACGAAAAGGGATACAGCATTTGGGGACTCGTTGAAAGGATAATGAAGCAGAGAATACTTTCAGTGTTTCTGGGAGGATGAAACGTTAAGCAGACAGTTGTATGGAAAGGAAACATCCAATTTTATATTTGGGGTAAAGTAAGCAATAACTCAGTAGTTTTCAACCTTCCTAAGAATGTTACTCATTAACAAAGTTCCTTTTGTTGTGCAGAACACATCCCCCAACCATAAAATTATTTTCATTGTTACTTCATAAAGGTAATTTTGCCACTGTTAAAATTAGTAAAAATGTGATATACAGGATGTCTGATATGGAACCCCTGTGAAAGGGTCCTTCAACCCCCAAAGAAGTGGCAACCCACAGGTTGAGAATTGCTGGTTTATATGAAATAAAAGAAATGAAAATAAACCAAAATTAAAAACCCCAATATGAAAATATTTATCATCTGAAATAGTTGAGCTTTTAATGTAATTCCTTCCCAACACCTTCCCAAGTTACAAAAAAGTGAAAGGACTCAAAATTGTGTTATTTGTTATACAGATATACAGAATTGAGCCATGCTCTTTCTGTACACATTAATAACAGCATAACCTTTTAGGGGTTGCTTTTGAGACAAGGCCTCACTAGAGATCCCCTGTTGGCTGTGAGCAAGCAACTCTCTTGCTTCAGCTTCCTATTAGGTTCACTGCAGCTTTGAACTGCTCCTTAGAAACCATTTTTCCAGCACTCAGTTCCATCCCAAGAATGTCTTCTTATAAAAGGAAAACAAGCAGGAAACTATGATCTTGCTATCTCTGGGGAAGCAATGGCTCTGTTTCTTTGAGGTGATGCATCCCCAAACAGAACTAGCTTGCTCAATCCAAGTCTCTTGTTATAGTTTATGAGCATCTTATCAGATTCTCACTGGACCCAAATGAAAATAATTAGCTTGTTCTCTTTCCAAGAGAAGGTGTGGAGGTGACATCACAGAGGAAATCTGTACTACTGCCTCTACAGGGCTGTTTAGACAATCTGTTCTGCAGGAAACAAAACCACAGCTAAATGTGTTGAATCTGTATAAAACCAATGGGATGGCCAGTCAGGAGTGAGGGACAGGAAGTACACCAACGGTGATGACAGTGACAGTAACCATAGCAATAACCATATTCAATACCACCATAGAATTTTATCGTTCACAGAGAACTTGACTCAAACATTTTAGTGTTTTAAGATATTATCATTTCAATTCTGTGTATATATGTGCAGGAGGTATGCACATTGGAACCCAGTGCCCATGCAGGCCAGAAGACGCCACTGGGTCCATTGGTGAACAGCTTGATGTGAGTATTGAGTTCCGTGTAAGAGCAGTCCGTGTTCTTAACCACTGACGTCTCCAGATCCAGTGTCATACCTTTTTATTATTTAGTTGTTCATTTGTTTATTTGTGTGCTCACTTGTTCCTGTTTGTAGTCAGAGATGTGAGACCTCAGCTTTTGCTCCAGCTCCCTCCAGCCCTGCTACCTCAGCTCTGTCACCAGGGACTATCATTCTCCTGGAACAATTAGCCAAACAACCCCCCTGTCTCTAAGTCACCTTGGTCACTGTGTTTTATCACAGAAATAGAAAAGTAACTGAGAGAGGTGGTACTCCTTAGGTGTCGTTCATCTTTCTTTGGACATATGGTCTGCAACTGTCCTAGAAGTCACCCAGTCAGCTGGGCTGGCCAGCCAGTGAGTCCTGGGGATCTGTCCATTTCTACCAACCTTGTTCTGAGACTAACAGCTTGTGCTACCTCATCTGACATTAAAAAAAAAAAAAAAAACTTTGCTGACAGAACTATTTCTGCAACTCTGAGAATTGATTTAAAAATATTTAATTTTCTTACAGCTCATTCCTTATGCCGTCACAAAAAGCTCCTTAAAAAGAACTCCAGAGAATGCTTTTCTTTAGTGGAAGCTCTCAGATGCTTATTGTCTTTAGTTTTATTATTTTAAAAAATGAATTTAAATCCTCATGGCTAACATTTCATCTTCATTTGGTTGTTTTCAGTCCTCCTTTCCACATCTAGAGAATAACTCACAAGCAAGCATCGTTTTCTTTTTTTTTTCTCCTTTTTACCCAAGGAAAATAAGTGCCTGTTGAGATTTGCATGATCCTCCCATCCATACAGCCTTACCCACAATCACTAGAAAGGGGCACCAACTCTAATGCTTTCCACGATGAATGGGAGAGGACCCAAGCCGTTTCCTTCCTCTTCCTGCTTTGAATTTGTAAGGGCCTATAGCTACCTTCCTAACTGTTGTCATCCTGCAACACATACCTCAACACTGCCACAGCCATGACTCCATTACAAAACAAAACCAAAAATCACAAACTATGAACAATACCAAAATCTCAACAACCTCATAGATAACCGGATCAAAAGTCACTTAGTATCGTGTGGGAGACCTAGGATGGAACTGGACAATAACATATTTTCTCTTGGGGAATTACTTCCTAGATGCATACCTGAAACTTACTTCTCATTAATTCTTTTAGAAGTTCATACAATCTTTTGTTGATGTTATTTCCCACTAATTTCTTTATTTACTCACTTTACATCCTGACCGCTGCCCCCTGCTTCAGGTTCCCCCCCCCTTACCCAGTCCCTTCCTAGTTTCCTCTTGCCTTCTCCTCTGTGAGGGTTATACAATGTATTTCCATCATATTTACAGACCAAGAGTGGCAGACAGCCAGGGCAGAGTGAAGTGACAAACAAGAGTGGCGGTAGACTGCATGGTACAAAGCGCCAGAGGAGAGAAACGTCTTCTGGCTTTGCTCACCAAAAGAGTAGAATGAGTCTGCAGGGTCAAGTCTTAGTTGGAGTCTAGAATGGAAGCTGTCCATTCTAGGCACTGACTTCTGTCTGGAGTCTCAATACTAGAGGCCTGCATATAGCCTATAACGTGATCCGGCTATTTCCTGCTGCTTCCTCCTTCCTACTCCCACATGTGAAAACTGAGAAGAAAAAAGCCGCTACAGAATAATGTTTGAAGCATTTCTTGACTACTGTCTTAGTTAGGGTTTTACTGCTGTGAGCAGACACCATGGCCAAGGCAACTTATAAGGACAACATGTAACTGGGGCTGGCTTACAGGTTCAAAGGTTCAGTCCATTATCATCAAGGCAGGTACATGGCAGCATCCAGGCAGGGATAGTGCAGGAGGAGCTGAGAGTTCTACATCTTCATCTAAGGCTGCTAGCAGAATACTGACTTCCAGACAGTTAGGATGAGAGTCTTAAAGCTCATAGCCACTGTGACACACCTACTCCAACAAGGCTACGACTTCTAATAGTGCCACTTCCTGGACTAAGCACATACAGACCATCACAACTACTTAGAATTTCCCTCCAGTCAGAACAAAGACTCCTCAATCAGCTGACTGGGGACAGCGCTGGGGATTGAAGCCTGTGCTAGGAGCACACTAAGCAAGTACCATACTTCTTACCGACATCCCTTCACAATTATTTTCAGGATCTACTTTTAATTTTCAGCACCAGCATTTCTCAGTGGTTCACTATTGGGGCTAAATGCCAGGATTTGTATCCAGGTTTTGCAAGCTTCTAGCTGTGAAATCTTGCTTGACCTTCCTGAGCTTCGGTTCTTTGCGTAATAATACTTCACAGAGCTCCTGTGATCCCATAATCTAGTTACTAATTGCATGCAGAGTTCTTATAAGAACATTATAGGTACTTCATAAAGCTACTGGTGATTATTGTTATTGATATTATCACAGAATTTATACAATTTTGTTTTGAATGTTTCTCTCCAACTCTTGAAGTTTAGGTCTTTTTTGGGGCCTATTTACAGTATTGACATCATCATTGATTGGAGTTGGAGTTATTTCACATCCCAATGGCTTTCAATTTATGTTGAAGGTTTTGTTCCTTAACCTTTCGAACCTTGTTTGTATTTGCATTATTAGTTGCAAATGTAGTATTGTGTTCAGAAGACCTGCTTGTGATCAGCTGGCACCTCACTCAGCTCGTTGATGTCTCTTCAAATCTGACAGGAACGTTCTAATAAGAAAGCATCCCCAAAAAAACAAATTCCACTTGTCGGTTCAGCTGACCTTTATGTGTCTAGCCTTTGGTCACAGAGCGACGCTACATTTGTAGCATTGTCTTGTACTTCTGCAGTCCAGACCACACACTGTAAACAGACAGAAGCTATTTTTTTTATCAGTCCTGTCTTTAAGAGGGAGTAATTTCGATGACTTCAGTTGGAGGTATCCACCCATTTTCCCCGAAATTCAGGAAAATGGCTACATTGTCCTATGTCCCTGGCCTCTGGTCAGGCTCCCAGGCAATTTCCTTTTCTTACCCCAAATTTCTAATTAAAACATTACATATTGATCTCCAGTTTACATTCCTCTTCTTGCTCATATTTTAAAACACATACAACAACGAAAGAAGCAAACAAACAAACCAAAAACCAACCAAACAAAAACCCCAAAACCAAACAAATGAAAAACCCCCTAGAATGCCTCCCTTCTCCCTATTTACTGTTTTTGGAGTCCTCCTATCTGCCCTTGGCAAGCAGAACTCAACCCCAATGACATTCTTCATGAAGCAAACATGTACTTTTTGTTTGTTTGTTTGTTTGTTTTTTGTTTTTTGTTTTTTTCGAGACAGGGTTTCTCAGCATCCCTGGCTGTCCTGGAACTCACTCTGTAGACCAGGCTGGCCTCGAACTCAGAAATCTGCCTGCCTCTCCCAAGTGCTGGGATTAAAGGTGAGCGCCACCACGCCCAGCATGAAGCAAACTTGCAGTGAGATTGGCCCACCCTGGAAGTTGGCTTTTCATGGAGTTCTGCCTCAGTGCTTACTCTTTAAATTGTCCTGCTTCTGGTCACCAGCATTCTCTTCTTCTTTCCGGGATCACAAGCGACATCCTATTTAGCCCTCCCTACCTCAATTTCTTCCTTCACCAGGCGTCTTTAGCCCAGAGCTCTGTGCTCTTGGCCTTCATCCTGTGTCTGTTACACCCAGGACTGCCCCATTTTAATTCTTGCTCACTCGGAGGGCTCGAGTCTTGGCTTTGGTTAGCCTTTACACTCTACTTGGTTCATCCCTATTCCCCTGTCTTTGAATTGTTCTGTCTACCCACATTCCCTCATGCTTTGCTTCCATTCAAGAACTCAGCTGAGTAACTCCACAGCTTGAACTTTCTATTGAATTATCTTAAACTTTCCTCAGCTTCCTCCATGTTCTTTTGTCAAGTTGGTGTCTTAGAAACTTAAATGAGCTTTTACCAGAGCCTAACTAAAATAAGCACTAGTAGTCGTTTAACACTTCTCCAGTGTCACCACTCTGCCTGTAAATCTAGTCTGCTCTGCTATTCTCTAATTTTCTTGCTCAATGAATGTCAAGGATAGGTCATTTCAACAGCGGCTCATGTTCACAGGTGAGTTAGAAATCTGTCAGCACCATTCTTTTTGTCTGTGTAGAATTTCTTATATACACAGCAAAAGTTATCAAAATAGTTTTCAGGTTAAAAATGTTTTATGAGGATTTATGATGGACAGTATACTGTACTTTTATTACATCAATTCTTTTTTGATATATAACTGTTGGTCACAGGTAAAATATTAGACCAATTTTATACTGATTTTGAAACATGGTCTTTCTCTATAACTTAGTACAACTTTGAACTTAATGACAATCTCTTGCTTCAGGTTCTGTGGAGCTGATATTAGGAATGAGGCTGCATGCTTGACTTTTGAAGATTTTAAGATTTATTTTCAATTTTTATTTGTGTATGTGTGTGTATGTTGTGTGTGTATGTGTATGTGTGTGTGTGTATGGTTCTCATGAAGGCCAAAAAAGGACACCAGATTGTAAGCTCCTCCTCCTCTGGAAAAGCAGTAACACTCCTAAGTCCTGAGCCATCTCTCCGGCACTGGCTTATAATTTTTTAGTAGATAGAAATTAGTGGCTGACAAGAATAATGATCTCCTCAGTGGTAAAAATAACTATTCAAATTCATGCCTCCTTATTTTCAGTCTCACAAATATATTGCTTTCTTTAACTATTTCATCTCTCTCTCTCTCTCTCTCTCTCTCTCTCTCTCTCTCACACACACACACACACACACACACACACACACACACACACACACAAGTTGTAAAGTATTTTTGACATAGACACAACAGAACAAAAACAAGGGAAAATAAATAAGCTAGCAAATTGACCAAATGTGTTAACATCTCCACATGTTTAATTTAGAGTGGTTTTTTTTTTTGTAGTAGTAGTAGTAGTGTTTTGCATAAATAAAATAAAAGTGTCATTGAATAAAAGTGTAGCTACTCAGGTCTCAGGTTTAACTCAATCTCATGCTGAACTATTATTTCCAGTCGATACACAGTGCTGTCTTGGAGAAAGTGTTTGACATATGTCAATTGATTTTGCTCGCATTTAGTTTGTTTGTGTTGTTTTATGTCACTAAGAGCACACTCTTTTGACTTCTGTGCTATATAATTTCTGCTTGAAGTGTTAGCGAATGGCTGAGGTCAGGAGATGCAGGTGTAGGTGAAGTGCTGTCTACTCTACCTGGAGTGAGACAAGAAAGCTGGCTTTCAAATTCCTACATCCCAAGAGTAGTTCAGATCTTTCAGCTGCTCTCCAATCTCCCTTTTGCTCCTGTTAGAGACTTGCTCGGGTTTTGAATAATGTATAAGCTAGGTAGCTCATTTGTGTTTGGTGTGAGGAGTCCTTATATATGGAGATGACTTTCCTGTATAAAATGACACTGCATCCTGGAATCTTGTTTTCTTATTTACCAGTGACTTTTCAAGTTGCATTGATGAAGCTGATACTGCAGTCTCACCTCTGGCCTGAGCTTCGGGAGAAACAGAACATACTGTATACTATAACATCACCTATGAGAAGGCCTCACTGGAATCTCTCCAGATAGACTGGTGATTTAAGAACTAGGTGAGTATGCTGATCATAGGCCTGAGCTTTCCCTGCATTTTATAAACCTGCCAAATACACTGGCACATACAGTGTAGCACATGCCTTCAATCCCATACCTGGGGGAGGCAGAGGGAGGCAGATCTCTGTGAGTTTCAGGCTATCCATGGTTACATAGTGAAACCCTGTCTTATTTCAAACATTTTTTTATTTCATTAAAATATAACACACCGTTTCCTTCTTTTTCTTCTCCTCCCTCCAAACCTCCCTGTGTTTCATCTTCCTCCAAAACTCATAGCTTCCTCTTCTTTAACTATTTTGTAACATATTTATACAGACAAATACGCCTATAAATGTCATCTCCTGTTTCCATTCGCTGTTGCCTGCATGTGTATGCTTCTGAGGCTGAACACTTGCTATTTGTTAACCAATCAGGATGCACATCCCCAGCGAAGGCTAACTACTCCGCTCTCAGCATTTGCTCATTGTTTGTAGCTCTTGAGGTGGGAGTGGGGCTCATGAGGTTTCTCTAATCTACCTAGGATGTCAACTGATTCAAATCTTCTTCCAGCAGCCATGTTGTTGAGATTTCCTGGGTGCTACTTTCATGTCCTAATGACAAGGCCCACTCTCACAGCAGACGTTTTGGTCCACTGGTTCGTACAACCTTTCTGTCCTCACTTGCAAGATGTACCCCGAGACTTACGGTCAGGAGTTGTATTGTAGATATCTCAAAGTGGTTGAGTACCCTAAGACCAGTTGTTCTCTACATTTTGACTGGTTATTGTTTTCTGTAATGAGTCCTGGTTTTAAATGATAGGAAGATAGAGAGCTCATCTTGGTTAGGGAATTCCACAAGTTTGGAGGAAGACTGAAAAATTTCAGTAAAATGAAGAAAATTCACAAAAGCCAGCAACAAGAAGAGTTGATAAATGCTACCATTAAAAATAATAAAGCGGGGTGGGTGGGTATGGGGGACTTTTGGTATAGCATTGGAAATGTAAATGAGCTAAATACCTAATAAAAATGGAAATAAATAAATAAATACCAAAATAATAATAATAATAATAATAATAATAATAATAAAGCTGTAGGAGAGCTGGCCCTACAGGGTAATGCTGATGGGTAGGTACCACTACGATGAACAAGCTTGTGGTGGAGAGATGGGAGAGAAAGAGAAGTGGAAGGGTTTGTGTGCTATGAGGAGAGGTGAAACTGGAGATGTGAGAGTGGTGAGGAACAGCCTGATGTGTGCTTAGACTGCATTGCCACCTGGGGCCATAGTGATGCCCTGTGCTGCCACCAAGGGCCATTACTGGAGCCATGGCCCTACAGTAGTGGTGGGGGTCTATGTTAATGTCTATTGCTCATGTTACTACCAAAGATCATGGCGACCTCCCCGATCTAGGCTGCCACCCGAGGGCTCTTCAGAGCTGGCTCCACCCCTCACCAGCTGTGGTACTTGGTAGAGTTGGAGTCTCCACCTCCCTCCACCCGACCCAACTGTCTAAACAGGCAGCACAGCAGAGCTGGCCTTTAGCATGGGCTCCCATGAACCAGGGCATTGGAGAGATGACCATTTGCCCTGCCTCTTGGTGCCTATGGCAGGCAGGAGAGCTGACCCAACCCCTTGCCTGGGCAGCATAGTAGAGGTGGCCCTGGCAACATGGGTGTGAGAGCATTGGTGGGCTAACTAACTCACCTACCATCCAGGCCCAGATCCAGGGCTTTGAGTTGGCCCACCCCAACACCTACCCCATCTATGAACTGCTGGAGCTGATTGGGCAGAATCAAAGCTGCAGGGCTTCCAGGGCACAGTGCAATTACAAGATACTGGAGATGAGTCCTGGTGATGATCCATTATTGATTATGTAAGTCAAAGCCAGAGGCTTTGAATCAGACCAATGACTCATTGCAATGAATATTGCAAGTAAAACTGTTTGGAGGAAAAAGATATGCTGTGGGACACACTGTCACATAGCACAGCTTTAATATCAAGATTTTTGTTTGTTTGCTTTCTTTTGGAAGGGAGATTACAAGGGGGGGTAAAGGAGGAGGGATGGAGAGATGAGTAGGATTGGGGTGGATGATGAGAAATTCACAAAGAATCAATAAAAAGTAAAAAAACAAATGTAGTTATTTGGATTAGACAAAGTGGAAACTTTTAAATTGTAATCTTGATTAATACTTGGGTATTTGACTAAACACTCCTTTTTGTATATTTGTTTTTGTTTTTGTTTTTTTGTTTTTGTTTTTTGTTTTTTTTTTTTTTGATTTTTTGTTTTTTTGGGCAGGGTTTCTCTGTGTAGCCCTGGATGTCCTAGAACTCACTCTGTAGACCAGGCTGGCCTGGAACTCAGAGATCTGCCTGCCTCTGCCTCCCTTGACTAAGCACTCTTAGTCAAAGTTTCAGATAAGACAACTGAGACTTAGTTTAAGAAATGTATGCAGGAATCTGCTTGTTAAACAAACTAAACCTGTATAAATCAGAGGATCTCTCTGTGCCTCTTGTCTCTCCTGTCTCTCTCTGTCTCTGTCTCTGTCTCTGTCTCTCTCTCTCTCTCTCTCTCTCTCTGTGTGTGTGTGTGTGTGTGTGTGTGTGTGTGTGTGTGTGTGTATCTGAAGACAAAGTCTCACTCCTTGGCTTTGGCTGGACTGGATCTCACTAAATAGATTAAACTGTTCTCCGTTGTGCAGTAATTCTGCTTCTGCTTCTCTGGCGCTGTAATTACCAGTGTGTGTCATCATGTCCCACTCTGAAGGTACCCTCTCTGCTACGCCACTGGAGGGTGACCTTTCTTTCCATGGGGACTGTCAGTACTTAATGTATTATTAAATGTAATATTTAATGTGACATAGTAGCCACTGTGTCCACCTCATGCTAATTTTCATCTGCTTAACCTTTTGTCTGACACATTATGCATCAGTCAGTGTTCTTTTATCTTGCACAGAATCTAATGTGCATTGTATCAAGCACTAATACTAATGAGCAGCGATTTACAATCAGTTGTTTTAATCTCAGCAAAATGGTTCCCAAGACCCAAGGGACCACCACTGGTTGATTTATTGTACAACCCACTCATCACAAAGTTCTGTGCCTTTGATTTTCAAATAAAAGATAATCATGATTTCAAGCATGGCACCCTTGGAATGTCATTATCTTCTTAGGATTCAGAAAATGTCAGAAGGAGTTAGACCCCTGTTAGAGTGGTGCCTGGAACACAGAAAGTCGCCAGTCAATGTTATGTAGTATTATTATCTTTAGTTAAGACATTATGACATAATAAAGCTATACCAAGGTGAGACAGGTATATGGCATGAAAGATAGATAGTAACAACCGTCAATAGTCTTCTACGGTAGCTATCCTGATGATCTTCCAAAAAATTTCACAGGAAAACCATTACTTAACCTTTGAGTAGGTTCTAAATTTTTTTGTTAGGCTTAAAAGACTTCCTTAATGTTTGCAGCATAGGATTTCTAATACAAACTACTTTAACCAGACTTTTATTTATTTTCTTTGTAAGAGATACTCATGCATCAAATGAAGGAAGAGCCTTTGCTTCTGTAGGAATTTATATTGCATGAAAATATTGCCCCAGGCTCAGTCCCTGCTAACAGTAATTTTCACAGAACTTACATAGGATTTTCACACAAATTATTTTATCCTTTAGAACGCTGTGATGGAATGGCTGCAGCAATTTGCAGATGGGGAGACTGAGAAGGAGAGGTTAAATAACGCACAGGAGCACGGGAATAAAGAGTCCACATATTCCATCAGCATGAAGTCAGGGAGATGCTGAAACCCAGCCTCACATCCGTGGGTGTGAAGCCATTTCTAGCGCTAATTATCATAACAAATTGGGGCGAAGCTACTTCAAAACAATGGGTTATTATGCTTGGATAACAGCAAATAATGGATCTTTACCAAATTAGTACATGTATAATGCGCTTGAAAATTGAGAAGGGTTTTCGTTGTGTGATTGGCTGCAGGGCTGAGAAGCTCATTTCCCTGCTGTGTGGAGCCTTGCTGACAGCCCACTCCATCAGGGCCTCCCACTGTGCGGCCTTATGCTGCTCCCACTCCCCCAGTTGATTCCCCCAGAGGAGCTCATTTATCCCATAGGAATGCGGACTCACACCCCAGTCTAAGGCTTTGTCTTTTACTACATCTTAAGTCAGGCATGCAACAAGTCTGGGAGCAGATACCTTGAATCAGAAGCTGGCAAGACACCCCCAAGGCTCTCTCCTAGTGACCTATGTCTGCTAGCTAGGCACTAGGTCCCAAAGATCAAATAATCTCTTCGAACAGGATGACCAGTTGCGCACCGAGTATTCAAATGCCTGAGATCGTGAGGGACATTTCACATTTACATAATCACAACTCTATATGTTTACCGTCTCAGGAAAGGAGCACTAATTCCCAATCATGTCTGGTAGCACTCCCTAGTTTCTTCATTTCTCTCTACCACTTATTCCTATCCATAGTCACAGTATGTCACAATAATTGTGCCGACTTTAATGTGACTGAGGAGTTTAAGGTTGGCAAGACTATCAGCAGAGAGAACAAATGCTAGTGAAACACTTTTAAACATACAAACCTCCATTATAGAGACTATGAGCTGATTTGTTTCTATTCATAAAAAGATATGTCCCACAACGTAACTTTTATCCAGACATTTTTTCTACTCAAAAAATAAATTCTCAAGAGTTAATAATATTTAATTATAAGAACTATCTTAGTTTGCGTTTTATTGCTGTGAAAAGACACCATAGCCATGGCAAATCTTATAAAGGACAACACTTAATTGGGGCTGATTTACAGTTTCAGAATTTCAGTTCATTATCAGCATAGCAGGAAGCATGGCAGTATACAGGCAGACTTGGTGCTGGAGGAGCCATGAGTCCGAACTACATCTTGATCCAAAGGCAGCCATGAAGAGGGGCTTTCTTTCCACACTGGGTAGAGCTTGAACACTATGAGATCTCAAAGCCCACCTACACAGTGACATACTTTCTTCAATAAGGCCACACCTACTCCAAAGGCCACATCTCCTAATAGTGCTACTTCTCATGGGACAAGCATGTTCAAACCACCACATTCTACTCCCTGGCCCATAGGCTTATTCAAACACATGAGACTATGTGGACAAAACATAGCCATAGCATAATGTAAAATATATTTAGTCCAACTGGAAAAGTCCCCATAGTCTATCATAGTCTCAACATTGTTTAAAAGTCCAAAGTTCAAAATCTTTTTTGAGATTCATGCAATATTTTTAATCCCCTACAAATTCAAAATCAAAAAGCAGATCACATACTTCCAACATCACAGAATGTACATATACATCACAAAATGTCATAGTGAGGAAATACTAGACCAAAGCAATACATAAGAAAACCAGCTGGGCAAACTCCAAACTCTGCACCTCTATGTCTGATGTCAAAGAGCTTTTTTTATCCCCAAATCCCTTCACCTTTGTTGACTGTTACTCGACTCTTTCTCTTAGGCTAGTTTTACTCCCTGTTTGCTAGCATCTTTCCTCGGCAGTTATCTCATGGGTCTAGCATCTCTAATATCTTGGGGTCTTCAAGATGACTTCAACTTCACAGCTTCATATTCCAATGTCTGCGATCTTCTGGGCTCCTCCAAAGGGCTTGGATAACTTCTCTAGCTCTGCCCTCTATAGCACTTTAGGCTCTGACTGACTCCTCTCAACGCTGCTGCTGTTCTTGATGGGTCTCTATTATGCTGGGGTCTTCCTCAGCAACTAGGCTGCACTATAAGCATCTCAAAGTTTCTCTTCATAGTGCCAAGCCTCGACTTCTTTGCATGATCACTTTAGTCCTAAGCAATCAATTACATCTGAGGCTACACCTTCACCAACGGACTTTTCTGTTCTCGTACAGTGCCAAGCCTCAGCTGTTCTCCATGACCCCTTCATACTCTCAAAAACAGTATCACCTGAGTGATTCTTACATATTACATATTATCAAGCCCATCTGCCAGCAAGATATCTATCTCTGGAACATAGCTTCTTTGTGCTCCTAGAAAACACTTCCCAAAAGATTTTACCACAGTGATGCTGATCTTTACTTCATCACTATTAATTTTTTAGGTCTAGATAATCAGCATTAACTGTCTCAGTAACCTCTTCTACTCTTCATTCTACAGCCAAAGCCACATGGCTGAAGGTGCCAAATTCTGCTGCTTGCTGGGACTGAATATGACCTTGTTTTATTCCATCTTCACCAGTTTTCTGGCTTTAATGTTTCCTTTACTGTCTAAGCTTGACTGTTCTTGAACTTGCTCTGTAGACTGATTTTGAACTCAGAGATCTGTAAGCCTCTGCCTACCTAGTGCTGGGATTAAAGGTATGTATTAGAACTTGTAGACCAAATCTGAAATTTGCTCTGTATCAGGTTGGTCTTGAACTCAAAGATCTGCTTGTCTCTGTCTCCTGAGATTCAAGGCATGTACACTATGCCTAAACATTTCCTTAATTTATTTTCACAAGATCTTTATAAGTTCTAGATTTTGTTCATTCCAGATATTTTCAAATTGACACCCAAGAATAGCCATCACAATTCATCCCTTGTCAATTTAACATACTATCACATCTCCTTATGTCCAAATGAAAACAAAAGCGGTGTCATGATCACACCTTACATAACTGTCCATTGTTCTGCTGTAAATGCATAAACAATAAGCTTACTTGAGTAGGACCTTGCCCAGAGGTCACTGCTCCCTTAATCCCATTTAATATCCTTAGGATTTAGTTCAGTTCCACTTCCTGGTGCCCCTTTAATCTTTGAACCATATATTTTGTGCTTTTATTTCTAAGCATGCTGTGTTTGATTTAAACACTCCTCCAAAGAATGAATCAGAGGACAGAGTTCAAACTAGAGTTTTTTGTTGTTGTTGTTGTTGTTGTTGTTGGTGGTGGTGGTGGTGGTGGTGGTGGTGGTGGTGTGTGTGTGTGTGTGTGTGTGTGTGTGTGTGTGGATGAATGCAATTAATCTATAGCTCTTTATTTTAGCCTCAGGCAGAGTCTTTGAAATATGGCAAAAAGCTGTCACAGTCTTCATCAAAATATCACAAGAATGATCTTTAGCAACATACTAAAATTCTTCTCCTCTGAAACCTCTTGAACTAGGCCCACACAGTTCAAATCACTCTTAGCATAACTGGCTTCCTTATTTTTACTAGGATGGCTCATTAATCCCCCACTTAACGCATTCTACTGCCTTCCAAATCCAAAGTTCCAAAATCCATACTCCTCCAAACAAAAAGATGGTCAGGCCTTTCACAGCAATAGCCCAGTCTCTGGTACCAACTTTTGTCTTAGGATTTTATTGATGTGAAGAGACACCATGACAAAGGCAACTCTCATAAAAAAAAGTATTGGGGCTGTCTTACAGTTTCAGAGGTTCAGTTCACTATCATTATGGCAGGAAGCATTGCAGTATGCAGGCAGACTTGGTGCTGGAAGAGACAAGAGTGCTATGTTTTGATCCAAAGGCAGAAAGGAAGAGAGGCTCTCTTTCCATACTGTGTACAGCTTGAACACCAGGAGACCTCAAAGCCCACCTACATAGTGACACACAATCTCCAACAAGGCCATACCTCCTAATAGTTATACTTCCCATGGGCCAAGCATATTCAAACCACCACATAGACTTATTCCAAAAGGATTTCATCATATCTTATTTTACAGAAGGAAAAGATATTTTGGCGAGGGGGTTATGAAGATGACAAATGACTCTTAAGTAAGTTGATAGGGTAAATAGCAATTTAGACACAAGGTCTTAGATTCCTAACTTTAGAAGCCTTGGGAGTTGGGTCAGCAGCAAGATTCTAAACATTATGATTGGAAGTTAGGGTATAAGGGACTTTAGGTTTAAATTTTGAGAGAAGATTATTAGCACCAGGCACTACATAGATTACTGGATATGTGGGTAGACTATTTCAAATATACTGGGACTAAAATGTAACTCATCGTCACTTCATCTACAACTGACTATAGAACATGCCTCCTTTGTCTTAAAATTATTGTTGATGTTATCATCATCATTATTCTTGATGGTTGTGGGCTTTATTTTTGCTCAGTTGTTTGTTTTAATGCAATACTAAAACAAAGAGGGAGTGAAAAGAGGATATTATATCCTTCAAAGGCTACTGGACAGAGGACAGCAACAGTAAGAGTACTGTGAATTGAAGCCAAGCAAAAGCTTTACAGAAGATTATGGGGGAAAAGCGAAGAGAAAGAAGATAGACTGTTTTCTGGAAAACTATCAAATTGTTTGCTCACAGAAAATTACATGAGCAGAAAACCCAAGGATGATTCATCTTTTAAAACCACCAGAACTGAATTCACAAGCCACAGGTGGCCTGGAAACAGATGGGCTAGAGCAATGACAGGGATAGTCACAAGAATGTGTCCACTGATTTAAGAATCTTTGGATTGTCATCAAAATGTAAATGCATTGGCTGAACCAATATCTATAATAAATCACGTTAAGAATTCAGCATGGGAGTATCTGGGACTGTAGTGAGTACAGAAAAGTAAATCTTTATCTCCAATGATGGCTTTCAAAATGTTATATGTAGTTTTTTTTTCCCTAATGTCTAGTAGAGTCGGCATATTTAGAAATACAGAAGCAAGGATCATGTGTATCACCCTAAAAGGTTATAAATACAGCGGGGTTGGAAGATCTCAAGAAAGGACTGAATGGGATAGGGTGCTTCATGCTAAAACTTAGAAGGATTACTTCACTTTAGAAATTCTTGGTGGCATAGTGTTAAAATTATTTTAAAATTAAAAACTTACATAGTTTATATATTTTCAAAGGAAGAATCTTTAGCAAAAGTGGGAAACTAAAGAGCGCTGTTGCCTCTTTGGATCACAAAAGTAGCCTTGAGAACTTCTGTCTAGCTGCTCAGGCAATGTGGACACACTCCAGTGTCAGGGATGTGATTTGTGCATTTTAAGCAGTAATTGACAGTCCTTGGATTATGAGTCATGAGAAGAAGGTCAACTTTGGTGACCTTTTCCTTTTGTTGGTTGCCAACAGCCATCATTGTAGACCCATGGCTAGGTTCTTTCAGCTCCAGCTCAGCTGTGAACATGGGGAGCACTTCCTATCTTTTAGCTCACTCTACTTTGCCTCCTCTCATGGAAAGAGAGAGGCTGATAATGAGCTGGACTATGGGCAGTGACTTAGCCCATTAATCATGCTTGTGACGTTCATCTTATCTCTTCCATCTTTTCTGGGTCTGGTTAGTCAGGGCAGCCTTGGTGTTCTCTCCCTTGACAGGCATATGCACACACTATACTGATATGTGCATTGTATCCACTCACTTCCTTCCTGACTATGAAACAGATCAGAGAGGTGAGAGCTTGGCTTTGAGATGTCAGGAATACACTTAGCCTGACTTGGACATGGGCTCCAGTGAGGTAGGCCAGACCAACATTTCCAGAAAATTCTATGTTCAAGTTTGAATCTTGACCCAGCTTAAGTAAAAGAAGAACACTCTCTGTATTATTTGTCTTCTGATGTTTTCATGGGGTTAATTTAAAAAGCTTGTTTCATATATATATTATACGGTGTCTGTGTCTGTGTGTGTTATAGGATTTTTCTTATGTCAATTTCATTTTCAAAGTGAGAACCATACCCTTGTATTTAGACAAGATTTAGATTTATGAAATTAAATCATCTCAACCCAGTAGGTGAGAATACAGCACTGGCCTGCTTTTCCTGTGGACATTCATTGAATCTCTGCTACAAATATCACATGGCTGTTGGTCATGGGATGGATATATAGAAGTACTAGATTAATTTCTTAGAAGGTAAAATTTTGCCACTTACAGATCACTTCCTCAATAATTCCCTCATGAGAAATGGGGAATCTGAAATTTATCTCTTGAGTTAAAAAGCAGGTGTGACTCAAGGGTGTTCCACTGGAAATGGGCATCCCAGAGTGGGCTTGCCTGCAGCATTTCTAACTTCAGTGTTGATCATCAGTTATGTACCTAAGTTCAGTGAATCTCTTCTCTTGGAGGCTGCTGCTATTTATCTAGCTTCACATTTTAACTCTAGATGCTTTACAGCAAGGAAGTTATTCAGATGTTTTGAAATCTTAGTCTCCTATTGAGAACTCTTAAAACAACATGCTATTTCAACACGTGTCCTTCCAAGGGCCAGTTGTTTGATATTCTTGGAGTCTCAATCCATAGCACAGGTGGATGTCTATTCTGTATGCTCTCTGGGTATTTGTATTTCTATCCATCAGAAGGAAGAAACTCTGGTTTTACTCTACACACAAAGGAAGTCCTTACTGTAGGTAGGGAGGTTTATGTGTAATCTTCCTTTCCTTCCTTCTCCTCCCTCCCCTTCCTTCCCCTTCTCTTCCTCTGTATGGTTGGCATGCCTTAAAGTGAAAATTCAAATGGCAATAATTGCCTGTGGGTCATAAAAAATCTCAGTTATCAGTCTAAAGCTGCTCATAAATACCACAGAAATGATCACTGGGTGACCCCTGCATTTTGCTAATTTCACTCATTGTCTCCTTATCATAAGTGTCACTAATATTGTTTTGTATTACCTCTATCTAGATTATAAAGCTACTCAGGCAAAGCAAAGCAATTAAGCACGGGAAAGCTAACCATCACTATTGTAGCTGCTGTGGAAGAGCTGCAGATAGATGAATGATAATGCCTGCCATAATAGGCCTAGCAGGGAAAACTGGCATCTAATTACTGACTCATACATAGCACTCTATAATAGACAGTATGGCAGATACCAAGCAATATGGAAGGAGAAGACATGGTTTAACAATTGCTAATATGCATTTGAATGAGAGCAATCAATAAAATACTACCTAGAAATTGTTCATACAAAATCCTCTCACACAATTTCTCCACTTGGTCCCATAAAAACAAACCATGCATGACCCGTTTTTAGTGCCCTCTCTGTCACAACCCACACTCAAAGCTCCACAAATTATAATCTGCACATTAAAATTGGTCTTCTAAGTGTCTGTCTCAAATACCTACTCCCAGAAAGATGGCCTCCTTGCAGCACAGTATTGCAGAGCATTGCCAGTGTGGTTAGCAGAATGTAGGTTAGGCCAGGAAGCCTTTGTGAAAGAGTAGCTGTTGGTGGTTTGGCTCAGAGAGCATAAGTCTTTCCAAGGGTGTCTTTACTGCTAGCTTAGAAGTGATGGATGGAGGCCACAGGCTGTTTTGGACTCAGGTCTCAGAAAAGTTCATGAAAAATGACATTATTGTACTTGGAGACTATCCTGGAAAGCCCCTCCGAGCTCAAGCCCTCCTTTGGTCAAGGCTTGAGAAGAGGGGTTTTTAAAGTTCACACACCCTTGTAACTGGCTTTTAAAGGATGGGTATGAACAGGACAGTCTGAGATATTAAAATTTCCACACACACCCCACCTCCCACTGAAAACCACAGAATGGGCCACCCGTTCCCTGACTCACTGCTTGGCACTGATAAAGCCCATGCTTACCACAGGCCCTAACACTAGGGAAGACAAGAATTCTTTCCTCAAGTCCCTAAAGAACATGTCAAAAGATTCTTTGACTTATTTCTTCATCTCTTTCCCTCACAAAGAGGCACAGCATTCATCACATTTCAGGGAAGTTCTGTGTTAGAAAGAAGCAAATGAGCTTCAGAACCATGTCATGTTCTCCTGTTCACATGAGCAAGAACAACATGCAAATTCCACCTGGCATTTTGAATTAGTGTATGTAGGACTAGACGTTCAAATCATGTTCTTTTCAGTCACCTTTGCTCCAGAGCATCTGTGGAGCACCATTTTGAGCCTCAGCCATTACAGAGAACATTAGAGATTGAAAGATGCGTTAGATGGGCCTCCCAAACCCAAGCAGATGAATGAACCTAGGCAGCAAAAGAGACTTGGGGGGTGGGGTGCAGAAAAATAGCAGTGCCCAGAGCACAGAGATAATGGTCAGAGTCTGGGAAGACCTCACTGTGAAGCTGAGGTAGAGGAAAAAGCATTAAGGTGGTTATAAGCACAAACTGAATAATCTTCTTAGTCTATCTACAGAAGAAAAATATGGTCCAGAGAGGTGCAATGATTTACCTTATATTAAACAGTTGCAAGTAAGCCACCTTGCTGTCAGACAAGAACAAGGAGAAGGGGGAATTGAAGGACAAAGCAGTTGAGAAGCTGGGCTGGGCTAGAAATAACCAAACCAGATGGATGAGCTCACATTTGAGGGAGGATTTTGATGCTTTTTAAATTATCACATGGACCACCTTGATGGACTCTTCTGGGATACACTAGAGGAGGCTATTCCAAGAAGATACTACAAAGGGATACAAAAGTGAGTGAAGACTTTACAAAAATTTCTGTAGGACAATGCATATCTAAAATCATTTTTTTGTTCTTTTGATTTGTAGCCTCTTGCATTGAATTCCTTTTCATGTCTGCCCTGGTTCTAGTTTTTAAAAAGGCCTAGTCAGTGAAATAATATCTTAAGAATTCATAGAATAACCCATGGTATTATGGTCAGGAATTCAATCACAGTACATACATTGATGAATCATTGTATGAGTGGTATTCTGCTAAGGCCGGCATTGTACAAAAGAGCCCCTAAGTTACAGCTGGATACCACATCTATATGGATAAATGAAATAAAAGAAGGACAGCGAAAGGAGTCCTTTAAGGTTTAAGTCATTTGCATGTGCTCTCTGCAAGTGCTTCCCATTATTGCTGCTGATTGTGTGCCTTCTCCCTTATCTGACTGACCTTATTCCCAAGTGCTTTGTAGTTTGTGCTGGCTTCTCTTCTCTTCTCTGCAGCCTGACATCACTTTTTCCTTTGCAACTCTTCCTCTTCCTACACATTAGCACAGCCTTGTGGGTAAGGCTGACAGTATCCTGGTATGCCATCACATCTGTAGGCAGTTCAAACTGACCGGTAAGCAAACTCAGCCAATTCACCAGCTCTCCTGTTCTCTTGAACATTTTCCCTGCAAACGATGCCAGCATCGTACCTGTATCAGAAATTTGAACATCATCCTGTTCTGTTTCTCCTTGACCTGTATATGCTAATGACCAAAGTCTTTTCTGATAATTTTTCATTCTTATCTATACCTTAGCTACCAGTCATTGGCCTCAAGAAACACAATTTCCCTCCATATTGACAGAGTTGAAAAATGTTGGCAGAGAAGCGCAGGAATTCATAGGGATGATGAAACCTCATGGTCTATATAGAGAAGCTATGGCAGGACCTCGGATTCAGGCTGAGGATGTCTCCTCCAGCACTTAGAAATCTGGAAGATGGCTTCTTCTCTTTGTTTCTGCTTCCACCCTCTTTCAAATACTCTTTGTGAAATTGCCATTAAGTTCATAGAGACAGAGAGACAGCCCTCCATAAATGCGAGCATAGCTAGTTTAAGCTGTTCTTGATCTTTACCCCAGGAATTATCACATTGGATTTCTAATAGCTGTGGGTAGCTGTCTCACCTACCATATTCCCACAATGCAGCGAGCTCCTTGTTCATATCTGTATTCTGCAGGGTACCTTTTAGCATGTGATACACAGAAACAAGCAGTAAGGGTATGCAGAACGGATACTGGTCCTTACCTTCAATGGGTCACTTTTGTGATAACATCAGTATGAGTCATATTGTCATGAGATCACTACATCAAGCTCACCAGTGCTTTCTATTACATCCCTCCTAACTGGATTTCCCTGCCTCCCCAGTCTTCTACCCATATTTCAGCTGGAGTTATTACTTTGAAACCAATGGCACATCATGATGTAAACCTGTTTGAAAAGTTTTTGATGACCCTCCATTTTACACACAATAGGAGCCAAAGTCTTATGTTGTCATAGGATGCCCTGTGGGATGTGACCCTCCTCCACCTCCTCCACCTCAGGTCCTCGTACTCTGCACTCCATCACACTAGTCCCTGTACTGCTCCCAACAAATGCCACCAGGAGCCAATTTTCCTTTCATGCCTGGAAGCCCCGTCACAGGTAACTTCATGGGTCACCCTTCATTTTCTTCATGTCTGACCTGACTCATGCAGAAAGACCCAGGTTGCACCAGTCAGACACCCTGCACTCCATTCACTGCTGTGGTCTTTTACGTGGCACTTGGCTACAAATAACTGTTTCACATTTTCTATTAATTTTAGACCTGTCTCATAACATTTAAGTGGTTCTTAAATCAAAAGTTTTTTAATTTGTCCTTTGCTGTGTCCTAATATCTAATACAGTTCTTGTTAACTTGTAGGTGCTGAAAAAAATGTTTTGTATAGATTTATAAATAATCAGAAATATATTCATGGTGATTTCCCCATTTTTTCTTAGTTCAACCCATTCTTCTGGTTTTCTTATTAAAATTACAACTCTACTGTTTGTTAGCAAATAAACCATACATCCTCCAGCAATGGGGAGGGGAAAGGATTTTTCTTTAGTATTTCAGTTCAAGCAGAGTATCTCTCCTCCATCCCAGAACAAAGAAACTTTCCCACAGGGAGGGGTGGAAAGAAGAGCTGTCTATAAGAATTCATCATTTCTAAAATACTTAGATGTATATGTATATATGTATGGACTATGGATATGTAGATAATTGAATATATTTGCAGTAGGTGAATATACAAGTTTATGTGTATATGAATACGTGTGCAGATACTTGCAGTTCTGTCCATCAGAAAATGTTGAAGGACATCCTAGGGAGTAAAAATACTTGGCATCAAGATCTTGCTCTCTCAATCTAAAAGCAAACAGATCCTCAGTACAATGGCTGATGGTTACCGTTAGATGATCCAAAATTGCTTATGACAGGAAGTATGAAGTTGGTTAAAAGCATAAGGAGAGGATTTGCCACATGGAGGTGGCAGCCATCCTGAAAATGTTTCCATTGGCTAAATCTGGGACTGTGAGCATCATAGTTAATCAGTACAGTAGTGAGCCAGAGACCATCAAAAATTCATAAAGTCTAGAGTCCATATAGATAATAAATAAACAAATAAATAAAGGAGGTGAGGATGCTTGGTGCTGACTGGAGGAAAGCTGGGATAGAACACCATTATCTGTAACCATTACAGTAAAGACTGACTACAGTGAAAACAGGGATCATAGATCTTGGGAATAACTTTGACAAAGAGCCAAATAGCACTTAGTTTAATTCCCTCCTACACATTGCTTATTGCAACAGGAACAAAGTTGCAATTACACACTGGAGAAGTTAGGTATCAGAAACAGGTGATCAAAATCATCTTTCATCAGTAGGAAGCAGTTGGTATGTCTCCAGGTGAATTCAGCATCATCTACGATGTCTTCAGGGTGGCAATGAATAGTCTCTGTGTTTATGTATGAATCTATGTGCACATAGACCATAATGAAAAATGTTTTCCTTTTAAAAAGAGGCTAAGTGGTATTCTTCAAATATGTCCATTTACATAGAACTACAAAATAGATTAGAGTTGCTGTAGATTAGATATGGTTCCAGGGACACAGACTGGAAATATCATTAATGGACTCCAGACTACATCTTATTCTGGAAGAAAACAAGTACTATTGATGACAACATTGAGCCATGGGACAATTGTGATATGGGTGTCAGATTACAGAATATAGGCATGTTGATGTTACTGTGAACACAGGCAATAGCACTGCAGCTAATGACAGAACATTGTGATCAAGAAAATGTATACCACCATATTTAGAAGTGAAGTGCCATGGTGTATATAATTTATACTCAAGTCTTTTCATTTAAAAAATGTGATAGTATGTTGATGGATTTAGAACCAATTATAAAGTGTATTGGGTCAAATGTCAACAAGAGTCTATGGAAAAGGTTTATGGGTAATTTTGCACTGTGACTTTTCTTCATTTTCTGTTAAATTTAAAATAATCTACAGCTACAAAGTCTAACTTTTTTTAAAATGCACACTGTATTAGGTAGCATTCTACAAACCCAATAGAGTGTCTACCTCTTCTGCTGCATATCTCTGCTATATTAACACCATATCATCAACTGCCACTTCCTTTTGCCCTGGGCAGGTTGACTTCCAAAGCATGAGAAATACAAGTAAGAGACCGCTAACAAAGACTTGGAAGCATGGTAACTTCGTAGGACAAGCAGGAAGTGTGGCTCAGTGGTAGAGTGTATGCTTAGCATGTGTGGGGTCCTAGGTTCAATCCATAGCATCAGAATAAAAAAAAAAAAAGACTCAAAAGACAGCATGCTACTCCTTTCTCCAGCCATCTCGGTTGATGGAGGCTATTCTTAAGGACTGTTAGGCTTGAGCCTGCCACCACAGAGCTCCAGACCTTATATCTCTTTGTGCTCTGAATCACAGCACACCACCCTCATGAAACCACTCCAAACTTCCCTCCTGTTGTGTAAGTCAGCTTGTTCATCACAGCCCATTTCCTTTCCTACCAGCCCATTGAAGCCATTTTATCTTCTTTACCATGTCTGCTACTCTACTAGTTTGTTTTCTATTGCTGTGATAAGACACCACCATCAGGGATAACTATAAAGAAAGAGTTTAACTGGTTTACAGTTCCAGAAGGTCAGAGTCCATGATGGCAGAGAGAAGGCTGAGCAACACCTGGGTGCCTCACATCTTTATCCACAAGCAGGAGACAGACAGGGCACTGGGGATGGCTAGGACCATTTGAAACTTCAAAACCTACCTCATACAACACACCTCTTCCAACGAGGCCACCCCTTCTAGTACTTCCCTCAAAGTTACACCATCTGTCAGCCATATGTTTAAATTTATGAGCCTATGGAGGCCACTCTCATTCAAACTGCCACAGATTGCTGACATTTCTACCAGAGACAGATGAGGAGATAACACTGATTGTTTAGCATATATCCCCAACCTCCAAATGTCGTCATTAATAGGATTCCCATCTCCCAGGTGATGAACTCAGGATTTTGATACAATTTGATGCCAAGGCTCTTTAATCATCTATTTGAGCCTAGGCTAATGGCTTTCACAATGGCTGGTTTCAACCTTCAGGGAAGGTGAGCAGAAGAAGCAAGCACTATGTCCCGAAGGAGATACCACCATAGGACAAGTGCAGCTCAGGTGCTTCAAAGATCTGCTCCCTGGACTTTAATTAGCAATCATTGGGATGTCAAAAGTAGCATGGGAAGAATTCTGCTGCCATCTGGTGGCCACATTGGACTATGACCCTCACTCAAAGGACCAAGTTGCTTCTTAGTAAAATCAAAAAACATGAAAATGTCATTCAGAGGTTGAGCATTCATTTCATTTTCATATCATATTTGAAGGCAGAGGCTTTTCAATCCCAAGCCAAATTACAATTACTTCCGGAAATTGGCTTGCAGCTCAGTGCCAAGGCTCTCTTCTTCCAAGGCCTACTGGAGCAACCTTTTTCCTTTCATTTTGTTGTTTGGATTCACATTACTGAAAAGTTTATAATATTTTAAAACATTATTTTAAGTACTTACCCTTCATAATATTCTGATGGAGTAATTAGGTATTGGTATTTTATAAATGGACAAGACTGTGGCATGAAGTCTTTGGCTGTCAGCCCCCCAAAGGCATGCCTAGGGATCCAGCCAGGTCAGCCAGGATAGCAGCTTGAGGATCCTCAGTTATCATTTCCCCTCCTCATTTAAATCCAACCTTCAGGCTTGTAGTCCCAGCTCTGTAGCAGGTGCTGCTCTCTCTTCCATCTCTGTCCCCATTCTCAGGTGACTAAACAGATTCTGCTAGTATATCTTGCTTTGCTTTCTCTTGTAGACCCCCCTTCAGCCAATCTCCATCCATAAATGTCACTTCTCAATATCAAGAAACATATTCTACTGGAGCTGCACTCCCCCATGACTACAACTGTGAGAAATAAAACCATTTCAGTAAGGTAGAGTCACCTAAGGCTTATGTGACTCCCCTAGCTCTTGGCCAGACTCCTGACTTGGAACATGTGCCATACTTCTCACATAAAAGAGATGTGACCTGTGGTCATGTAGTCCCAAAACAGAGTTCTCCATGCTAATGAGGTACCTAGAGACCCAGAGGGCTTAGCCAATAAGTTTCCCTTTCCAGCCATTCCTCCCTGCAAAATGTATTTAATCTCAGGCCCAACCTGAGAAGAGAGAGAGGAGGGTATGCTTTTACGAATCCATTTTCCACCATGACAATAAATTGTTTAGAGCAATGGGCTGTCTCTTTTCATCAAGATATGCCATGGAGAGCCATGAAGAAGGTCTTCAGAGATGCAGTCTAATCTCCTCTAGAAACCCTTTCTGAGCTCTCTGAAACAACTACCACCAAGCCTGCATCCACCAAGATAAGGACAATTACCTTTGAGACAAGCTGGAATTCCCTTTGTCCCCCAGCCCCGAGCTAGACAATGTTCCCAGCCTACCTGCCCCCACTCTATTCTCTGCTCTGGACTCTTGGCACTGCCTGGATGGCCAAGAGTCTGTGAAACACATAGCCCTGGCCTCTTCACAGGCCCAGGGACCCCTAAACCAGCTCCAGTTTTCCGATGTCTCAGACTATGCTTTCCCAACCCTGGAGTGGTGCCCTGGAGCTTCCCTACAGCCCAGCACCCACCCCAGCAGCAGCATGGGATAAGCACAGACAAACTCCCCATTTTCTGTGTCCCCAAGTGGCTATGCCCAGTGACAGAGTGGTCTCTGGCCAAGAACCCTACACACATCTGGTAGGATCTTAGACCAGGTAATCCACAGTCACCACACCTTCCTAAGAACCAGAGAAGGCAATAGAAACCAAGGACTAGAACATCCCCCAACAAACACAAAATCAGATATTAACACCTAGAATTATAAGCATCCCAAAGCCAGATGCCTAGACACCAGTGCAAAAGCACAATTAGTAACAGTCAGCACAGTGTGTCTCCAATAAAGCCCAGCAACCTTGTTACAGCAGGCACTGAGCAATGTAATTAGCTGAAACGCAGACAAGGACCTTGAATTCGTCTTTATGACTATCTTAGAAGTCCTTAAAGAGGAAATGAGTAAATGCATTAAAGAAACACGTGAAAGCACAGACAGGGAAAAGGGGGAAACTTTCAGACTTGCAAGAGGAAAGAGAGTCAATCAAGAAAACCCAAACTGAGGGCAACCTGGAGATGAAAACTCTTGCGCGCGCCCAACTAGCCAGGAAGAACGACGCTGCAACAGGATCCTTCTGCCCACGTTTATTCAGTCCTGTTTCTTCTTTCTCTATATCTCCCTTGTTTGTATCTCCCCCGAACCCTGGACCTCTCACTCTTTTATACTCTCAGTTCCCATCCACGCACAGCAGGCCACGCCACCTCACCAGGCACGCAGCTTCAGCTAATCAGGGCAGCAGGGGCATATCTCCATCAAAATGGATTCACCAGTATCCTGGTACACCTGCGCAGCTCTCACGATGTTTGTGGCTTATATGAGGAAGTCAGGTGCAAATCATACGACTTAGCTGCAGTCCCTGGCACCTTTGGGACTGCCACCACACCTGCTCCTCACAGAAAACTTTAGGAATTGGGATAGAAGACTGAGAGCAAGCTTCACCAACAGAGTACAAGCAACAGAAAAGAAAATCTCTGTCACTGAAGACAAGGTAGTGAAGAAGTGGATACCTTGGCCAAAGAAAATGCTAAACTAGGAGAGAGGGAGAGAGAGAGAGAGAGAGAGGGAGAGAGAGAGAGAGAGAGAGAGAGAGAGGAGGGAGAGGGAGAGGGAGAGGGAGAGGGAGAGGGAGAGGGAGAGGGAGAGGGAGAGGGAGAGGGAGAGAGAGAGAGAGAGAGAGAGAGAGAGAGAGAGAGAGAGAGGAGGGAGAGGGAGAGGGAGAGAGCCTTGTTAGAGGTACAAAATATTTTCAATAAAATCATAGAGGAAAATGTACTCCAACTTGAAGAATCAGGTGCCTACCAAGGTACAAGAAGCATAGAGAATATCAAATAGGCTGGACCAGAAAAACCATTTCCCATGACACATAATAATCAAAACACTAGAAATAGAACAAAGTTAATATATTAAAAGCTACAAGAGAAAAAGACCAATATGATATAAAGGCAGACCCATTAAAATAATACCCATTAAAATTATTAATAATACTCAGTGAAGACTCTAAAGGCCAGAACTTCCTGGATAGATGTTTTATAGATTTTAATGGACCACAGTATTCCAGCTACTATACCCAACAAAACTTTCAATCACAATAGGTGGAGTAAGACATTCCCCATAAAACCAAAATTAAACAGTATTTGTCTATAAATTCAGTCCTACAGAAGGTTCTAGAAAGAAAAATTCAACTTGAAGTGCTAACCATACCCAGAAAGTAAGGAATAAATAATATCAGATCAGAAAATCAAAAGAAAGGGGAAGACCCACACCACAACTAAATAATAACAATCAGCAAAATAAGCAATCCTGATTGAGGATAACTTTCAACACCAACACTCTCAACTCCCCAATGATAAAACATAGACTGACAGAAATGGACCCATTTGTTAGCTGTGTGCAAGAAACACACCTTAACATCAAGGATAGACATAACCTCAGGGTAAAAGGACAGAAAAAGATATTCCAAACAAACAGACTCAAGACGCAAGCCAGTGTAACCATTTTCGTATCTGTCAACATAGATTTCAAGCCAAAACTAATCTGAAGAGAAGCAAGGATCCTACATATTCATCAAAGGAAAAATCCACTAAGAGGACATTGCAATTCTTAACATCTATGCACCAAACAGCTTTAGGGTACTCAGGTTCACAAAGAAAACACTACTACAGCTTCCATCACACATTGACTCTCACACACTGATAGTAGGTAACTATCATCTATCTCAGTTTCACCAATAGATAGGCTAACCAGCCAAAACTAAACAGAGAAATGATGTAGTTAACTGTTGTCATCAAATGAATGGACCTAACAGATAGTTACAGAACACTTCACCCAAATATAAAAGAATACACATTCTTTTCAACAGCTCCTGGAACTTTTTCCATAACTGATCACATACCAGAACATAAAGCAAGTCTCCACAGATACAGGAAAATTGAAGTGACACCCTGTATCCCATCTGATCACCATAATCTATACTGGTTGTCAATGCAACAGAAAACTTACAATTTCATGGAAACTGAAGAACTCACCAAGTGAAAAGTGGCTCAAGACAGAACTTAAGAAAGGAAGTAAAGGTTCCTAGATCCTGGATTATCTCACTCAGGATGATTTCTTTTCCTAATGCCACACATTTGCCTGTAAATTCATGATGTCATTCCTTTTTAAATGTCTGAGTAATACTTCAGTGTGTAAATGTGCACATCCTCTTTACCTACTCTTTGGTTGTAGAACATCTAAGTTGTTTCCAGTTTATGGATATTATGAATGAAACCTCTATGAGCAGGTGTCCTTGTGATAGGATAGGGTGTTCTTTGGGTATATGACCAAGAGTGGTATAGTTGAGTCTTGAGGTAGAATAATTCCGATTTTTCTGAGGAGCCATCATATTGATTTCTATAGTGGTTATACAACTTTGCACTCCCACCAGCAAAGGAGGAGTGTTGGGGAAGAGGAGTGATTGAGTGGGGTAGGGGAGGAGTGGAGAGAGAGGAAACTAGCTCAGATGTGTTGAAAACAAAAATAAAAAATAATAAAAGTAAAAGCTTCTTAGAATTGCACAAAAATGAAAACACAACGTATCCAAACTTATGGGACACTAAGAGACAAGTTCATAGCACTAAGTGCTTATATAAAAACAAAGCAAAACAAGACAAGACATGAAGAGATCTCATATTAGCAACTTAACAGCACACTTAAATCCTTTAGAATAAAAAGCAGAAATAACACTCAAACAGAGTAGAAGGCAAGACAATAATCAAACTGAGAGATGAAATCAGTAAAATGAAAAAAAAAAAAAAACAACAACAAAAAACCAAACATAGAATCAGTGAAACAAAGAATTGTTTCTCTGAGAAAATCAACAAGATTGTCAAATCTTTAGCCAAATTAACTAAAAGGAGAAAAGAATATCCATATTCATAAATTTTGAGATGAATATAATAACCAATTCAAAGGAAATCCAGAGAATCATAGGTCACAGTTTAAAAACCTGTTCTCTACCTGTATTAGTTGGAAAAATTTAAAACAAATGGATAATTTTCTCAAAATATACCACCTATAAAAATTAAATCAAAATCAGATAAGCAATTTAAATAGACCTATAACTCCCAGTGAAATATAAGCATTAATTAAAAGTCTCCTAAACAAAAAAAAAAATGTCCAACACCAGATGGTTTTAGTGCAGAATTCTCCAAGACTCTTAAGGAAATGTTAACCCCAACACTCCTCAAATATTCCACAAAATAGAAACAGAAGGAATGCTGCTCAATTATTTTTATGAGGCCACATTTACTCTGACACTCAAACCACATAAAGACCAAACACAGAATTACAGATCAATCTCCCTTATGAACATAGATGCAAAACTTCTCAATAAAATACTTGTAACTGAATCCAAGAACACATCAAAAGATCACCCACCACAATTGAGTAGACACACAGAAGCTGACAGTCAGCCCTACTATATGCTGGGGAGGGGGATTTCCAGTTTTAGAAACTGTTTCATCCTTGGATAACTGTCCCTGGCCTTTCCCTGTTATATGTTTGTTTGTTTGTAATTAGAATTTAAAATGGAATGGCAGATTCAAGAGCTAGAAACCATCAGGGGAAAGAAATCATGTTTCCTCAGAGAAGATCTGATAATAATCTGCAGAGTGAGGTGGGCTAGCTTTGTTAATAATTCTCTGGAAGCTTTGGGCCATAGACATTTGCCCAGGCCAGAAAATAACAGTCTTGACCCTGGCCCTATTTTTTCTTGCTGCTCTTTGGTATTGATTCTTTCTTCTTCATGAACTCCTTGACTCTGAGAATGGACACAAATAGCTCCGTGCAGGAAACCCATTACATATTTTCCTCCAGGCTTCCCCAGGAGCTGAAATAAAACCACAGGAACACTGCACTGGAAAGGAGGCTCTGGGTAAATCTCTCCTTCTTTCTATTCAGGTCTGTTCAGTGACGGTGACCTTGAGGTTATTCCTAAGCAAGGCTGCAACCTCTCTGTCAATAGCCACTGAAGTTCCCTTTAGCAACTGAGGTGGGGGAGGGAGGCCCTTCTGGAAGCCATCTCTTGTGTGCTGTGGGGTGTCTAGTTCCTGTCTTGTGTCTGTACTCTTAAATATTTTTGCTAGCTTCTTTTCCCAGCGCTTATGGACACAATGGTTGGTGTCTGTCAATATTCACTTGCTTCCTTCCTCCTTCTGTTGTCTCCAGGCTTCATACCATGCGGCTCTGCATATCCTCATTGTGCCTAAATGGAATCCTATAACTACAGAACCAAATCCAGGGCAAGAGTTAGTAAGGGTTAGACACTTACTAAGAAAGAGGCTGCATTCTTAGAGACTAATTCTCCTTCATTAAAAGGGTGTGCCAATCCTACTAAATGAACTTCCTGTAATTTTTCCCAAGTCCTAGCATTTTGCCATTGGATAAAACCAGGTACAGGTACCTTGAGACCACTTGCTTTCCTTTTCCCTTTCAACGTGGCAGTTCTAAGTCTGCTAGGCTACAGAGCTACAATTGACCCTGCAGTAAAAGCTGCCAACTAATGGGTCAGTAGTTCCAGATGGCAAAGGTTTTGGTTCAGTGACTGCCAGATGGACAACGCTAAGAAGCAACAACTATAGAAGTTTTCCTGTCCTGGTTTAAGCCCCTCTTGGAAAGCCAAGGTCAAGGAACTTAGGGCTTACTGTAAGAAAAGGTGTAACTGAACGTTGTAAGGCAACAGATGGCAAGAGCTCCTTGCTAGCTACTGGGAAAGTCTGTACTCTTCCGAGGGCCTAGTCTTCTGTGTAGTAATGAACATGGTTATTTTCCTCTTTTCTCTAGATAACACTCCTGCTGGACCTCTATTAACCACATCATTCCTTTCAAAAGTTTGCCAGGAAATACCCAGTACAGATGAAGAGGCGGCATTTTCTTTTGCTACAGCTTAAGACTCTGTTCTGGCCTATATGGCCTGAGACATTGGAATGGCCTTTTATTCCAAGGACATAGCTCAAGCCTGCCTAGTTTACAGAGTGAATTGTAAGTCGTGACCCACCTTATCCTTAGGTAAAAATAACTGGTGAAGAAACAGGACTGTATTAGCTGTTATCTCACTGCTGTTAGCATTCTGTCAAAACTCCACCCCACAGTTACCTGGCAACAGCCAGGTAGGCCAGGCATACTATAAAAGGGACTGCTTGCCCCCTCCTCTCTCTCTTTCCCTCTTATTCTTGCTTCCTACTTGCTTCTCTCTTGCCCTCTTGGACTCTTCCTTTTCCCCTTCTCTTCCCCCTCTCTCCATGTGCTCATGGCCATGGCCAACCTCTACTTCTCTACCCCTTCTCTCTGCCTTTCTCTGCCTCTACTACCCTCTTAACTCCTCTCCCCATGCCCTGACTAAACTCTATGCTATACTATACCATCATGTGGCTGGTCCCTCAGGGGGAAGAGATGCCTTTGTATGGGTCCATTGAGGCATCTCTTTCCCCCATGCCTCACCACGCCCCTATAGAATATATATTATATCTCTTCTTCATTTTTTGATAGACACATCACTGATGATTGTAGGATTTCATTATAGGATCATCCAACTCACTGGGCCAGAGTCCATCAATGTTGGGTGAGGGACAACTGGGAAGGTGAACAACTGAAGTCTTGCCAGCTACTTTTCTCTTCACCTACTTTACTCTCTTCACACTGCTGAGCAAAGGTAAGAGGGACAAAGTCCAAGCCTAGATGATCAGAGTGTTATTCAGGGTCTATATGTTTCTATATGTATTAAATGGGGATATGATACAATCATTGCTAAACTTTACACCACACTGTATTTTGGCAGTCATTCTGTGTGTTTTGTGCTTACTAAATAATTAATAACTAAAAGATGATTAAAGTCTTTTATGGCAGGTATAATGTTAAGCAACAGAAACACTGTTCATAAGAGCTTTAAATAAAGGAAGTATGCATGATGAAAATGATACTTTCTCATTTCATGAATGGTACTCTCAAAGTACCACATTTGTTGGGAGTATTTTGAATCTATGTTTAATCAAGACCATCATCCAATAAGCATGGTAGTCTCTCATTTCTGTTTAGTCTGAGCCAGATTCCAAGACACTTGGTTCCTAGTCAATCCCCACAGGAAGCCAGAAAGCCGAATGACCTCTTTGGGGCTGTCAGGAGAACAAGGAATCCACACCATTGTGTTCCATTATTGAGCAGTCCCAAGATGCAGTCTCCTCTTGGACAGAGTGCGGGTGTCTTCCGCTGAGGCCATCCTCAAAAGGCTCTGCAGCTGAGGCTGGGAGAACATTTTCATTTTTGTTGCTCAGATGAAAGGGAATGTCACATGCCACACACACCAATTTTAGGAATAATTGGATATCTTTTTACATTTTTGCTTAACCATACATTTCTTTATATTTAAATATCTCTTAAAATTTTATGGTGCAATCTTACTTAGTCTTATTTAGAAGAAAAAATTGCTTTACAGCTAATTGTGTTAAGGAAGATTTGGGGCCATTTCTTTAGTATCTACCATCTGTTTTAAGTTTTTTGTCCTTAGTTCTTCTCTCTCCTAAGTGCTGGTTGAGCCAAGCCTGCTCCAAAGCCTTAGCTGTTTGTCAGTGAGAGAAAGAACCCCAGACTTGTATTTCTTTCTTTCAATGAATATCAGTACCTTTTCGAAATCCAACCTTCATCTAGTAGACATTCAGGTACCAGAGATGCCATTCGATGAAATAGGATCCACCTTGGGGCTGTGGGATTTATAGAAATAGGATTGAAGAGATTTATAACCATGAAGGCCTTTGGAAAGAATTTTTATGGTTATAAATTAGTTATAGAAGTAGGAGATGCATTTCCCTGGGAGGAAGCATGAAGGCAGGGCTCTCTGGGATGTTGTTAGTACTGTAGGTGAGTAGCCCTCATCTGAAGTGCTTGGGACCAGAAGTGTTTCAGATTTTGCAATATCTGCATTTATATAAGGAGATATTTTAGGGGTTGGGGGCACATAATTTGCACTTATATAAGCCTTATACTTATAGCTCAAAGGTAATTTTACATTATATTTTATATTTCACTGCAATTTGACTGTAACCAAAGAATGAATGTGAGCTTTTCTGCAGGTGATATGAGCATTCAAGCTTCAAGTTTGGGGAAATTTTAGTTTTTTAATTAAGGATGCTCACTCATGGTGTGCTACTAATTATGCAAAGTATTTAGAAATTGTGAGTGTGTATTACACACACACACACACACACACACACACACACACACACACACAAAGTATGTGATTAAGTACAGATGCAATACTGGGAAATGATCACCATTAAAGTAAAACCCCAAAGCTAAGACCAAAACAAACGGGCATTATATTCTCATCTGTCAACACAAGAACACAACTCTCACCTCAAAGGCAATAAAACATATGATGTCAAAGAGATTAAGCATGACTGAGGAACACAGACTGGGGAGACCCCAAATTATTCCATTTTCCAACATGGTTTCAGTTTTGTGAAGTGTTTACGGTCACAGAACGAGGAAACTACAGATACACTGGTAAAGCATCAGGCAGGCAGATCACAGCAAAGGGGAAAGTCTCCTTTCTCAGCTTTCAGATGCTGCCTGACCACATTCTTAGACTTTTGATTAGTGAAAGCTAGTATTCTGTTCGTATAGTCCAAAAGATATACCAAATCACCAAAAGATGTTAGGTCAGACACAGAAATGGGCAAAAATAAAATGGTTACGAAAGAGGGTAAATATAGCCCAACATACATGGAAATTAGGCTTGACTACTCATATTCCAAACTCTCCACAATCACTCAAGATCTTATCGGTTGATCAGTCTTCCAGATGTGCTGTTCTCTTTGTTTGTTTCCTTTTTTCAAATTGCTCCCACCCACTCCTCACATGTCTAAGTCCCTCTATCTATCTATCTATCTATCTATCTATCTATCTATCTATCTATCTATTTATCTATCTATCTAATCTACCTATTTAGACAGTCTCATTGCATAGTCCTGGCTGGCTTGGAACTCACTACGTAGATGAGGCTGATCTCAATCCTACAGAGATCTACCTGCCTCTGCCTCCCGAGGGCTGAAAATAAAGTTATATGCCACCACAAAAGGCTATTCTCAATGAGCACTGATGCAGTTGAGCACAAAATGTGACTCTCAACTTTCTTGCAGTTGATGCCTCAACTCTCTTAACACTCCTTGATGGAGGAGAAAGAGACAAAGAAAGCTGAGCTCTCAGCTTATGGATCCCCAGTGAAGACAGAGTCATGTAGGACTTCTCCCACAAATGTCAAGCAGGAGTATTACGTTTCATTTGAGAGTGGAAATAAGGTATGCCTGTTTGTGTGGATGGATGCGAGCATAATGTGCTTGACTCATTCATCTTCATGAGGGGCGGGCTTCTGGAGGCTCAAAACCTCTGGGTTGGTCACCTGTGTTACACAGCATGTGTCAGTGCCCTAGGAATATTTAACAAGCATTAATGCTGAAAGAGAAAATTCTTTGCCAATACCAACTTCTAGGTGGATGACAGGTGCGATTGTCCGGTTGTCACTCTTGCCCTAGGGGCAGAGCAGGATATATTAATGAGAGTCTGTTTGCCGCAGGCTCTTTATCACCCTATGAGGCTATTTCTCCATCATTTAGCTATCTGTTCACTCTACCTCTTGCCCATGGCTTGCTACAGAGATTAGAGTTCTGAAGAAGGGCACAGGCAGGTAGAGACAGTGGTGCTTTTAAAGAGTTTTTCCTTTTGAAACTTGACTTTAGAAAAGCTCATTGTGGACTCCCTTTAACACTTTAACAAGTTTTCTTTTTTTTTTTTTTTTTTTTTTGGTGACTCTTACAGTTATTCCTTTAGACAACCCCAGAACCTGGAGGGTCTAGTTATAAGGTAATCACTGATGTACATAAGAGCTATGTTCTCTGAACTTCTGTGTACCTATGATTATTGGCTCATAACCATTTGGAGTCTTTCTTCCCTTTACCCTTTGGGGGAGGGGAAAAAAGAGATTGAAAGAGAGACCATGGCTGTGCCCTAATGGATTATCTTCAAAGGCAGAGCATTTACGCCTGATCAATATACCAACAAAACTACTTTAAAAATACAGGAAAAAAAAAAGGTTAGGATGGTATTAGAAACTAGCCTTTAAAATAATATATCATCCTTACAGCAGGCACTGGTAGGGTCTTGCTTGGTAGCCATAACCCAATAATAAGTAACGCTTGGTGAGCATTTGTTCGGTGCCTGGTGCTGGGCTAAGCACTCTGCATGCCTGATCTCCCTTAATCCCTCAACAGCCCCAGGCAGCAGAGACTATTCTTAGCCCTAGTTTGTAAATGAGGAAATTGGGGTTTAGAGTAATTTGCACAAGATGATTCAAATAGCCTAGTGGATGCTGACCTAGTGAGGTCTATGGCATAGCAGAACTTCCCAGCCAGCAGCCACCACGCTCCACTTGCTTTCATTAGTAATCAGAGAATAGCAGAGAGAAGAGTGATTTCATTTCCGAGTCTCCGGGGTTCTCTGTGGCCCACTGTGGCGTCTTCACACCTCCAGATAATTCTTATTAGAATTCCTGGTTGAAAATTGTAGTATATGCTTTCTACAGTCAAGCAGTCTATTTCAAGCTGCCCGGAATATGGCTCAGGCTTTCCTCTCCTGACCTTCATTGCATGCAAAACATTCACGCCCACACTGAATTTCACAGGGCCTCTGACAGAAGTCATCACTCTTCAAGGTTTGCTTCGAGGTAACCTCTCCCACTGTAGGTCCCTTGCTATCCCACTTCACCCTGTGCACCATGGTCTAAAGCTACATGAAGCTACCTTGGCACACTTAAGTATGGTCTCCCATAAGGCCATGCCCACTCATTTCCCTTTACGTGTCTAGAGAACCTTAACTAGCCTGTTCATGAAAACGTATCTTAAAGTGCTGCCATTGATGTAAACTACTAAGTCCCTCTGTAGATTAAAACTGTGATGCTGTTGTAGTTTGAATAGCTTTCTTTATCAAACCTGCCCTCTTTATAGAATCTGACCTATAGAATATGTATATCTACATAGATCTTTTTCATACATACATTTGTATGTATATGTATATATCTGCATATATATGTGTATTACCATCTGTCATCTGTTTTTCTACTTAAGACTTTAAATATATGCATGTATTGGTATCTCTGTGAGGATGTGTATATAAGTGCTGATGTCCATAGAGGTTAGAAGCAACCTACTTTTGTGGAGCCAGAATTGGAAGCTGGTGTAATTCAGGTTCTCTGCAAGAGCAATATGTGCTCTTAACTTTTGAGGCATCTCAACAACCTCTATCTATCATCAATCCTCTATCCATCCACCCATCATATATTAATGAAACATTTAAAAGAATTAATTTATGTAGACATCATGATATCTGACAAGGCTGGATTCTGGAAGGCCAGCCAGCAGTCTGTAGCCTCAGGGTGGAGCTGATAGGGCATTTGGCTTCTGAAGGACCTCTGGAGACTTCTGCAGGCACATGTGGCTTTGAAAGCTGTCAATGAAGCTCTTGGACATACTGGAGGGTAATAAGTGTAACTCAAAGCCTAGCAATGGAAATGCAAACCTTATTTAAAAACATTTTCAGAGCAGCAACTAGACTAGGGTCTGACCAAAACTTAGCACTGCACTGTTAGATTGACACAAACACTGACCATGTCACAGTTTGATATTGTTCCTCGAAAACTCAGTTATATGTCACTGAGCCTCAAGAAAACTTCTACAGGCAGCACTCATCAAGTTTAAGCTAGTTTTTGACTATATGTAAAGACATACACTTGTTTTATTATACATCATATATACGATGGTAAGCATTATGTCTGTTTAAAAAACACATATCCCCAGAGTGACTTAGTGGCCAAAAGAAAGATGGCAGTGGACACAGAAATGACTATAGCCATTCATCATAATGAACTAATATAGTAGACTAGGGAGTTCCCTAGATTAAAATGGAAAGCTAGCTTACTTCTGATGAGGCCTGATGCTTTTTCTTGGTCAAGTGACACATCCCATGGGTGTGTGTGCCCACCTCTTGCAGAAATATAGACCTCACTCCTGGTTTTCAGCAGCTCAATGAATTGTTTGAAAATTTACCCTATTGGGTGACTGATACATGAATCTCCCAGTGAGACAGTTTTTAAAGTAACCCCTGCTTTGGTTGTGTTCTAGCAAGTTGGTTACCCCGACTTCTCTGAAGTGATGAGGGGTGAGGAGGTAGCCGTACTCTGCTGTCCACTAGGTGGTGGTGGAGTCCCACCTCTGACAGTCTTAGTGCTTTGTGCTCTCTGACCAAAGCCTGGGGAGAAAACATCTAATCCAGAGCAGAACACAGTTGGGAATTTTAGGTTAACGGAGTAAGGCACTTTAATTTTCTTGGGAAAATAGCTGCACTCACACATAAGAAAAGAGGTTCTTGAAGCATCAAGACCGGTGGTATGTACAAGTTGGTATGGCTTTTTCCAGCCCCTAGGCATGAAGAAACTTCTTCCCTGTACTACACACAATTTCCATTTCTCCCTCAGCAGCCAGGTCAAGCCTGATCCTGCCACCAGCCCCCTTTTCACTTCACTCCCCCAACCAGGGCAATTCTGAAGTGTCAGCCCTTGTGGTGGTGTCCTTCCCGGGCCTCTTGGCTCTACCATCCTCCTGTCCAATGCTCTCTGCTATGAGCAGACTTCCAGTCAGCAGATGAACACACACTGCAGTCGTCTTCAGCATCTTTTTTGTGTGTACTACTTACTCTTTGATGAAGGCACAAGAAATATAAACAGACAAAACAAACAAACAAACAAACAAAAAAACCAAAAAAGAAACAAAAAACAAAAAAACCAACCCCCCCTCAATTCTTAAATGAGCCAAACTTGGAGGGTTAAGCCTTAACAAATATTTCTCTTTTCTTTTCTTTTTCACGTCCACTGTTTTCTTTTCTGACTGTATTAATAACATCTCAATGGCTGATTATTTTTGATATGTAACCACTCCACAGACACGGATAATTTGCAGTTTTCTTTAATGTGGCGTGCAGGATATGCAGTGGGATGCTGTGTAGAACACATGTTCATAAATGCCGGCTGATGCTGACACTTCTTTCTGGAACTTTTATGGAAGAGCTTCTTTCTCCACATGACTTCCAAGTCCATCACCCGCAGGATCTCATTTTCCAGTTAGTGATAACAACAACCAAGGATTATCATCTTCCATTTATAGGTAGGGGCAATAAGTCAGAGAAAAATGATTTGCCTGAGAACAAAAAGCCAGTCAGTGGGGGAAGCTGCATTGTTCTCTGTTGCACCATCTCTTTGTGCCTCTTTCCAATGAGGGGATACCATGTTACCCTAAGCCTTGAACCCAGGAAAGCACAATTAGTATTTCTTGCCTTTGTTTGGAAGCCTGAACTCTTCATTACCTACTCTCATGGTGGCCACCAATGCCTCTTGTTCTTGTCTCTTTTTACTGCTCCCTAGTCACCAGCAGGACAGCTCATCAATGCTGTCCTCAGGTGAATCAATAGCAACAATATCTCATTACTGGGAGAATAAGATTGCTACAGCAGGCTAGTTTTGATTTCCCCCAAGTCAGAACATTGCAGAGGATTCAGTACAGCTCATTCCCAAACTCTTCATACCATTGATCTGAAACTCCTAACCAATATCCACCTTTGAGATAGGACACTGGAAAGCAAGTCTGTAGAGTAATAGTGAGACAGGCCCTTAGATTGTACAATTGTAGGAGAGTCTGTGGGTGCTATTGCATGTCTTTTACAAGCCACTCTGCCTACACTCACCTTTAGTTGATATTAATTAGTCGTTCCTTGAAACTCACTCTAAATGTCATGGCTATTTGTCTTGAAATCTTTCTTACAATGTCTTATATTAGAGCTATATAACCAAGGTTTTCTCCGTTTCTCTTACAGGAATCATGATCTCCTAAGATGTATATACTATACCCTGGTTGCCTTGTGCTACAACTAGAGATTGCTCACTGCTTTTCTATAGGAGAGTGTCATGGGACAATGTCACACATTCACCACGGGAAGCTTCAAAAATGCTGTTGAATAAAATTTAATTCTCCCAACTCCATGCACAGCTTTTAACCATATTCAAACTATTCAGAATTAGGTCAGATTCATCTTCCTAAAGCAGAACGATCTTCATGTCATTTCTCTGCTAGAATTTTCTTAATATTCCCTTACTGTCCATATAATTATATCTGAGCCAGGAGGACTAGGATGGAAAAGTCAACTGGATTTACTTGGACCCGATTTTTCCTGTTTTTTTTTTTTTTTTCTGCCTCTGCCTCAAACATTTCATCTTTCACTGCCCATAGGCTTCGTGCACCCTTTGAACAATTGTTTCATAGCTTTTCCTACATGCTGTCATTATAAAGTCATGTTTGCACCAGAATTTTCCTCTCTGCTTCTTTGCTGCTCGATTCCCACTCTCTCTTAAAGGAAGGCAATGAATGGGGGAATGGATTATTAGATTTCATAAAGAACAGCAGATAATATTTTTTGTAGTCGGGACCAAAATTAGATTGCTAGAGGCAAAGAAAAGAAAGGAGAAGTGAGAACAGCATGTATGATTCATTTATTTGATTGTTTGATGGTAAGAATGACCAGCAGTGTCACTATGGAGGAAACACAGTGGCTACAAAGGCATTGTGCTTTTATTCACATGGGTTGTCCCCATGTATGAGTAGAGAGAGTAGCAAATTCTGGAGAAAAGAATTCAGATGCTGTTGGAAAAAGATGGCATGAGTACAATCATCTCCCTGCCAGAAGCTTAAACCTGTATTCTCAGCTATGTCCCACCATTGGCTGGCTCCCCTCTAACTTTTGCTTCAATTCCTACAATGCCCTTGTTGAATTCATCAGGAACACTCTTGCTCTCTCCCTCTGTGATAACCTATATTCCTCACCAGAACCTGTCATCATTATTTCATAAGACTTCAAGTTCCTTTTCTCGCTACTAAATATCATCCTTATCTGCTGAAATACCAGCTTTAATGAGTCCAAACATTTATTATCTTTGTTTTTCAATCACAAAATCAAGATACGATAGAAAACTTCATAAAGTAATACACACACATTCCACATTGGGCTTTTATTGCCAAGTTCAGGTCCCTTCACAACTGCCAAGATTTTTAGTGAACTTCAATTTCCACTCATTTTTTCACCCACTATAGATGCTTCAAGTTTCCTCCTAGAATGTGCAAACTAGTATGACTTTTCTGCTGTTTTTCCACATACCTCCTCCATCACAACACACTTCAGGCTTATGTTCTCTTTCTCAGAAGACCTCACTACTGCTTTTTTTTTTTTTTTTTAAAGGATTACACTGTAATTACACTGTAGCTGTCTTCAGATACACCAGAAGAGGGCATCAGATCTCATTACAGATGGTTGTGAGCCATCCTTGTGGTTGCTGGCATTTGAACTCAGGACCTCCAGAAGAGCAGTTTGTGCTATTAACTGCTGAGCCATCTCTCCAGCCGCCCTCTCTTCTGCTTTTGAAGAGAACATGGGAACTATCAAGTAGGAAACCTCTCAACTTCCTGTGAGCTTAGCAGTTCCCAAGGAGTTTCCTTCAGCTTTCCCTGTTGTTATCACGGAGAACTAACTCTCCTCCCTGCTAAGGTACTAGCTTGCTCTGAGCTTTGGAGACGGGTCTGTTCCTGACTTTTAGAAGACACCAGTCCTCATTTACCTTCTGTTCTTGACTTGTTTTCTTAACTCCAACGTTTCTATCTCCTTAGCCATGCTCATGCTCAGATCTTGCACAACCATTCTAAGGTGGCAAGTAACAGTTACTTGCTTCCCATTTTTCATCTTTCCTGACATTGGGCAGATTTATACATCACTGGCCACATCATCTTTCTCTAAGCTCCTCCTTCCCTGATCTCCATGACACCATACCCTGCTCGATTATTTATTTGGCTTTTTCTCATTGTCTCCTCTGCAGAATCATCTTGTAACAATGTATATGATAAATGATGATGATACTAATAATTAAGAAGCAATAGAAGAAACAACTAATATTTGGCAAGTGCTCATTATGTGGACACATAGCTCTTAGGGCTTTGCCATTTTATTTAATACTTCCAAAGCCCTGGGGGGTAAGTATTATTAGTTCTAATTATATTAATGAAGGAATAGTGAAGCCAGGGGGCTAAATGAATTGCTTGAGGCTGCATAGCTAATGTGTACCAGACTATAATTTACACAAAGACAATTTGGCATTTAGAGTCCTAACCCTTTCTTACTGGACATTAGTTTACTTTTTTTCTGGATTGCTCAGTGATAAACATTACAGTATAATCTTCTGTATACCCAGGGTGCCTCTGAACTCAATGCAACAGTAACTTAGGAGTTCATTTCTCCAGCCTCTACTTGCCTATAAAGTCCCAGACTGAAGGTTTCTTACCCAATAATTCTCTGCTATTGGGTGTATTTATTTAGAGTTTCCAGAGTAAATGCCCTTCAAAAATTGGTGCTTTTTCTAGCTTCTGGTCTTTTCTAGACACTCTAGCTGATAGTGTCATCTTTCGTTAAGGAGCTAACACCAAAGCCCAGGAGTTATAACCTTCAATAGCTGTTACCCTCTTATCTCTGTGCGGCCTAACAGATACAAATTTGCCATCTTGCTTAAAATCATTCAGTGGTTTTATATTGATTCACTGACAAAGAAGAACAATTAAAAGCAATTAAGGAAATGACGATGACCTAAGAATCACATAGTCACATAGTGTCACATAGTCTCTCAGTGTGATTTCCAAATCTGGTTTATTTGAGCAAACAGAATGAGCCAAGCCCTTCCTTACCCCAGGACCAGTCCTCCCTCCCTGCTGAGAATGGTCTACAGTTTTTCTGTACAGTTTCTCCTTAATCTCCAACAGTCTCAGCTCAAATATTTTCATATAACATTTACTTATCTCCAAAATTCTCAGGTTTCTTTGTTACCTATTCACATCACCCATTTTTTATTTAAGACAGAACACACTTGCCTGTGGAAATAATTTTGTCTCAGTTATTACACCAAAGCTCATTTCCTAATTGGATTGTAAACTCCGTAATATTTAATGACTTCATCATCACAAAAGAAAGAAAAGAAAAAGGAAAAGAAATATTCAAGCCCATATTGGAAGAACTCAGGAAACAGGACCAGAAATATTAGGCAATATGCCTAATAAAATGTATTTTTCTCTTCCATTTCCTGTACAGTCTATTTACAGGAGCTGTATTCGTGAGAGGATATTGAGTCTTTAATCATGAAAAAATATGATTTGATTATTTTAGTATCAGATGAGAGGAAATAGTAAAAGGTAATAGTGTGTGTGTGTGTGTGTGTTTGTGTGTGCATGCATGTGTGTGTATGTGCATGCACATGTGTGTGTAGGCAGGGTAATAGCAGAGAAACAGATCTGGCACATATACTTTTGAAATCTTATTGTAAAGCCACTTATGCTCTGTGCTAATATGTCTGAGCCACTGATAAATTAGCAAACAGCTATAAACTTTGCTTCTCCTATTACATATAGGTTGTGACATGGAGAATTAGCTTTCTGGGATAAGCAGTATAGAAATACTCTTTCTATAAATCTAGGCACACTTAGTAAACAAAAATATGGAAGTGAAAACCCAACATGTATCACAGCTTATACTAAAGAAGTCTGAGTTCCAGTTATAGACAATTTGCATGAAATTGATGCAACTGCATGCCCCTATACACCAGCAACACAAGGCGAATGCACCTCAGCAGTTCATGGAGTCACACAGAGATGCCAATACAAGTTTAAAGTCTTCTGGACTCTTGAGAGTCCACAGCAATGTTTGGGAATTGTCCTTCGATCAAAATTGGTTAGAAAGGGTATAAGTAAAATAGTCAAGTCCCAGAGATGTTTTTGCCATGTCTCCCTGTAAGAGCAGGCCATGGGCTAGAAGACTTAGTGTCACAGCTTACCTGCATAGGGCCTGAACACATGAAAAAGTGATTCTGGCCTGTGCTTAAATAATAGACATGGCCTATGCCACTGATGGCTTCTTCTTTCTAGACCCTAGACTCCCAATAATCAGCATCTTTCTCCCATGATTTGCCTATGTCTGTTTCTTGTCTTTTCTCTTACCTGACTACTGTGGCAAGGCCCATTATTGCCAGTCCCCTCCACCTCTCACATGCACACATGTGCACGAGAGCACACACACACACACACACACACACACACACACACACACACAATGCAGAAGTAATCGATGAGCAGAATGACTAGGTAGGGACCCACCACTCTGTTGTCCATGGGAGCCTGAGTTTTGGAGGAGGTAATCCCCAGGGATGGGATTCTGTCACTGCTGAAGATCCCTGGAGGAAGGAAGGAGTTTTGAGACAGCTTTTTAATCCATTCCCATTGAAATTAGTGACCTCCAATCACTATACTCCCTCCCATCCCTGAAGAGCATTGCTTAGTTAGGGATAGCCCCTGCACTGAAAATTAGAGTCAGGTATTTGAACCAACATTTAGGATCCTGGAAATGAAAATAGGTTTTCCTGCTCTTTGCTCTTGGCTATCTGACATTCCTTTTACACCATCCCAAGATGATTTTGTTTATATAACTGGGCCTATTACTACTGTCAACCAGACCCATCTCCTTTCCAGTGTCTCATTATTCCTAAAGCACACAGGTAGATCTTGCCTCACCTTCTACTAGTTTGACTTATCTTGTTATAGGTCTTAGCCACTCACCTCCAGCTACAAGGCAGATATTTCACAGATGGTGAATTTCATGGCCAGAAAAGACCTCATAGTACTGTCCCTCACCTGTTTTAGTGCTAGTTGTTGAGTTTAGATCAAGCTGTGCATCCAGGCAAGAATCTAGAGTGCTGATGTTTTAAAACAAACACAGGGAGAATGGCAGGGGAATGGCACATGGAAGGTGCTCAGGAGATATTAGCACATAGAATGGATGAATCAAGGAGAGGTTGGATGTGATGGCTTTCCAGGAGGGGAACTTTGACTTATTGTCCCATGGAAGCAAACATGTTTTATGTCTCTGAATCAAAACTAGAAGAGAGAGAAAATCTTGTAAAGCCTTTGGGACCTACTATGAAGAATGCTTGGCTATATCTCATTGGTTGGATAACTTCCACTGGAAAAGAAGAAATAAAAGATCATCCACATGCTACTAAGTGTTTGAGAACATTTCTCCCTGTCAAAGTTCAGGTGCACAAGTCATGAAGACATCCTTCGTAAGACCTTTAGGTTTAATGACGCCAGAAAAAAATGAAGATTCGCTGCTCTTTCTCTCTCCCTTCACTTTCTCTCACCATGTGCTAGTGTTTCTTAGATTGCAGCTGAATGGAGATTGACTTAGAGAAGTCATGCTATTGGTACTTTCTGCGGAAAGGTGGTTTCAATAATAGCTATGACTAGAGGCCAGCTCCTGTGCTTAAGGGGGGTGAGCTGCTTTTGAGCATAGCTTGCCTATAGTCGCATCCCAATCTAGCATCCTTAATTAAATCCTTAGCGCTCACAGTGTGCTTCTCTCTGAGTACTCTGTCCAGTGGAAAATGCTTCCAAAAGCAAATACATACATATCCAAATGAAAGATACACAAAATAATTGACCCTTAGCCAGAGCAGTGCTGCATTTCTAGATCTTTATATCACACTTTCATGTGGAGAATGATTCCTAGAAACACGTTAAGCTTTCTGTGGACAAAATCCACTCCAGGCCGCGGATGGTAGTACAAAAAAAATTATCCTGCCCAGGAATCATTTCAAATGGGCTAGACCAAGGCAGGGTAGGCAGGGAACAGGTTCTGGAGCAAATAATTAACCATTGATTAGGTATTGGACTTATAAAGGCTTTTAAAGGTGTCCCTTTCTTCATCTATGCAAATGAGTCATATTTCCTTATAGTGAAATTAATATAATTTGCATTAAACTTTTATTTCTGTAAAAAAAAAAAAACCAAACCCTTAATGGTTAGTTTTGTTGATGCAGTTTTAGCTCCAACTCTTATTAACTATTTTATAGCTATTCCATCCAAATTTGCAGTTATGTAGTTATGCATCATGATTTAATGCAAAATATTACAACAAATAACGAAGTTCACTGTGCATGTTTGTGTATGTGTGTGTTTGTGCATGCGTGCATGCATGTATGCATGCTTGTGTGTTTAATAAGGACAGTGGTAATTTTGAAAGCTTTATCCTGATTATCAAGTGAACCTGATTGTAATCTGAAGCAACCTTATTTTAGTTCAGCTTCAACATCTCTGTTTCTGAAATCTAGAAAAGATTCTTCATTTCTGTCATTATCAAAGAGGAAGTCTGAGAACCATAAAGATGGATACATTTTGGGATTTTGAGATTTTAATACTACTTATAAAAATCAGGGCCTGGTCCACAGTAGGTAAATAAGTGCTTGCTATTCTCAGTCCTAATAAACTACATAAGAAACCAGCCAGCATTCTTAACCATTAAGCCTCTCTCTCTAGCCCCTTGGCTTATATTACATTATTTTCCCTTTATGAGCACACTTGACATTTTAAGGAAAGAAGAAGTGGTTTAAATCATTTCAGAGGGTATTTTAGAGACTACCCTTATGCTGTTTTTGTTTGCTTCTTATTGTTCTTTTCAACTATAAATATTTAGTTTATTTTTGAGATTATAATTTAATTGCAGTATTTATTCCCTCTGTGTCCTCCAAAGCCTCTCATGGACAGCTACACATTTTCCTTCAAACTTATGGTCTCCTTTTTTACTAACTGGTGTTCCAAGCCTATATGTATTTGTACATACATCTATATTTCAGAATATAACCTTTTGAATCTATATTATGTTATTTGTATTTGTGTTTTAGGGATGAGCCAATGTCTATCATAAAGCTCCCTCTGGCCTGTGATATCTCTTTCCATGTAGAGCAGGCTGGCCCTGAACCCACAGAGATCTGCAATTCTTTGCCTTCTAAGTGCCACCTTTAGAGAGGATCCTCATCATGCCCAGCCCAACACACTTCTTTAGTAGCCCAAAGTTATATTTTATTTAGCCTTACTCCTTTAAAAGTACAATATTAGATAAATTATCTTTGAGACATTACACATTCTTTTATTTTTCTGAAATGCTCTACGTCTTTAAAATTACTAAATAATTACTCATGTTGGTATCATTAATCCTCATTTTACTAATGAACTTCTGGATTTGGTATGTTTTCCACAAATGATGTAGAGTCTCTGACTTAACTAAATATCATTAGTGTTCTCTCAGATGTGTCCCTGATTTGTTACTGTATCAAGATTTGGTTCAACAGGGAGGGACTTTTCCAACCATGACATAAATAAGGTTAGAAGAAGGAACTTTTAATCTCCATTTCTAGAAGCTTCAGTGGATATTATGAAGGATAAAATGCAACTGAGGGAAGGGTATTTGAGAGCTCCCCTTTGCTTTATGAGAGCAAGGGCCATCTGGTGCCACATTTTGTTCTTTGTTCTCTCCCACATTTAACACTTCCCATAACTCATTGTCTTCAACTTTGTGTTATATAACTAGAAAGTTCTCATTTTTTTTCTGGGATAAAACTTAAATAACTTTCCAAGTGAAGCTAGTATTTCCATATTTCTTCTTCCATTTTCAGCCTCTTTGGCACCCTGAGTCTGGGGCTCTTAATTATTAATGAAATTTAGAGGCAAGTCACTCTGGGGTTTGATTGTGATAGGGAAGCTGTAATGAAAAGACAGCAGGGTATAGGAACAGGCTCCAGGAGGTCAGACCAATTCTGTTCCTGAAAGTCTACATCCTATATGCAATGCTCCATCTGGCTTCCCAGGAAGAGGCTGGCTGTACATAATGACTGGATTGTGGAGAGGAGAGTGTTGGTATGTTACGATAAACCAATGCATCTTGAAGCTATTCATTTGCTGTGCTTAGAACTCAATTTATTTCTTAGTCAATGAGCATAATGCAGAGAGATAGTCCACGGTTTTTTATCTGCTGTGGACAGCTCAGACTACTGTTCTGGTAAGCATAATGGGTGGAAATTAGGCTTAGAATTCTGGCTGGAGAGAGCTTGCCATTGAAGAAAGAAGATGCAGAAAAATCAGCCATCTGAAGATGGGGAGGACCGCTCAATGGTCTCTGTGAATGGCTCTCATAAGTGGGAACTTGGTCTAATACCTGATACCGCAGTTTTGCTATTATTGGTAGATTGGAGCTTTGTGTAGGAAGGGACTGTGTGAGATTTGTCATCACTTCCTCTAAGCTCTACCAGTGATTCACTCAGACACACCTGTCACCTTTTTTCTCTGTACCACAAAGTGAGAGTCCATTTTGTCCACCTAAAATGCTAATGATAGTGAAGAATTCTCTATTTTGCTAAAAGTATTTGCTAAAGCAAGACTTCAGGAATGATGGATTGCAAAGCAGAGCTAAGGAAATGAAGGTTCTCCCATTTGGAAAGATAATATAAGAAAGCTTTAAAGATGGTAGCATGAAAAGAAACTAAGTAAAACTATTATAATCCCTATCAAGCTTTTGAATACAATTCAAACATCTCCTTTTATATATAAAAACATAGTGTATGTAAATGTTCTACAAACAAGACTCTGTGTGATTCTGTGTGTTATAGAGTATATTGAGTGTCACTATCTCACCTGAGAACATACAACACTGAGGGTGGGGGTTTGGAATGCATAGGGGAAGCATGTGTTTAAATGCTAGGGATCAAACCTAGGCAATTCATGGGTAGGCACGTGTTGTACACGGAGCTATACCAGAGTAGCAGCTTTTTTTTTTAAATAAAGCTCTAGAAATGACAATATTGAGTTATCAGAATTGCCTCTCATTTTTCTGGAAATTCAGTATTGAGAGAAAGAGGCAAGAACTAATTTTCAGCACCAGGTGGTCTGTTCCATTCCACTGAGTTGCTTAGATTTATGTAAAAGCACTAGCTCACCTTTCTTTACACAGGTCTCTAGCAATTGATGGGGGATGGACTGAAAATATATCAAGATTTTTAAACTTTGAAATGAGTCTTTCAGTGAATTCTCCAGTCTAGGTCACTGAGAAAATGTTCTTGGAAAGTCAAAGTTCATAAGGATAAATAGAAACCAGGACCACAGAAGACTGAAAAGTCTGGCCTGTAGGAATGCAGGGAATATTAAACATAACCAACTCCTAGCCTAATAAATAGAGATTATTATTCCAAAAGGTTTTTTGCACCAATTTCCTGTATCCCAAGCAATATATCCAGCTTGCAACAGCAAAGAAAGTATAAGATCTGCACGGATCAAGGATAGGAGAAACAATGCAACCAATAGAGCAAGCCTCAGAATTATATAACCACATAGTTGGAAGAATCAGATTGGAAGATTTAAATCAGTTTGACTCATGTGTCAAGACTCTAAGAAAAATGTAGGTGGCATGGGCAGTGTAATCAGAGGGACAGAACACTAAGAAAGCATCAAAGTGAAATAATGGGAAAATATCCATTGTTACTGAGTACAGTAGATGATGGAGGCAGGGGAATCAGAAGCTCATGGACACTTTTGGATACATGGCAAATCCAGTGCCATCCAGATTACCCAGGTGAAAACCTATCTCAATGAAAACGTTTAAAAATTCATTTTTTATTGAAAAGAATGTCTTTAATATCCCACCAATTGACTTGAAAGAGCTGAGGTAATGATGGTGACCTTGAAGAGGTGGTCAGTGCAGTGTCCCCCCTGAAGTTTAAGAAGACAAAAATATGGTAACCATGACACAATAACTACAAGAAAATTTCATCTCATGTTAATGCATGCTTACCCTAGAATGCCAGAAAACCAAGGGCAGAAAGAGTGATAGAGAACAAAAAGCTTACAGTAATCATGCTGAAGCTTTTCCAAATATAATTACAGTGACTTTATCACAAAGACTTGGAAGCTTGGGAACAGACAGCAGGATGAACAGGAAAACAAACAAACAAACAAACAGATGACATACCAAGACTACCATGTTTAAGTTATGCAAAGTCATCATTTGCTGGTGAAGAAGCCAAGGGCTGGGGACAGTGCAGATGATCTAGACAGGAACACGGAGTCAGCAGGCTTCAGAAGCTGTGGAAGAATTATTCAAATTTAATGGATAACTGATGACCTGCAAACATAAACAAAAACTAAGGAAATTCATTACTGACTGAATTCCCTTGAAATAACTCTTAAAACAGGGTTCCCCCCTCAGAGAAAGAAGAAATACACAATGAGATTTAACAAGATAAGAAAAATTATTAGAGAAAAACAAATGAAAATAACATTTCATATTTCTTAGTAATTTATTTAAAACATGATTATTTTAAGTAACACTAAAGAGAATTACTGGTAATGATTGCTTCTAGAGAAGTGAGCAGTCTAAGCAACCTGCATCCTATCAGGTCAAGTGTCCTACAGTAGTTGTAATGAACTTCTGTTGTTTAAGTCTGTGTGTGTGTGTATGTGTGTCTGTGTGTGTGTGTGTCCACACGCACATGTGTGTAACACTAACTAAAACATAAAAATTGTGAAAATGAGGTGTATTTCAGAGGAGAGATGTTGAAATTTTATAAAACTTGAGAAACAAAACAACAACAACAAAAAACAAAGAAAAAAGACAGCAAATTGAAGACATTTGCAAACATGCTAGATTTTATGTTAGTAAGATTAGAGTTAACTTTATATGTTAGTGATCAAAGTATAACCAAAAAAAGGTGAATACTGTTATAATGTAATTGAATAAGGATTCTGCTCTTGCACTGTCTAGAAGAAACTTGGCTTATTATAAACAGAAAGGTTATAGGTGAAAGAAAACAAAAGATGTACAACAGTGGTAAGAATCAAAGGCAATTTGAAATCGTTATGGTTACTTCAGATGAAGCCGATACCATAACCAGAAAAATTGCATGCATTATGTAAAATCAAAAGGTCAATTCTTAAAAAAAAAAAAATAGAAACCTAAACTTTAAAGTGTGTGTTCCTTTTATAAAAGCAACATTAAACAAGAAAACAGACTGAAAAGGAAATGTAGAATAAATAAATGTGTTCATGTAGGTGAAGACTCTCACACTTTGAGTAATTGAGAGATCAAACAAGCAGGAAAGCAGGAAGAATCTATGTGATGTGCTCCACACTATCAATCAAATTGATCTAATTGGCATCTCTAGCATTGTCCACAAAACAACAGCTGACTGCCCCTCTTCTCTCATACACACAGGGGATATTAACCTAGAAACGTCATATTTGAGTCTAGGATATAGAAATACATTCATAGAAAAGAATAGAAATCAGAAAAAGGAAGTTCTTGAGCTACAACAGGATTTAACTAGAAACGTAGCTTAAGCAAAGTTGTTTTAGCAAAAGGACAGCTGAAAGATCTATAGCTACTTATAAATCAAAAAACAATCTTAGATTTAATCCAGATCAAAGAAGAAGCAAAATCAATTTAAAAAATATTTGGAAGTAAGTGAAAATGAGGATGTGGTGCATCAATATGTGTAGACTGCAGAGAAACTGATGTTTAAAGCTTTGGAAAAGGAAGACCATTCCCCCCAGGAAATTGGGATTATTTATGTATAAACATGCAAAACAAAGATACAATGACAATTAAAGTAAAATCAGCGAAATTAAAAACAGAAATCAATACAGAAAATCAATTAAACTCAAGGTTATTTTTTCAAAATATGAGTAAAAATGATAATCTATCCTGGTTCAAATTTACAATTGGTAGAGAGAGTGATGAAAAATATCACTCTGATATCAGGGCTATTATAAGGGTAATAAAAGAATATTAACCACTGTATGGGCACAAATTTGATAATGTTGGTGAAATTATCAAATTACTTTAAAGACACAATCTACTGAAAGTCACATACGGAAAAATAATCTTTGTCTATATTCACTAAGGAAATTGAATCAATAACTAATAACTTCCCCAAAGAGAATGAAGCAGAAATGCTGCAAAACTAAAACACTGATAATTCTTTCAAGCACTTAGCAAAACACTTTTAATAATCTCTGCCATCAACTAGGGGTAAAGAGAGCAACCTGTAATTAGTTCTATGGGGTTAGCATTGTCTAATACCAGAACAAAGAAAAACTTTGCAAGGAATGTGTTTACACACTATCTTCTTTCAAGAATATACATGTAAAGTTCCTAAGTGTAGAATAGGACCTCAATTTTAGTGATGCATAGAAAGAAAAGAGGTTAGACACAGTGGGAAGACAAATTTATCCCAAGCATAGAAGTCTAGATCAGTTTTCTGAAAATTCATAGTACATCAAGTGACTAAAGAAGGGGAATCATGTTACCATACCATGTAGCGAGTTTCTTCCTAAAGCCAGGATTGAGGCAACAATGTCCAGTTTTCTAATTTATATTCTTCATCATACCAAGAGTACTGCCTAATTCATGGAAATGAGTGTGTGTGTGTGTGTGTGTGTGTGTCTGTGTGTGTGTGTGTGTGTGTGTGTGTGCGAGCGCGCGTGTGTCTCTGTGTGTATGCTATATATAATATGTAATAAACTATATGTGTCTGTATATTTATTAGAAGTTTTTCCAGCTCCTGTTACAGCCAACCCCTGCAGCAGCAGGAACCATTGAACAATTAATTCCAAACTGGTCTGGCTTTTTGGAAAAGCTCCTCATTGTTGAGGGGAGAGGAAAGGGAAGATCACCAATAGCCTAGTGCATCCTGCTCCCATTTAGAGTGCTTCCTTTATCTACTGTGGTCCAGTTGCAGGCTTATTCAGAGGCAGCTGAGTAGGTGACTAATCTCTTGATCATAAAACCATGTAATAAATACATAAAGTATATAAACACACACATATATAAAACACATAAACAAAATAATCAAATTTTCCTTACTTCTAGTTGATATGATGGGCCATGTATTGACAAAATACCACTGTATTTATAAAACCAAAGTTAAACCAATAAACAAACAAAATATTCTTAACAAGTTTGCAGAATGATGAGCTAATATACAAAAGTCATCCTGACACCTAAATACCTTGAATTAACAACTAGAACTTAAACTTAAAAACAAGGCAGGGCAGTGGTGGTGCATGCCTTTAATCCCAGCAATTGGGAGGCAGGCACAGGTGGATTTCTGAGTTCTAGGCCAGCCTGGTCTACAGAGTAAGTTCCAGGACCGCCAGGGCTACACAGAGAAACCCTGTCTTGAATAAAACAAAGAGGAGGGGGAGGGGAGGGAGAGAGAGAGAGAGAGAGCAATAGTCTCTACCATAAAATCCAAAGCATGGAATATCTAGATGTAAATCTAATGAAATATAGGAATTATATACATGTGCAGATAATTATAAAGCTCAATAGAGTAGATCAATAGAGATCTAAATATTTGTGTAGATGTTTGATATCTGTGCCATGGAATATTCAACAGTGTAAAGATGACTTTTTTTTAGTAGCAAGGTCTCCATATTCAATAACATCTCATTAAAAAAATCCCCATTTTCTATTTTGTAGATATACACAAAAGTCACAAGTTCAAGACTAGTCAATATGATACTGCAGAAGCTGGTTAAAGGATTCATAACATTCATTCTGAAGATATTCTACAAAGGCACGATAGTGCAAAGAGCATAGTATTAGAGAAGCCCAGAGAGAGAGATTAATGGGACAGAATAGAAAGCCTAGGCAGATTTATGCAAATATAGCTAACTGGTGTTTGACAAAGGCATAAAGGTGACTCTGTGCAGAAAAGATAGCCTTTCAACAATAGGTGAGACAATTGGATATCTGAATGTGTGAAAAAATTACACAAATAATCAGAAAATGGAGACACTTTTCTTTTTTTTTTTTTCAGAAAAACAGGCTCAAACCAGATTGTAGAATTAAATGTACAGTAAACAAGTGTAGACAATCTTGGCTTTGCAAATGAGTTTCAGACAGAGCATCCAAACCATGATTTATGAAATGATAAAACTGGCAAGTTGGAATTTACCAAACTTAAAAGTTCAACTTTGTAAAAGGCACCATTAACAAAATGAGAAGAACAATCAGAAACTAGAAAAAAAAATTAAGTGTATCCTCAATAAAATTTGGATTCAAAATATACAAATAACTCTTAGAAATTGATAATGAAAGAAATAAATAACAAACGCAGTTACAAATTACTAAAGGATCAAAAGACTATACCAATGACAAATAATTGTATGAAAAGATGATTTGTCAACAGGAGATTGCAAAATAAAATATGAGATAGCAGTATAAGCTTATTGAAATGTATACAATTCAAGACAGTAATGGCAACACTAATTGATAGCAAAAGCTGGGGAAATAGGAATTCTTTTTTTTTAAATATTTTTATTAGGTATTTTCCTCATTTACATTTCCAATGCTATCCCAAAAGACCCCCATACCCTTCCCCTCACTCCCCTACCCACCTACTCCCACTTTTTGGCCCTGGCATGCCCCAGTACTGGGGCATATAAAGTTTGCAAGTCCAATGGGCCTCTCTTTCCAGTGATGGCCAACTAGGCCATCTTTTGATACATATGCAGCTAGAGACAAGAGCTCCGGGGTACTGGTTAGTTCATAATGTTGTTCCACCTATGGGGCTGCCGACCCCTTTAGCTCCTTGGGTTCTTTCTTTAGCTCCTCCATTGGTGGGCCCTGTGATCCATCCAATAGCTGACTGTGAGCATCCACTTCTGTGTTTGCTAGGCCCCAGCATAGTCTCACAGGAGACAGCTATATCTGGGTCCTTTCAGCAAAATCTTGCTAGTGTGTGCATTGGTGTCAGCGTTTGGAAGCTGATTATGGGATGGATCCCCAGATATGGCCGTCTCTAGATGGTCCATCCTTTCGTCACAGCTCCAAACTTTGTCTCTGTAACTCCTTCCATGGGTGTTTTGTTCCCAATTCTAAGTTTCTGGGCTAATATTCACTTATCAGTGAGTACATATTGTTTGAGTTCCTTTGTGATTGGCTTACCTCTCTCAGGATGATGCCCTCCAGGTCCATCCATTTGCCGAGGAATTTCATAAATTCATTCTTTTTAATAGCTGAGTAGTACTCCATTGTGTAGATGCACCACATTTTTTGTATCCATTCCTCTGTTGAGGGGCATCTGGGTTCTTTCCAGCTTCTGGCTATTATAAATAAGACTGCTATGAACATAGTGGAGCATGTGTCCTTCTTACTGGTTGGGACCTGTTCTGGATATATGCCCAGGAGAGGTATTGCTGGATCCTCCAGTAGTACTATAACCAATTTTTTGAGGAACTGCCAGACTGATTTCCAGAGTGGTTGTACAAGCTTGCAATCCCAGCACCAATGGAGGAGTGTTTCTCTTTCTCCACATCCTCGCCAGCATCTGCTGTCACCTGAATTTTGTATCTTAGCCATTCTGACTGGTGTGAGGTGGAATCTCAGGGTTGTTTTGATTTGCATTTCCCTGATAATTAAGGATGTTGAACATTTTTTCAGGTGCTTCTCTGCCATTTGGTATTCCTCGGGTGAGAATTCTTTGTTCAGCTCTGAGCCCTATTTTTTAATGGGGTTATTTGATTTTCTGGAGTCCACCTTCTTGAGTTCTTTATATATATTGGATATTAGTCCCCTATCTGATTTAGGATAGGTAAAGATCCTTTCCCAATCTGTTGGTGGTCTTTTTGTCTTGTTGATGGTGTCTTTTGCCTTGCAGAAGCTTTGCAACTTTATGAGGTCCTATTTATTGATTCTAGATCTTACAGTATGAACCATTGCTGTTCTATTCAGGAACTTTTCCCCTGTGCCCATATCTTCGAGGCTTTTCCCTACTTTCTCCTCTATAAGTTTCAGTGTCTCTGGTTTTATGTGGAGTTCCTGAATCCACATAGATTTGACCTTAATACAAGGAGATAGGAATGGATCAATTTGCATTCTTCTACCTGATAACCGCCAGTTGTGCCAGCACCATTTGTTGAAAATACTGTCTTTTTTCCACTGGATGGTTTTAGCTCCCTTGTCAAAGATCAAGTGACCATAAGTGTGTGGGTTCATCGCTGGGTCTTCAATTCTGTTCCATTGGTCTAATTGTCTGTCACTATACCAGTACCATGCAGTTTTGATCACAATTGCTCTGTAGTACAGCTTTAGGTCAGGCATGGTGATCTCACCAGAGGTTCTTTTATCCTTGAGGAGAGTTTTTGCTATCCTAAGTTTTTTGTTTTTCCAGATGTATCTGTCAATTGTCCTTTCTAATTCGTTGAAGAATTGAGCTGGAATTTTGATGGGGATTGCATTGAATCTGTAGATTGCTTTTGGTAAGATAGCAATTTTTATAATATTGATCCTGCCATTCCATGAGCATGGGAGATCTTTCCACTTTCTGAGATTTCCTTTAATTTCTTTCTTCAGAGACTTGAAGTTCTTATCATAGAGATCTTTCACTTCCTTAGTTAGAGTCACGCCAAGGTATTTTATATTATTTGTGACTATTGAGAAGGGTGTTGTTTCCCTAATTTCTTTCTCAGCCTGTTTATCCTTTGTGTACAGAAAGGCCATTGACTTGTTTGAGTTAATTTTATATCCAGCTACTTCACTGAAGCTGTTTATCAGGTTTAGGAGTTCTCTGGTGGAATTTTTAGGGTCACTTATATATACTATCATATCATCTGCAAAAAGTGATATTTTGACTTCTTCCTTTCCAATTTGTATCCCCTTGATCTCCTTTTGTTTTCTAATTGCTCTGGCTAGGACTTCAAGTACTATGTTGAAAAGGTAGGGAGAAAGTGGGCAGCCTTGTCTAGTCCCTGATTTTAGTGGGATTGCTTCCAGCTTCTCTCCATTTACTTTGATGTTGGCTACTGGTTTGCTGTAGATTGCTTTTATCATGTTTAGGTATGGGCCTTGAATTCCTGATCTTTCCAAGACTTTTATCATGAATGGGTGTTAGATTTTGTCAAATGCTTTCTCAGCATCTAACGAGATGATCATGTGGTTTTTGTCTTTGAGTTTGTTTATATACTGGATTAAGTTGATGGATTTCCGTATATTGAACCATCCATGCATTCCTGGGATGAAACCTACTTCGTCAGGATGGATGATTGTTTTGATGTGTTCTTGGATTCGGTTAGCAAGAACTTTATTGAGGATTTTTGCATCAGTATTCATAAGGGAAATTGGTCCGAAGTTCTCTATCTTTGTTGGGTCTTTTTGTGGTTTAGGTATCAGAGTAATTGTGGCTTCATAGAATGAGTTGGGTAGAGTACCTTCTGTTTCTACTTTGTGGAATAGTTTATGAAGAACTGGGATTAGATCTTCTTTGAAGGTCTGATAGAACTCTGCACTAAACCCATCTGGTCCTGGGCTTTTTTCTTTTGGGAGACTATTAATGACTGCTTAAATCTATTTCTTTAGGGGATATAGGACTGTTTAGATCATTAACCTAATCTTGATTTAGCTTTGATACCTGGTATCTGTCTAGAAACTTGTCCATTTCATCCAGGTTCTCCAGTTTTGTTGAGTATAGCCCTTTGTAGAAGGATCTGATAGTGTTTTGGATTTCTTTAGGATCTGTTGTTATGTCTCCCTTTTCTTTTCTGATTTTGTTAATTAGAATGCTTTCCCTGTGCCCTTTAGTGAGTCTGGCTAAGGGTTTATCTCTCTTGTTGATTTTCTCAAAGAACCAGCTCCTCGATTGGTTGATTCTTTGAATAGTTCTTCTTGTTTCCACTTCGTTGATTTTGCCCGAGTTTGATTATTTCCTGCAGTCTACTCCTCTTGGGTGAATTTGCTTCCTTTTGTTCTAGAGCTTTTAGGTGTGTTGTCAAGCTGCTAATGTGTGGTCTCTCTAGTTTCTTTTTGGAGGCACTCAGAGCTAAGAGTTTTCCTCTTAGAAATGCTTTCATTGTGTCCCATAAGTTGGGGTATGTTGTGGCTTCATTTTCATTAAACTCCAAAAAGTCTTTAATTTCTTTCTTTATTCCTTCCTTGACCAAGGTATCATTGAGAAGAGTGTTGTTCAGTTTCCACGTGAGTGTTGGCTTTCTATTATTTATTTTGTTATTGAAGATCAGCCTTATTCCATGGTGATCTGATAGGATGCATGATAGGATGCATGGGACAATTTCAATATTTTTGTATCTGTTGTATCTGTTGAGGCTTGTTTTGTGACAATTTTTTTTTTTGTTTTGTGGTCAATTTTGGAGAAGGTACCATGAAGTGCTGAGAAGAAGGTATATCCTTTTGTTTCATGATAAAATGTTCTGTAGATGTCTGTTACGTCCATTTGTTTCATAACTTCTGTTAGTTTCACTGTGTCCCTGTTTAGTTTCTGTTTCCATGATCTGTCCATTGATGAAAGTGGTGTTTTGAAGTCTCCCACTATTATTGTATGAGGTGCAATGTGTGCTTTGAGCTTTACTAAAGTGTCTTTAATGAATGTGACTGCCCTTGCATTTGGAGCATAGATATTCAGAATTGAGAGTTCCTCTTGGAGGATTTTACCTTTGATGAATATGAAGTGTCCCACCTTGTCTTTTTTGATAACGTTGGGTTGGAAGTCGATTTTATTCGATATTAGAATGGCTACTCCAGCTTGTCACTTCAGGCTATTTGCTTGGAAAATTGTTTTCCAGCCTTTCTCTCTGAGGTAGTGTCTGTCTTTTTCCCTGAGATGGGTTTCCTGTAAGCAGCAAAATGTTGGGTCTTGTTTGTGTAGCCAGTCTGTTAGTCTATGTCTTTTTATTTGGGAGTTGAGCCCATTGATATTTCTTATTCATCAATTGTGAGGATTCATAGGGCCACTTTTAAGTCTTGGATGTCAGTTTATTAGAAAAACACATGCAGCCTTTCTGCTGGATCTGATAACCATACACCTCGGTATTAGACAGCTGATTTGAGAAGCTCATACATGCACTGAAACCCGTGCATGAATGTTTATGGCAGCTTTGTTCACAATCTGCAGAACTGAAGCAAGCAAGATGCCTTCAGTAGGTGATTGAATAAACAAACTGGGGCTTATCTATACGGTGGGATATCCGTATTTAGTGATTAAAAGGGATGAGCTAAGAGGCTGAGAAAATATACAGTGGAAACTGAACTGCCTATCTCTCTATGACAGGAACTATCCTGAACAGGGCTATCTATTGTGTGATTCTAATTGAGTGACATTATGGAAAAGGCAAAATTAATAATAGAAAAAGTAATTTTTAAAAAATCAGAATAAAATCCAATTCGCACTTGTGCAGAGCTCAGATGCAGTGCTGGGTTTGGGATAGCATTGGAAATGTAATTGAGGAAAATACGTAATAAAAATAAATAAATTAAAAAAAAAATTGCTTCCAACGCTGCCGTAACGGGGGCTCGATTTGAGGACTTACGACACTGTGCATTTGTTTACCTCTGTGGGACTTACAGTGCCAGTGTTACTCCATGATGTACGCAAGACCTAAAAATGTAGACGAACGGTCAGCTGATCTGTGACAGGAATGTGAAATTTGACAAAATGATCTAATTGTATTACAAATAGATACGACAGTTTGCTGAAGAAGGTGAGGGGAAAGGTGTGGCCAGAAGCCAAAAGTGTCTGCAACACTAAAATGGAGAGATATTGTACAGCAAACTGCACTTTAGGGAACAGCATTGTTCCCCTGGGAGTCAGGCAGCCAACCTGACAAGGCTGTCTAAGTACCACCATGTCTCTGCTAATGTAGGCAGGGAAGTATAACATGGAGAAGACCAGGTTGACACTTATGGTAAGCAGTTGAATGCACAGTCGTCAGTATGAGGTCCTGTCTATCTCATATAGACACACGGTCCTACAGCTTGGATCTGAGTTGTTTCCCAGAGATCCATGTCTGGTGAAACCTTGGTCCCTGGGATGTTGTAATTAGGAGGAGAAATTTTAGAAGGAGATGGCCTAATTTGAGGCATTTATGTCATTGGGGGCTTTAGGACTTCAGTCCTTTTTTCTCTTTTTCTTTGCTCTCTATCTGCCATGATTCAAACAGTCCCCTGCCATTCAGTCCCAGCCATGGTGTTCTGACCTAGCCTTAGATACTAAAGCAGTGAGCCATCTGAACATGGATTGCAGTCTCTGAAGTCAAGAGCCACCATTTTCCTAATAAATGGTTTATCTTGGTTATTTTCTCATAGTGATAGGAATTACAACACAGATTGTGCAGTGATGTCCATTTATACAATAGTTGATACCCACAACAACAACAGCAGCAGCAACAACAACAACAACAATCAGTTCAGAATCCTGCCCATAGCTATGATTTAATCCTTTATTAAATAAATAAAGCTGAGCTTCAGAGAAGGCTCAGTTTCTAAAGCTTTGTCTAGCAAAAAGGATAACTGGAGTTTTATCACACCCCACTCAATAAAAGCTAAGCATGGTTTGCACATATTTGTAATAGCAATGGGGATGTAGTGACAGGTGGGTCCCTGAGGCTCACTGGTCAGCCAGCCTAAACTACTTGGTGAATTCCAGGGAAGCATCCTTGGTCAAAACAAACAAAATCATACAATAAAGTGGATGGCACCTGAAGAATGGCTTTTGCCTCTATGAGCCAATAAACACATACACTCATGTTGCACACACACACACACACACACACACACACACACACACACACACGTGCGCATGCTTGCATGTATGTACTTGCATGTACATGAACATGAACATGCTTCCACATACATACATATAAAACCAAACATACCTATAACAGTGAAAGAAACCTCTCTTATGACATGGATTTTATGTCCACTTACCTGGTGATGCCTTGGAGCCATTGCATTACATATGACAATATCTTAGAATTTATGCTGTAGTTTATATAGAAAATACAATTGGTTATTATTCTCTTTTGATACAAAATAGCAGAACCCTGGCAAATTTCTGTGCCACAAATAGATTTATAATACTAATGTTATAACTAATAATAAAATTGATATTAAAACTCAAAGCTTTCTGTGACACATATTATTTCATTAACTAGCTGATAACCCACAGGGACTTTAGATAAATAGCATTGCTATCTCCATCTCACTGGGATTTCAAAATGTAGCCAAGGTTAAAACACCAAGTCTATGAAGGAGCCAAAATTCTAACCTATATAATTTGACTTCTGATCACTCTTCTCGAGTAAATGCAGAAATTGCTTGCAAAGGTAAGCAACTATATTAAACTATTCCTGTTCATTGTGGGAAGACCACTGTATTCAATGGCACCATCTGCTATGGATCACCCATGGACAGAGGAAATGGAAGTTTTTTAATGATCCACCGAGTCTCCCGAGCATGAGATTTGATAGCCCATCGTCTAGAGTATAAGCGTGTTAATGGCATAAACTAGTTTGGATCATGTGGAAGTCCTGTCCACGCCCCAATGTAGAATATAAAAAGGATGCCTGTGAAGGCGGTACTGCTAGAAGGCTGGCAGAAGGCTAGTTCTGGAAAGAATGAGAAGGGACGCATAGCCTCCTGTGTGAATCTGTAAATGAACATGATGTGGGCAAGAACTGAATTCTCTTTCTCATGAGCTGCCAGTGTATGCTAAAGTGACTTCAGGGTCTTAGAAGTACATCATCTCACTTAACCCTTGGAGGCAGACATTACTTTGCACATATGGCCGAGGAGAAACTGGTACACACAGGTAGAGATTCACATATATTTATTTATTTGTATACAGTCTTGTGATCACAAGGCAGTCAGGATGTCTGATTGCCATGCATGCTGTCATCTACAATGCTCAACAGTCTCCCAAAAGCTAACTCACCCTGAGGAGTGGAGAGAGGCGGGTTTCAGGTTCACAGAAACATCACAGTTCTGTGTTGGCTTTGTAGACAGTGTGTACTTCACACCAGACGCAACATGTCTACACAAAGTGAAGAAAAGCTAAGAAGCACATCAATTGTTAATCAAGAATATGCCCTACAGACTAGCCTACAGACAATCTGCTGGATGGAGTGAGATCCATGGCCTTCAAATGGAAATAGAGCATGCATTCCAAGATGGCCATCTAATTCTGATCCTCTGTTTGCTCCACTGCTGTTTTAACACCTTGACCAGAACAACTTGGGGGAGGAATGGGTTTATCTCTTCTTACAGATTACAATCCATCATGAGGAGAAGTCATGGCAAGAACTCAATGCAGGAGTCAGGAACTGATATCCACACTTAAATGGAAGCTGCTTACATCTTGCTTCCCAAAGCTTGGTTGGCCTGCTTTTTAGATAACCCAGGACCACTGCCACCAGGGTAGTACAACCCACTGTAGGCTGGGATGAAGCACATCAATTGTTAATCAAGAATATGCCCTACAGACTAGCCTACAGACAATCTGCTGGAGGCATTTTCTCAACTGAAGATCCTCTTCCTGGATAACTATAGCTTATGTCCAGTTGACAAAAATTTAACTAGGACATCGGTATTTAATATTGTGGCAGTAAAAATATGCCTCAGGATTCATCCCTAAGTGGGCCTCTAATGCTCATGAATGTGTGTGTGTGTGTGTGTGTGTGTGTGTGTGTGTGTGTGTAACTGCCACAGAAAATATTCTACAGATGGCCTATTGTCCTGAGGACTAGCGAATCATCATTATAATCAAATGGGGTGGCACTCCTGAACTCCTGAAGCTGTGTTTTTGATGATCATTATATTAACCAAACTGTTTATAATTCTCAAAGACAAAACCAACAGATTTCTTCAGGCAAAACAAAGAATCAAGAAATGTGCCCCAGTGCTTACCCCAGGCAACTCAAAGATAGCCATGGTAATTTATTTTTGTAGAGCACTTTACTGTGAAAGGGTCTCTCAACTCTAACTCTCTACGGGTCCTTTTGTTAGAGGGCAAGGCTATAGTATGTCTTAGAGATAAAGTGAGACTCGGATGCTAAATGGCTTGACAGGTTTACCTAAGTAGCATAAATACAAATTAGTTCTTGAGTTATTCTTGAGTTTGTATTGACTCTCAATCCAGAACATGTTCAGGGATGGATAGAATTTCCCTCCAGCATGCTAATGGAGCAAGCATACCACTGCTCCCCGGTTCTGTGGGCCTGGATAGGCATACCTTATCCACACTGTACTGTTATGAGAACTATGAATTCTTCTAGTGTAGGAAAGTGGGAATTTGGGTAAAACTTTTCACTGATCAAAAGCCTTAAACTGATTCTAAACAGAGAAACTTCTTTAGTTTGAATATCTGAGTAAGAGCTGTTTTGAAAATTCTGTTTACACATGCCAAGTGTGAAAATTATTCAGTTCAAACATAATATTAGTTAAGAGATAATGTCACCATAACAGCCTCTACTTCTTCATCTACAGGCCAGAGCATATGTTTACCTTGGCAAGCTGCTTGACACATGGAAAGTGAGTGACATTATCTGCATAGTTTGTCAAGCAGGAAGTATTATATGGCAGGAATAATACTTAGAAGATGTTTGTGCTGTTAAGGGATTACTACATATAAAGGAGCACATACATAAAGAAGACGAGGAAGATTTAGAGGACACTGGGGGTGGGGTGGGGTGGGAACAAGTCTCTTGTGTCAATCAAAGGTTAGACAACGGATGCTATCCTTGCATAGGCATAGCTATCATTTCAAACTCTTGTTCAATCTCATTTGGGAGTGAGTTTCCTCTGACGTGCTGATCTCCACAGGCAGTAATGTCACTGTAATGTCTCACCTAACAGTTGGGGAGGGGCATCTATGGAACCCAGTTGGGGGTGGGGAGTCCCAGATCAGTGCTCTGATTTGTGACTCTCATAAACATGCCTTATCTGCTATTTCTGGTGTTCGTCTCCAGGTAAACAAAGCCCGGGATGCAGGCACAAGAAATCAAGTTAAAAGCATTGCTTCTCACAGTGTGTGGGGAAGGAAGAGGAAGACATTGAATGGAAGAGGAAGGAGATGGCTTGTTGCTTATTCACACACACACACACACACACACACACACACACACACACACACAGAGAGAGAGAGAGAGAGAGAGAGAGAGAGAGAGAGAGAGAGAGAGGAGAGAAAAGAGAGGGGGTGTGCATATGTACAAGGTAGGAAGTAGCTGGGGAAGGGAAAGACTATGATCAAAACAATAAATAAAATGTTATATAGCATATTGAAAATTTGAGATAAGAGAATGAGGGTGTTTCTGCCTGTGTCTTGTTTTCTTTCTGGACCTATTTGTAAAAACTGTTTTGGTGGTAGATTTGTGGTAAGAAAACCAAGAGGGGTGATGGCCTGGCTGTATTTTGTCAGCTACAGCGTATGGGTTATAGCCTGAGAGTCAAAATATCTAATCCTGTGAATTAAGGCTTGAATTTCTCCCCAACACACTGAGGTCTTTCAATGCCTGAAGCGGTACATAGATTTCGGTTCCCATCCTTAACGCTTCTAGTCCTGTCAACAACGTGCTATAGCACTACGCTTCACCCCGAAGGTTTCCTCATTTCAGAGGAGGGTGAAATGTCTACTAAGTGGGACATAAGTCATGACAGTTGCATTCTAGCCACAAGTAAGCAGCCCTGTTCAGGTTCTTCAGAGACCCTAGCGACCGATGATCAGAGAACATGGTTTCCTTCGCGAACGTTCACACTGCATTCCTTTCCTTTTGTTTGTGACAGAGTGAGTACCTGACAGGGCAACTTAAGGAAGGAAAGATTTCCTCTGCCTCCTGTTTCAGGGAACTCGGTCTGCTCACGGCAGCAGCAGTGGGAGGCTGGGGCTTCTCCTGCCTTTGCAGAAAGCCAGAAACAGAGTGAAAAGGATGGGAAGCAAGGTTGGGCTATACCCTCAAAGGCCTACCTCCAATGATCCATCTCCTCTGTCCATCCCCGCAACCTCTGCAAAGAGCAGTCCCAGCCGAACAGCAGGTGCTCAAACACACTGGCCTCTGGGCGACATTTGGAATCCAAACAATAACACACTGACATCGAAAGCTGTGCGTATCTCACAGAAAACTTAGTTTCTTAATGATGCCTCATTCTCCTGTAAAACAAGAATTGTGTGGCCAGGTGTGAGAGAAAAGCACGAAGAGCTGTTTATTTTGCCTTAGGAAGGTCGTTCCTGGTTTCCAGTGAGGTTGTCACAGTAGTCACACAGAGTGGCCTGACCTAGAAAATCATACAAAAACTTAGTCTCTATTAACAAAGTTCTACATTTTAACACTTTAACCCTGCACACACATGCTGACATAGATGCCAAGCCTGGGGTGGCCCTGGTCGGGACAGAGTGACATGATTCCTGTCCGAGGGACAGGGCCCCAGTGTGAGTCACCATGAGTGTTGATGGCTGCTGTCGGCATAAGGCTTGTTTTTGCAGTAATGTAAATATTTTCTGGCAGTCTTACTAGCACTGGAGGACTCTTTCCTTCTGAAAAATGTTCTCCCTGCTAATGTTAACGACTCCAAGATCTTTAGAAAGAACAAGAGTTGAGTGTGTGTCTATGTCTCAGCAAAATGGTAAGTGCTGGGCCCTTCAGGACAGCCCTTAAGGCTATGGAAAAGAATTATTAAAACACAAGTTCAAAAATATATAATTTATCAACTATGCAAAAATATAAGGATTCAATATGAGTTACAAGGGGTTCCGTGAATCTAAAGGAACAGAGGTAGCTACACTATGAGCTAGCAGAAAGACATAAAGATAGGAAGATACAAATACAGGTAGATTCCTGGATTCAAGGTCAACTGGGACACAGCAAATCCAGGCTCACGTGTGGTGAAATGGTAATTTCAGGGCAGGGTTCCACCCAACTAGCTTATCATCTGTGCTTAATAAATGCAGACTGATCTCTGAATTCTTCTGCAATGTTAAAAGGAAAATGTATGCTTGCTGTCTCCTAAGAATCAAAGGGCTGGAGTCATGGGATGCTGATTCATAGGAGAATCAAAAGGAAAACCTGGAGTAAATGACTGGATTGATATGCAAATAAAAGACTGGGCCTGTGTTGTGCAGGAGATGAGCAATCCAGAGAACATTTTAGGATAAAAAGAGAACTGTTTGGATTGGAGAACACACATACACACACAAACACAGACACAGACACACACACAGACACACACAGACACACACAGACACACACACACACACACACACACACACACACACACACACACACACACACAAGACATACTCTTAGAATAGCAAGCAAGCAGAATATAGACAGATAAATCTCCAGAGAGAAAGCAGAACATAGAGAGAAACAGACTGGAAAAGTTGTATCAAGCAGAACACAGGTCATCAACTTGGATTCGCAATTTGACTTCTAGTCATTCTTTTCACTGTTCCCAGACACCTTTTCTATCAGAACCCTTCTCCAAGTTGAGGCTGGTTCTTGGCGCATATATATACATATATATGTATATATATGCACATACCCACATATAAACACTGCACATACATTCTACACACACAAATGCACACATATACATATTCATATATACTGACACTGCACACAGAAATGCACATATAATCCATAACCACACAAATATACACATATATAACAAATATGCATCTTGTGTATGTATAACACCACACACAAATACACATATGTAACAAACACCTTTCATTCAAATATATATATGTGTGTGTATGTGTGTGTGTGTGTGTGTGTGTGCATACAACCTTCCCTCACCACAGCACACAGATGCTCACACATCCTTTAAATATCTATGTACACACATGTGCATACACACACACACACACACACACACACACACACACACCAAATGCTGTTATCCACTCACATTTCCCCAAGGCTTTTTTAAACTGCTGAAAGTTTAATCGTGAAGCCAGTCACAGAAAGCAGAAGTTAACTACCAATCTTATTCCCCGAACTGCACTTATATAATCAATGATCCTTCTGTAGAAAACATAGTTCAGTGAAGTTTGCTTCCCTTGTATGAGCAGGGGTAGAAGGACAGACAGAATGGGTGGGAAACAAGAGATTTGGCAATAGAAGGAAATCAGGTCACATAACCATCATCTCCTGAAAGATTGGTCTTGGGGTCATACTGTAGCAAGTACTGGGGTAGAGATAGTGGGAACAAAATGGGACTAGAATTGTCGTTCTTCAAGGTTAGAGTTCATATGACCTTCTAGAAGTGTGGCCCACAGTCCAGCTCTATAGCCCACCTCAGAAGCAAAGGAGCATACTCAGCAGTAGCACCCTGCTATGTGTGGTACACTGTCTGCTTGTATGTCTTGATTTGACTACTACTTAGTGGTTGTATTCTTGCTGACTGATCCTTGGGAGACTCAGAAGAGGATGAGGAGCAGGCCTTGGCTCCAGGAAAAAAAAAAGGGCTAAAGACAAGAACCTTGAGCTTCATCCACTGACTAGAATTCTGCCTCCGTTGGTTTTCCAAGACCCATTTTCTCACCTATTCCCAGGTCGAAGAAGAAGCACAGAACACAACTGTGGAAGACAGTGCTGTATATAGTGCCTGATGGGCGGCAAGATTCTGGAGTGTGGCAGTTCTTATTGTCTAGCAGCAAAGGCTGCGAAACTCCCTGGAGTGACTGCCAACAGGCCCTCCAGATGGTGACCCAGTTATTGTGGGCACTTCACACTCAAACTGTGGGCTCAACTGCCAGGACCATTTAGCTTTGCAGAAAAAGTATGAAGAAAGGCGCTACCCACTCTCTCACCTGATCAGGCCATGCTCATCAGCTGTCTTCTCTGCAAGTGCATGAAGTGTCCCTCCTTTCTCCTGATGCTTTCCTCTTGGAATCTCTTTTATCTTTCAAGCAGCACCATCCCACTTCTTTGAGTTCATTGGAGATTGTTTGCAGGGTGCAAAGACATAAAACTACATGTGCATGTGACTAATCTATCATTTAAAATTAAGATTATAGTAAAAAGGGAGGGGTTTTAATGAAAGAGAAGCTAATCATTTTAATTTTGTTCTCCTTGGACAAATGATTGAATATGTTATAAATAGTTACATATATATATATATATATATATATACACACACATATATATATATATGTATGTATATATATATATATATATATACACACATATATATATATATATATGTATGTATGTATATATATATATATATATATATATATATATATATATATATATTATACCTCTCCCTCTCTCTCTTTTGATGGTTTGTAATTTCTTGGCCTAGGGAATGAGGGAGTGGCACTATTAGGAGGGGTGGCCTTGTTGGAGTAGGTATGTCATTGTAGGCATGGCCTTTAAAACTCTCCAAACGGTTTGGAAGCCAGTCTTCTCCTAGCTGCCTTCAGATGAAGATGTAGAATTCTCAGCTTCTCCTGCACCATTTCCCCTTGCTGCTGCTGTGCTCCTGTCTTGATAATAATGGCTGAACTTCTGAACCTGTAAGCTAGCTCCAACTAAATATTGCCCTTATAAGAGTTGCCTTGGTAATAGTGTCTGTTCATAGCAGCAAAACCCTAAGACAGAAGTTGCTACCAGGAGAGGGGTTTTGTTGTGATAAGCCTGGCAATGCCTTTGTTTGGAAGTTGGACTAAATGCACTTTTTTTTTATTATGCTATGGCTAGTTACAGCCCCCATGGACTCATGTGTTTGAACAAAGCTATGTGTGCCAGGCAGTGGAAAGTGATGGCTTGTATATGCTCGCCTCAGGGACTGACACTATTAGGAGGTGTGGCCTTGTTGGATTTGGTATGTTATTGTGGGCATGGACTTTAAGACCCTTATCCTAGCTGCCTGGAAGCCATTCTTCTCCTAGCAGCTTTCTGAAGAAGGTATAGAACTCTCAGCTCCTACTGAACCATGCCTGGCTGGATGCTGCCATTCTCCTGCCATGATGATAACAGACTGAACTTCTGAACCTGTAAGCCAGCCCCAATTAAATATTGCCCTTATAAGAGTTGCCTTGGTTATGGTGTCTGTTTACATTAGTAAAACCCTAATTAAGACAGATATATCTATATCTAATCTATATCTATGTCTATGTCTATATCTAATCTATGTCTACTTATATATACTTCACAGCCCTCAAAAGAATGCCTGCTGCCCTGACCTCAGCCTTTTAGCCTATGGCATGGAGAGGCAACAACTTTCCATGATTTAGACTAGCTAGCTTTTGGTGCTTTGTCAGTGCAATCTCATGGAACTAATTCAAAGACCCCTCCAATCTTCACCCTTCCTATCTATGAAAGAAGTGATTTTGGAAGAGCTGCTAATGTGGTCCTTATTGAATCATAATGAAGATCTGGCAGCTGAATATATTAGGTAAACTAAAGATGTTAATTGAATATAAAACATGAAGGATTAGAAAAAAATTGTTTCTATATCCACACATTTGCAGATGGGACAAATAACCAGCTCCTCTCTTGGTAAGGTCTTTTTAAAATGTGCTCAACTCTAAATGTTATTGGATGAGGAGACAACTAAAGGCATAGAGGTTAATGTTGAAAAGCTCCCCAGAGAGAGAATGATACCACTCATCGAATACACCTTGGGTCAGACACTCTAGTCAGGCTGACAAAGGTATCACTAGCATTCTACTCTACTTCAAATAAAAACACCTGCAGCAAGAACATGTGTGTCCAAAGCATTTTGTCTGTCATGAGTGCTTATGTCCTATTAACATAAATCATTGTTTCTTTTTAAAAATTAATTATGTTGTGTGTCCACACATACATGTGCAAGGCACAACTTGGGTGTGGAGGCCAGAGAAAATTATTCCAGATTCCTTTGTCTCCTTTAACATTTGAATAATTACTGCACTTAGGAAGTCTTGGTAGTAAGTACCTTCACTCACTAAGCCATCTGGTCAACCTGTAAAATCTGGTTCCTATCCTGTCAAGACTTAAAATTTGTTGGTAAACTTGACAAAACACAACACACAATCAGTATGACCAAGAAAGGGTAATACACAATTTCAACTCTAATATGTACTGTCTTCAAGTTTGAACTTTATAAAACATTTGCATTTAGGACAAAACACAATAAGGATGTGTTAATCATACGCACACTTTTCTCATGGCTGTGGCCAATTATCAGACAAGAAGCAATATAAAGGTAGAAAGAGTTGTGTTGGTTTAAAAGGATAAAGTCCACTGTGGATTTGGAGTGAGGGCAGCAGAGCAACTGTGGCAGTAGCAGTGGGAGCTTGCTAGCACATGGGCATCAGGATGCAGAATGAAGGAGATGTGACAGGAAGCAGTAGACCAGCCCTTTATTGAGCTACTTTCTCCAGCAAGGTTCTACCCTTAAAAATTCCACAGTCTCCCTAAACAACACCACCATCTGGAGACCAAATGCTTAAACATATGGGCCTCTTGGGGACATATCATATTCAAACCATAACAACACAGATTTAATTTTCATTTTTGGGCAGAAGACATGTGTGGGAAAAATCATAGTAAGGCAAGAGATACAATTCTCTACTTAACTCCTGGGTTAGTTCTTTGGGGTTGGGGTCTTTAGTTCCAACAAGTGCTAAGACATTATCCAAAGGAAAAATCAGATGTGACAGACCTGCTGAGCACCCCTTATGCAAAAATCTTAAATTCTCTAAAATTCAAACCTTTGAATTGTTTTCTGAAGAAATCATAGCCAACACATGGTGCAAATATTTTAAAATGGAAGAAACTCCCAAACCTGAAATACCTCTAGTCACAGGTATTTTAGATGAGATAATCTATATTGGAAGAGAGAGAGAGAGAGAGAGAGAGAGAGAGAGAGAGAGAGAGAGAGAGAGAGAGAGAGAGGAATGTATGTATACATCTGTTTATGCATATGAGTATAGATGGCCACAGAAGCTTAAATATGGCAGCAAGATACTGGGGTATCTAGAGTAATAGGCAGTTATGAGTCATCTGATGTAGGTGCTAAAAACAGAACTCAAGACCTTTGGAAGAACAGGAAGTACTCTTGACTGCTAAGTCATTTTTCCAGCGCATGACAACCTGTGTGTGTGTGTGTGTGTGTGTGTGTGTGTGTGTGTGTGTGTATGTGTCTGTATCTGTGTGCGGTTTGTGTGTGTGTGTGTGTGTGTGTGTATGTCCGTGTCTACACATATATATATGTATATATGGATTGGAGCTTGTGGTTCTGTATAGTATATGTGTATACCTGAGACAAATAACCATTATGCTTTTCTGGATTTTTAAATGGTAAAAAGCTAGTATTTCAGAAAGCAACTGAATCTGGTGGAGGTGGGCATCCTGTCATTGAGAAACATGCCTTTTCTATAAAGCACTGGCATGCTTATAGAAACTTTACTGTAACACACTTATCCATATTGTTTATGTATATAAAAGATATACACTGCAGAGGATGTCAGCATCTTTAAAACTAAGCCATTGGTTTGCCCTGGGTCATTCATAGTATTGCACATTGGCATATGGTTTGGGTGTCCTTATATTACTGTACAGCTGTGGTCCTGCAGGTTAGCAAGCAGAATGGACAGAGGTAGATGGTATGGCACTCCTCTCTGCCTGCTCAGAGAAGACTAATAACATATACTCTGGCTAGGATGGGAAAATAGAATCTCTGACATCTAGCTCTGTTATGCTCCACATTAGACATTCCTCCCTAAACTTAACTAATTATACAATCATTCTGTGACAGAAATTACCCTTCTTGTTCTAAGTTCTAGGAAGAAGCTCAAGGCTTTCTCTTTCTACGTTGAAACTTGGATTATTTATTTCAGTTGGCAAAATATCTCCTAAAATGTGAAATTTGATTGAAAATCCTAGTAGAGAGAGGGATGGCCTCTGAATTCAGGGCACTTCAATGGCGTTGGGGATACTAAAGAAGTGCTGTAGAACCCCAAGTCTTATATGAAGACTGAAGAATAGGGAAAACTGGATCTAGATGCTGAGTAATGGGGACAGAATGCCCAGAAATTCAGTTTTCCTATGGTTCTGAGGGCATTGACTCCTCAGAGATCTATATTCAGTGTCTGGCACAGAATATTCAGGCTGTGTTGTCAGCCATCTCTGATCACTGATCACTGTTCTGATTAACAAGGAGGTCTTCCACAGTCAAGGTCAGCAAAGTGAACCTCTGATTTCTTTAGACTTCTTTGTAGCAAGGACAACATCCTGCTTTGGCTACCTTGACCTCAGGAAAAGAGTTTCTTTCTTGAGAAGTCTGTGGAAAGACAGCAACTTTGCCCTGTTTGTGGATATAGTTATCTTAGGGCACAATGCTCTGATGTATAACATTCATCTTCCATCTATAAGAGGAAAGCCAGAGAACAGAGAACGAAGACACCGTGCTATTGCTGAGCAAGTAGGGACATGAAAAGGAGCCTCTCATCAGCATTGTACAGTGTTCCTCCAGGCAACCATGATGGGAGGTAAATATCCTTCTGTTCAAACCATAGATCCCATGTTCTGTTACTGATGCTGAGAACATTCTGTATGTTACTCAGTGTGCTTTGATGACAAGTTTAAATTATGTGAATTAACATAACGTAAACCCATACATGATTTAAAAAGTGTAAAAAGGAACCTACATCCTCAAGTTTCTTGAAAATAAGCATCTACTGGTATAGCTTAGTAAGGTGTAAGTGGCAAAAATACTTCTTAAAAAGTCATTTTCTCTTCCCTTTTGAAAGGAATATAACTGAACGTTCCCAAAGTTCATGTCTCCTCCCTTTTCTCCCCACATTATTTTTTTACTAGATATTTTCTTCATTTACATTTCAAATGCTATTCCAAAAGTTCCCTATATCCTCTCCCCACCATGCTCCTCTACTCACTTACTCCCACTTCTTAGCCCTGGAGTTCCCCTGTTCTGGGGCATATAAAGTTTGCTAGACCAAGGGGCCTCTCTTCTCAATGATGGCTGACTAGGCTCCCCTTTAACCACTCTAATTCTTCAAACATATAAAGCTGTATGCTAGATAATACATATGTAAATATAAAGATCACACACAATACTTCTGTCATCACTGAGTTTTCATCGTGTTCTAGATCAATTCTAGGGAGAGGAGAACTAGACTGACCCTGGGAGGATCCAAGCCTTCTCTTTCTGGTGCATGAGTTGCTAAGCATTTCTAGACACAAGGATTGAATTTTTAGACAGCACAGATGCCAACAAAGCAAATGCATCCCCTGCCACCCAAGCATCTCACACCAGTGCTGTCCATCTCCTTCTCTTTGCCCCCAGCAAACTATTTGTTCCCAAAGCCAACTTACCTCTTCTTGAACCCATTTGTCTTAATCATTTCTCTTCTTCTGAGCAAAGCAACTTCAGTAAGGAAAGCTATATCTTGGCTCACAGTTTAGGATCCATCATATCCAGGAAGGAGGGATGGATGGAGGCAGGGGCCTGAAGCAGCTGGTCACATTTCTTCCAAACAAGATTCGGAGAGTGCTGAATGCTAGGGCTAAGTTCAATTCCTCCTTTTTGTACACAAGTCTTTCATGCCAAATTAGCTCCTCCTGTGTATACTTAAATGCTCCACATCTCAGGATCTTTCCATGGACTGGTCTTTGTCTGGGAATCTTTTGTCTCTGTGATACAAAAAAAAAATTGAGGTTCTTTGTCTCAAACACAGGAACATCCTGATTTCCAGATATTTTCAAGAGTACATTGATTGTAAGGTCACTGAGGTCTTTGAAAACATTTTTTTCTTCTTTAATATCTGGGTTTTATTTCTAAGTCTTCTTTCTTGGGGCTTATGTGGGTCTATAGAATTTACTGGTTCAGCAATGATTATTTATAAGGTTTCCCTAGAAGTCTTGTCTGTATATCTTCTTTCCCTTTTCCCTGTGGGTCTGTGCATAATGATACAAGTTGAAACTTCAAAAAGAAATTTGCTTTCAGGTTTGTTTGCTCATGGCCTCAAGGTAAGCTAGAGGTGAGTGACTATTTTCTCCTTTCTCCTGTCTTTCCTAAGCCCACAAAGTCTCTGGCAGACTTTCAGATCTGCAGGGATGACTGAGATATGAAAAGGACCCTATGCTTGTTTATGTCTCTAAGATTTTCCTTTGAACTTCCCAGCCAGAGAATGACAACCCTAGGGAGTTGAGGACTTAGTCACTTGTGCCTCCCTCAGGGTGAATTCCCACACCCTGCCCTCCCCACATCCCCAACTGCCTGCCTGCACCAAGGCTGGCTGTACTTTGTGTCAGATCAAGTAACACCATGCTCAGAGTTTCTCTGATTCCCCAGGGAGCCTCTCTTCTGGCAGCGTGTGGACCAAGCTCTGGGGATTTCATGGAATTGCAAAAGCAATCGGGTTCCTATCTGTCCATACTGCTGCTGGCTCTTGGCTACTGCCACATTGCTGAGCCTGGGAGGGTGTGGTGGGGATATAGTTTTCAATCTGAATTTCACTCTCTCAGTCAGTTTCAGTTTTTGTTTTTGATTTTCCTCCTGGAGAGATGATTTCTTTTCTCAGTTCTTTCTGCAGCCTTTATTTTGCGGGAATTCTGAACTCATTCCTTTTTGTTTTCCCTATAGTTTATTGCTTCACAGGAAGGGTTGGTCATTTTACTGAGGCGCTTACCATTCCAGCAAAAGATCTCAGTGTTCTGCCTCTATCAATACTTAACAGAATGTTCCCCAACCCCACATCTCTAGCTGGTAAGTGTTTTGTGTTATGTGGCAAAAGACAATTTCAGATGAGACTGAATCGAGGTGTGTTTTTGTTTGTGAGTTTATTTGTTTTAATGAGGGATTATGTTGGTTTATTCTATAGGGCTCAGTGGGTCTAATGTAATGTAAAGTTCTTATAAAAAGGGGTGGGAGTGGAGTTGGGGGTAAGGTGGGGTGGGACACCGCGTGGAAGTGAGGAAAGAAGAGATGACAACAGCAGGCATAGAGGTAGGAAGAGGTTTGAAGAAGTTATTTTGCTGATTGCAAAGACAGGAGGGATCTAGTAGCTGAGAAGTCCAGGCATCTCCATGAGCTATAAAACTTAAGAAAGCAAGTTTTTTTTTTTTTTTTTTTTTTTTTTTTCCTGCTGTGGTTTTGAATTTGGATCTTAATATCTCCCGAAGGCCAATGATTGAAAAGTTCAGTTCCCAGTCTGTAGGGCTATTGCAAAATGTTAGAACCTTCAGGATATTGAGAGATCCCAGGTCGTTGAGAGTTTGCCTTGAAAGGAATTTGGGACCTTGGCCCTTGGTTTTTCTCTTCTTCTCTTCACTAACTATCATGAGGTGAACAGCTCTCTTCTGCCATGCACTGCTTCCATGATACACAGGCTCAGAGCAACATCATCAAATGACAATGGACCAAAATAACTGAAACCATGGGCCAAAACAAACCTTCATCTATGGTAACATGATGATCTTAGGAGATTGTTGCATTACCCAAGAAATGACTAACACAGTCTCCTAAAAGCTGTGAGAATTAATTGAAGCACTTCTGATTCAATTTTAGTTCAGTAAAATATAGCCTGGGCTTTGATCTTGAAAACTGTTAGATAATAAATTTGTTTTATTTTAAGGCACTAAATTTATCGCAATTCGTTCTAGTAGTAATAGGACGCTAATACATTCTATCTTTAATTTATTTGATCTGTTGTTTTATATATAGTGGCTTAAAATAACACAAATTTAATATCTTTATGCCTATATAGCTTACTGTATATTAAATTATGTATAGGTAATTTTAACTGACTATTCAATTACAGTGTAAGCTTCTTGCTTTCAAGGGTCCTTTTTATTATGAATACTTAATGACCTTTCTGCCATATATTAGGAGCTCACAAAATGCTCGTGAATGTTTTCAATGGCACAGAAGAAAAATTTAGTTTTACCTGCTAGATCAAAGTGTCAGGAGAGGGGAGGGGCTAAGATATTGTCTCTAAATTTATTTTCTTATGTTTTTGCATTGCTGGGGTAGAATCCAGGGTCTTGCATGTGCTTATACCATTTATTAGAGGAACATAATTAAAATGAAGGCAATAATTCAATGGAAATCAAGGCTACATTGAAATTTTTTAATATAAGTTCAACATCCTTAATCATCAGGGAAATGCAAATCAAAACAACCCTGAGATTCCACCTCACACCAGTCAGAATGGCTAAGATCAAAAATTCAGGTGACAGCAGATGCTGGCGAGGATGTGGAGAAAGAGGAACACTCCTCCATTGTTGGTGGGAGTGCAGGCTTGTACAACCACTCTGGAAATCAGTCTGGCGGTTCCTCAGAAAACTGGACATAGTACTACCGGAGGATCCAGCAATACCTCTCCTGGGCATATATCCAGAAGATGCCCCAACAGGTAAGAAGGACACATGCTCCACTATGTTCATAGCAGCCTTATTTATAATAGCCAGAAGCTGGAAAGAACCTAGATGCCCCTCAACAGAGGAATGGATACAGAAAATGTGGTACATCTACACAATGGAGTACTACTCAGCTATTAAAAAGAATGAATTTATGAAATTCCTAGCCAAATGGATGGACCTGGAGGGCATCATCCTGAGTGAGGTAACACATTCACAAAGAAACTCACACAATATGTATTCACTGATAAGTGGATATTAGCCCCAAACCTAGGATACCCAAGATATAAGATATAATTTGCTAAACACATGAAACTCAAGGAGAATGAAGACTGAAGTGTGGACACTATGCCCCTCCTTAGATTTGGGAACAAAACACCCATGGAAGGAGTTACAGAGACGGAGTTTGGAGCTGAGATGAAAGGATGGACCATGTAGAGACTGCCATAGCCAGGGATCCACCCCATAATCAGCATCCAAACGCTGACACCATTGCATACACTAGCAAGATTTTATTGAAAGGACGCAGATGTAGCTGTCTCTTGTGAGACTATGCCGGGGCCCAGCAAACACAGAAGTGGATGCTCACAGTCAGCTAATGGATGGATCATAGGGCTCCCAATGGAGGAGCTAGAGAAAGTAGCCAAGGAGCTAAAGGGATCTGCAACCCTATAGGTGGAACAACATTATGAGCTAACCAGTACCCCGGAGCTCTTGACTCTAGCTGCATATATATCAAAAGATGGCCTAGTCGGCCATCACTGGAAAGAGAGGCCCATTGGACTTGCAAACTTTATATGCCCCAGTACAGGGGAATACCAGGGCCAAAAAGGGGGAGTGGGTGGGCAGGGGAGTGGGGGTGGGTGGATATGGGGGACTTTTGGTATAGCATTGGAAATGTAAATGAGTTAAATACCTAATAAAAAATGGAAAAAAAAAAAGAAAAAAAAAAAGAAAAAAAAAAAAAGAAAATAGAAAATTTAGAAAATAAAACTTTTATGACTGGTGGATTTGTTTTCAATGTTGTCTAACTCACAGTCTGCCCCTTATAAATACTATGGTGCAGTGGGTATATTGTAGCAAATGTATTCAATATTTAAAGCAGGAAGCATACTAAGAGGCCTGGAAGAACCATTATCTCAATCAAGTATACTCTCGTCAATACGCATGCTCATGTATAAGACATGGTTACAAGGACTGCTGTCATCAAACTGGCACTTTAAGCTGCTGTGTAAAATTTATGTTTAAAATTTTTGCTAGCAAATTATATTTATGTAAAAACATGTGATCCTTTAAAAAGTATATCTGAAGGTCTTTATATCAAATAAAATTTATACATACTGAAACCTGTACTTTTTACACAGGATTTTACTCAAATAAGTACGACATTTGGCTTGTAATTTACCTCTTGTAGCATCAATTTTCTTATCTATAAGATGAATTTAATAGTGCTGCACAGATCAGTTTTCAAGGATGGGTTAATTGCATTAAATGTTACAATGTACATTGAATGCTTATTAGGTATTTACTTCTGTCTTTGTTTGGGTTTCCATAGCTGTGAAGAGACACCATGACCAAAGTAGCTCTTATTAGGACAACATTTAATTGGGCTTAGCTTACAGGTTCAGAGTTCAGTCCATTATCATCAAGGTGGGAGCATGGCAGTGTCCTGGCAGACACGGTGCTAAAGAAGGAGATGAGATAAGCGTTCTACATCTTGTTCTGAAGGCAAACAGAAGACTGTCTTCCCAGAAGCTAAGAAGAGGTTCTCAAAGCCCAGCCCTACAGTGGCACACTTCCTCCAACAAGGCCACACATATTCCAACAAGGCCACACCTCCTATAGTGCCCCACCCTGGACCAAGTATATTCAAACCACCAGACCTTTAATTCTGGTTTTTATAGACCTCCCTATTACCTGCTCAGTAATGTTTCTTTGTGTTTCTTTAGCCACCCTTCCAAGAGTCAGCTTGGCCAAGAGGCATAAATGTAGATTTGAAATTAAGTCATGCAGCATTATTTAGATTTAAAAAATGGAGCAACAGTAAGCTTCTCTTTGCTGGGGATTTACAATGATAATAGTGTTTGCTGAACAAGCTACCAATTGGTTGAATACAGATTTTTGGTGAGGGGACTGCAATATCATATTGTGTTTTTAGCAAAACTAGCCAGAACATTTACCACTTAAAAGTACTGAGGAGCTTCTGAGACTCCCAGAACATCAACAGATGTGTTCCAGAGAGAGAAAACAGGTTCACTGAAGTGGGTTAAAATTTTAATGTTGTGTCTCCTCTGGAAAAGCTGGCCATTTTAAAACAACATTGCAGTAGCTTAAATGAGAAATGCCGCCCTCCCCCCCCGCCCCCCGCAAGGATAATGCATTTGAAGACTTGCCCCCCAGTTGATGGTGTCCTGTGAGGGTGGCTATGGAACGAACCATCAGGAGGCACAGATTTGCTGGATGAAATATGTTCCAGGGTTTGACAATATATAGCCTAATCCTATCTGTTCTTTCCCTTTGTTTCCTATGTGTGCATGGAAAGTTGATCAGTCACCAGCTCTATCTGGAAGCCATGTCATACCTCCCCTGTCATTTGTATTAGTTGGTGTTCTCTAGAGTAGCAGAACTTATAGAATGAATCTCTCCTCCCCCCTCTCTATATATACACACATACACACACACACACATATATATATATATATATCCCAATAAATCCTGTGTGTATGTGTGTGTTTGTGTGTGTGTGTGTGTGTGTAAATACATGTATATGTTGAGTAATCCAACCAACAATGGCAGGCTTTGTATGCAAAGTCCAAGAATCCAGAAGTTGTTGAGTCCACATGTATGGATGTCTCAGCTGGTCTTTAGTAGATGCTGCATTTACAAAAATGTAGGTCCTAATGCCAGTGAAAGAATGGAGTTGCTAGCAAGATGAGAGCAAGCAAGCAAGGAGCAAGAGCTTATGCTTCCATGTCCTTATGTAGGATTCCAGCAGAAGGTGTGACCCAGATTAAAAGTGTGTCTTCCTACTTCAAAGGTCTAAATCAAAGGTGTGTGTTTTCCTACCTCAAAGGTTTGGACTAGGAGTGGATTCACCCACTTCAAACCAAGCAAAAACTTACTCACAGGTGTTTCCCCCATTTCTGAATTATAGTTCATTCTAGATGTAGTCAAATTGACAGCCAAGAATAGCTATCACATCTCTATCCCTTGGGAAACAATGGCTAAAATAACTGCTTTCTCCTATAGTTTTCTTTTAGTAATGGTCACTCATCACAAAAAAAGTAACTAATACAAATACAGGAAGAAAGATCAGTATGTAATTAATAGGACTAATTTCAAAAATGCAAATAATAAAAATCAAAGCATCAACAAGTCATGGTTAGCATGTAGAAAACTAATAAGTGATGCATTACGATCCGAGGAGATTCAGGCTAGTGACTTGAAGTTTGATTTGATATTTTTTTATCATATGGACTGAGTCTAATATTCATCACAATAGATGTAGAAAAAGCATTAAAAGAAATTAATGCTCAAAAAATGATGCTTTGGCATAAGCAACTTCGGGACTTTCAGCTTTGGTTTTAATATATAGAGCTCAGAAATTAGCCATCTCATCCTCATAGGGGAAAAGTTGAAAATGCTTTTCTTAGATACTTGAAAAAGTTGAGGTTAACTGTCTCAAATTAGTCACAGAAAACAAATAGTTTATGTAGAAATGAGCCAAGAGCTCGCCAGAATCAAAAGAAACATACAAGATATTCCTAGAGCCAATAAGCAATTATAGCAGGGCTCTAGGACAAAATGTTAATATTAAAAAACAAACAAACAATTGCTTTTCTATAAAGCAGGAGTAAAAAGTAAAACTGAAATTAAAAAATAACATTTATATTAGTTGTCCTAGTTAGGTTTCTATTGCTGTAATAAAACAGCACAACCTAAAGCAACCTGGAAAGAAAAGGTTTTATCCCACCCTTACCTCTCCGTTTCCACCTCATCACTGAGGGAGCTAAAAGCAGGAACTCAAGGCAGGACTCAGGAGACAGAAACTGAAGCAGAGTTCATAGTTGGAGTGCTGCTTACCGAGTTACTCCTTCTACCTTGCTTAGCCTGCTTTCTTATATAGCCTAGGACCATATGCTTAGGGATAGCACTGTCCAAGTGAGCTGGCCCCTCCTACATCAATCATTACCTAAGAAAATGCTCAACTGATTTGCCCACAGGCAATATAATGGAGGCTTATTCTCAACTGAATTTTCAGATAACTCCAGCTTGTTTCGAGTCTATAAATAGAAAAAAATATAATATTAATATTCCTCAAAATTAAAAGCATGAAACAATAGCTCAATAATAAAATGTATAGATTTTATTATGTGAGATTATAAATATCTGATAAAGAAGTTTAAGAAGATCTCAATAAATATAAAATAGTCCGTGTTCATCAATAGAGAGCCTCAACAATGCTAGAGACTGATACGTCCTCATTTCATCTCAAATACAATACCACTCTGACCAGAATCCCAGGAAATTATCGAGGATGCTACCATCCTTGTTCCAAAAAACACACAGAAAAACAGAAATGCAGATGAAACCTTATAATACCAAAAAAAAAAAAAAAAACAAAAAAAAACCAGGAAAGTGGAATCACCAAATTTCTACATTCAAGTCCAACAACAAAGGCATAGTAAACAGTATTATTATTTAACATTGCTAAAGGAAATGGCTGGTAAACTGACAGAATTGAATGGAGATACAAGGAATCATTGGGTTCAATAAATGAACCAGTAAAATGACTAAATGATTTTTTCATGAATAGTCCTAAAACAATTGGGTCCATGTGTGGGAAAAGAAATGTCCACAGACTAGGAACTATTTGCAGTGATTAAGTCCAGACACAATGTTAACTGAGAAGCAATCCAAGAAAGCGTAAAACTAGGTGATAGCACAGAATAAAATCTGGGTGAGTTTTCAGAAGCAATTTTAAAGCATAATCCATGAAAGAAATCAACTGTCATTTTGAATGCCATTAAAATTACCCACTTTATTCTGTAAAAGAGACTTTTAAGGGAATGAAATTATAAACCATGCAAAAAAATCTGATAAAGTAGTTGAATTAAAAATATACAAATGTCTAATATAAAAACAAGAAAGATAAATGAAAATGTTGCTATTATCACAATTTTTATTTAAATGTTTTTGTCTTATTATCTATTATGGAAATTTTAAAAATATAAATAACATGCTGGTTGTAATATGTAGTTGACTTTTTTTGAGAATTAAAAATTATCATAGAAAGGAAACACAATAGCAAAATAATTTATAAACATGATAGGTTTTGGAAAACATCAAAAAACTGACAAACCTGGCAAGCCTTGGAAAGAAAAGTCACAGGTGACCATGGAGTCTGAGTAAAACAGGGAACACCACTACAGAGCCTACAGATAGCAAAAGCATCACAAGAGATGGTGAAATTACAGACATGACTTAGAATACACAGACCTGACTGAAGAACTTCTCAACAAAACATTAACTACATAAATTCTTGCTATTTTTCAAGAACGGAGACAATTTCTCTAGTTAAAAGATAATCTTTCCTCCTTTGAATGAGTTTGTTTCTTTTTCCAAAATCAGGTGAAGATAACTCTGGTTTGTCTATTCAGTTCTGTTGATCTCTGTATGGGTCCCTTGAACAACATCACATGGCCTTTGAGTCTTGAAATCTGATTTATTATTCATTTACCATTTTATTTTTCCTTTTTAAAATTGTTTGAGTTATTACGGTGAATTTGTTTTATTTTATTCTGGAATGATTTTTTTCTGTACCTACAAACATTTATGAAGGCATTTTGATAGAATAAAACTCCTATGTTCACTTTTAGAAAATTTGATGTCTTTACTGCATTCAACTTTACAGTTGGAAGACATACTGTAGGTCTTTACTTCTCTTGTTTCTTTAATTTATATTGTGTCTTTTTCAGAATACACATCTTGTGCATATTTGTTGAATTTATATCTAAGAATATCCATTCTCTTCTAAGAAATGATTATAAATGGTATGATTTCCTTTTGGCTTCCTTGTCTGTATGTTCATTTATAATATAGAGTAATGGAATTGATTTTGTATTCATGATGGATTTTATAACCTTTCTCATTTGGTTTCCATACGCACCCGGAGAATAGATCATTGTTTCTGCTTGATGAGAATTTGTTTACTGCATGTGACCTCTGCTGACTGCCTTGCAGGTAGCCATATAACTGTTGTTTGTACATGCCATGACTTGTTATCAAGATTCCATAGAAATCATGGTGATGTCTCATTTCTGTTGCTGTTACATAGTGCTGTAAGCTTTGGTGTTATTAGGTTCCTTTTACCAGAGAGTAGGGATAAAAGGGCTGGTCCCCAGTTGTCCTTTCTGGCGTGAGTAGTGGTGAGTTCTTTTTTGTGATGCTGGCATTGTCAGGACACTCCTTTTGTCACTTTCTCACATAACCAACTGCTCCTGTCCCAGTCCTTTAGTTGGAGATTGTAGTTTTTGCTTCACTTTGGTTGTTTTTGCTCATTACTGCTGGAGCTCTATATCTAGGACAGGTAAAGCCTAAGGAAATCCTAACAACTTGGCCTTTTCAAGCTAATCATTAATAGTTTTACTATGTTCCTTTTCTAGAAAATAATCTACTACTACCATATCTCAATATTGGGATTCTATGGTATTCATAAACATTTTCTAATGAAAGCTTATGGAACATTTTATTCATCAAGTTTTGCATAATCTACCCACTATATCCACTACAGGATCTTTATACATAATTTACGGGACTTAAGGCACAGTTAATTTTTCTACAGTATCATTTGAAAGGTTTCAAAATCTTATTTTGACATAATCCAAAGAAAGCAAGTAGTGTGTGCTAGAATGTATCCTTCCTAAGCTGCACATAGTGGTATTTATTTATAGTCTTAGAACCTCAGCAATTCAGTCAGGAGGATCAGTATTTCAAAGAAGTCATAGCTACATAGCAAGTTTGAGATTAGCCTGGGATGTATGAAACAACAAAATAACTTATGCTTCATGTTGCTTTATCTATGCCGCGTTGGAAATGATGTAATATATATTGATAAGTTAAAAAGAATACTTAAGATATTTTGCAATGTCAGAATATCTGTTAATAAAACATATTCAAAAGTCTGAAGGGAAATGTTGCAAATGTTATTTTAGGCCTGAATTAATAACCATACTTAATGAATACTTGAAGTCCTTAATTTGGAGAATGTCAATGAATAGATTATATAGCCATTTAAAAGCAGAGTTATTAGGTAAAGTGTACTTAATATCTTTCAACATTATGAATTATTTAATGTCATGGGAAAAAAGATTCAGATACTATGGTCAGTCATGTCAAATATTTGTCCAAAATAGCAGTGTATTCCAATTATTTCTGAAAATCAAAATATTTAACTTTTCCTACAAAATGTCTATATTCATAATCACAGAAATATTAACATTTTGAAGACAAAAAATAGAGAACATGGTGACAAATACTACATTTTTGGAAACTAATGTATTCTAAAATATCACTTTTATTTTATTACACTTACATATTGTTAATTAATCGTGTGTGTGAGTGTGTGTGTGTCTGCAAGTGCAATTGTATAAGTGTTGAGGGCAGAGAGCCCCTGCAGATGTTTTATTTAATAACCCATGCTATCTAGAAGAAGCACTGTCTGCCAGTCAACTCCTTTAGTTAAAAGTTATACATATACACAGAATATTAATCAGCTATAAAACAATATGATCATGAAATTGGCAGAAAAACAGAACTAGAAAGCTTTATATGCTGTGAGGTCACTCAGAAATATAAATACCTTATGTTCTCTCTCAGCTTCAAGTATTTTGTGTGTTTAACATGGATTACACGGGAAAGCCAGGGAACTAGAATGAGCCACTGGTGGAGGGAATTCCATAAGGTAGAGAAAAAGATAGCAAATAAATAAGATGAAATAGGAGGTGGAGATGGGAAGCAGGAAGTTTAGAACAGAGAGTAGGAAGGGGACATGGGAAAACAGGAGTGTGGGAATCCATGCAGAACAGGGCTGTATAACAGGGCTATATAGAAAACTACAGTCTTGCAACCCAAGTAACACATACTAAGATGGGATAGAAAGAATAAGGGAAAAGAAAAGATAGGGGCAGGATGACTACAACCCAAGATATATGAAGCAGCCTTACAGAAATCCTCTAATTTGTAAGCTAACCATTTGCTTTTTTTCTCAGCTTACATATTATTGACTTTACATTTTTTAAAAAAAGTGTCAACTATGGAAAAAACAATGAAAACTTTTTTTTAGAGGCCTCAAAGAGTAAAATCTCTCATTTAGTATGCAGCCTCCAGAATGTTCTTAGAAAGCTCAATTAGATAGCAATCTATCTGTACATTTGGTTTGATCTTCAAAAGCTGGGTAATGCTGCAGTTTTAATTAAACAAAAAAGACCCAATCAGCTTTTAGTTTTGTTCTGTTAGGAAAGATACACACTGTACCTGTTCCAACATCACTCAGGATGGATCAGTGGCCACTTGGTACTCAAAAAAAAACCTCAAGTCACAGGTCATATCTCTGTTCACTCATGTATTGCTTCAAGGTTCAAACATGAATATTAAAGTGCTGAGACTTGATCCAGCACCAGTTTCAACCTGTAGCAGCCTAACCCTCTCAACGGTAGGCTTAAGCAATTTGGACTTGATGTTCCCTAAGGCTGAGATAGTAAGGAAAAGCAAAAATTAAACCCAACCAACCAACAAGCAGCAGAAAACCACCACTGCCATAGACAACAAGAAAAGCCTGTAGCAACAATAACAAAGAAATGAAAGAACAAACCAAACCAAACAAAAACAATAACAATAACAAAAAACAAACCAAAAATATCCTGTTAGTCCACAGATGGGATAAGGAACTGGGCAGATGTTAGTTCCCCCCAATTCCCCAATACAGTTATCCAACAGAGAATCTAATGGACCTCTTTTGAGATTCCATCCCACTATTACCAGACTGGCTGTCATCAAGAAACAAATGACAACAAATTCAAATGAGGACATGGGGAAAGAGCTAACTTTGTTCATCATTGGTGATACAGCTACCATGGAAATCAGAGTGTCTATTCCTCACACAACTAAATAGAAGGACCACATGTCATGTCTACATAATCCCGTGGCATCTGCCTTAGACTGAATATCCTCCAACAGGAACTTGTGTATCCATGTCCACCACTGCTCTCTTCACAGTAGTAAGGAACTAGAAGCAGTCGAGATGTCTATGAAGAGACGATTAGATAATAATATGGTAGCTATACACAATAGAATTTGATTCTTCTGTAAGGAGCAATGAAACAGGGACATGACAGAACTGGAAACACAGTCAGCAAGATAACCCATACTCAGAAAGACAAATACTGTAACCTCTTCCTTATGTGTGAATCCCACTTCTGATAAGTGTGTGGATCTAGGTGAGGGAAATGTGTATTCTGATTACAAGTCTAGAAAGAGGGTCACAAGACAGGAAAAGAGAGGCTTCATGGGAGAAGATGGGAAAAAATAGATGATGTGAGATGTGAACATTAAAGAGTGAATACTGGAGTGGAAGTGGAGGAAGGTGGGGGAGGGGTGCAAGGAGACATGAGAGCAGAGGAGAGCACAAAAACTAAGCAAGTATGAGTACTCCATAGGGAAGCCTTTCACTTCAAATGCTACTGATAATGCCGAGACACTGAATCCATCTCCTCTACCATTAGTATTACTTTTGGAAAAGTTTGCATTTCCTGCAATATTTGCCTTTCTGACTCTGAAGGTGAGGTGCTATAAGACTCTATGAGGGTAACTTTACTGGTATCCCAGTAGAACTGTATTGTGGATTCATCATGAAGTGTATGCACTTTGATCAAATCCTCATTAACAGAACTCACAAGAAGTTCCCCAAGCTAGGAAGGACTCCTGAGTTGGACCCATGCTCTCCCAGAACCGTTGGAATCTCACAAGTTTAGCCTTTATAGTGTTCAGATACTTAAAGTTCTGTGATTTCACCCTGAGTCGAAATGGAAAATCAATTACTTCTGTGCAAAATTTGCATTGTTTGGAAAGAGGGAAATCTATAGATGTAATAAAAACTAAATGCATAATGTATATTTTCGATATAAGCCCATGCACATGCTATATTCTTCATTGATTTCTGCACAGGGAGAAAAATAAACAGTAAACTTGCTTCCTCTTGACTTGAATCGGAGGATCTCACTGGAAGCGGTGGAGTCTGGTGTGAAGAGAAGAAAATAACAGAAGCTAAAGCATCAGATAATCAGCACGTGAACTCAGATGAACTCAGAATAGACAGACACCCAGGAAGACAACTGAACAGATTTATGTGGAAAACATAGACGGGGAAAGCATCTGAAGAGCTCATGACATAATGGTCTAGTTGTAAAGTTTTGCTTTGTTTTTGTATTTGCTTTTGCTTGCAGACAGTAAATTTTTTATTCATGGGAAAAACCTGTCTCAGTCATTATCTGAGGTAAACTCTAAGTGCGTGTAGGAGAAGGAGGAGTTGTGTGGGAGCAGTTCTAATTTCAACAAGGTCTTAACATTTGTGTTGATTATCTAAGTAAAATTTCATCATGTCCCCATGGAATATAGCATGTCACCACCCCCTTTTCTCAAAAAATCATACATGTGTGTGCATGTGTGTGTACATGTATGTGTGTGTATATGTGTCTATATACCAGTCCCTGTGTGTGTACATGTATGTGTGCATATGTGGTTTTATGTGTACATGTATATATGTGCATGTGTATGTGTTTAAAAGTCCAGCTTAGATAGTACGATGCAAACCTGTGAAACTTCAAGGGCATTATGTTTTCGGTTTCCCTTACCTTCCTCCCTATGTACTGAGGACACAACCTAGGGTTTCGCACACACTCACTAAGCACTCTCCCACTGATCCACACACTCAGTCTCCTACACCTCTTCCCACCTTTTTGAGAGAGGGTCATGCAATGTAGCCCAGTCAGGCTTTCAACTTGAAATTATCCTGGTATCATCCACAAATAGCTAGGGTTATAGGTCACCCCTTATAGCTCCATTGGCAGTTTGTTTATTCCACCATAATTAGAGGTTACACACCAGCATTACCTGTAAAATGCATGGTTGCATCCAACACAGTCTCTGGGAAGCCTGACGAGCCTGTCTCTAAAAGACAACTTCTCTTCCCCAGCTCCTGAGGGCATGACACTAACAGAAAACTTGGCTTGACTTTACACTTAAAAACACATCGCTCTTTCCAGGAACAAGCAGTGATTTAAAGGCCTATTTAATTCTAATTAATTTAATGACAAAATAAATTAATGTCTATAAGAGGAAAGTTGTTAATTATGCCCTAATAATAGGGATGTGTTTCACTACCCCAGATGTAGTCAGCAGCTAGCCCTATTATGCTCTTTCAAATTCCACCAGCTTTGGTTAGCAACTCTATTTGATTTATGTAGGATAAAAAAAGTGGAGTTAGGTCCTGGGATTCTGTTGGGTGCTGGTCATGGGGAAATAAAAAGGTGGTGGTGGTGAGGGCAAGTCGTGTCCCACCAGAGCTCCAGGGCTCTGGGTGTACGAATGCTGGAGACTGTCGCAGGCTTTCTATGCTATCCAGGTGAGCGTCTGGCTGTGGAAAGTTATGGAACCCCAGTCCGCGAGGGTAGAGGGGAGCAGTGTGGGGTCTCTGGGCCTCATGGAGGCCAGAGACAGTGCGCTGAGTGGTTCTCATGTAGGTGAGAGTCTTTGACTAGCCCAAACTTGCATTGGCTGGCAGCCATAGCAGGAGTGCAGGAAGACCTCTTGGTGGGAGATTAGGCATGCCGCTCCTTAGAGGGAAGCCTGCTCTATTGCTCCAGCACTGCGGATCTCGATGAACTGAGACAGTCCATGGTTTTAGAGTTTTATTGTAGAAAGGCAAACAGAGCCGGGCAGTGGTGGCACAAACTTTTAATCCCAGCACTTGGGAGGCAGAGGCAGGCAGATTTCTGAGTTTGAGGTCAGTCTGGTTTACAGAGTGAGTTCCAGGACAGCCAAGGCTATACAGAGAAACCCTGCCTTGAAAACCAGAAAAAAGACAGAAAAAAAAGAAAGAAAGGTGGGGGGTGGGGGGAAGAAGAGAAGAGAAGAGAAGAGAAGAGAAGAGAAGAGAAGAGAAGAGAAGAGAAGAGAAGAGAAGAGAAGAGAAGAGAAGGAGAGGCCAGCCATGGCCATGTGGAGAGAGAAGAAGGGAGGGGGAGAAGGAGAGCAAGAGGGCTAAGAGGAGCAAGCGCTTATAAGAGGGGGGACTGAGCAGCCCCTTTTATGGTGGGCTGGGCTACCCTGCTGTTGCCAGGTAACTGTGGGGAGGAGCTTACCTGGTTGTAGCCAGAATACCAGGAGCTTGGGACATAGTCTACGTGACTGATAGTCACAGGATTATGGAGTTGAGGAGTTGATGTGGTGTCAGGTGCTTGTGTCTGGGAGCATAGCTTACGGTTTGGTCCCTTGTAGATTTTTCTACTGGGTCTCCGGAGTAAGCCTCGCTTGACCAGAACACAGACTGCCTTTCACAGTCCAACAGGATTCAATCTAAACAAACAAACAAACAAACAAACAAACAAACAATAACAAAAGCAGACAACAACAGCAGCAACAAAAAAACCCTTTCTGGTAAATAAAATCTAAACTCCCTTTCTTGAACTAAGATGTATGTAGTCATTTCTTGATTCTTTTCATTTCTTTTTCATGAGTTTTTATTTATTGTTTAATCCTATACTGGCCACCTGCTATTCAAAGGTGAATGAAATACTTCCAGACATTTATTCAGTTCCAGGTTTAAGACAGGTAATACTGAGGACAGCACAACTAAGTAGCCAATGAAGAGCCAGAGTTTGAGGTCCTTCAGAAGACAGAGGTGACACATAACAGAAAGATGGTGAGGGCTAGAGGACAGGAGAGGTGTTGGAGAACATTTGTCTTCCTGATGAACTAACCCAAGAGAGGATAAGAGAACAAGGGATAAGCAGCAGTTATCTCAGGAATCCTAAACAAAGTCACTGGGCAGCATCAAGTGTTCTAGAGTCAATCAGTTAAAGAACAAGGGATGAACTTAATGAGGGATGCATGAGCAAGCAGCCATTAGTGGCTGAGCAGAAATTTTGCTTTCTTTCTGGCCATGGTAGTAGTCTGTGGGTTTGTCCATCCCCAAAATTGATGGGGAAGGAAAGCTAGCCTAAATCTCTCAAGGTAGGTGGCAAAACCACGCAGGGCCAATTCCTATTCCTTTGGTAAAGACTGACCTGATAATAAGCTCTAGACAAGCCCAGTCATGAGGATTGGCATTACCAGATGTTACAGTAAAACTTCCATTTGGAAGATACTTAGTTACATTAACTATAGTTTTTCTAGAAGATGGTTTCCTATTTGTTAGGGAAAAAACCTGCAAGGAGAAAAAGTCCCTTTTCTCTGGACAATAAGCAAGGTGTGTAGTTGATAGTTGCTTTGTCCATTTTGTGGTCAATATAATGAGAAGCACAGAATGCCCAGATAGTGGTATCTGGACCACTGAATGCCTAATGTAACCTTAAAAAAACAGCAACTTTAAAGTCACCTCCTCTTTAGTTCTCTTGTCATGTGAAGCTATAATATTCTTTACTATTGCATAAATTACATTGGAGCACACTATAATGAAAATGAGCATATGTTTTCTGACTGTAAGAATTTGTAGTATTTGGTGCAGTGAATTATTTACTTAGAAGATAAAACTATTTGTCAGTGTAAAGTATGTATTCAGAGTGGTAAAGTTAGAAAAATGTGCTCATTTTACCATTTACTTTTGCCCCAATGATTAAACTAAACTTTTAAAGGACTGGAAATACTGACCTGAAGCCACATACCTCGCTAGCAGGAAAGGTGACATCTGACTATAAGCTTTTGTGCAGCATTCCAAGGTATTGTTCTGAAGTTCTGTTCATCAAAGCAGGAGATCTGAATTTGGATATTTCATAAAGGAGGGCTCTGGCCCATGAGTGCCCATCGCAGCCCTCAAGAGTCTCAGGTCATTGAGAAGAGACATGCACACTGTGTCAGACTACTGTGTAGGAGATTCGTAGATACAATTTCATTGAATACATCACATTTGCTTGGAGTTCATGCTCATCTTCATGAGCTTTAGGAAGGATGCTCTTAACAACATTACTCCCAGTTTTTTGATTTGCTTGGTCCCAAAGTCTTGTTGGGTCAAATGGTGGTCACGAGACTCTGGAAGTAAAAAAAATGGCTGAAAACATTTGAAAATCAGAGAGGCTAGAAGCCTTCTACAAACCCTAAATAGCTTCCATTGCAGACTAAGGATACTTACAAATATATTTTAACCACATACAATACTAAGTAAGGAGTAGTAAGTTAGGATTGCCATTAAAAGGAAATATATTTTCCTTTGGATAAGTCATGTAATCTCTCAGTGAGTCCACAGAAGCACTCAATTTTGTCAGCCTAATTAAAGCTAATGGAAATGATGCTTCATGAAGACTTACAGGATATTTTTGTCATCGGTATCATGCTGAGTCATCTATAGGATAGAACACAGGGTCCCCAATGGAGGAGCTAGAGAAAGTACCCAAGGAACTGAAGGGGTCTGCAACCCTATAGGTGGAACAACAATATGAACTAACCAGTACCCCCAGAGCTCGTGTCTCTAGCGTGCATATGTAGCAGAAGATGGCCTAGTCGGCCATCATTGGGAAGAGAGGCCCTTGGTCTTGCAAACTTTATATGCCTCAGTACAGGGGAATGCCAGGGCCAAGAAATGGGAGTGGGTGGGTAGGGGAGCAGGGCAGAGCGGGGTGGGGGGTGGTTATAGGGAACTTTCGGATAGCATTTGAAATGTAAATAAGGAAAATATCTAATTTAAAAAAAAGATTTAGGTCAGTTCATGAGAAGACCAAACCAAAAGCTAGAAGGTATGGTTTTTCAATAGCATTACTTTCATTTTTGAGCACCTATTCCTAAATTCCATTTATCCTTATATAAGCCTTTAGGTTTGCACAGGCAAATGTGTCTTTTCTTACTCAAGCTGATTTGCATTGGTTTGGACACCACTATTCACTGCTATGATGACTAAGTTACTCCTCTCACTCTCTTTGCTTATAAGTAGTAAGTCTTTTCACCTCACTGTTAAGAATCATGTTCAGATTACAAAGAACTTATGATAAAAAAAAAAGAACTTATGATGTGATGGACTGACCAACACTTGTGTGGACTTCTCTGGTTAGGTCCTTCAAGCAACACCTATTGTATTGTATCAAGAATTGCTTTCTTTCCAGCCTGGCCATGTGATGCTACCATGGGAAGTTCACACTTTTAAAACTATTTGGTGTTGCAATGCTTTAACTGCAACCCGTTTTTAACACATTCCTAGCTGCAACTCTATACCACTTTTGTCCTTGCTACCCTTCATGTTATGGCCATTAAACACTGCACTCAGCTGATCTTATTTGGTATACTAGGAAAGATACCAGAGACTTGCATGTAAATTGAATTCTATTTAAAACATGCTAGAGAGTTTTCTATTGACTTACATCCTACTGTGAATTGCTTAAAATGTGAATAATTAGTTTTTAAATTTAGATTTAGTGTAAACCTAAGTTTATTTATTTTTAAATATTGAGATTACCTAAAGTGAGATTCTTTGGAGGAGCGAACTTAGCCGACTTTCATTAGTTTTTTCAACTTCATAAGTTGTTGAACAGACTGATCCTTGGTTTAGTCTACCTTTTATTCAACAATAAATAAATATTCTTGCTCACACCATAAAATGAGTGATCCCTCTCTTTCTCTCTCTTTCTCTTTTTAACTTTGTACATGCTAGTCAAGTGCTTAGTATTAAGCTATACTCCCAGTCTGATTACACTTATCAAACCAAGAAAAGATTTAGCTCACTGTCTTATGATATCTGCCTGCTGATACTATGATGTACTCCAACTCCACTCCTTACACATATTAGAATACTTGGAAGTTAGTGGTGCCTCCAAAAATTTAAAATATATTAAAAAAAGAAACAAAACAGAAGTGCATTTGTGTGGAACACCATGGTGATGTCTAAAGGCTTTTGTACTGATTGTAGGATGTCACAGAAGTACTCATTGGCCTGTATGTATCTGAAGCTTCAGGATTGGAGCTACTAAAATTACATTAAGGACAACTTGCTCTCAGTACTCTTGTTTTACGATATCTGGTGTGTGTGTGTGTGTGTGTGTGTGTGTGTGTGTGTGTGACAACTGCTCTACCTGTTCTATCTTCAACCACTACTGCTATGGGTCTCTAACAGTGATTTATTTTATGTGGAAGATTGCAAAGACTTTCTAAAGGATAGATGGCATGCATAATATGTAGGGAACTTGATTTTTCTCAGCCTCTCTAGGTTTTCTTTCTAAAATCGATTTTCATCTGAATTCAATTGGAATTTCATTGGATCTTCCTTTATTTTGAGACGGAGTCTCTTTGTGTGGCCCTAGATGTCCTGGAACGTGCTCTGTGGACAAGTCTGTCATTAAAATCATAAAACCCACCTGTCTCTGCCTCATAACTGCTGGGACTAAAGGTGTGTACCACCATACCAATCTCGGTCTTGTTTCTTTTTAAAAAGACTTGGATGGTTTTCCATCTCATTGGTAAACATCACGCTATGTGAGGAAGGTATAATTTGAAACGATGTATTTGACTTAACCTATACCCCTCTCCTTGGTTATGGACAAATTCCATCTCTCAAAGAAAGCCCTGTTTCTTAGATAGTAATTTATTGGTATAAATTATACTTAGGCAAGTGCAATATCATTTTACATAGAAGAAAGCTTTCCTAAGTTGATGTGCGTTCACAAACATGTCTTTATAGCCAGCAAAAACTTCTCAAACATTGAAAAAGGCAAGGTTATATGGTAGAAAACTATTATAATAGAGTTAATTCCTTGGAGATAATGATTGAAATCATGAGCTCAAGAAAGAAAAGAAATGCTGTGGATTTTGATTACCAGAAAAGCATTGACTTATTTTCCTGAAGAGGTGATCTTTAAATAGCGAGTGATTTTAATTAATGATATATAACTATAGCCATGCCATCCTGAATATGGCCAACTTAGTCTAATAATACTTTATAATGTTATTCTTTGTATCACAGAATAAACAATATTCATTTTCTCCTCAAAGTTGTTCTTGGGAAGGCTTCCACATTTGGAGTTTGTTCTAAGACAGTTTTCCATATTTATTTATTTATTTATTTATTTATTTGGTGTTTTTGAGACAGGGTTTCTCCATATAGCCCTGGCTGTCCTGGAACTCACTTTGTAGACCAGGCTGGCCTCTAAATCAGGAACCTGTCTGCCTCTGCCTCCTGAGTGCTGGGATTAAAGGCGTGCACCACCATGCCTGGCAGTTCTCCATATTTAATACATATGAATTATTTGGGATTTTTGTTAAATGACAGGCTCAAAGTCCATATATACAGATGTGGGATGTGGAGGAAGCTCCAGAGAATTTGTGTTATTGACAAGGACTATGCCTCATATCCATGGGACTTGTCAAAGCCTTGCTCTGGTTCATGTGTGAATGCCAACTAATTATACCAAAAGCAAGAACTACACTTTCCTGAGACTGCTCCCCTTCAGATATCTACCTAGACTAACTCTTGTTCCCTGTGCTGTACATCAGAGCAACACTGGATTCTGGGTGGCTTGCATGCATAGTAGGTGCCTCTGTGTGAAACTGAGCACAGCCACCCTATCCTAGAACCCCTATTATTGTGTCTCTGACTCACAGTTTTCCTTCCCTAATCTGGTTTCCAGGTCCAAGCCATTCAGGATGCATCACACAAATATGGGAGAAGTTGGGATTGTGCAGTTCTAAAATCCTCATGAAAGATGATTATGGTTCTGTTACCCTTACACGCTCCTGAGAGTACCATGCTCCCGGGTCAATAGTCTTCCGGGGGTCAGGCACTCCCTGGGATTAGCAGTGTTGTAGCGCATGTTCTGCTGAATATCAGGATTTCCTCCAAATTGAAACATCTCTTCAGGACCCTTAAATGGTGAAAGTTCACATGTATGAGTGAACAAATGATTCTTGAGGGCCCTTACCCCATATATAAAAGTGAGTAAACTGTTGCTGGCTGCAGTAGAGGCTCTGACCAGCCAAACTGCAGAGAGAATGAACTATTTAGACTGTTAATCTTCCTTCAAGCTTCCCATAAACAGCATAGTGTCGCAGCATATGGTAGGTTTTTAAGGATGTTGTTCTTGTTATGGTGAACTTTTCAGGTCCAGCCACTGAACAGCTGATTTTGGAGTTATCTCTCCTCCTGCTGCTCCTCCTTCTTTTTCTTCTTCAAATTGGAAAATGATTCAATCATTACTTTCATCTCTAATGGGGTCCCTTGCTGTCATGGGTAGACATGTTGTGTACCCCAAAATGTCTGGCACACATCAGGCAGAAAATGCGTTATGTCGATTTTGGCCAGCATATTTTAAAGTAGGGGCAAATAGAGGGAGAGAGGAGAACAAAAGAGACCCAGCCACACATCATGCCTGTATTCCCAGCGCTGGCAAAGTGAGGAAGACCAGTGAGTTCCAAGTCAGCCGGAGGCACATAAGCAAGAGGCCTCATAGAAAACAATCCCAGAGCACATTAAACACAGTAAAGTCATCATTTCATGCACGTTTGTTTCTTTTTATAGGGTGCTTGCATGTAGGTCTCCTTGTAAAACATATTGTTTAAGGCAGATTTGGACAGTTTAAGAGCCCCTGTCACTGAGGAAAGGGCCTGCCTTACTAACCCTCCCCTTGGGTGTCTATGATGGGGCTTAATAGAAAAATAAGTAAGCTTTTGCTCAGTTACATAAACAGGCAAATACATGGTGATCGCCACACAGCTGCAGCTATGTTTGGTTTTAGAATGGCTAACCCCCCTGATTTTTGATCATTTATAAACTCAAAGTGACAGAAAAGGTACACATTTGATATTGTTCCAGGCTGTTGAATTGTTTACATGACCAGAGGAGGAAAAATGTCCCTTGTCTCTCCAGGATACAAACTAATACAGCACATACATATGAAGTGATGGTCAGAGGAAATTACACACCTTTGAGCCTTTAGTTAATGAATGCCCAGGTTCTGGTCCCCTTCAGTGAATTTGTTAGATACCACAATCTGGCTGGCTATTTTGCAGGGGTGAACCTATGCTGCAAAAGGTGTGTGTGTGTGTGTTTTTTTTTTATGTTTTTAAATACACTCTTATTATGTTTTGCTTTCTGCTGAAATAATCTGTTTGCCATATTTATTATATTATTTCTTATGTGCATTCAACATATAGCAAATAACTCATTTAACAAGGGTTCTGCCTGCAGGTAGGAGGGGAGGCACAGCTATGTGACCCCCCCCCCAAGGTGCTTCCACTTAATCTGTTTTTCTTCACAATTTAAAAACTACATTCTCTGTAAAAGTGCCTCCAGGTGGGAAAACAATAAATAGAAATACAATGAATTCAAGTATCTTACAAGGGTCTGTGGCAGTATTAAATACGAATAATAAAAACACCTGGATAACACAGCATTTCAATATTATCTGTGCCCACCCCCAGTCTCCCCAGATTCAAAAAGCCCCGATTCTATTTAGCAGGTGCACTTTCAGGAAGTGAATATTAACAAGCAAGCCTCTTGGGAATCTTATTCAGCATGAGATCTGCAACAGAGAACTTAGGAAGAAGCAAACTTGGTGTGTTTTCACTGTTAACTAAGACAAGGAAGAACTGACATCAAAAGATTCAGGAGATTTCCCCATGTCAGCTCACTGAACAGCCACACCACCTCAGTGTAATGGTTCTTCCTTCTAACCAGACACAAGGATAGTCATATTTATCTGATACTTATCAGCTGTGTGATTAGATCAAATACCACAACAGATGTTACCATTCAATTCCTGTGTGCATTCGACCCAATGCATTGAAACTCGATTTTGCAGGAGCTTTAGTATAGGATCTTGAGATGAGAGGATTACCATTAATTTTGGTGTGTGTGTGTGTGTGTGTGTGTGTGTGTGTTTGTGTTTGTGTGTGTGGTGGGGGTTCTGATGTAGTCACAGAGATGTATTAAAGCCAACAGGGTCAACATATGCAGAAAGATTCCTGTGAAGACTCTAGCCTCCAGGCTCCTCCCTCAAGGCTGAGAAAAGGACCATGAAACACGGGAGGTGGGCAGTGCTACGCAGCTGGCCAGCACATGACCTAGGCCACTCCCCAGAGCCTCCAGAAGGAGGGGTGGGTGAGTTGGAGACCCCCCAGCAATACTTCAGATCTTCAGAGATGGATGACAATAACTTTGTATTAAAGCAATTATACTAGATTTGATTTTATTCCTAGCAGCAGCAGAAAATGAGCACAGTTGCTAAAAACACATGAACAGCACCACTTGGAGTATAAATACAAATGTAGAGAAACCACTGCTTGGTAGAGTACCAAGAAGAGAGGATGAAGGCAAATTTTATTGTTATAAAAGCAACGGAGTTTCAGTCGGGTGGGAAACTATCCAGTGTACATGCACACCTAACTCTTGAAGTCACAGCCATATCTGTCGTGTTGACCAACTGTAAGATCCCCTATCTGGGACCCCCACTCTAGCCTCTGGAGAGAGAGCACACCCAAAGAAACACGAGAATCCCTCCTGCTGTAAACACATTAGGCAGTTTAATGACAGAGCTCCGGGTCAAAACATATCTCATGTAGGAGACAGTGGATTCGACCATGAGGCTCGAAAGCTAGTGTTTTTTATGGGGTAAGGGGCTTAGGGGTGTGGAATTCAGCATAGCGACACACTATTGGCTTATTCAAACATAGGCAGAAAAATTATATGTACGTGCAGATTAGGGTGTCAGAGTTCTGTGAGTTGGACATTTATCAATGCTAGCAGAGTATCTGGTCAATTTGACTCAGTTCAGATAGCCCTGTTATGTCCTCACATTCCTCTTTATCTTTATGGTCAAGCTGTTCCCAGGAATGTTTTAACTATGGGGCATGCCCGGGTTTGTTTTTCTTTATTCTCAGCCCTAGGCAGCCTCTAGGCTCACAAACAACCAGCAATTTCTGAGTACTTTATATGACTTACAGGTCTTGAAATTTCATCTTTCTTTCACAACCATGTCAAATGTGCACACTAAGTCCTATGAGCAGTTAAGGGGCTATTTTAACTTAATGAAATTTCTAAGATTGTTTATAAATGAATTAAACTTTATGCTTTTTAAGAGATCTGCAATGGAGATATTCATAGAAATAGGGTGGTAGGGCTGGAGGAATACTCTCATATTACTATTAATGGTTAAATTGCTAAGTGCAACTATGCATGTATCCTAGAGTTCCGTGCATTTCAGTTGAGGCTTAAGGGCACAAAGGGACCTGGTGAAGGTCATGAACTAGGTAATGGGAAACCAAGGAATGCATGGCTTGAGCTTCTCATCTCCATGTCTAGCTTTCAGCTGTAGGCTTCTGTCATCTAACAGCAATGCTGGAAAGAGCCCAAATGTGGGTGGATAGGCCAGTTCCCAAATGGGTCTATTAGCTCTGCTGAAGGTAAGGACATGAGTTTACTTACTGGAGGTTTGCAGTGACTTTAAACTAAATAAAATTGTTCTTAGTTCTGCAACAGATTTTTTTCTTTTCTTGGAGACCAACAGGTATGGCCATTTGAAATGAGTATTGTTCCTCCAACTTTGCTTTCACAAAGTAAGATTGGCTGACTCCAGGATGGTCCTGACAAATGTCACACAGCAGAGTGTGGTGACACTTCAGCTTGTTTAAAAAAATAAATAAATACAAAGCCTATTTATGGTCACTTAGTGCTCAGTGTGTGAATCTTTCTGATTGTAATTGAATATGTTTATTAAATTTGGATCAGATGGAGCAGGAAATCACACATCTGACAATCAATCAATTTTACTAATGAATTTTGTAAAGAAGTATTTCTGAGTACCCTGGATGAGATACTTTTTAGAAGCTCATTCTGTATGGTACAGCACTGTTACTTATACAAAAGGACTCCCTCCAGTTGTAGTTTGGATATTGGGGAAACTTCAATTCCAGTGCTACCACATTGGGAGTAGGGGTGAGGCAAAGCCTCATGGGAGGCTGTAGGTCAGGAGACCACAGCCTTCATGAATGGATTGATGTCCATTCCTGTTGCAATTTAGCACTGTGAAGTAGAGCTCTTGCTTTCTTGTCCTCTACTTTCTTTCTGTGGGATGATGCAAGGAGACAATAGTGTGTTCCAGGGACTTGATCATAGACTTACCCATCCTTAGAACTATGAAAAAATGTAGTTAGTAAATCACCAAGTTTCAGTGGTTTTGTTATAGCACCATGAAGCACACCACTTCATCTACATTTCGCTTTTGGTGTTTCTATTAGTTGATTTTTTTTAAAGATTTTTTCAAAAATATTTGCAGAAGTAGCTTGAAGATTTTCTGTCTCCTTCTCACTCAGAGTCTTTGTATATTTATCTTTCTTGTATCATGATTGCTTTTCTCAATATACACTTGTACATGGACACAAAAGAAAAATGTGTTTGTATATACATATACACATATATGGCTACATACATATATATAAACATGGTTCTATATATGCATACATATATATGGAAAATAAATACAAAGTACACACATTATAAGCCTTCTTTATTTATTAGTATGACTATCTTTTACCTCTAAAGTTACGTTTGTATTTTCTAGAAACGAAAAATTGTCTCCCCTACAAGTCATGATTATTTGTTAATCAGTCAGTAAAACATTATTGATGATATTTATATCTTTAAAAACTTGCATTCCACTTAACAATTTCCATGCTATTACACACACACACACACACACACACACACACACACATACACATGCACACACACACACACAGACACACACACATACACACAGAGGTAGCATCCTTACTCCAAAAGATGTAGGAGTTTGTATGTTGTAGGAGCTATATCCCCACCCCATGCTCCCAAAGTCCAGTAATCTAGGAAGACATAATTACTTAATTGCTTTACAGATTTTTTTGATTGTCATTTCATTTTACTCCATAAAATATTAGCCTGATTTGGTTTTGTCTTGCTTGTTTTATTGACAATAAGTCTCCTTCTATATGAGTAGACTACCCTCAGATACCAGATTCTCCTGCCTCAGTTTCCTGAATGCCAATAGACAATGATGGGCACCAGCTGGATATTGTGCCTCAGTTCAGGCTGCCAGGATTCTCCTACAACATGCATGTTATTTATTTTGGATCAAGAATACCACCTTCATTGTGCTGTATGGCTCTCAATTCCTAGTATCTGCTACCCCCCCCCGCCCCCCCGCCGTGTCTTCTTTTCCCAACTGAAGGTGTGTTCACTATACCAGCTGTGTCAGGGGTGGTGTCAGCAAGTTTTTTATTTTAATTCTTGTTCTAATTCTATAATTGATAAAAACCCTGCAGATGTTAACTTTAAGACTATTAACTATACTGATAATCTGATTTTCATTAAACTTTTACCAATTTACTCTTTACTGACATTTCTTGCTGGGAATAGCCACTTCCGTGGGAGGGCCCTATATATCTTTATGGTACTGTGTATACAGCCCAGGGCAGTGCATGCTGTAAGCAATATCTCTGCCACTGGGCATGTCTTCAGCTGTTATATGTATGTTCTTCAAGGTTACTAGGCCTATAACAATGCCATGAATTATTTTGTCTTATGAGTTATTTGAGAACTTTGCCTTGAGATTTGGTTTTATTTCACAGTTTCTGAAATTTATTTATTATTTATTTTATTAACTATCACAGGTCTCAGAAATATTTCCCTCTTTTATTTTTAACTAGCAATTTTCTTCAGGAACTGAATTTTCTGCTTTGATGTATAGATTTAGATTTTGGTTTATTTCTGCAATGTTTTCTCAGATTGTAATTATAAGTATTGTTACACTTGACTTCTTCAGTGTCCCAGATATATGGTCCCTCCTTTGCCAGCCTCCATTTCTGTCCTGTGTATCTCTGACTTTGCTTGTTTCTAATCTTTCTTTAATAGTCTTTGTTATTCTCCTAGCCATCTACAGAGACTCTGACTAAATTTTTATTTTGTAAATTATTCTTCATGTCTAAGCTACTTTACCCCCCTATTTTCCTTGAGTTCATTAAAATTCTTTATGGAATTTTATTGTTGATTTCTCTATCACTCATGTACATCATGTTAGTCTAGAATCTGCTATGTAGCCAAGGTTGGCCTTAGACTTGTAACCCTCCTCCACTGCTTCCCTAAGACTGGATTTACAGGCAAGAGCCACCACACACAGCTTGCCTTGAATTTATGAATTTCTAATTCAAAGTTTTTTTTCTCCTGTTTCTGAATGTTTGCTTGGAAATATTTAACTTGGTTTGCAATGCTATTCTACATGTTTGTCTGTCTCATGTTTGGAATTGGGGCTAGGGAGGATGGACTTGGGACAGGTGATTCTTATTATCATCAGCTCTGCCCTGTTTGGGTCTTTGGTACTTGCTGTGAATACCACGGCCAAGTGTATTCTCTTTATTGAGTTTTCATTTGTGTTGTGGCAGAGAAGAATATGCATGCCCAACAGCATGTTGTTTGCGTTGTTCGATTGTAAAATCTCCTCTTACACTGAATCTCCAAAAGAAATCTCTTCCTTCTAGTTTGTCTTTTATTGCTCCTTTAGAAACAATGTCATTTGCATCTGCTAAAATCAAGCAGCCCTAAACCCTCAGCTGTGAGTTTAGAGTTCTCAGAGACTAGAACCTTCTTTCAGTATTCAGATGTACAGTGTGAATACCGTCTCGTAAGAAAGATGTATTTTATGTTTATTCCATGTATGTGGGTGTTTTGCATGCATGCATACATGTGCACCACAGTGCCCAAAGAGAGCATTGAGTCCACTGAAATTGGAGTTACAGATAGTTGTAAGACATCATGCAGGTGCTGGGACTTGGTTGGAGGTCACCTGGAAGACCAGTCAGCATTCTTAACCACTGAGCCATCTCCCCAGGCCCAAATACCTCCTCTTTGACAGGAGTTATCGAGAGAGGCTTTAAGCCTAGCATGGGTTTCCATAATCTCCTTATCGTGCACAGTGATTTTGTTAGTGGCTTCCATGTCTGTGGTCCAGCTACCTTATTTGTAGCAGATTTTGTTTGTTTAGTTCAAGTAGCAGCTCATTGTAATTTGGCTGTGTTTTTTTTTCCTCCCTTTTCTTTTCCTTCCTTCCTTCCTTCCTTCCTTCCTTCCTTCCTTCTTTCCTCCCTCCCTCTCTTTCTTCCTTTCCTTTTCCTTTTTAAGATTTATTTGTTTATTGTCTTTAAGTACACTGTAGCTGTTTCCAGACACACCAGAAGAAGGCATCAGATTTCAATACGGATGGTTGAGAGCCACCATGTAGTTGCTGGGACTTGAACTCAGGACCTCTGGAAGAGCAGTCTGTGCTCTTAACCACTGAGCCATCTCTCCAGTTCCCCTCCCTTTTCATCTATAATATTTTTTAAGTAATGGACATTGCATTAAATGCAAACAAAAATGCTTCAGGGCAAAAAAAAAAACCCTCATTTTCATTCTTCAAGTCCTTTAAGACTTCTGTTTCCTCCCGAAGTCTCTGTTCTTTTAGGAACACAGAGGAGGAATGACATTTCTAGACAGCTACACTGTCTTCTGCTGCTTATGACCGCCCTCCTCCCATATTTAGGGGGCACTTCCATCAAAACACTGTGCACTTCTCACTCTGCTTTCCTCATCTTGTACCATCCTGAACTGGAACATCTTCATACATATGGTTGCTTGGATGCTCCTATTGATTTATTTAAGAAATTACTTTATTCCCTTTCTGTTTACACGCAGCGTGTGCTTAAGCTCTTCACTGGAGGTAGTTTCTCTGACACTGGTGAGAATTAATCCACTTCTATTTCTTCCCATTGTCTGACTTAGAAGGCAAGGAGCTCTTTGCAAAGAAAGATTGTGTTTTTCTTCTTTGCATTTGTACACCTGGAAACCCAGAGGCAGGGCACATTGAAAACATGGCAAACATCAATGGGTTTGAACTTTACCCTTTTACAGTTCTGGTTTCTAGGCTACCCACAGCCTTGCCGTTCACCCTAACCCTTCAGAGACATGTATCAGTTTTATTTTGTATGTCTGAATGATACCATCAGGAAACAGAAGTCAGGCCAAACATACCCTCTTGGAATTTGTCAAATTTATTTGCTCAATATCAATGTTGGCTTGATTCTTTTCTTTAAAGAATCATTTTTATGAGAAAAAAAACAGTATAAATGTCAGAGAAATTACTAATAAAAGTCATAAAATAGAACATTTTTGTAGAAATTGAAAATCTTCCTAAGAAAATGTATTCCCCTAGATTTGTTTATAAAACAAAATGAGGAAACTACTAATATAAAATGCTTGGACTAGAATAAACCTACCAGAACATTAATTCCTATAATAACATCAATTTTATATAAAGAAGAAGTAATAGACAGCATAAGCACCAATGAATATGGTTTACAAAGCACTGATGTGGCAGGTGCTCTAGTAAATATTTGGCATTAATTATGTCTTTAGTCGCTCAACAATCCAATGAAGTTGTTAGTGTTATTTGATTCTATTGGTCTCTTTCTTTTAAGTAGAATGTGTACTACTTCTTTTTAAATACCATTACAGTTGGGGTAACCACAGGAGATATTACTTGCCTCTGATAGTATCTATGTAATCCTCTAATGAAAATGACTAATACCTTACTCTAGTTTCTCAGTTTCTGTTGTGGTTTGGATCTAAAATATTTCCAAGTGCTAAAAGGCCAAGTGCTAAAAACGTGGCTGCTGGGCTGTTGGGCTTTGGGAAGTAATCTTGAGGGCTTTGAATTCTCAGTGAGTTAAGCAAGTGATGGGTTAAAATGTGATGGCATTGGGAGATGATGAAAAATTGAAGATGTAGAACATAATAGAAGTGATTTGGTCTTCAAGGATACCCTCCTTCTCCTCCTCCTCCTCCTCCTCCTCCTCCCTCTCCACCCTGTCTCTCTCTTTCTCTCTCCTTGCTCTTGTTCCTTCCCAGCCACCATGTGCCATTTGCTATCACCACAATGTTCTGCTCACAATCACAAAGAAAAGATGAAGCCAGAGGACCAGAGACCGCAACATCTGAAACTATGGACTTTGTTGTATCATGCGACTTCACTGCAGTCTTGGTTCTAAACACACAATGTATCTGCTTTGTACTGTGCATGCCATGACGTCATACAATGCCAGTGAACCATGCCTAAAACATCTTCGTTCAGATTCAAAACTCCTAAGTTGTAGTATTCCTACTGTACATATGAAGGCTTCTGCTCTCAGAGAATCATACTCATTTAAGTTTGGAAAATAATTTTTGCTACATTATAATAACATAATCATCACCATTTTGTTTTACAGGTGCTTTATGGATTTGAGTTTTAGCAAGTATCAATCAATGCACTTTTGAATTTCCAAATGAAGCTGTCTTGGACACACTTCTGCCATTTTGTGCTACATATTTATGAGAAGCAATTTTCTCAATATTGCCAATTATAAAATCAGTATAGCCATCAATTCTGAAAAACCCAGAAAATGTGGTATGTCTTACAGTACCAAATATTCAACTAAGATTTAGTTCTTTATTCAAAAATAAATAATCTTTATATATATTGGATATTAGTTCCCTATCTGATTTAGGATAGATAAAGATCCTTTCCCAATCTGTTGGTGGCCTTTTTGTCTTATTGACGGTGTCTTTTGCCTTACAGAAGCTTTGCAGTTTCATGAGGTCCCATTTGTCAATTCTCGATCTTACAACACAAGCCATTGCTGTTCTATTCAGGAATTTTTCCCCTGTGCCCATATCTTCGAGGCTTTTCCCCACTTTTTCCTCTATAAGTTTCAGTGTCTCTGGTTGCATATGTATCAAAAGATGGCCTAGTTGGCCATCACTGGAAAGAGAGGCCCATCAGACAAGCAAACTTTATATGCCCCAGTACAGGGCAATGCCAGGGCCAAAAAATGGGAATGGGTGGGTAGGGAAGTGGGGGGGAGGGCATGGGGGACTTTTGGGATAGCATTCTAAATGTAATTGAGGAAAATACATAATAATAAAAATATTAAAAAATAATCTTATCTACTCATTAGTATGAAAATTGATTTTCATCTTAATAAGTGATATATATGGATTGTTTTTAAAAGTTTTTTAAAAAGATTTATTCATTTATTATATGTAAGTACATGTAGCTGTCTTCAGACACACCAGAAGAGGGCATCAGATCTCAATACAGATGGTTGTGAGCCACCATGTGATTGCTGGGATTTGAACTCAGGACCTCTGGAAGAGAAGTCACTGCTCTTAACCCCTGAGCCATCTCTCCAGCCCCCATTTTAAAAAGTTTTTACTTCATCTATTTATTTTTTGTTCATAAATATATAAATGAGAGAGAGAGAGAGAGAGATTGAGGATGAGTGTACAGTGTGCTACATAGCTATTTGTGGAAGTCAAAGAACAACTTAAAGATGTTGGTTTCGTCTTACTATATGGATTCTACTGATGGAATTCACTGGAACTCATATAGTCTGGCCTTGTGGCAAGTGTCTTTACCTACTGAGCCATTTTGCCAGCCTCAAATATTTATTTTTAAAATGAATTTAGTTATGATTCATTATCAGAATATCAGAATATGTTTATTTGTATAACTGTTTTGCATATGTCTTTTGTAGTAAGATATAAAAAAATTCTTTTTCAAAAGAAGATTTCAGGTAAAAACCATTTAAACAGCCTTGCTTTAAGTATCTAGTGTGGCTTCGCCTTATCCTTTTTTTTCTTTTTAGAAACTATTTTTCAGTTTTACATATGTCCATAATGCATATTGACACTCTCATCTCTTACCCTCTCTTACCTCCCCGTCTACCCACCTTCTTCCCCCCAAATCTCCTTTTCACATTCATAATTAGTTATTTTGCTTTGTGATTCACTAAATTTAATCAGGGCCTACTGTGTGATCACGGGTTTGGAGCCTGATGGGTAAAGCTTCCTATGAACTATTGAAAACAGTGTTGCCCCACATCCCAGAGTCTCCTCCTAGCCAGTAGTTCAGGGGTAAGAGGGAGGGCCTAATGAGCCTCTGCTCCATCCATGACAGATCACTGGACAGAGCCAGTCTTCTGCATGCTCAATACAGACATCTGAAGTTGCTGTGAGCCCATGATTCATATCTATCTATCTTCTTCTCTCAGTTATCTGAATGAAGCAAGGTGACCTTGAATTCAGAGCTGTAAGTCTGAAGGATGCCAGGGTCTAAATACATGCTTAGAGAAGGGCTGGGAAGTCTAGGTTGAGCTGTGTAAGTTGTAAATTATTTGTGTGTGGTCTCCAGTTATTATGACAAAATCTATGCTATCTTAAATCATAGAAAAATTTATACTAAACATAGTCTTTTATCATAACAATAACAAAACTCCTAAACCATATGGCATCTGAATGAGTCAGAAAGCAATGTTAAAAAAAAAAGTACTGAGAGGAGCTGAGCCAACCCTGGGAACTTAACTGAGATAAACTAGGCACAGAGAGAGGCAAACACAACATGTTCTCTTACTTACGGAAGTGGGAAATTCAGTCTCTTGGAACAACAGAGCATCACAATGACTATCAGAGAGTGGTAAAGGCAGGCGTTAGAAGAGAGCCCCAAAACACAGAAAGGAAGACTTTGTCTTGCTTTATCACAATCTATGATAAACTTTGAAGTCACCAGAAGATTAGGAAAATCCCAATACACATTCATGAACCAAAGCGAGGGAATTACTCTTCACCCTGATTTCATCCTTCTACATTGTATGCTCATATCAAATTATCATTTAAAGTCTGTGAATGTGTTCAGATATTATATATCATAACAAGAGAGAGTGAAATGGCACTTCTGTTGTATCTAGGCAGAAAGCCCAAACTCGGTGACTTTATAATTCTGGTGAAGACACTGGAAATCAGACTACTAATAGGGTGTGGAACATTAAATCATAATTGGATGATTTTTTAGACAAAATAACAGGAATAAACAGCCTAGAAATTCAGGTCCTTGTTTGATTGAATTTTTTCAAGTTTCTAATCCCAGAAAATTAAGATTTGCTTTTCAAAAGGACATTGAAAAATTAAGACCCTCAGAAACTTCATAGTTGATTGAAATGATTCAAGGCACAAGTTCTCAGTGGAGGGAAAACCACTCAAGGCAACCATCAGATTAAGAGTCCAGCCTTCTCATCTTCTGTACCACGTCACCTCAGGGAAGTAGCTCTTAAATTGAAAAGGGGCATTAAAGAAACAAAAATCAGCTAGACTCTAGAATTATATCTGAAAAATAATTTCCTAAGGTTTCTGCCCAGGGAACTGAACAGAAGCAAACAGATCAGAGGCCCAATATTTTTTTTAAGAAAATTGCATTAGGAAAACAAATAACAAACAGAAGCCCTAGACAACAGAGGGTTTGATTTTGAATTTAAAAGAACCCTGCAAGGCCCTGAATTGTTCACAACCAGCGGGCTGGCACTGAGTTACAGAATTCTCAAAAAGGGTGGCCCTGCAAGGACCAATGCGGATGAGGTGAGGCCTCACAGAGAAAAGAAGAACCAGTCTATCTTGTTAACTGGTCTGAGAGCCACTCCCCAGTAGAAAACCTGCAATAGGGTCTGGGTTTGGTGGTTGTGTATGGGATGGATTCCCAGGTGGGGCAGTCTCTGGATGGTCATTCCTTCAGTCTCTGCTCTGAACTTCATCTCTGTAACTGTTTCCATGGGTATTTTGTTCCCCCTTCCAAGAAGGATCAAAGTATCCATACTTTGCTCTTCCTTCCTCTTGAGTTTCATGTATTTTGCAAGTTGTATATTGGGTATTCAGAACTTCTGGGCTAATATCCACTTATCAGTGAGTGCATATCATGTGTGTTCTTTTGTGATTAGGATTCCTCATTTAAGATGGTATCCTCCAGATCCATCCATTTGTCTAAGAATGTAAAATGAAACTATCAATGATTGTCTTAGATTAAAAAAAGTCATCAAAGTATATTTCTTAAGACAAAAAGAAAGAAGAAAGAAAAAGAAAACCTGCACCCCACCCTGTCTGGGTGCCTAGAGTTCATTTGTCCAGAGCCTTAAGATTGCAGAATGCAATGCTGATGGTGATGCATGGTGCAGTAATTCCAGCACTCAAGGGGCTGAGGCAGGAGGATTGATATGCAATCAAGGCCAGCCTGATTACAAAGCTCAAACAACTGGACAAACAAAAAAAAGAACAGATGTTAGAGTGGAGCTAACAACTAAGGTCTAGTGACTGTTCATTCCTTGTTTTTCTGAGTGAGAACACTTGATGTAACCACTCTGCCTTTAGCAATGGAATGTATGTTGAGAAATGGACAAACCACCGTGCCTTTAAGTTACAGACAGGTTGGTGATGCAGAAGGAGCCATTCTTAGAACTGACATCTATGTGCAGCATGGTACTGTGCTTGATTCAGGAAATGGATCTTATTACTTGCATCTCATGATAAGTTGGTAAAGAAAAGATAATGGTTTTAATGACCAGATAATAAGCAAACCTTTACTACTTACCAATATCCATACTCTTATGTATATTTCTCAAACTCTCATACTTGAATGTGCCATTTGACCATATCTGATAAATGGAAAGTGAATGGAAATTATTGAAGCTCTCATTCTTTCTTTCCACATACCAAGCAGAATAAGGGGAGTGCTGGCAGCTACAAGATGAGATGGCACAGGATTGTAACAATTTTGGATTTCCAACCTCAGCTTAGGAGAGCTCTTGGAACAAGACAATACTGAAGCTAGCTTCCAATGCATTAAGCCTCTTTGATTTAAACATATATGATGATTATAGGTGTGTGCAGCCTGTCTCCGTTATTATAATTCTGATTTCAGGTCCAGGTACAAAGGCAGTTCCTGTGGTCCTTCTTATGGTCCTCAGCACATCACCAGACTCTATCCTCATGGTCTTACTCATCTGTTGGTGGTTGTCAAGTAAATCATCCACAGAGATCCTACAGGCTCCAGATACAACTCAGTTTGATACTTACCCAACATGCATAAATCCATCATTTCTAGTCTCAGGACTATAAAAACTGGGCATAGTTACCCATGTCAATGGGTAACACAATCCCAATACCTGGAAATTAGAGGCAGGGGTATTAGAAATTCAAGATCATCTTTGACTATAGAAAATGTAAGGTTAGCTCAGGATACAACAAACATTATTTCGAATATCTGAGGGGGGGGGCTTTGATTATAACTTGCAACTTGGGGATATAAGCTTTTTTATTTTTTATTTAATCACTTTAAAGAAATCTAGACTCGGTATAAAATGCCACAGTGGAAAACAGAAAGAGGAGACATGGAATTAGGTTCCTGATGACTATATTAGTCAGCTTTCTGTCACTAGGACAAAACTCCAGATAAAATCAACTTAGAGGACCAAAGATTCTTCTTGACCTATGATCTTAAAGATTTTGGTCCATGGTCACTGGGCTCCATTATTTCTGGATCTATACAGGAGCAGAAGAGCACGGCCTATAAGACTATGCATAAAGACACTTGTCTCTTGATGGCTGGGGAACACAGTGTGGCCTGATTTTTCCTGGGGAGTTTATTTCCATTCAGGACAGATATAAAGAGTAAAGGCAGAACACATATATTCCATCTATATCCACCCTGGTAAATTCATGTGGTCCTCACAGGAGAGTAGATAACACAATGGCAGCTGGATCACTGATTAGCCTACTTGGCATGAATGCTGACTCACAAAAGCTACATCAGTGCAGCTCCCTGAACGAAGACCATACAGCTGCTCCACCAAAGACCATATAATCATGGGAGAGGGCCTTGAGAGTCTTTTAAGGTACAGGAGCTTCCCAAGTCTTCTTTGTTTCTTAAGAGTATCGTGGTGTTGGTGAGCCTTCGTGATCCCTTCAGGCTGGGCTGTCTCATAGCTGGAAGAAACATCTATGAAAGAAAATGTGGGAGGAAGATGTCAGAAGGGAAGGAGAATAAGGTAAAGAGAGAGAAATATCAACACAACACCCCCTGCATGAGCCTAATACTGTATGTTATTTGTTATGTCCCAATTATTAATGTTTCTTCCACTTCTGAATAACCCACTGAGCTCTGTGAATGTATCACCAGTTTAATTCAGGGACAAGGTTGGAGCCCTACTGATCTGCCCATTTCTCCAAGGTCACACATCTGATGGTTGGTGTTTTGGAGATCAGGCCTTCAACACATTAGATTTGGAGAAACATTTTTGTCTTTATTGTAAACTTTATATGTATCTTTCCACATGTGTGTGTGTTTTGCCTGTCTCTGTCTCTCTCTCTCTCCCTGTCTCTCTCTCTGTCTCTCTCACTCTCTCGTGTGTGTGTGTGTGTGTGTGTGTGTGTGTGTGTGTGTGTATATCATGTCTACAGAGGCCAGAATTTGATCCTCTGTAACTGGAGTTGCAAGCAGTTGTAAACCGTGGGATGTGGGTGCTAAGAACTGAAATTTGGGTCCTCTAAAAGAGCAGCATACGTTCTAGACCACTTAACCATCTCTCCAGCCCTGTTTGGGAAACGTTTAAGTCACTGAACCTCTGAGCCAATCAAACCTTGACAAGTTTCCTCTTTCAGCTCTGGTTTGTTGGTTGGTTGGTTGAGACAGGTCTAACCCAGTCTGGTCTTGAACTTGCTGTGTAACTGGGGATGACTTTGAACTTCTGGTCCTCCTACCTTTATCTCAAAAGTGAGTGCTAGGACTAGAGTCAAGTGCTACCTTTCCTAGTTGATGTGGTGCTGGCGATTAACCATAGACACTCATTCATGCTAAGTAAGCACTTTCACAACTGTGTACAGCACAGCCCCTACTTTTCTCATAAAGATGCACAAGTTGATACAGCATCTTATAGTTATAGGTAGGTAGGTAGGCATTTCTGTGATTTGCAAATCAATGCTAAATGAATCAAGATACACTATAATAATTCCAATTTTAAGAATAAGGAAATTAAGAAACAGAGAACTAAGCTGAAGTGGCTGAACATACCAGAAGTCCAATCAGAATGCTCTTTCTGTAAACTGTCATTGGCTGTAACAGGAAACTGAAAGCAAGTGAGAAACAAGCAAAAACTTCACAACAAAACCCAAACCCAAATGGAAAAGACCAGAATGGAATACAAAAGCCCTTGGTCCAAAGATAGTGTTCTTTTTGGAATTCTTACATCTATTTTCACCCAGCCAGATTAGAAAATTGATTCCTCTTTTGCAGCCCTATTACCATGTCAGGGTTTCTACTGTCCTTTGACGATGTGCAGCCGCAATAACAAACCCAGTGATTACTGGATCTGAGTTCAGTGCCCTCGTTCCAGAGGAGCTGTACAAAAGTGAGCATGCTGTGGAGTCAGTGCATGCAGCATCTAAAACCAGCTCCCAGCTGTGCAAGATGAACATCTGGGCTATGTTCCTGCCAGTGGCTGGGGAGGACCCTGCCAACATTGGTTGTTACATTTTTATACAGATTAACAGTTGAGAACTTCAGGTTAGCATGTTGAATAAAACCAAGTCTTTCTTGTATTTCTGAATGTGGACCAGATATGAATACATTTGAAAGAATATGAGTGTCTGCGGGTGTTTGCCAGGAGGATGGTAAGACAGGTGCTTTCTCACAGGCATGTGGTTTTCACATTAGAGGCTTCTGTTCTTGGCCAGAAAAAGAGGAGGCTCATATGTGTATCAAGGGTGATAGCTTATACACACCCCCACACACCACAAAAAAAGGAAAATTAATTGAGCAGATTCCTCATCCCAATGCTAAGCATTATTGATCCAAGATTCAAATACTGTCTTTGTCACTGTTCTATTGCTGTGATGAGAAACCATGAGAAACTATGGCAACTCTTACATGAGAAAACAGTTAATTACAATTACAAAAACAATTACAGTTTCAGAAGTTTATTCATCATGGTAGGGATCATGGTGACAGGCACAGCAGGCATGGTGCTGAAGAGGTAGTTGAGAGTTACGTCCTGATCTACAGTGTGTATCTGTGGGGAGAGAGAGAGTGTGGGGAGAGGGAGAGAGAGAAAGAGAGGGGGAGGGGGAAGGGGAGGGGGAGAGGGAGAGAGAGAGAGAGAACTTTCTTTATTAGTCAGGTAAAACACTTCAGCATGAGCAGATTACTACCTTCTCTCTTTTGATGGATTCTGGTTGCTCTATCATAGCCTGTCTCTGAGGACTATTCAAGAATTGCCACTGTCAGCCATAATGCTGGAAGGTCCTGGGCTGTCCTATTGACCTACACTGACAAAGAACTGCAATAAACGTGTCTTCTTTGTCCCTGAGAATTCTCATGAGAGTTAGAGTCTATAATCTGCTTGAATAGGTCTTTATGATCAAAGGTGGCAGGAAACACCAGAAAGGAGAGAGGAAGAGAGTGGGGATATTAGAGAGCAAGAATATAAATAATGACTGCTGAATTATTGGTGAAAGGGGAAGAAGGTGTGATATCCACTATGTGGGTAAGATCTCGCATAAACTATGCAAAGAGAACAGTGTTAGAGGGAAGCTTGCCTGAGTCTGGATGCAAGAACAGACTTTCCAGAGAACTCAGGCCTGAATCCAAAAAGGAATCTATGCTGGTTAGCCAGTGGCTCTCAGCCTGTGGGTCACAACCCCATAGGGGTTGAGCAACCCTCTCAAGCGGGTCACATAAGACAAGAAAACCCAGATATAGATATTTACACTATAATTCAGAAAGGCAGCAAAATTACAGCTATGAAGTAGCAATGACAATAATTTCAGGGCCGAGGGTCACCACAAGATAAGGCACTGTATTAAAGAAACACAGCATTAGGAAGGTTGAGAAACACCGATAAGCTATCCTCAAAATTAGCTAGGGGTTCACAAACTACTCCTATCTAGGGTCAAATCTACCCTGATAGCCTCCATTATACAAATAATGGCTATTGTGGCTTTAGAGTTTGGAGAAATACAAAGAAAACTGGTATTTTGTAACATGAAAATTCAATGACATTTACTTTTCAAAATCCATTCTATTTATTTATTTATCTATTTATTTATTTATTTTTGGTGTTTCCAGACAGAGTTTCTTTGTGTAGCCATGGCCGTCCTGGAACTCACTCTGTAAACAGGCTGGCCTTGAACTCAGAAATCTGCCTGTCTCTGCCTCCCAAGTGCTGGGATTAAAGGCATGTGACACTACTGCCCAACTCCAAGTCCATTTCTTGGAAACATTCATGTCCACTTCTTTATGTGCAGCATCTACCATGTGGGAGGCCACACAGCCTAAAGGTTCAGAATTTTGCTGATTTACAAATACTATAGTCTCTGAGGATAAAGTTTAACAGGTCCTCATGAGTGTTTGAAGTTCTGAAGAAATTCCCAAGTTTTTCTCTTAGAAGATGATGTAACAACACTTGGTACCAGAAAATGCTGATTTGTCAGAAGTCTATCTTTAGTCCTTCATTTACTTCCTGATGCATCATGATCTATTAGCTGCCAACTACACGTGAAGATGCTATGTCAGGTAAGATGGTGGCAATGGCAGCAATGACTTGGCCTTGTTACAGTATAAACCCCAGATTTCTTTCTCAAACACCTCCAGAATAGATTTTCTTCTTGAGACGTGTGTGATCTCTGACACAGCATATAGAGTCCTCCTCCTTCACTTTTAGTAAAGATTGACATTTTCCACACAAGAATTAATCTCTTCCAATAATAAGAAAGAAACCATCTTATTATTTCCCCCTAAATTGGGTATTTGATTATCTGACTTGCTCAGTGTAAAAATGTTAACTTCTCTCCAAGGATCCCTCTTTCATGCAGAGATTTTTTAAATAATTTGTTCATCGACTGAGGTAGGTACAGCTAATACCTCTGATTTTACAGATAAAGAGACCAAGATTTGGAACTTAGAGAATGTGTAGTGTTACCTCGGGCCCAGTAATTTTAATACCAATGCCTGCTCTGTTTCAGCAACTGAAAAATGGCTCCTGTAGCGTTTGAGTTCCCTTTTATTCTGGTTAAGAATGGGAAAATAATAAGACAAAGGCCTAAGAAACCCCAGGGAAATGTAATCTTGTGAACTGCTAATGGCCACTGCTCACTGAAAAAAAATTAAAACTTCTCTTAGCTACTGGGTACAATCTGGACAAACTAATAATTCTGTTTAGTCTTTGAATACTACTTTTTTTTAATTTTTAAATTCTGCTTCACCAAAGAGAACTGAGACAGATGCTGATCTATATGAAGAACTGAACTCTACTGGCAATGGGATGCCTGGTCAGAATCACCTTGCTTTCCCACTAATGAGCTGTCCCTCTTGGTCCTTGGCAACTCAGTTCAATTTCAGATCTCAGAATCTGTGAGCCCCATGATTTTGGTTCATAGGGTCATGGAAGGAAATTGTTGCATACATTTCACCCTAAATTATTTCTAGTTAATGTTCTGAGAGTGCACACTTTTTTTTTTTTTGAGCTTTGAATGATTGCCAACTTTTATGAAGATGTCTATTTTCTTCAAACATGTATTCTGGCCATGCTCATCCCTTCTAGACTAACTGTAAATGTAGAGTGAATTTTATTACTACAAATATGACTGATATAAGATATGTAACTTTTACTGGACCTTGTCTAATTTACTCTCAAACTTTAACAAGGTGAATGGGAATGTCTTGTCCAGTTCCTCTCAGGACCATCCCACTCTATTTGTACCCTCGTTGAGCCATTTCATCTATGATCCATCCATCCAATGTAGGGGGTTTGGCTTAAGAACTCCCTCCACACAATCTTCTTTTACTGTATTATTTAATTCAGATCTCTAACATTTAGTAAGCAACCTCTTACCATCCTATCTAGATACTAAGCCTCTTGGATGGCATGTGCTCACAGTGTAGAGAATCATAATGCCAGAATGTGTAGTCCCAGACTTCCCAAAAGCAGCCCCTAACTAAACCTATTGCCCCTGATTAGTGATGCACCTATCAAATCAAACTTACAAATGAAAATGAATGCTAATGTGAAAAGCTTAGGAATAAAAATATTTAAAATGCTTCTTTAATTCCACAAAACTATTAATATTTACACAATAAATATGTTATGTTATTAAAATATACTATATCTTTGTTGAGGCAATTGATTGCAATAGTAAATGCTGACTAAATTATCATATATTCCTTACAATTTCACACCTACACAAAATGACAGTTTTCTCTTTTTTGAATTATGTAACCCAAACACCAATATTCAGAAGAAACCCGGTGAATTGTTTATATTTCTTACTCTATTATTTACCTACCATTAAATTTCAGACTTCAATTCACCCATGGTTTAACCGAAGGATTTGGGACCACCGCTTGGCATCCAGATACCTGGTCCTAGCTCTTATAAGCGGAGAAAGATTTGATTTGGAAATTGCTGAGCTTTAAATTATTAACACAAAAGCACACCGGGAAAGGAGGGTTTCCTTAGCAAATTGCTAGACTCACAGTCCTTTCTCTTGAACTTGTCAGCATCTTCTGTGAAGCATTGTTTGATGTTGCTGAGGTTGAAAACCACCATTCATGTCTTTTTTTCCTTTATTATTATTTCTGGCTAAAGAGAAGCCTTTGTTTCTCAGTTTGATATTATTCATGAATAATTGGAGACTGGGGAAATTGAACAGGATTTTTCTTTTTTGTCTGGCTGAATTGGTGGTAAACATTCTTGGAAATCAAACCCAGCAAAGCAGCAAGTTCTATTTTATTTTTTCTGCTTAAGCATAATCCGGATGTTAGGATGCAAAAATAAAAAGAAGAACAAAAATGCATAACAGTCACTGGGTGTCTGCTTCATCCTCTGTAAATCCACCAGGAAAGTGTTTGTCTAGGTCTGTGTGGTCTATGTATGAATCAGTAGTTATTCCTGCTTTGTCCATTGATAACTTCCATGACTTGTGTAAATAAATATTCAGGTATAAAAAAAGCTTGAGAACATGAGCATGGTACCTTGTCATTCAGAAATGTATTACTTGATGTATGAACCAATTCATGCTATATGCTCATTTTTGTGAAACAGCCTATTAATTTATAACAAATAGCTAACTATATACAAACAGTCATGCAGATATACTAACATATACAATATCAGTTATTATTTAAAGCATGATAGTTTGAGGAAACACCAAGCACAGTCACATGACATGTAGCTGAGATTAGAGTCACGACACTCTTCCCAAGTAGGTATCTTTGCACTCAAAGTGTTCTTGCACACAAATGAAGGATTTAGAACTGACCAGTTTCTTCCAGACTAGATTCTAATTCTAAATAGGGCCAACTCATGTCTTTTTGCCTCTAAAGAAGTTGCTTCTTTTTATTCCAGATGAATCAGCTGAACATACTTAGGAGGAATGAGACCAGGGAACATGATTTCAAATAAGTGAAGAATGTCTAGACAGTGTCAGAGAAGGGACTGTTCATTTGGGAGTGTACTCAACAGAAAAGATTGTAGGAATAGCCATGGAAGCAGTCAAACTTTTGAGTTAGCAGATGTACTGACTGGTTTTGAGTGTCAACTTGATACAGGCTGGAGTTATCACAAAGAAAGGAGCTTCAGTTGGGGAAGTGCCTCCATGAGATCCAGCTGTAAGGCATTTTCTCAATTAGTGATCAAGGGGGAAAGGCTCCTTGTGGGTGGGACCATTTCTGGGCTGGTAGTCTTGGGTTCTATAAGAGAGCAGGCTGAGCAAGCCAGGGGAAGCAAGTCAGTAAGGAACATCCCTCCTTGGCCTCTGCATCAGCTCCTGCTTTCTGACCTGCTTGAGTTCCAGTCCTGACTTCCTTTGGTGATGAACAGCAATGTGGAAGTGTAAACTGAGTAAACCCTTTCCTCCCCAAGTGATTCTTGGTCATGATGTTTGTGCAGGAATTGAAACCCTGACTAAAATTGGTACCAGCATAGTGACAACCTGACTATGTTTTGGGGAGGACTGTGGAAGGACTTTGGAACTTTGGGCTTGAAGATCCATTCGTTGTTAAGAGCTCTGTCAGATGTTGTGTAGGAGCTTCGAAGATAATGTTGAGATCAGTGCAGAAGATGAAGGTCTGGCTTGTGAAATTTCAGAGGGAAGATTAAAGACTCTTATCAGGGCCATTGCTATTTTGATTGGGAAGATACTGTGGTTCTGGTTAGCTGGGGCTGAAGAATCCGCTGTGATTAACAAGATACCAGAACTACTAAGGTGAAACTTTTGCATTACTGGGACTATTGATGCTGGTTAGCTGGAGCTAAATAGTGGCGATTAAGAAGAGACCAGCATCATTGAGGTGAAATCTTCTGGGAAGTGTTTTCTGAGAGCACCGAGGCTGTGTTCCAGAGTTAGCCAAGGTTTTACCTTGTGCTGTGGCTGGACTTAGTAATGTGTAAGAGTTACCCAGGTGGTACTGGTTTTGAAGGCATGATGGGGTCACGCAGAGCAGCTGAGGCTCAGCACTGTGAGAGGCCATGGAAGGCTATTGATGAAAGTGCAGCCTCAGTTGCAATTGATGGTCCAGGACTGAAGCGGTCATGCAAAAGAGTTGAGGCTTGGCACCATGAAGAGAGCCTATGAGAGGCTAGTGTTGAAGCCTAGTTACAGTGGAAGACAGCAGCGTTTTGGAGATGCCAGTACCAAGAGATGACCACCAAGAACAACAGCAGCAGTGGAGTAAAGGCAGCTGGAGCCTAGAGGACAAGCTGTGTGCTACAAAGGACAGGGCTGGAGAAGTGACCCAAGCCCTTGGAGGAGCCCGAAGATCGTGAGTGGATCTGAGACATTGGACAGCTGGAGTTTGATTTTGCTTTTGATTGTGACTGTGCCCTGATGTTTTTCCCTCTTGAAGGAAGCATTTGAGTGGAGCCCACAGTTGAGACTTTTAATTGTAAAAAGACTTTGGATATTTTAAAAGGATTGAACTTTTAATACGTAAAGACTATGGGACTTTTAAAGTTATTTAGATCTTGGGGATGAATAAGAAAGTAAGGGTTGAGGCTTAACAGTGATGTGTGTGTCAAGTTGATAAGGGGGTCAATTGTACTGGCTGGTTTTGAGTGTCAACTTGATACAGGCTGGAGTTATCACAAAGAAAGGAGCTTCAGTTGGGGAAGTGCCTCCATGAGATCCAGCTGTAAGGCATTTCCTCAATTAGTGATCAAGGGGGAGGGCCCCTTGTGAGTGATATGATCTCTGGGCTGGTAGTCTTGGGTTCTATAAGAGAGCAGGCTGAGCAAGCCAGAGAAAGCAAGTCAGTAAGGAACATTCCTCCATGGCCTCTGCATCAGCTCCTGCTTTCTGACCTGCTTGAGTTCCAGTCCTGACTTCCTTGGTGATGAACAGCAATGTGGAAGTGTAAGCCGAATAAATGCTTTCCTCCCCAACTTGCTTCTTGGTCATGATGTTTGTGCAGGAATAGAAGCCCTGACTAAGACAGCAGAGAACTTAGTATTGTGGCAAAAGGGAAGGCAGGGGTGAGTGAAAATGAAGAGATCCATATAGACTTTTTATCTGTTCTCTAAAGGGGAATCAAAGGCTTTCTTGTGAATACCTGTTCTTTCTACCAATCAGAAAAAAAAAAATCATTACTGTAAGTTAGTTCTTAAAGAAAGAGTTCATGTTATAGCTCCACCTGTATTTTCCACGATGTAAGCATCAGGAGAAATGAACAGATAGTGAAATGTAATGACTTCTGTTGCCAGGCAGGAATTCTAGTAGAAGGAAGGTAACATCAACTGACCCACAAAACTTTCGACCCCAAATTTGTCCTGTCCATAAGATGAGCAGGCACAAAGTTGGAGCAGAGACCAAGAGAATGGCCAAACATTGACTGGCCCAACTTGAGATACAGCCCATGGGAAAAAAGCTTGACACTATTAAAGATACCCTGCTCTGCTTCCAGACAAGAGTCTAGCACAATTGTTACCTGAGAGACTTCAACCAACACTGGATGGAAATAGATGCAGAGACTCATAGCCAAACATCAAGTGGAGCTTGAAGAGTCTTGTGGAAGATTTGAGAATAGAATTGAGTAAGCCAGAGGGATCAAGGACAGCACAAGAAGACCTACAAAGTCAACTAACCTGGATCTATGGAGGCTCCCAGAGACTGAACCACTAACTAAAGAGCATGCAGGGGCTGGACCTAGGCCTCCTAAACACATATTTGTAGCAGGTGTGCAGTTTGGTTTTCATGAGGGTCCCCTAACAATTGGAACAGGGGCTGTCTCTCACTCAGTTACTGGCCATTGAATCCTCTTCCCCTTCCTGGACTGTCTAGGTGGGCCACAGTGTGAGAGGAGTTGCTTAGACTTACTGGGACCAGATGTACCAGGGTGGGGTGGTCCCTTTTTTCTAGGAGAAGAGATGGGAGTAATGACTTGTAAGGGTGGGACTGGGAGGAGGGGAGAAAGGAGTCTGCAACTGGGGTGTAATGTGAAAAGGTAGAAAAGAAGAAAGGAGGGAAGAAAGAAAGAATGAAAGAGAGAAAGAAGAAAGAAAGAAATGCAGATGATATAAAATTGATGAAGGGATGTTCTTCTTTTGGGTGGAACTTTAAAACTCTCCATGAGGCCTAGCAGGAGATGACCATTAGCCCCAACAGCTCTGGTCCATCAAGCAATGAGTAGACCTATCAGAACCAATCATTAGCTGTCATTCACAGAGATGTCCAACATCATGGAAGTCTGTACACAATTGCCTGGAACAGACGACCCAGTCTTAGACACACACAAAGCTAAATTTGTCCTGGAACATTGTTGTTCATGGGCTATATAAGAACCAGAAGAAAGAATCACTTCAGATTATAAAGCAAAGAACATGTGTTAAGTCTAACTAAAACAGAAATCTCCAAGAGAAATAGAGTTTCAAAGAGACTAAAAGGCCAAACATAAAACCTCTTTCTTTGTCGGTTCTATTCTAGAATAAAATACTTCAGAAAATAAGGATTTGAGCCCCACCTGAATCTGAGGAATTCACTTACACCAATGTAAGTTGCATCTATGGATTTGTAAGAAATGCAAATTCGCCGGGCAGTGGTGGCACACACCTTTAACCCCAGCACTTGGGAGGCAGAGGCAGGTAAATTTCTGAGTTCAAGACCAGCCTGGTCTACAGAGTGAGTTCCAGGACAGCCAGGAATACACAGAGAAACCCTGTTTCAAAAAACAAAACAAAACACAACAAAAGAAAGAAAGAAAGGAAGGAAGGAAGGAAGGAAGGAAGGAAGGAAGGAAGGAAGGAAGAAAGAAATGCAAATTCATGTCTCAGCCCTAACTTATGTTAGATACCTTGTCGGTGTGGCTCAGAAATCTGCCTTTTCACAGGCTCCACAGGATATACTCCCAAGTTTCCCACTCACAAGAGCAAAGTGTACAAACAGCTGCTTCCCCTAAACTTCTTCTCAGTAAGAACCTCCTGAAATCATTCACCTCCAGAGGAACCCATCGAGTGTAGAGTCAGCATCTGGACCAAGCCATCGTATCTGCGAATAAAGGCTTTGGGGATGGTGGTGAGTCACTAAAGATCACATCCCTAAAGAGTTACTCCCTTCAAACCACTGAAATTCTTACCCTTTCTAAAAGTAAGAAGTGTGATGTGTGTGGATAAGAAGGGATGGAGGGCAGTTGATGAGGAACTGAGTAAGGTGGTAAAACAGAGAACTGGAGTTTATAGACTCTTAAACATGCAAGAGAGATGTTGCTCTGTAGGAGAAAATATCCTTAGCAAACGCATAAATCCCTGACTTCATTCCCCAACACCAAAATAAGAATAAAGGGGAAAACATACAAAAGGAAAAAGAAAGAAGTTCCAAGAATATTAGAGTAAAACTATTTAATGCCTGAAGAAATATTAAAAGCATTAACACTGAGATTTATTTTTTTTGAGTGGAATGGAAATCATCTGTATTTTTTCAAGACATAAATATACATATTAACACTTTACTTTGTAGTCTTGGAACTTAATTGACTGTAGACAGGGAAGCTGGTCTTGGTGTGATTCCTTAGAAAGTTATTGGACAGGGATGTTAAGTAATGTTCTAGAAACAGCATTGAAGGGCAAGCAGTCTAACCCATGCCTCCTTTAGACACTTTGGGAATGCTGCTCATCAGGGACAAGAGATATGCTTCAGGGGTTGGAGCCAGCTGATGGCTTGCTAGTGTTCTGTGTGATAGATCCATCTACAGGTTAAGTTGCTATGATTGTGATGGTTCACTTCTCCTTAGATTTCCTTTCAGTCCTGGATGTGGGTTTCCCCAACCCCAGCTCAGTTACTGAACTCCAGGGCTTCTCATGCTAATTCTTCCTTAGGTTCTCTGTAGTTCCTTTTCAACAGGTTTGTATACAATCTTTTCGCTTCCCCAGAGGGCATCCACAGAGACCATCACTAAGTGCTCATTCACATTCAGGAAGAAACAGTTCAAGGACAACAGTTATGTCCTTGAAAGCTCCTAAACAGGACCTTGATTGTTTCTGGGGATGCATTTCAAGATGCTGATCATGTCCCAGCTAAGCCAGAGGAGGCAGATATGAAGGAATGATTTTTCAACATTAGGACTAAAGACACACAGAGAGGGACGATGTGACTGGGTTCCTGATAGGGAATCAGCTGGGTGGCAGTAGCCTGGGAAAAGGCAGACCTCCAAGGAGAGGACATCTGCTGAACACTATATTTAATCTCCCATTCCAGAAAAGCAGAAAACTACACAGACATGGCTACTACCCACCAGGTCCACTGTCAATGTATTGCAGGGATTCTAAGAATCCAGGAACTTCCCAAAAGATAAGGAGAGAATCCAGAAGATGCGTGAACTTAAGACGGCACAAATAAAATCTGTACTTTTATTTAATTCTAACTGGAACTTAATAATTTTTCTCTTTCTAACAAAGATGGCAATAAATGATAAAGGCGTTGTCTGTACAGCTTTGCCATTACACTCTCTGTGTGTGTCTCTCTCTCTATCTCTCTGCCTCTCTGTCTCCCTGTTTCTATCTATGTATCTGTGTCTCTTTCTCTCTGTGTCTCTGTCTCCCTCTTTCAATCACTCTGGGTATAGGTGATTGTTGTATGTGTACTTTCAGGTGTGTGTGAATTTCTGTGTGTACATGTGTGTACCTATGTAGAGGCCTGGGGTCAGCACTGGGCATCTTGGGTATTTTTCCTTTATTGTTATCTATTTCTGTTTGGAAACAGGGTCTCTCACTGAACTTACCCTTCATTGATTGGACTCATTTTGCTGGCCAGTGGTCTTCAGGGATGTACCTGTTCCACACCACTGCCCCAGTGCCGGGTTTACAGGAGTGCTATGCCACCCAGTGGCTTTTTATGTAGGTTCTGGTGATCTGAACTGTGAGTCTCGTGCTTGAGTGACAGACTCAAAGCTTGAGTCATCTTCCCATTCCTCTGGCATTTTCCAGTTGGTATTCCCATCACTACGTTCTCATTCTGTTTGATTTTGTCTTTTAGTATGTTGACAAAAAAGCACATGTAAACCACAGGACTCATTTAAACTTGAAGAGAATGTTTTTAATATAGTTTCCTTTGTACTCTATGTGTTTTACTGTATACATTTACATAACATTGTTCTGAGAACTGATTCTTTATACTACACCAGATCGCTAAAGAGATTTGTTGCACAATGATGCTCAGAAACCCTCATATATTGCAATTTTACACAAAAGAAAACAAGGCAAAAATACATTTCCTTTAGTTTGCCTGCCAGCTTGGGTTCTGTACATTTCATGGTAGAATATTTTGGTTCAACTGAAATAAGAATGTAATAACCTGTCCATGGTTATTATACACTGTATTCTTCTATATTTATACCTCCTAAGCTGAAGTATGTTTATGCGCATGCAGGTGCACTCATACATGTGTGTGTGTGTGTGTGTATGTGTGTGTGTGTGTGTGTATGTGTGTGTGTGTTTATATATACCCCAAAAACTGAACATCACTCTTTTTGAAGAGGTTACTACCTTTTGAAAGGTGCGTGGCAGTATTTATAGTTAGGGCACTGGAGAAAAGGTCTTCTGAATATTTCAGGACTTCTGGACTTCCCAGAAAGAGCAAATACAACTAATATCCCTTAGTACCTGGCACCTGGTCTCTCTGCTTAAGTAACACTTTGCAGAGCATTTCTTCTTCAAGCCTCAGATGACAGAACAGGGGCGAAATGGCCCCTGCCAATTATGTACTTCTGAGTCACTGTATCGAAGGAATGGAATAATGAAGAGGATATAATATTCCTTTGTGACTAAACTGGATTTTTTTTTTTTTTTTTTTGGAATGGGGTTATAATCAGCAATAGGCTGGCCGAAGAAATTTGCAATTGGGTGAGAAATGACAATGACAGTGTTTATCCTACTTGGCTTTTCCAACTGGGTTATGAGATGAAAATCCAGGTGACAGAGATTTGGAGACAGAAGCTCGGAAGTAAAACATTCAGAGGGAACTGAGATGGACACAAATGTCTGCAGCTGCGTAATGATGTATGATCAAAGATGTGTGATTTAGTTACTAGATGCAATGTAAATGTGCTTACAGCATCTGTCCTTAAGGAATATGACAAACTAAGTGGATCTGCCTCTTGATCCCAGACTTCTGTTTCCTCAGCTAAGTTTGCAAGGCTTGAGAGACCATTGCATAGACGGCACCTACAGCTAGGTGTGACTAGAGAGACATGGAATGCAGCGGATTAACTAATTAATGCCTACCTCAGTCCCACTTACAACGTCTGAGCTATCAGGGAAAAAGGATGCTGCAGCTGTGATTTACACAATCATTTTCTTAGAAAGTTTAGTGAGAGGCAAGGCAAAGCTAAGGGTTATGGGGAGATGGAGTATAAAGATCTGCATTCCTTTTTTGCCAAGGCAGTAAGCATGACTCACAGCAAGGAGGTCAAAGCAAGCATGGGGGAAGATTCAGACGTGCCATTTATTTTGTCTGAAGGAAGACTCCCTTCAGGACATGATGTCATGGGACGCTCCATCCCAGGAAGGGAAGATCCAAGATAGAATGAGCCTGTATCTTAAAGCAACTTGATGGATGGCAGACACTGGTAAAATGAAGAGATTAAGTAAATTTAGTTACTGCCATTATATATACATGACACCCCTGAACAGTGCTGGAAACAACTGATCTAGAGATAGGGGCAAACTTGACATACCTGACTACATTGGTAGAAGATGACTCAGCAGTATATGAGTTATCTCTATTAACATTTCCTCAAACAGGCTGGAGATGGTCCTGGGTATTTTGGGTTGTACAAAGGCAAATTAAATGTAATAGACTATGAGGCATTTTAATAAGCTACGTAGCCTTAGAATTGGGGGATATTTTTATTTTCCTGAAAATTCTCTAGTACTTATGGACAGAAAACAAATGTCCATTGGTTCAGTGAAGGCATAAACACACAAGGACTAATTTTAGGGTTGATCAAACTAACTTACTTAAGATATCTATTTCACCTAAGTGAGAGAAAATTTTCCACACTTAAGAGAACATCAAAACAATCGCTCATGTAAGAGTCTCAGGAAAGGAATAAGCAAAGAAGAGCAAGAAAAATTATGAAACTTGAAGGCTGATCCTGCTAGACAGCGAATTTTCTCCTGGGTGGAATAGTACCCCCGGGTCCCATCATTTGCTGTTTCCCCGTTCTTCATTCAATCTTTAAGGATTCCTACTGAAAATTCTTTGCTGCATTCAAGCTTATGGATTTTCCAGTGCTCTCTATTTTTACAACCTAGAAGGATAAAAGTAAATACATCTTTTACAACGTTTCGGGTTGTTCCTTTTCAAAATGGAGAGCATATTATTGTGACTCTTCTTTAAAATTATGGGCAAATATTCAGTTATTATTTTATGGGATATTCATTAACTCTGGTGACAAAGAACCAAGAAAATTTGATGAACTGCAAGTTGGTCTGGTTAGGTGTAATTGCTCTTAGAAGTTCTAATGTTTGAGGAGTGGGTCTGAGTTAATTCCTTTGGTAAAATCTCACTACCAATTTGGTATAATGTTGGCTTTTCAAATTCTACTTTTCACGTAAGTATCTGTGAAGTATGCAAACATCCATCTGGAAGAAGGCACAGACCAATCCATGAACTTCTTTTTTTTTTTTTTTTTCTGCAAGCTAAGGTTATTTTGTATACATTTGGGAGACCCAATTAAAGAGGAATAAAAGTTTTGTTCAAGTCAAAAGCTTTCAAAAGACAGATTTTTTTCCCTGTGTGTGTGTGTGTGTGTGTGTTTGTGTGTGTGTGTGTGTGTGTGTGTGTGTGTGTGTGTGACTTTAGGTAGACACGAGACCTGTTAACAAAGAAGCTGTAAGAGTTTACTAGTGGTGTAGTGGGTAAATCATCCTATGCCTCACTACTATAACCATACAGAAACATGTTTGCTAATTCACATATATTATATGACCACTGAGTATGAACATTCACGTATACATTAGTGACACTGCAGCTAAGGAACAAACAAACATTTTTCTGGTAAAGCATTATTTGATGAGGCTTTTCAGGATACACAGTCCTTCAATCTAGTGATGAAACAATTATGTAAAATAAGCAATGCACAGCAAATAAGGGAGCAGAAACCATGGTGTTCTGGTTTTCAATTTGAGGAATATGCCATTTGAAGTTTCAATATTTCTTCCATGTCATGACATTATTTTTCACTTGAGTTTTTCAACCACTTCAAAACATAGCTATGAATAGATTAAATAATTACATTGGAGATCAATCGAATTGACTCTCAACAATCATGTTAAAATGTGCTATTGTACAGCAATAGACATCTCTATAGTAGGATATAGAATCCTTTGAATATGGGGGTCAAAGAGTAGTATTGATTGAGTGATGAATCTATGTCCAGCTTTCTGAGGAAGCTTCACATAAATTTCCATGGTGGCTGTACCAGTTTACATCCCCACCATCAGTAAATAAGTAAGTATTCCCTTTCTCAAAACCAAAAGCCAACATTTGCTATTTATTTATATACTTGTTGCCATTCTGACTGGGGAAAGATGTAATCTCAAAGTAAGTTTTAATTTGCATTTCCCTGATGGATAAGGATGTTGAACTTTTTTTTTTTAATGTTTTTTTCTGTCATTTGTGTTTCAACTTTTGAGAACTCTAGTTTCATGCACATGATTTAATTGGGTTCTTTGTTTTCTTGATGTTTAGATTTTTGAATCCGTTGTAATTTTATAGTCTAATTCTGTCAGGAGTTTATCTGTTAAGCACCCCCCCCCCATTCTGTAGTCTGTCTCTTCAATTAAATAATGGTGTCCTTTGTTTTATAGAAGCTTTATAGTTTCATGAGATCCCATTTATTACTTGACAGTCTTAATGCTTGCACTACCTCAGTCCTGTTCTAAAGTCTCTCTGCCAATGAGTTCAAGCATATTCTCTTTTTTCTCTTGTATTAGATTAAGCTATCAGACCCCATGTTAAAGACCTTGATCCACTTGGAAGAGTGAAAATTAAGAGATAAGGATCAAGTTTTATTCTTCAACAAATTACCATTCAGCTTGTCAAGCATCATTGGATGAAAATGTTATTGTTTCCTTCAATGTGTATTGTTGGCCTATGTAAAAAAAAAAAATCAAGTGTAGCTGGGCAGTGGTGGTGCTTACCTTTAATGAAGCATGAAGTAGTCAGAGGCAGGTGGATCTCTGAGTTTGAAGCCATCCAGATCTACAAAGTGAGTTGCAGGACAGCCAGAGCTACACAGAGAAACTCTGCCTCAAAAACTCTAAAGAGAAAGAGAGAGAGAGAGAGAGAGAGAGAGAGAGAGAAGAAATCAAGTGGCTTTGGTGTGTTCAGTTTTATTGGTAAGTCCTCAGTTTTATTACATTGATCAATTATTCTTTATGCCAGTATAATTATATTTTTATTACTATATAGTTGTAATATAATTTGATATATAGGATAATAATAAGTTTTAGCAAATGTTTTTATTGTTATGGGTAGTTCTAGTCTCATGGATCTTTTGTATTTCCATATGAAACGTAATAATTATTTTTTGTTAAGAATTGTTTGGGAATTTTGATAGAGATTGAATTGAATCTATACGTTGATTTTGGTAGGTAGGTCATTTTTGTAATCGATACTCAATTCACAAATAGCCAGGAAAGAGAAACTGACTAGATGTCCAACAACTAATGAACAGGCAATTAAGGTATAGTATGTTTGTATTGCAGAGTATCATTCAGCTGTTAAGCAAAATGAAATTTTAAAGTAAATGGATGTATCTGGAAGCAATAGCTCCATTGAGGTAACCAGAAACAGAAAAACAAACACCACATTCCCTAAACATGTGTTTAGGAATACACATATATATTCCTTTTGTATACATATGCATTTCAGTAAACTAGTACAGGGTTGTGGTGGAGAAAGAATGTGAAGGAATGAGAGATAGAATACAATAGAATAAAGGGTTGAATGGGGAATAGTGGAGCAGGGAGGGTTGAATTTGGTGGTGGAATGGGTGGGTAGAGTAGAAAACAAAAATCTGGGAGGGATAGAATAACACTAAAGACATTTAGAAAAATCATACAAAACGTAATACTGTAGAATCTTTCTAAAATTTATTCATATGGTATATAGAAAGAGTTGAAATAGAGTTGATTTATGAGACAACATTATATCTACTACATATATCACAGGATTAAAAAATAAAAAGCCCAATATGAAGAATAGGTTACCTCTTTTGGAGTTGCTAGCCAGTAAGATTTCCCCAATTAGTACAAGCTATTAGCAATGTTCTTTGTTATCCTCTTGAACTTGAAACCTTACTGCTGAATGCACCACATTCTTGAATCATAGAACATAGAAAAGTCCAACTGGTAATGAGTGACCTGAAAGCCTTATCCCTATTACTAAACTGCTAGATGATGACTATGTATGCTTTCATGCTGCTGGAAGATGCTGTGTAGGCTTTCATGCTGCTGGAAGATGCTATGTATACTACCAGAGGAGAAAATTGACCATCAGTCTGTGAGCCCAGAAAGTTGCAGTAAACATTTGTGCGATAAGACATGCCCATTGCTGTAACAGTGGTACACTCATCATGGTTGTAACCAACAACTTTTAAACTGGGCTTAAGGCCAACTCCACAAATTGAAAGCCATGTGTGCCTGAATTATGAAGGCCCCAAATCTATGTCTTAAAAATGGTAGGCTCTAAGAGGGAATATGGTAGTATGGCTCTTCTAAATGGGCATAATTTTAAAACTATGCTTAATGACTTATTGTTGTACACATAAATTTGTGCCATCTCTTAACCCTCATCAAAGAAGCTTCTATATGTGGTAGATATTGATTATCACAGATACCACAGCTGGTGAAAATGCAGAGATGAAGAGCCTTCAGAAAACTCAGCCTTACTTGGAACATCCATATTGTATCCACCCCTTCCGAGGCTCAGGAGTCATTGAGGAAAAGGAGGCAGAAAATTGTAAGAACCAGGTGTTTTGGATGACCACAAGGAAAGATTTTTTTCCAGACATAGCAAAAAAGTTTCACTTATAAAGTCACAGCAGTTGTTATACCATGCACAAGAACCCCACAAGCTCAAGTCAGAAAAAATCCCAACATGTGAAAAAAAGGTGGGGACAAAGTCCCACTCCTGGTATATCAACAGTATTTCTGTGGAAGGCCACACATTCAAGAGTGCCTGTACAGCATATTTTGAACAGAGTTGGGCTGGTTGGGGTATATAATCAAAATATTTTGCCCTAAATTCTGAAAACAGTAATATTAAAAAAGAGAAAAACCACTAATAATGTGCTGTGTACCCACATGGTGTTATTTTCTATGTAAAATATTTTTCCAAATTGCTTCCTCTTTGATTAAGAAAAAAATGACTCAAAGCATCTTGGAGAGGAAAGGGTTTATTTCATCTCATCCTGGAGAGAATCCAGGACAGGAGCTAAAAGCAGGTCCTTGGCAGCAGAACTGATGCAGAGGCAACAGAGGAATGCTGTTTACTGCATTTGTTCCCATGGCTTGCTCAACTTGTTTTTGATAACACTTCAGGAATGCAAGCCAAGGTGTGGAACTGCCTATAACTGTCAGAGCCCTCCCACATCTGTCATTAGTCAAGAAAATGCTCAAAGGGATTTGCATGCTGGCTAACCTGTTTCCTTTTTCCAAGGGACTCTAGTTTGAGTTGAAAAAAAAAAAAGACAACCAACACAGAGGTCACTCAGGACAATAATTACTTCCAATGACTTTGTGAAGAGTTGACCCACATCTTCCTCAGTATTTTATCCAGAACCTTTTCAGATTCTGATACTGTGGTTCAAAAAGACATACCTTGTCATGGTTCAATTCTGTTGGTGCACAGAAATAGGTTTGTTTGTTTGTTTGTTTTTTCCATATTTAATTTATACCTGGAGTAACACTTTTACTTCTGTGCCTTTTTCTCCACACACAGGCAAACCCTTGCATATACCTCCTGAGTGAGAGAATAAATGAAAGAGAAATTTGCTCACTACAGAATTGAATTTACATCAAGAAGATGAGCTCTCTTTGACATTAAAGTTCACAAATCCCTCTTTCCTAATATTCAAATCTACTGAAATTCTCAACCTCCTTTTGAAAAGGTGATTTCTTGTAGCCATTGTATATTCATAAAACTCAGAATCATACATATGTAGATAAGATGAATTAATATTTAATGAAGAAAATGGGAAAAATGATTTTCAGCTTGCATACATGGGCTACCTCCAAATAGATCTCATTTGGTCTGCAGAGTGTGGTCTGGGGACCCCTCTTTCTGAGCTGCCTACTTCAAAGTCAGTTGCTGACACTAGAGCATATGTTCTGTGACTGGAAAAGATGCAAAGTGAAAGATCATAATTAGAGAACAGGAGATTGCAAGTGTTAACTCTTGTAATCATTACAGGAAGTCTAGTTACACAAGCTAGTACTTTATTCCTTCATAGAATTGGAAAGGAGGGGTCAGTGACATGGTAAATACAGAGCAAGATCCGAATGCAATCATAAAGCTCTTGTGCTTTTAGTTTTCTCTTGAAACGTATGCTTGTGAATTTCCCCTTAGAAATGAGCAAGGATCTCACCAAAGTAGACTGGATCAGAGTCACTTCCCTTAAAAGCCAGAGGCAGCATGTGTGCCTCTCATGGGACCACAGTTCTTAGAACATGTAGGGCACTTCAATGAAGGAGCTAGAGAAAATACCTAAGGAGTTAAAGGGGTCTGCAACCCTATAAGGAGTGTACTGGCTAGTTTTTTGTCAACTTGACACAGCTGGAGTTATCAGAGAAAAAGGATCTTCAGTTGAGGAAATGCCTCCATGGGATCCAGCTGTAAGGCATTTTCTCAATTAGAGATCAAGGGGGAAAGGCTCCTTGTGGGTGGAACCATCCCTGGGCTGGTAGTCTTGGATTCTGTAAGAGAGCAGGCTGAGCAAGCCAAGGGAAGCAAGCCAGTAAGTAACATCCCTCCATAGGCTCTGCATGGCTTCTGCTTCCTGACCTGCTTGAGTTCCAGTTCTGCATCCTTTATTGATCAACAGCAATGTGGAAAGTGTAAGCTGAATAAATCCGTTCCTCTCCAACTTGCTTCTTGGTCATGATGTTTGTGCAGGAATAGAAACCCTGACTAAGACAAGGAGGAACAACAATATGAACTAACCAGTACCCCCTGAGCTTATGTCTCTAGTTGCGTATGTAGCAGAGGATGGCCTAGTTGGCCATCAGTGGGATGAGAAGCCCTTGGTCTTGCAAAGATTATATGCCAGTACAGGGGAATGCCAGGGCCAGGAAGCAGGAGTGGGTGGGTTGGGAAGCAGGGCAGAAGAAGGGTATAGTGGACTTTTGGGATATCATTTGAAATGTAAATGAAGAAAATGTTTAATAAAAAAATGTAAAAAAAAAAAAAAGAACACATAGGGCACTATGCAGGTGTGATACCTTGACACCCTTGCACAACTAAGATTGATGCATTTTGTTGTTGTTGTTTTTTGTTTTTGTTTTTTTGTTTCCCCAAGCCTTTCTTGGGACTCTTTGAGAAATCTCTAAAGGATTTTAAACCTGGATCCAGATGGTCAGGTATTACAGTAGATAGTTAAAATTTGAGAATGTGTTCAAGAGAAAGAACTCAGTACCAGATGAGTCACTGCTATGCAAGCCTAGAGAGGAGCAAAGTGAAGGCTGTAAAAGTCCATATTGATATGAAATAGTAAAAGTATATTCCCAGTTTTTTAAAAAAAATTAGGCACATGTATTTAATTTTCCAGGGGTTCTGTCAAAATATACATAAACACCTCATAAATTAGAACTGTGGCTTTTCATGAGTTTAGACTGAATAATGTATTAATTAAATACCAATTACATAATTGACATTCATTTTGTCTTCTTGGAATTTTTGAATCATAATACTACAAATGTGAATTAGAAGGGCAATCTTATCATTCTTATTACAAATTCTAATCTTGAAATACCAATGGTATATCAAATAGTGTATGTGATAGTGCATAAAGTACGACTTTATATAAAGAAAAGCAATAGACATAGTCTAAATTCCCATCAATATAGTTGTAGCTGATAATCATATATGTATGAAACATTTCTTGTTTTTAAAAGGTGAAATTACTCTGTCTAAAATGAAATTCCCAAGAAAAGTTCTTTCATTAAAAGATAGTTACATGGGAGTTCCATGCTACTTTTTATAAACTATGCTTCCATTAGTGTTACATTGCATTACATTCTCATCTATTTATTTTGTTTCTGTGTTGAATGACATTTTGAGGGGCAGGGCTTGGGGAGAAGGAAGTACCAAGAGGAAAATGAACAAAACCAGAACTCTACTCCCCTAGATGTAATAGGACATTTCTATAGTATTAACCCTAGAGAGGTCAAGGCAGAAGGTCCAGGGCATGAGGTAGGTCAACCTGGGCGATGACATAATAGAACCCTCTAAAAAATGCCAAAGCAAAGTGGGAGAGTTTTCAAAGTAAATGTGAAATAGATTTATTTTGTCTTCATAAACATGGTAAGCCTGTAGTCAAAACCCCTCTTCAAATCTGCTTCTCTTCCCAGAGCCACAGTGTTTAACAGTTTTAGGCCTGTGGGCCACAGACTGCTAAAAATGCTGCCTAACAGAAATTTGTAGGCCTATTTAAAATAATAGGAGCTATTGTTCTGGTAACTGGTTTGCTAGGGTCTTGAGCTTAAGCTTTGCAGATGACAACTTCTTGTCACAAGGTCGAAGAGCATTGTAGAATGCTTTTGGCGCTGACCCTTCCTCAAGTTTAAAGGGCGGAATTAATCTTTTCTTCTTGCCTCCACTCAAGGAAGCTCAAGTCTCCAGTGAGAGCGGGGTTGTGTTAGTAGAAACAGCTTGCATTCGTTGAACTCTTTACATGTAGCATACCCAGTTCTGAGCATGGGCATGTACACACTCAACCCTGTAAATGAGGACCTGTTATATTGTCTACACTTGGGAACCTTCCCATAAAGAAATTCTCATGTGACTCTGTGTCTATAAAGCAGGCAAATCAGTTATTTACTTCTGAAGTCACAAAAAAAAATTAGAGCAGTATTTTGGTGCATATACAATTTTAAAGTTTATTAACTGTAGAAGAAAAATGCATGCTGATGTGATGGCTGTGTGGACGTTCTTATTCATTTTTAAAATAAAGAGATGAATTGCTCTGTGTATTCAATGCTAAATGACATAGAGCATCTTCGACCTCTTTTAGCTCTGTTTCAGAGCTGAAAACACTATTCTATACACAGTATGAAATGGCAGAGATGTATCATTTCAGAAACTATGTTCTCATCTCAAGCCAATATTTACTGAATTCATTGAATAAAACTGAAGTCAGTGACTCAACATTCACTTAAAAAAAAGTCAAATCTTGTAACATAATAAAATCTGATAGATACACTAACCTGATGCATCCATGCTGAGGAATGACCCAGGAAAGTATTGAAAGCGTTTGTTTTCCATGATGAAATCATTGTGGCTTTGCAAGTGTAACAACCCTTTTTGTGTGTGAAGTAAAAACACTCCAATTTCTAACGTACAATTGTCTTGAGCTGTTACAGGCACTGTTTGTTGGTGTTGTGTAACTAGCATGTACAGTGTAAAGTGCGTATGTTGGGCACTCAGAAACTAAGGGGTAGAAATGTTGTATAATGTGACATGGACAAAAGCAAACAGTGCCAGAAAGACCCTGGATTCCAGGGAATCTGATACCATCTTCTGACCTCTGGTGGCTCCAGGCACGCACAGAGATACATGCATGGAAAATACTCATATACATAAAATTAGAGTAAACAAATGAACAAACAAATGAAACTGTTGTGTTAGGAAGCATTCATGAACCCCCAAAAGACCAACAAGGAGCCATCTCCAATGTAATAGCATTGGGATCTCTTTATTACAAGCTCAGGCTTTGGGCTTTCCTCCAAACCAACCCTGTTACAGCAGGACAGGAAGGGTAGGAGGAGCAGCTTTGAACCCTCAGCAGGACAAATGTTCATAGGAAAATAAGAGCAAGAGAAGGAGTGAGGAAGGGGGTGTTCAGTCAGACAAGCATCTAACAGAATGACTATAAGGCAACAGGGGGGTGCTCTGAAGCAAGACCATATGCAATCACAAACGGGCTGAAAGTACGTTGGAAACAGTCAGACTAATCTTTGACTAACTGTTGCTAGGAAGTAGCTAGGGAGTAACTCTGGCCAAGGACAAGCGTTGGAGTCCTTCCTGGTACGTGGCTGCAGCTTTGGTTCTGCTGTAGGTCAAGTTCTCATGTTTTTTTTTGTTTGTTTGTTTGGTTGGTTTTTTTTTTGTTTCTGTTTTTTGGTTTTTTTTTTTGTTTGTTTGTTTTTCTTTAAGATGGAGCAGGTTTGGTCTCTCAAAACAAGTAGTATAAAAAGATGAAGTTAGAAGGACCTTATTTTTTTAAATATAAATATTTTTTATTAGCTATTTTCTTCATTTACATTTCCAGTGCTATCCCAAAAGTCCCCCATACCTTCCCCCCACCACTCCCCTACCCACCCACTCCCACTTCTTGGCCCTGGCATTCCCCTGTACTGAGGCATATAAAGTTTGCACGACCAATGGGCCTCTCTTTCCATTGATGGCCAACTAGGCCATCTTCTGCTACATATGCAGCTAGAGACATGAGCTCTGGGGGTACTGGTTAGTTCATATCGTTGTTCCATCTATAGGGTTGCAGACCCCTTTAGCTCCTTGGGTTCTTTCTCTAGCTCCTCCACTGGGGGCCCTGTGATCCATGATCAGTGCATCCTGATCCCTCCCTTGCCTTACATCCTGCCTCTTTCTCTGCTTAAATGTTTAGCTGTCAGAATTCCAGACCCCTATCCTTTCTTATTATATTTTTAACGTGACTGGCATTGTCATAGATTCTTATGTGGATTCATCATGCATAGTTCATTTTGCTTAACCTGTCCCCAGTGCCCCCATTTCCCCATCCCCATCACTCCACTACCTTATTGATTCCCTTTCCTATGATTGCACATATATTCTGCTATTCCTCTCACTCACCTGGCACTTCCCCATGCTGTTTTCTGTTTCCCAGGCTTCTACATGTACTACAAGTTATATACATACAACAAGGTATTTGAAACGAGGACCCCTATATGAGCAAAACAAGAGGTACTTGTCTTGCTGGGCCTGAGTTACCTAACTCAGTATAAATTTATACAAGTATTTTGGGCCCAATTTCCTTACAAGTACAATAACCCTTTAGTAGGGAGTCATTTACAGTCCTTATGAGGAGTAAAGTTCACTGTTCAAGTTTGGAGAAATTTGGCTATAGTAATAGGTTTCTGAACATGAAATCACCAAAACACAATTTTGGGATCAAATGAACAATTAGTCCAGGGTCTTTCTGGTAATGTTTGCCCATGTTGTTCAACATTACTACCCCTTGCTTGCCCAATACACCCACTCTGCACTGTGCATGCTCATAGTACAACACCAACAAACACTGCCTCGAACAACTCAGCTTCTATTCAAGGCAATTGTATGCTAGGAATCAGAGTTCTTACTGAACATACAAAAAGGTTTCCTAGACATCCAAAGTCACAATGATTTAATCATAGAAAACAAACACTTTCAATACCTTCCTAGGTCATTCCTCAGCATAGAAGTGTCAGATTAGTGTATTTTTTGGATTGTATTATGTTACAAAAATTGATTACATACATTTATGAGCCACTGTGTTGGTTCTGGAAATCAAGCCGCTGGCCTCTGCAACAAGAGCTAATAACAGCTGGGCCATTGCTCCAGTTCCTTGATTGTTTGTTTGTTTATTTTTGAGGAAAGGTTTCACTATGTAAGCCATGATAACCTTGAACTTACCATCTACCCCAGGTTGGCTTCAAATTCCTGATCCTACTGCCAAATCCTCACCACTGCTAGGATTACTGGCATAGGTAACCATACTGGCACCCTGCCTACTCTTACAAACATTTCTCATACTCTTCTTGGTGTTGTGTCCAGTCACATTGAGCTATGGAATTTTCTTGCAGGGTGCTTGCTCACTCTTGCTTCCTTGTATTCACTTGTTTTCGCTGGTGTGAAAAGTCTGTTCACTCTTTGACATCTCTTTGACCATGACTTGCCCTAAGAACCCTGCTCAGACCTTCTGTTTCCCACTCTTTCCTTGCCATGTATCACTCCCTCCTGTTGAGCTGTGCCATACTCAGGTGCTATTATCTCTCATTTCTCAAGGCTGGGAATTGATCCAGCAACTTTGTCTTGCCAGCTCTCTTGCAGGGGCAAGTATATGTTATCTGATAAATAAAAGTATTACAATAGAAAAGTAAGTGGGCTCTTCTGAGGAAGAGTTGACTCTACTTGACAATCACCTGACTGACTGCTCAGGGATGCTCTGTGTTGCAAAGTAGTGGTTGCACACTGTTTTAGGTTGGTGTAAGTAGTGGAGACATGGTTTTAACTAAAATTTTACTTGAGCACCACATTAACTCAGGTATTATAAATTTTAATTATTTCCTAGGTCTGCTACAAATTATTTCTGAAAATATTTTAGATGATATCAACTCAAACTGACATCCTGGAAGTTTATCCCATTCTTTTGATGTTGTTAAGTAAACTCAATAGTTCTGATCTGCTGTGATCTATTTCTTAGGTATTATTCTTTGGTCTTAATTGACAGTCACCTTTACAGGTGTACCATGTTGTATGATCTATCTTTCAAAGTTTCTTCTGTAGTAGTTATCCTGATTGTCAAGCTGGTTAAATGAAGAGCTTAGCAAAGCACATATATGGGTGTGTCTGTGATATAGGTAGGGTTTCCAGAGTCAACTAGATCATGAAGGCTCTGTCTCATTGATGGATCAAGTTTTCATATATTTGTAGTATTTATTATTGGGAGGGAATACAGGTAGGGGATGAGGCTATGAGAAGAAGCCAGTCTGTACCTGTGGGGCTCTATTTTGTCCTAGCACCTTCTTGAGTTTCATTTCCTTTGCTTTTTGACCAGCTATTCTTGGTCATATGCTTCCACCACATTCATGCTTTTCCTAAGAACCAGAGGTCAACCAATGGTGGACCTACTTCCCTGAAACCATGAGCCCAAATCAATCTTTCCTTCTATCTGATATTGACATCAGCTGCTTTGTTTCAGTGACCCAATAGGAACTAGTACATTCGGCTTGGATTTTCTCACTGTGGCTTGCTGGTTTAAAATTATGGCTTCCAAATAGCTTCTACAATAATTTTGAATAAAACTTTATTTGATATTGCATAAGAGATGTACTCATATAATGAACATTTAAATATTTTACTTGTGCCCACATTACTGTCACTAAAATAGTATGATCAAAGTAAACTAAGACAAAGAGTCAAGTTTCAGACTGAGGTAATGTCATGCCTTTAAGACTGGAGAGACTACTATGGTACTTTTGAGTGGTTCCTTTTTATAATGTGATGAGAGAGTTCATTGTCTGGGAGTCACAGGAACACTTTATCCACCCCCACCCCCTCCCCCCGCCATTTCTTTCTTATGCCTCATGTGACCCATTGCCTTTCACTTTGAAATCTCTCAAACATCTCTTCATGCAGTTTGTTTTGTTTTTCTGTTTCTTTTTAAAGTTAGCACACCAAGAAATGAAATTCATTCTGGCATATCTATCTATCTATCTATCTATCTATCTATCTATCTATCATCTATCTATTCCAATATCAGACATGGGTTTTTGTTAGTTAGCTACTTAGTTTGAGTTACTTTATGTCATGAGTAATGCTATTTTTCCAGGAATACCAGGGATAAATAGGTAGAAAGTGCAATGCTTTATGACTTGATCCCTCTCTGCTGTTTGGGAACACTGTAGTTCTGCCTGCTAATTCCTAGTCTGTGTCACAAGTTCCAAGTGACATCTGTCATGCTCCATTCTTCCCATGGTAGGGATGCTGTCACTCATCTGCTTCCCTTGGGTATCTCATCATCCTAAGGGACTATGCTAGTATGAAATGTCACAACCAAAGGTACTGCTGCCACTTGACTTTGAAGTGTTACTGCCCCACCCCCTGTGACCTTCACACAACCACACACACACACAGAGACACTCGACACTATCATTTTTGCCTTCAGTAATGCTTACAGGCTTGGGATGGGGGAGTGCTGATGAGGAATGCACACCTTGAAGCTGGAGCGTGTGATGAATGGAGACGAATTTTTGTTCCTGTGCTTCATTCAATCAAATAGGTATCAGAGATAGAGGGAGGTTTCTGTCTACTTGATTCTCCCATGGAGTTCAGTTAATTAGCTCTTACGCTATCTTACCTGCAGCTGTTTGCTTTAAGTTTATGGAGGCTACAGCAATAAAGAAATCTGGGAAGCAGATATTTTTGCTAAGGTTTTTTTAGCTCCCTGATGCTATCTAGAGCATTGTCTTCAGGCAAAAATTATGTATTTGACTCTTATTCCTTTCTGACTAATGCTTTCCTGTTTGGTTCAGGAGCCAAAATTAGGATGCTGGATGCAAACACAGCTTGTGTTTAAGCTGCATCCTTGCTCACGCCAAGTATACTACAGAAGTTTCACAATATTGGAGAACTGACTCTTGTTATCTTTGATGGCAACTAGCAGGAAACATTTGTGTTTAGAAAAATGGACCGGGGGCAGGGAGAGCACATAGCCTGAAGTAGGGATCCTAACAGAATAGTTCAGAAAATGTGGTACATCACTATTGTTAATGCCCCTTTTTAACATTCTAAAATTTACTGAAAGTGAGCCAGAAAACATATCCTTGCTTAAAGAACACAAAAGAATGAAAGCAGGTACAAACTCGAAGCAGCTTGCTCTGTCTCTCCCACTTTCATGAAGATGACCACAGATACGTAATCACTGAAGACAAATGTCTTAACATACAAAATGTGCTGGGCACTTGGCTCCCTGCGGGAAGCATGCTATGTGCCATGTGTGATGAGAGCCATGGTGCCCTCCCCACACCTGGATGGAGCAGATGAGCACCACCCTGTGCTGGGATGTTGGTCCAGGTGCACTTGCCACAGTCCCAGGAGGAGTCCCGAGGCAGCGGGAGAACACCGCGCCTCGGTTCACTTCAGAGTAAAGGCTGCAATGTAATTTATTCAGGATGGGCCCAGATTCTTAATTGGACAGGTGTGTGAGAAAACTCTGGCTGTGAGCACAGCGTGTTCAACCATCGAACACTTCTGTCGACATCCTTTCAGCACTTCCTGTCAGGATCACCTTAACTCTGCGAGGTCAGCGGCAGGCAGGTGGTGGGGCCAGCGCAGGAAGAGAGGAACGTGGAGTTGTGAGAAATCAAACACTAACCCACGGGAGTGATGTTTCCTCTCTTTTCTCAGGTTCCCAAAGGCTAAGGGAAAAAGTGAAGGCGCTGTCCCTTCCATTCTCTGCTGTAGATTCTCCATCTGTTGGTTTTGATTAATTAACTGTTTAGCTGACACCATCTCTTGTCAACGCCTTGAAAGTGGGTAGGAGGTGAATACAGGGGAGGAAGGCAGGAGATAGAGAGTGAAAATTTTCTTTAACGATTAGAAAGACCCAATAAAGGATTGACATGAGATTAAAATATTTTTTCTAGATATGAGACATTAAAAAAGTCAAAGAACTGGAGTGGAAGGAAAGAGAATGAAGAGTCTTTGTTCACTTGACATTGGGTACAAGACTCCGTAATAGGCCCTTGTGAATATAGACACCGTTTTTTGGTCAGTCTTATTTTACTCAGGAAGAAATCTTCATTCCACTATAAATGCAATGTATTCATTCTCACATAATCTAGTTTACTTTAGCCTGACCACCCAGGGTCATTTTTGCCCCCAGCGTTGACATCCATTGTATAACTCTGAACATTTTCCACTGCATTCGAATGTCTAATTTTCCCTAATGGGACAAATAGATTAAGCATATTATACTTGCCTTCCCTGAGAATATACTTAAGACATAATGCCTATATGAAATACCTCTGGAATAGGGTCCTGCTATCTAGGGAGTATTATTATTGATGCTGTTTGGAAAGACGCTCGTGGTTATAGGTTGGGAAACTGGCCAAATAAAAACTGGCATCACCTTTTCCTCCAAACAATTAAGCAGTTGCCATTCATCACTCCCTAGAAATAATGTCTCCAGCACCACATGGTAGGCGTGAACATTAATCAGATGGCTTGCAGGTAATTACTACAATCAAGTGCTCATGAGCTTAACATGGCCCAAAGCACCACGTGAACTCCCACACACCCAGCCAGAGCAACTGAGTGGCTGGGAGCCCAGATGCTCCTTTGCACATCTGGCATTCTGATTTACCCTATGCCCTTTGTATATGATTACTCTTTTAGAAGTAATGAGGTACCCCTCTCCCTCTAAGGGCTTCATCCCTCCAGCTTCCTGCGGGTTCTTCCAGCTGCAGAAAACTACTTAGCCAGCTAGAGGATCACAAGTCAGGGGCAGGGCTGTGCATTAGACTCAACTGGATGCTCTCTTATGAATCCACTGCAGAAGCGAGGCTCCCAGAAGACCCCTTGGCCAACTGGGCAAGGCAGGCAAGCCTCCCTTGCCTGTCTGTTTATGCCTAACAGTCTGTAAGTGTTCAACATCTCAGGTATGGAAAAGGGACCCCCTAAAGCTCATCTCTTACATATATTTTAGTTTGATTGTGTATACACATCTTGGTGCTTTTATTTCTCTCCTGTGAGTTTTTCTCTACAAAGGTAAAGGAAAAGTTCTATAATAATGCTCTTAAGTAGACATTTTAAGTGGCATTAACACTCAAATTTACATGGAAGTGAGTGCGGGGCCTATGGAGGAGAAGCAGGAAATAAAATGATTAGGGGAGGTAAAGAAGCAATTTTTCTGCACAGAAGTTTGATGGTAATGATGGAAAATAACAGCTTCACAATAATAGGATTACGCCACCATTTGAGTTGGTATTCTACTTGACACCTTACATGCACTATTTCATGTAATCCTCAAACCGTTCTATACAATAGCTGATTATCTCCAGTTTAGAACTGTGCTAATAGCTGGAAACAGAAGTATTTTTCTTTCCATAATTGAAACTTATTTTTTATTTCCTGCTTTATCATCTTCTAATAATATATTCTATAACTTTGTAGATTTGAAACCAAGTCTTTCTGCTAGCATGAGGGAAAGATGGTGAATGAAAGGGCAGAAGTCATTGGAAGACGGATGAAGCAGGGGTCTGTGTGCCTAATTTTAGGAGGGAACCTGTTAGAGATTTCCCTGTTAAATCCTTGGTCACTAGGGATCTTAGGAAGGTTAAAATTGTTTCCTTCTGTGGTTTGAATGGGAATGGCCCCCAAAGACTTATAAGTGTGAATTCTTGCTTTCCAGTTAGTGGAACTGTTTGGGAAGGAGTCAGAAATGTGGCCTTATCAGGGAAGTTGTATCACTGGAATCTGTCTTTGAAGTTTCAAAAGACTCACATCATTCACGTCCTTCCAAGTCAATCGCCCTGTGCCTTGTAGTTGTCTGGTGATATGATCTCTCAGCTACTGCTTTAGCACTTGCCTGCCAGGCTATTGCCAGGCTCCCCACGAGGATATCACAAACCCTATGACTCCAAAACTGTAAGCCCTAAATAATTTTATTAGCTAGTCTTATGTCAACTTGGCATGAGCTAGAGTTATCTGAAAGGAGGGAACCTTAAATGAGAAAATGCTATGATAAGATCCAGCTGCAATACATTTTCTTCAACTTTCTTCTTTGTTTTTTGTTTGTTTGTTTGTTTTGTTTTTTGTTTTTTTACAATTTTTATTAGATATTTTTCTCATTTACATTTCAAATGCTATCCTGAAATCCATTATACTCTCCCACCCCCACCCTGCTCCCCAATCCACCCACTCCTGCTTCCTGGCCCTGGCATTCCCCTGTACTGGGGCATATAATCTTTGCAAAACCAAGGGCCTCTCCTCCCAATGATGGCAAACTACTCCATCTTCTGCTACATATGCAGCTAGAGACACGAGTTCAGGGGGTACTGGTTAGTTCATATTGTTGTTCCTCCTATAAGGTTACAGATCCCTTCAGCTCCTTGGGTACTTTTTCTAGCTCCTCCATTGGGGGCCCTGTGTTCCATCCAATAGATGACTGTGAACATCCACTTCTGTATTTGCCAGGCACTGGCATAACCTCACAAGAGAAAGCTATAGCAGGGTCCCTTCAGCAAAATCTTGCTGGCATATGCAATAGTGTCTGCGTTTGGTGGCTGATTATGGGATGGATCCCTGTGTGGGACAGTCTCTTGATGATCCTTTCGTCTGTCTCAGCTCCAGACTTTTTCTCTGTAACTCCTTCCATGGGTATTTTGTTCCCCATTCTAAGGAGGGCTGAAGTATCCACACGTTGTTCTTTCTTCTTCTTGAGTTTCATGTTCAACTTTCTATTAGTGGCTTTGGTCAAGGTGTTTTAGTATAGCAATAGAAAAGTAACTAAAAGTAAAGATAAACATATACCAAGACACCTATATGGACAAGTGAGACTGCTACTCTTCCTAATTAATGCCTTTACTATTCTGTCATTGTTTCTTATATAATTATTGTTGCTATCATTGTGGTGATGAGAATAATGTACTACAATAGTAGTAATAGTGGCACTTCAAAAATCAGTTTCCACATGGTCTAGAATTGATGTTTGCAAGTTGTCATGTGAAATTATGTGCATGTTTCTCACCTGACTCCAAACTGAAGGAAATATGGGGACTTGTTCTTGTTTGTTTTTAAATCTATCAAAATATCACATATATCTGCCAACCTCAAACTCTCATCAGACCCTTCTGTTCTTCACATCTTCCTCCCAACTTCATGTCATTCTCACTCATTTTTCTATCTAATTGTTTAAACTCACTAAATCTAATTAGTGCTGCTAACATGTACATAGGGATGGGATCATCCACTGGATTCTGAGGACCCTACCCTCATTTGTTCTTCTAAGGATTTTAGCAATTTTTTTTAAAAGTCTCACTCATTTTGTTTAATAATTATATTGGCCAGTGTTATGTCAACTTGACTAGAACTAGACTTATCTGAAAGGAGGGAACTTTAAATGAGATCTGTAAGATCCATCTGTAAGGCTTTTCTTTAATTACCGATTGATGGGCACAGCCTAAGCCATTGTGGGAGGTTTCATCTCTGGGTTTGTGGTCCGGAGTTCTGGAAAGAAGCAGGCCGAGAAAGCCACGAGAAGCAAGCAAGTATGTAGCACTACTCTACTCTATAGCCTCTGAATCTGCTCCTGCCTCCTGGTTCCTGCTTGAGTTCTGGTTTTGAATTCCTCCAATGATGGAATATGATCTGGAAGTGTAAGCCAAATAAACCCTTTTGTCCCCAGTTAGATTTTTGGTTACGGTGTTTCATCACAGCAATAGAAACTCTAAGAAAATCATCTTTTTTAATAAACAAAATATTTTGCTTATTAAATCTTATAGTCTATTTTTCATAATTTTTAAAGTAAATGCTTAAGAACAGTTAGAATTGGCAAAGTAGTTATGAGAAAGTACCAAGAGCTTCTGCATTCTGTACAAGTTTCATCGAAAGCTAGTATCTTCCATTTTTCATAATGAACAAAAGAGTGATACATTATCATCATCATTATTTTGTTGACCAACATCTATATTTATGCAAACATTTTCAGTTTATACCTTAATTTCATTTGTTTGATCCCAGAATTCTATCCAAGATAACACATTACAATATTCAGCCCTATCCTTTTAGACCTGTCTTGGTTATAGAAATTTTATAGACTATTGTTTTTAGGACTGACGGTTTTGAACAAGGCTGGCTATATGATTTGTAGGGTGGCCCTCCATTGGGATTTATCTAATATGTCTTCTACAGTAGGGTACAGTTATAAGTTGGATCAAGGAAGACCACAAAGAGAATAACATTCTCAATTCGTCAGTTAGTCTGCTAGTTTTACCTTTGATCACATGACTTCAGCAAGTGTGGTTCAAGTTTATTTAAGGTAACTTCTTGCCCCATCTAGTTTTGGATTTGACTTTTATAAAGGAAGTCACTCTGCACAGTTTCTCCATAAGGGGATAGTAACAATGTAAATTAGAATTCTTTCACATGTGAGAACCATCACTGTCTCTGTATTATTTATTTATTTTACTTTGATTTGTAATTCATTACAGTGCTATTTATTTTATTGATTGAATTGTTTCAACTTTGGTTTTTAGCCAAGGTGTTTGATATAGCCTCATTACTATAGTTTTAAATTGCTGTATGATGGTTTTTATGATTTTTTACTAATTTATTAAAATTATTCTCATCTATCAATATTAATTTTGATTGAATAATTATAATTGTCTACTGTTGTGGAGTAAAAAGCACTGTTTTATATATGTAAATGTGATATGATTAATTGAAGCCAAATAACAATTCATTTCACCTATGATTTTAAATTTGGGGTACTTTAAATTTACTTTTCCAGTTTCTTTTTTAAAACAAACAGCATACTTTTATCTACTATACTCATCCTGCAGAGTAATAGATCTTAAAATGTACTTCCTGTCCTTCTGAATCTGTGTTTTCTTTGATCAAGGACTCTACCTGTCTTCCTTCTCTATCTCACCCCAGTTCCTGTCAATTAGTGTTCCAGTTCTCCTGTATGAGATTTCACATACAAGTGAGATCTGGTAACATTTGTACTTTTGTATCTGGTGTGTGGAATCAGCTTCTCCAGATTCTTGGTACAAGATGCTCCAGGCTAACCAGTTTCAGAATCACTCACTCCTCAAAGGAGCCCTGTTTTTTTTTGTTTTTTGTTTTCTCAGAAAATAATGTTAGAAATCAAAATTTTAATGCTATATATATTTGATTCTTCAAAATCTAATGGGATCATTATTTATAAATCCTTTCAGATATCACAGCAGGATGCATATTGCCATTTTAAAACATATACATATTCTTTAAATATTCATGCATATAACTACATCATTTGTAGTTGTCTAGATATACAGACAACTCTAACATGTTCTTTAGCTGTGTCATGTCTCATCTCCAATAATTGTAAACATATCTTTCTTCTACCATATACTTAATTTTTGACTTCCAATAAACATATATTATGCTTTCTGACACGCTGCTGATGGAAGCCATGGGGTACTATATGGTTGTTATATATGTTCCTTTGGCTATTAGTGTAAAAGTTGACACCCATTATCAAGTTCCTTAGGTCTAGATGCCGTTGGAAGGGTTGGAATGCAGTTTGATCATTTTCCCCATTTGTTATTACACTAAGATCCAAATCAAATTCTTCAGTGACATTTTAATATTTGCATATATAAGATATGCTATTCATGCCTTATTTATTGCTTTTATCACTGCTGTGATAAAATTTCTGGCAATAAGTAACTTGAGGGACTGTTCTAGCTTGCTTTCTATGGCTGTGATTAATACTATGACCAAGAGCAGCTTGGGAAGAAAGGTTTTCTAATAATATATCATGATGAAAAGCCAATGCCGAAACATGGAGATAGGCACTGTAATAGACTGCAGAGAAATGGTGGTTAGTGCCTTGCTTTGTCTGGCTGGTTCAGCTTTATTACTCATACTATAACAGAGGAACACCCATGGTGTCTTGGTCCTTCCACATCAATTAACAATTAAGAAAATGTCCCCACAGATGTGGCTGGAGCCAATCTGATATGGGCAATTTCTCAACTTAGGTTCCCCCTTCTCAGGTTGTGTTGAGAGTGGAAACTAATTAAAAGAGAGATGAAGGGTTTAATTATATATTATTTTTAATATATTATATCATCTTATAATTTGAAGGATGATATGGTTTATAGGCATTCTCCTTTTTGCACCTACGTTTTCTTCCATTATCTCTTCAAGATTGAAATGGAAAGACAACAGGATACATTTACTTGCCATGTGGAATAACAATTAGAACAAAAATGTAAGAACTCTGAGATCCTCTACAGCAACAGGATGCCAACCAAAAGAGGCTGGTAGTATTCCAGCACTAAGATCCTTAGGAAACTCCATGGTCCCTAACCAAGAAGTTTCATGTATTAAATCCTACACTTTTGGGAGATTTAAAATGCCAAGTGAGAGATCATGTTCATACATTGTTAGGTGGCTTTGAGGTTCCAGTCCAAAGCACTTCCATGGAAAGAAAGTCTGCAGGTCACTGACTTGGGCAGCAAGAGCAGGGTTTCCGTACTCAGCAATTCTCCAACGCTTGAATTGCATATCTCTAGTTGTTAACCCTCTGCCTAGAGTCTCTGGTAGAACACTAGATGCTGGCTGTGTTGAACTCCCTGTTCAGCACAGAAGGCTCAAATTTCGAACTTTCACAGTCCATCTCTGGTGAACTTCCTATTTGAAGTATAAATCTCCCCATGAAGCCTTGGATAGGCAAGTCACCTGAGAGTTTGACTTTGAAGTCTTCAGGCTTCTTGTCTTCCAAATAGAACAGGGCACCAAGCAGCTGGGCCCTACCAGGAGCCATGAGTCTGGTTCTGAGGTCTCCCTTGACTTCCTTCCCATTGAAGCTCTTGTCTCAGTTGTGTGTTGAAGCCTGGAGTGTCCCCTAATCTTTAGAGAGAACATCTGTGTACTGATTGGCTGAATATAGTTATGCAAATAAGGTAAGAACATAGAACCAATTAGGGAAGAGCTGTCAAAAGTTTTTGCTTCCCTGTTGTTATGGCCAATTTGCTGCCTGCCATCTGCTACTCTTGTGGCTCAGGGCTTGGGGTTTTCATCCAACATCTGGGTTTTTGACAGCTCTCTGGCTCCTCTGTCCTTGGGGCTTGAGTTTACAGCCCAAGAGAGAGCTCTGCATTGAATGGAAAGTAGCTCTGCAATTGGTAGGAAGCTCCATATAGGGTAGGAGAGTTCCATATCAGGAAAAGAGAAGTTCTGTGTTTAGGGCCCACTTCTGAACCTGAACCTATCAAGTTCAAATATGGAATTAGGGCAGGAGGGGATGACAATAGGTCACATTGTATTTGCTCAGGAAGCAGAGAGAATTGAATGCTGGGGGTCAGTTAGCTTTCTGCTTTTTGTACATTCTGGGACCTAGAACATGGGATAGTACTGCTTACATTTAAGGTATAACTTCTCACCTCAATTAATCTAGTTTAAATAATACATCACAGATATGCCTAGAAGCTTGTCTCTTTAGGGAATTGTAGGTGCTGTCAATTTGACTGTCACAATTAACTAATTAATCATCACACTACCGAAAGTTCTATAATTTTTGATAAATGCACAAAGTGATATATCTACTACTATGGGATCATGCAAATAATTTAACCACCCTAAAAACCCTCAGGTTTTCCAAATGCTAGTTGCTGGGTCTACATGTGAAAAACTTGGAAAGTGCTACTACATCCAAATAATTAGGAGCTGAATGTTGTGAAAAAAGAGCTCTTGCTGAGCCACAGTAAAATGGATGACCAAGATAGATCAATGACTGGAAGTTTAGTGATATAGACAGATGGCCCCAGACAGGGCATCATGCTTACTAGGGCAGACTTATGGGTGGAAATCACTATGGCAACCAGCACCTTGACTGGAAAACCTAAGCTATAAATGAAGGATTACTGGAGACCTAGTGTGGACAAGTCTAATTGTTCTCGGTTGTAGAGAATCAACAGTTCTGTGAGCTTATATATTATGAGACTCTACTAGGTAGCTAATTGCCTCATTCTTCCTGTAAGAAATAAGAAGAAAAACTACTTCTAATTTTAGAGATCACTATTCTCAATATGGCCTCTGTTCAAAAAAATAATTTAACAAGAACTTCACTGATCTTGGGAAAAGAAGTGCTCCAGGCTATCCTAGGACAAAACCACTTCTAGAGTAATAGGCTCACTGAAAAAATGATAGGTACACATAGGATTATAAAGACCTGTTTCCCACCCCGACCTTATCATACATTGATAGGGGCTCACTTATAGTAGGTCATTTTAACCAGTTTCCATCTACCTATACAGAAATAATTAGAATAATTAGAAGTCATATAAGATGGGTCATATAAATATTTCATCTGAATTTAGACATCTCTTCCTGGAAGGAAGAGGGGGATCATGAGATTCAGGAAGTAAATGAAGTTTACATGCTTGAAACTCAACTGAAATGTACCATGCTTAGGAGGCTCCTGAAACTTACAAGATTCAACCCTCCCCTAAATTGTACCAGTTGCTGTGGAGAAGAAATTCTCTTACCAGTAATACTATTTAAAAGTTGCTGAGGAAGTTTCAGGAACACAGCTTTTGCAAGTCATCACTCATGCTGAAATGGCCTTTCACACAATGCAGCTTCCATTGGATTATGGGTACTCCTATAAATAACCACACATACATACTCAAGAAGTAACTCCAATACATTTATTGTTCCACTAAGCTAGACTTGAATAAGAGCTGTTCTTTGTTTGACCTGTCATTAGTGACATCACCCTGTTATCAGTGACATCACCCTGTCATCATCTTGGGTGAATAGACTTGCTCATGTCTATTGAGGAAAAAAAATCACCAAATAAGTAAAACAAATGAAGATCCTGAAGTTTTAATAACCAGATAAAATATTAATGAAACATAACGGCAATGATATTGGACTTATCAGACAGAGAATTTAAACAGCAATAACCAACGATGCCACTGACTATATATGTATCACAATTTTCATTGATCTGATAAATACCTTGCAAACAAAGATTTGTTTTGGCTCATGGTTTCAGAAATTTTAGTCTGTAGCCATTGACTTCATTGATTCTGACCTCATCATGGGAAAGATACCATGATGGTATAAGCATATGACTTAGGCTACTCACCTCATGATAGTAAAAGAAAGCAGATGAAGACAAGATGTAAACTTCAAAGTCATGGCCTCCACTAACCCATTTTTTTTCTAGCTATACCCACCTGTTGGCTTCTACCATTGTCAAAGATAACTATTACTAACCTGGTAATCAAGTATCATTCACATGAGCTCTTAGGATAAATTAATCTATAATGAACTCTAATAAATAAATTAAGCATGAGAGCAAATGACCATTGTAAGTATATAGAAATGCTGAGAAGAGCATCAAAATTTTGGAGATCAAAGCTGTAGGGCACATGAAAAATGTCTTTGGTAAGGTTGTTGTTAAGATCAATGTATCTTAAGGAAATAGCTCAAGGAAATCATCTCTGAGGCAACTGAATCCCACAGTACTGAAAACAAACAAAATTACAAAAATTAAAGAAAAAAGGCTGAGAGAGTACAGTAATTCAAGAAGGACTAGTACAATGACTGTTATATGTGCATCGTAGGAATACAGGCAAGAAAACCAAAGAGAGGGACAGAAGATACATGTGAAGTAAAGACTAAGAATTTCTCCCAGCTACTGTCAAATATCAAAATAAAGATTCAGGAAATACAAACAAAATTTAAAAATTCAGAAACCATACCTAGGAATATCATTTAAAAACTACACAAAAATCAAAGGTAATTAAAACAAACAAACAAACAAAAACCTTGATAAAAGTGTGAGCTTGCAAATGTGTGTGTATGCCTGTGTATGTGAAGTTGCTTACACAGAGATAGCAATTGGAATCACACATAACATGTCAAAAGCCATAAAACCAGAAAGGAATGTAGTAAGATGTTTAAAATATTCAGAGAATTATAGATGGAGCCTAGAATTCTGTCCCCTTTAAAATAGTCCACCAAAATTCACAAGAAACAAAGACTTCAGAAAAAAAAGTTTAAAAGAATATTAACAACAGTTGTGGCAGAAAATGAAGAAAAGTCTTCCCATCAGCCCTCACTGATTTAACAAGTACCCGTTTATTAGATACTATGTGTATACCATATGTACAAAAGACACTGCGCTAAGTATATAAACTTAGATACTATGTGTATACCATATGTTCAAAAGACACTGCTCTAAGTATATAAACAATAGATTAAAAAAATGGAGTGCAGGCAAATATAACATGAAAATGCTAAATTTTTAAAAAGAAGGAATAGTTTTTAAAGGATCACTTAGAGAAGATTTCACAGCAAGGAAAGTTTCAGGGATAAATAATGGTATTGTATAATTATGAGGTGGACAGTTTTCTGAAAATAAATAGATCTCCTTAATGTTATCATTAAGATAGATACCATTAATGGTACCTAATGATAGCATGTCAATGGGACACAAGAAATACAAGGAGAAATATATAAACTATAACTAGAGACTTGCTACTAGACTGTCAGATATAGACATAGCAGGCTGCACAATACACAGGTAAGGAATAGTATTTTCAGCAATAATACATAGCACCTGAAATAATTGATGTCCATTTTCTCCTTTACTTGGTGACAATAGAGTATACATTCATATCTAGTCCAGGTTAAATAATCAGGATTGTCACAACTTGGGCCATAAAACATACTTTAATAGACTGAAAAGTACTTAAGTTGTGCAGTCTTATTTTTCAGATCACAGTGGAATTTTAAAAATCATGAACAGAAAGAAAAGTGGAAAATTCATGCATTATGACTACCATGCTAATTAAATATTAGTTAATGTATTATTATTATATAACTGACAACGAAAATGCTTCTCAGTTTGTGGTACTTGGTGAAAACAGTGTTCATTAAGAAAATTCTTAGCACTAAATGTATATATCAGAGTAGGAGAAAGATCTCCATTCAACCATCCCTATTTCCACTTTAGTAAACTAAATAAAGAAGAGAAAAATCAAACCCATGGGGTGCAAAATAAAAGAAATAAAAATTAGAGAAAGAAGCAATGAATTTGAAAACTGTGGATCAATAGAGAAAAAAAATCAATGAAACCAAGAGCCTGGTTTATGAAATGATTAATAAAATAAGGCTTTTTGCCATGCTAAGGAAAAGAAGGCTAGATTTACTAATATCAGAATTATCAGAGAGAAAACTGTTAGAGAAACCCTGAACAAAAAAAAAAAAAAACAAAAATAAAATAATTATTTGAACAGCTATAAGTCTTACAAGTTTCGAACCCAAAAATTGATTTTTTAAAATATGTAATTTGCAAAAACTCACAGAAAAGAAATGGCCTAAACATGTCTTTCATAAGAAAATTGAACTAATAATTAGCATATGTATCACAAAAAGCACTTATCCCAAAAGGATCCACACTGGTGAATTCTTTCAAATAGCCCGAAAAGAAATTTTATGAGTTTTATGTGTATTCAGAAGATAGAAGTAGCAGAAACATTTTCTAAGTCTTTTTATGAGGCCAATATTACCTTAAAGATCTAATAAAACTATAGATAAGTATCTCTCAGGAACATTGATGCAGATTCTTAAAAAAATATTAGCAAATGAAATCCAATAAATGTACAAAACGAATTATACATCATCATCAAGTGGAATTTATCACAGATACTGGCTCAGCCTTTGAAACTCAATTAACATAACCCTACTGATGAACTGAAGAAGAAAAAAATGTATGATCGTCTTAATGCACAAAGAGCTAAGTAAAGTGACAAAATGCAACTTGTTCTCTTTTAAAAAAAACAATAAAGTAGGGAATGGAAGTGTATTTTGTTTTTGTCAACTTGACAGTAAACTAATTATCTGGGAAGACAGAACCATAATTAAGAAAATACCTACATAAGATTGTCCCATTTCCAAGACTATGAAGGAGATTTTCCACATTACTGATTGATATGGGAGTGTCATTGAGTGTATTTCCATGCCTGGACAGGCAGTTCTGGGGTGTATAAGAAACTAAGATGAGCATGACATAGGGCACAAGCCGATGAACAATGTTTTCCATAGTCTTGTCTTTGATTCTTGCCTCCATATTCCTGCCTTGAGTTCCTGCCCTAACATCCTTTAGTGGTACAAGGAGTCTGATAATGATGTGACAAACCTGTCCATATTTCAGGGAGGATTGTGAACAGACTTTGGGTTAGAAGATTCATTCAGTGTTCTGAGGTTAATGGACTATTTTTGTGGGGGTATAAGAAGATATAATGCTGAGAGCAAGTGCAGACAATATAGACAATATGGCCTATCTTCTGAAGTTTCAGAAGAAAGCAAAGATATCAAAGCCATTTCTGTGACATTTTGAATTGAGAATCACCCTATAGTGAAACTTTTACTCTGCTTGGATAATTAATGCTGGTCATCGGGATTGAGGAATCAGCTATGATTAAAGAACCGGCATTATTGGAGCAAACTTTTACGGAAATATTTCCTTGGGGCCAGAACACATAAATTGTGGGCCAGAGAGGACTAAGGCTCATGGCATCTGAAGTTGATAATATGTAAGAAAGAGTCTTTGAGGTGCTACTAGTTTTGAAGGAAGAGCAACTGAGGCTGGGCATCATGAGACACAGACAGGGCAGAGGCTATTGGGGAAGGCAAAGTCTAAGTTACAATAGAAGCTCCAGGATTGAAAGGGGTCAAGAAGAAAAGTTGAGTCACAGTACCATGTGGCAGGGACAGAGTGCCTGAGGAGATACCAAGAGAGGTTATCGATGAAGGTACAGCCAAGTTTCAGTGAAAATGCCAACATTTTGGAGATGCCAGTACCAGGGAATGGCCACAAAGACAACAGCAGGTGAAGCTGGCTTGATATTTGTGCTATGGAAGGTAGAGTCCCAGTGGTGGAGCTGCTCAAAGCCCATTGGAGCCTAGGAGATTGTGAGTCACAGACACTAGATACTGAGTTATTTATACTGTTGGGGTTTGAGTTACACTCTGTTCACATTCTGACTGTGTCCTGGTTCTTTCCTCTTGGGTTAAGATAGAATTTACACTGTTTTTAAATTTTTTATGGGAGACTACACTTGAAACGTTTTGATTTTTTAGAAACAGTTTGGCAGTTTAGGTAGGCTTTGTCATTTTAGAAACACTTTGATGGAGTAGAGAGTCTTTGAGGTTTTAGAGAGACTTTTGATGTCTTACAAAGGCTGAACTTCTGAAGAATTTGAGTTTTTTAAGACTAAGTGACTCTACAGATTAATATTAACATGACATTTTGGGGGACAACAAGAAAGGAAAGGTTATGGTTTAATAGTGATTTGTTTGTATGTCACTTTGACAAAGGACCAATTGTTCTGGTTCTTTGTCAATTTAAGTATAAGTTAGAATTGTCTAGGAAGAACCTTAACTGTGATAATACTTCTATCCTTAATTAAAAAATGCTTCCATCTTTTTTTCTCTAGGGAAATCTAGAAGTGGACAAGCCCAGGCCAAACGTTTGTGTGCCATCCCTGGGCAGTGCTCCTATGTTGTTTATGAAATTAGACTATGAAACTATGAGGATAAAGCCAGAAAGTAATGTTCCTCCATGGCTTCTGATTCAGTTTCTGTTTCAAGGTTTCTGCCTTGAGTTCCAGCCCAAATGTCCTTCTGTGATTGTCTTCAGTGATGGATAATGATTTTGAATTGTAAGCCAAATACACAATTGCTTTCCTCCACAAGTTATTTTTGGTTATGTCATTTTATCATGTTGTAGAAGCTAAGATAGATAGAAATTAAATACTTTTACTTGATAAAAATAAAATCTACAGGAATTTTTCAGTCATCATTGTATTCAATGGTTAGACCAAGGATGCTTTTCACTAAGATCAAAAACCATGCAACTAAGTTCACCTTACAGTTCCTTTCAGTGCTCCAATATACCAGTAGTGAAAGAATCAAATTCAAAGTTTAAAATAAAAGGTCCTTATATTTCCCAGTTCCAAAAATAATTAATATGAATCTTATAAAAGAGGTTCACAAATTTTGTAGGAAAATTTACGGAACTGTAATAAAATAAATCAATGAACTAAATATCGAGAGATATTTTGTATTCATGAATAGAAAGAGCTAGCATTGTTAATAAATAAGTAATTCAAATTTGATCTCTAGCTTCAATGTGATTCCACTCAGAACTCCACTGAGTTGTGGAGTGTATGTGTGTATGTGTATGTATATGTGTGTGTGTGTGTGTGTGTGTGTGTGTATACAAACTGAATATAAATTGCATACACAGAAAGAAAGGGCTCAGAATACCCAACAGAAGGCTACAGAACACAAAGTTGTAAGACACTGGGTTCAACATTTATTTTAAGACTACTATAATCAAGATGGACTATTGGAGCAATAAGAAAATAAACCAGCTGTCATTCAGAAGGATAAAGAAGAGTGAACTCAAGTTCAAGGCCAGTCTGGGTTACATAGTGAGATTTTGTATCAGGAAACTATAATAAAAACAGAAAGGCAGATCAATGGAACAAAACATAGAACCCAGAAGTAAACACATTTAGCTAGGAACATCTAATTTTTGACAGTAGTATCAAATATATATTGGAAAAGGACAGCCTATTTAATAAATGATACTAGCAAAACTGGATATTTCCCTGCAGGAAAATGAAATTATATTCATATCTGTCACTCTGTAAAAACTCAATTCAAAGTAGACCAATGACCTTAATTTAAAACCCAAACAAAAAAGCTGCAACTGATAGAGGGAAACACTTCAAGGTATAAACATGAACTTTTTGAGCAGAATCCCTGTAACACAGACCTGTCCCTAAGAAATGATAAATTGGATTACATGAAATTCAAAGCCTTTCTACAGCAAAGGAAGCTATCACCAGAGTGTACTGACAGTGGGAACCAGTCTTTGCCAGCTATACTTCAGACAAGTGGGTTACTATCTAGACTACATAAAGACATTCTAAGATAAAATTTTAAATGGCAAAATACCCTTTGTTACTAATATATGAGCCAATGAATTGAACAGATAGTTCTCAAAAGAGGAAACCTTACAAGTAAGCAAATATTTTCAATGTCCTTAGCCATCAGAGAAATGCAACTTAAAACTAGTTTGAGATTCCACATCATCCCACTCAAAAGGTCTACCACCAGGAAAACAAATAATAACAAATGCTGGCAAAGGAACAGGGGAAAGTAAAACTGATGGAGCTTGCCATTGTGGAAATCAGTGAGGAGCTTTCTTAAAACAGTAAAGATAGAACATCATAAGATCTAGTTATGCTATTGCTAATCATACCAAATACTCACATTGGGATGTGGGTAGAGAAATTGGATGCTTGTACATCTAAGATAACTTGTCCACAAATCCTTGTGCATTCAAGTTTATTGCTATTGTATTATATAATAGTAATAAAATGCAACCATCCTATTATCTATCAATCATGAGTGGATAGTCAAAACTTATATAAATGTATAACATATAATGAAATTTTATTTAGCCATTGAGAAATATGAAATTTTCAAAAACGGATCAAATTGAAGAATATTTTAAATGATGTTCCCAAGTTCAGAAGAAAATTATTGCAGGTTCTTTCTTATATGTGGATATCAGCTTCTCACCCTCATATATGTATAAATGGGAGTGGGTATAGGTCATATTTCCTGATCAGTAGTGTAAGAGAAGGAAAAGAAGGTTTAAGGAATTTGGAGTGAGGAAGGAAGGAGATACCACAATTTGAAAATGGAAGGTGAAATCAGAGCGAGGAATGGTACTAAGGAACAGGTGATGGAGGGAAGAGTAGTGGTGGTGAGTGCTATAAGACTTGTCACTCAATATGCTACTACTACTACTACTACTACTACTACTACTACTACTACTATTACTACTACTACTACTATTACTACTACTACTATTACTACTACTACTACTATTACTACTGCTGCTGCTGCTAAAAAGTTGGTTCATGAAACAGAGTACTCATTCCAGAAATAAATGAAACAAATGCACTCGCTTGATCTTAGAGAAAATAGGAAATGTAATACAATGGAAAGACGATGCACATTTGAAGAAACTGTTGTGGAGCACTAACTGTCCATTAATATCGAGCAGGCGAGGGAGTGTAAAAGTATCTTTTATTTGTCTGATGTGATTGTCATTTCTGAGACACATTGCCTCCATCTGCTAACCTGGGCCTATTGCTGTAAGCACCTAGCCTCTGTGTATAATCATACCTAGGCCTAGAATGGTTTCAGATTCTGAGATTTACTGCTGACTAAGTTGACCCTTTTTACCTCTTTCTGGACTCTGGCTGGGTGGCCAACTCAAGCTGTTCTATCTCAAACTCCCTTTCATGCGGACGGATTCAATCTGGCTTCTTTCAGTTTCTCACTGAATTGTTTGGCTTGGCCTCATACTAACTTTGGCAATCTGTTTTCATCTTCGGCTCCTCATTTTCTGCCCCATCCTGTCTTCACTTATGTTTTGCTGTTTCTCTCTCCAACCTGTCTTTGTACAACTGTCCTAGTAAAATTGCCCTCTTAAGTAGCCTCTCTTTTCTCTCTGTTCTTGTGAGAGTTAGACATATCTTACTCTGTTAAATCCCTCTCTGATTTTTCTCTTTGTCTATCTCTCAATTAGATATCACTTTCAAACATGGGTGCTTCTTCTACAAACCAACTTTACCTTAATTGTTTGGGAGTAAATGTACATACTAAGGAAAGTCTATATTCTAGCCAGGCTAACCATGTTTCTAGATTAAAATCCCTTTACAAGAAAGTGAATTTAGCATATACTTTTTTAAAAAATTGCATCTTTAACCTTCATATGCCAGTACAATTTTTTTTTACTCAGACATGACTGGAACTCATATCACAATAATGTTTAGAAATAGAAATAATCTTTGCGTCAATCCTTGGACATTGTCTTAGTTAGGGTTTGCATTACTGTGAATAGACCTGAGACTTTACATCACAAAAACAACTCAGATTGAATGATGAATCAAAGACAAAAATACTAAACCCAGGAAAAAGTGTACATTATAAATCTTGGGTATTGAGATGACTTTTCATAATATCATAATAAAAATGACTGATTGGATGTCATTCATTAAATCAAAGTTACTGCTAATCAAAAGACTACTTACAAGACAATAATACAGCACATGGCCTAGTCGGTCATCACTGGAAAGAGAGGCCCATTGGACTTGCAAACTTTATATGCCCCAGTACAGGGAATGCCAGGGCCAAAAAGGGGGAGTGGGTGGGTAGGGGAGTGGGGGTGGGTGGGTATGGGGGACTTTTGGTATAGCATTGGAAATGTAAATGAGCTAAATACCTAATAAAAAATGGAAAAAAAATACAGCGCACAGAGTGGGAGAAAGCATTTGAAAAGACTATTTCCAAAATTTACATAACTTTTAAAACATAGTAGTCAGTTTACAGAGAACCAAATAAGAATTCAAGTGTAAGAAAGTATACAGAAGGGAAAGTCAAAATATTAAAAATTTGAGTATGCTGCAATCAAAAAATAATTAATTAATTAATTAATTTGAATTAGTGTATGTTCATTCACATATGCCAGGGCACACTTGCAGAGGTCAGAAGTCAATTTATGGGGGCTGGTCCTCTCCTTCTATCTTGTAGTCCGGGAGTTGCCTCAGTTTGCCGTGGTTGGTGTCAAGCATCATTTAACCACTGAGCTATTTCACTGGATCCTGTTGGGTTTTTGCAAATATTTAACTTACTGTTATGTTTTTGCCACATCCACTCAGGTCTATGTTTCTCTTTACTATGTATTTATTGGATATTTACTGTTAATATATACTCAAGTTTATATGACCAAGACGTGTGTTCTTAAATAAATTTCATGATACTTTTCTTCTAAATTTACACAGTAGTTAACTGAGGTATTATCTTGTTCATGGTGACATTTGAAGCCCAGCTAAGTCTATTAAAAGTATGAGAAGTTTCTTTACATTCAACCCATAGTCATCAGATTTTAGCAAGTGTTGAACATGATACTGAAAGAAGGGTTCAGAGCGATTTTCTTGAGCAGCTGTTAAGCTATATTGAGAAAATGAGAACACTACCTGGGAGAAAATGAGAACACTACCCGGGAGCATTTATGGTGCAAGAGATCAACTAACCAGTACCCAGGAGCTCTTGTCTTTAGCTGCATATGTGTCAAAAGATGGTCTAGTCGGCCATCACTGCAAAGAGAGGCCCATTGGACTTGCAAACTTTATATGCCCCAGTACAGGGGAATGCCAGGGCCAAAAAGGGGGAGTGGGTGGGTAGGGGACTGGGGGGGGGTGGGTATGGGGGACCTTTGGGATAGCATTGAAAATGTAAACGAGGAAAATACCTAATAATAAAAAAAGAAAAAAGAAAAAAAAAGAGATCAAGTAAGAACTGCTTCAATGCTGTTTCAATGCTTCATGTAGGTATGTGTCCTGTTCCATTCAACTTTGCCCTTGTTCTGAGTTCTTAGAACAGATCCCTCACTTTGGAAATCAATAGATCTGGTAGTCTTTAGGGCTTATAAATATTTTGAATCAGTTTTCAACCATCAACACAAGTGACCTTTCTATTATTAGTCTGTAACTTCAGACCTCTCAGTAATACATTAGGAATATTAGATTGTGACAATCTTTGTAAAGAAAATGTAAATCTGGAATTTGCCACCAAAACTTGTCACCCTTATCTCATAAAGCATTTTGCCTCATTCCAAAAAATTTACCAAAAAGGTGAGATATTTAACAGATACAAAACTTAAGTCAGAGACATTTATAATTAGTAGGAGGGCATCCAACTCGGAAAGGAAAGGGTAAAGGTCAACAAAGATGATTAAAGACCACAAGAGCACAACAACTATTGACCACCTGTAATTAAGAACGTATAAATTATAAATAAGTAGGAGTGGTCTGGAGAGATGACTCAGTAGTTAAAGGCTCTAACTACTCTTCAGAGGACCTGGTATCACTTCCTAGAACCCATAAGGCAGCTCAGAACCACTTCCCTTTTCTAACTTCCAAGAACACATATGCAGGCAAAATACCTATACACATAGAAATAAAAATAATCAAAACCTCAATACAACAGTATACATTATATAAAATGGATAACTATGAATATAAGATATTTTTATTTTAGTAAAATAATTTCAATGCCTATCATGCACATCAATTTCCTGAGCCAAACATGAGGCACAACATTGCAAGGACATAATCCAAAGCCAATTAATAGATTCTGGATGCACTTTAAATCTAAATTTGACTGATGTGCTTATTACTTTAGTATTCATAGTAATAAAATATTAAGTTCATATTTAATACATCCTATGAATCATTTTAAAGAAAATTCTGTTTCAAATTCTTCATGTCTCATAGATATTGTCAAATCAGAAGTTCAACTTTAGTACCAATAAAAGTTCAGAAGCAGAAGTCCAAGACCACATTTCACGATGGTAGCCATAAGAAATCATATTTAACCTACATATTAAAAGAATATAAAAATCTATAAGCCAGCATATGTGATACATGCTATTTAATTAGACATTTTTAATAATGGTGAGTCTGCAGAAACTAACAGTTTAAGCACAAAACTTGTCAAAATGACATCTGCATATTTCTAACTATTTTTTTTGTCATGAAATGAATTTTGAGGGTTCCAATTTAGAAACTCAGCCCCTACTTCAGAAGAACATGTTATTTTTTCTACTCAAATTCTATTGTGCAAAAAGTATTAGTGATGTCATCAATTATGCTAATTGAATGTGTCCATTTAGCCTTGCCAATGTGCAATATAGTGACTGCAGAATCAATCTAGTAGCTATATTATTGGGTATCATATTGCCAATGTTTTAAAATGAGACTATTAAATTTTTAATTAAAAAACCAATATTAATAACATTTAGAAACAAGCTCAGAGCTATTTTTTTAAAGCCATAAGTTTTTCCTTGAAGGTGATTTAACTATTATTTTTCCTATAAGTAGGGTGCCTTACCATTTGGAAAAGAAATGCTTTAGATGTTGCTGAATAAGAATGATAGAAGAAATATGCATGCTTAGTTATAAGTATTAGCTATGTGGCTGCAACTGAATGAAGGGAAAGTAAAGTAAATACCAAAACCAGTATAGACATGTATGACTACATGATTGACAAAATGGTAGTCAAATGAACGCAATTAAATGAATGGGATTTCAATGCAGAAACGAGTAAGGGAGGGCTCAGGTGCCAATTAAGGAGAACTGTGTCTCAAATGTAGTTGTTTTAAACATAAAAATGTTCAAAGAATAATAGATATTCTGGTCTTGATGCTTGGAAGAAAACCCATTCACATATAAGGGGCACTTACGGATCAACTGAATTGAAATTAGTCACAGTGTTCATGAGAAAGCACAAATTTAGAAAATATGAGCATTACAACTGAAACCACACTTATTAATCAGAATAAGTCGCTGCTGGGTAGGAGGTAGCCAGGATGCTGGAGTTTGTGGGAGTATATACCAGTGTTCCCTTTGCAAGAAGACATGCTCAAAATCATAGTACTCTAGGCATGGGATACTTTTAAAAATGGAAATACATTTTTTGGTAGACAAAGTTAATCTGACTTTTCTTTTTCAGTGCTTTTCTGTTGTCCGTTGAAGCTCAAGGACAGAGAAACAGCATGGTGTCAATAGCAGATCATGGTCCTATTGCTTGATCCATTTGAAGAAGCATTATCATACTAGAACCCTCATTTCCCATTCCACTTCCCCTGAAGTAAATTGTGGTGCTGATCAAAATATTTGCTCTTCTCTTTGAGAGAGGGCAGACAGACCAGTGCTCCCCTGATTTCAACCTTCACTGGTCATGCAATTTGCCTTGATGGATGGAATGTCAGGAGAACTGGGTGGCTCATTTAGAGCAGAATTTGAAGAGTCATCTTTATGACATCACCACATCTTCTTTTGTGTCACGGTTGTCAGTGCCCCAGACATAGGACATCACATAGCCTTGACCCCAGAGATGATAAGAATAAATACCATGTGTTGGTGAGCTTTTTGTCACTGGGACAAAACTGTTGAGATAATCAACTTACAGAAAGAAAGGTTTATTTTGGTTCATGTTGCAGAGAGTTTGGTTCAGGGTTCTTTGATGGTTTTTCTTTCTACCAAGGGTGAAGCAGAATATCATGCTAAAAAAATGTGTGCTCACCTCTGGCAGCTGAGAAGTGAGAGAAAGGAAGATAAATGGGCTAGTGTGCCCTATCCTCTTCAATAATCTAGAGATCTCCTAACTTCTTAATGATTCAAGCATTTCTCAGTAGTGCCTCTGGCTGGAAACAAAGCCTTCACCACATAGTAATATCAAATTTCTAGAGCGAAGTTACATCATAATAAAAACAGAGTCAGGAGTGGAAAACCTACCTTAGCATAGAAAGCCACCAAAGGTGTTCCATGGGTATTCCTGCATCGCTTAACCTAAGCTGGTTGATAATGCCATCAACATGGGTAATACCCATTGCAGCCTGAAAGAATGGGCAAGGTACAGAGACTAAGGCTGACGAATATTTATATGGTCCCCTTCAATGACAGGGCTGCTTCTATATTTTGGATTAGAAATTTCTTCCCCTTTGAGAGACATTGCCTGTTGGTGGTCCTTTTTGAACAATCAACCCATGCTAACAAATTTCAAAAGGATCTATGAGTGATGATATCTGATAAACACATCCCAGAGAGCAGGGGTAGAATCCTGTGCATCTCTGCACCACTCCATTACGTAACAAGCTATCCTTAAATAATTCATCTACCTCAATCTTAAACTCAAGTCTTTGAGGAAAAAAAAAGAGTGTCATGTGTCCTCCTATCTTCTACATGGAGGTAATTTATGTATATGTGGATGTATATGTTTAAGGTATGTTCAAAATTATGCCTACATTGGTCCCGAAGTTTAATGTATACTGGGGGTTTGATAGCTAAGTAAAATTATTATTTATCCTTATTCCCCACTTTAATAAAACTAGTCTTCCTCCCCCAGTACTCTACAAATGATTGATAGAAAATCTAGGTCATGAGTGGTGCTGAGTGAATTTAAACCAGCAGAAAGATCTCCCATGGTTCCTACTGTCCATTCCAGATGTTGGTGAAAACTGCGTACAGCTAACAAACTTTACTGGGTCTTTACTCAAAGATAACCAGGAGAATAGACAGGAGGAGATGGACACAGAATGTCTGTAAGTGTTGGCTTTTCTCTGTGGGGCTCATACCAGAGTGTGTGTGTTGTTGGGAGCCAAGCAACTCCCTTCTCTGCTAATTGGATCTTAGAGAGTAAAAGGTGCCAGGTTTATCCTTAGGCTATATGAAGTATTGAGGCTCACAGAAGAAGAAAAAAGTCTATAGTGAGAGAATCTGGCAGGAAGACAGCTTTGCACCTGCTCCAGACAGGCACAGCCAGCACTTTCCTCAAAAGCCAAGCAGGGAAAGTGCCATACCTAAGAGATTTAGATTTAGGATATCAGCACTCCTTATGGTTTCTCTGGCTCCTCTATCAAAGAATAAGAATGGACAAGCAAAAGCAGAGACCATTATCAGCTATGTCAAGATCACTGCACTGGAGCAAGGGCTTACAGACTGGCATCCCACTAATTCCCTTGGAACAGCCAATTGCTCCAGAAAAGAGCAACCTATCTAAACCCTGGTCATGTCAATGTCCGTAGGCGACTCAGAACCCTCATTACACATGCCACCCCAGGATACTGGTGTTTGAGGTCCACTAGGCACAAGCCCCCATTGTTTCACATGGTCTATTGTTTGTCCAGTTTAAGTTGTGATTTCCTGAGAAAGAGAATTTTTCTCTCTGCATCAGCAGCGCTGAAATTGATGGCTTCATTGATGTCAGCTTTGCCTATCTGGCAAGTTTGTCAAATCTACTTAGGGCAAAGTCTCTATGTGGGTTTTCTTTCATCTCCCTCTTATCTCTTAGCAGATTGAAGCATCAGCTGTTGACCAAATGAGCAGAGTGTACCTGGAGTCAGACCCTGAGCATTTATTACATTATTCCTTTAATCAGTAACAGCAAAAGGCAATGTTTTCCATTGAAGTAGCAAAGACATCAGGACTGACTGATTTTCAGTTTTGACATTTCCTCCCTTCTTGAAGTATATCCAACCCTTTATTAAATGTGCATAGTAAGACAGCACTTGATATAAATGGGCCTGCTGAGTGTGGAAGTCAAGCTAGAAAACGTAGATACTTGGTGGCTCCAGAGGCAGAATGTGAGCCAGAGCTGTCTAGTTCTCTGTGAACTGCAGAGAACACAGAGCTCTAGTGGTGATTCTCAGAGCCGGCTTCAGGGAAATTTATGCCCTTGAAAGGAGGAGAAATAAGGCAGCCAGTTGGGGTTTGCCCTTTATCTTGACCTGACCTGTTCTTCATTGCTTTTTATGTTTTTCTGTGCTAACCACCCTGTGATGAACGGTGCTTCAGCACGAACTCTTTAAAAGTTATGGCTGGGGATGGTGGGATTGATGGTGGTGCAGTTTATGAGTGTCTGAAAACTTGGAAAATATCCCGTAACTTGGCTGAGACTGTTGGTAGGATTCATGGGGACTAACAGCGTGTTGGGTCCATGACTCTTGAGGATTCTTCTGTTCATTGAATGGGGCTCTCAGAAAATCTGAAACACTTTCCAAATCTGACAGCATTTGTCAGGTTCTCCCATTATTGTGCTTCCTTTTGATTTCACATTTTCTTGATAGTGAGCCAAGGATATTTATAGATATATTCAATATTCTTTGCTTCTCAGGCTCTGGGTTGTCTCTGATAGCTACTCCAGAGACTCATTCTGAACGATAAAGTGTGAGAAGAGAAATAATGCAGACTTGGAAGTTGCAGGATCATGACTTCATGTTTTTGTGTTTGCCTAATATAGAAAATAAGGGTAATAGTACCCTTTTTATGAAATTATTGGGAGAGGCAAACAGGCTAAGGCAGAGCCATTACATGGCATTCATTATATGCCTTCAAGAAGTGGCAATAAGATAAACTAGGTTGTTTTCTATAACAGAACATGCTACATTTGAAATCCTCTCTTCCATTTGGAAATGTAAAATTTAAGATAATGGATCTGTGAATTACTCTGAGTTTATATATGAATCAAAACATGCTGCACCTCACAAGCATGTACAGATATTATGTCAAACAAACTAAAAAGAAATAAATAAAAGTTTTTTTAAAATCTCTAAACATGAAAACGCTACTGTAGCATAAAGGAAAAATACTCAAATGATGTCAGCAAAATAGTGTTCATCAGAATAAAAATCTTTTGAGTAAATATGTTAACATTGCTAAGAGAAGAATCAGTGTTCTTTTTTCCTTGATGACATCTTTCAGAATTTCTACTTAAATTTTTCCTAGCTTTCTCCTTCATATTTCCTTTTTTAATATAATGATTTTAATCCATTCTAATACATTTACATTTGTTTTGAGATCCAAATATGTTTATTAAATAAAGATTTATGTAAGAAGTAGAAAGCTCTGCATACTACAAAGTATAGTAAACCTTATATCCTTTATTTGACATTGTTAGTGAATTGATATTTTATATAAAATAGTTTCCATATAAAGCAAGTCTTCCTTTGCTATGAAATTCTGCAACTATTTTGCTAGAGATGGTCTTAAAATGTTTTATCAACCTTCTTTCCCTCGGATGGCATATAGTGACATTTTCTTTATGATTCATGAACAAGATTATCAACATGAATCTTTCTAGCCTTCTGTGAGCGGATGACACCATCAGAAATGATTGACATATTGATTGTTGTTTTCTTTTACACTTAACAATTTCAGACTGGTGAACTGGAATCTTTTTGCCTGTTCATGCAATTTTTCTGTCATCTTCCCAATCATTTGTGTGTGTGTGTGTGTGTGTGTGTGTGACAGAACACACAAAGAACATGACAATAATTTTATTTTTAATTCTACCTAGGACTTTTAATCATTTACAGCATATTCAAATGACAATATATTTAATATAGAAGATATCATGTAGATTTAGGATCTTTAAGTTTTAAACTTCTTGCATGTTTTCTTCTTCAAAACATCCAGCGTTACAAAATACATACCGTATTAATGATTCTACATGAATATTTTATCCCATTTAATCTTCATACCCCAGAGAAGGAGCCATCTTTAACAAGCCCATATGATTGATGGAACATTGCAGGTTTAAACATTTGGACCTAGGTCAAGTGAACAGTTGTAAAATTCAAAACAATCCCATCTGACCCCACAACTCCATCTATTTACTGAAAAATTCCAATTATTATAACAGTTAAGGAATTTTGTGAACCTATCACTTATAGAAAATGTGGCATGGGGCAAAGAAAAGAAGAAAGGGGAGACAAAAGAGTTAAGAAGGCATTGGACACCAGAAAAGGATCCTTAACAACACTTAAATGAACCCTGGAGAAAATGGATGGACAGTCCCAGGGAGGAGGGGAAACTAGATACAGATAGTCCCATGAAGCATCATCTCTTAGGAAGCTAAAAGATTGGCTATCTTCTATGTGGTGTGTTCTTCAGCTTTCTGTTCCTAAAAGAAATATCTGATACCTTAGTTTGTGATAAGAAAGGTAATCTTGGCTCTTGGCTGTAGAAGTTTTGGGTTAACCCTACTCTGCTTGTAGGCTTGTGCTTAGTCAGCACACTGTGGTGGATAACTGAGAAAAACCAGTTACCCCAAGAACAGAGAGTGAAAGAGAGAGGAAGGTTCTGGGCCCACGGCTGAATGGTTTGATCACCTCCAAATCACACTGAGCTGCTTACATCATTAACACATGAACCTTTGGGTGATATTTAAGACTTAAAGTATAGCTCAGAAAAATGTTTGGGAATAAACCACTCTAGGATGAATGGAAAGGTACATATTAACTATCCTGTAAGAACTAAGCCCATATGACTAGGGCCTAGGCAGCTGAATAAATTGTAGGCATTTCCTTGTTTTGGAGAATTAAGACAAAGATTAGTATGGAAAAATAAGTTAAAATATCACCTCTATTGACAATAATTTTAGTTTCTGAAATTTTTCGTTCCAACACTTAGGACACATTTAGAACATGGTGCTATTCATGTGGAATGTTCAAAAACAGCAGCGAACAGGACACTGGGCATGAACCCCATCCAGTCCCCTTAGTCCAAAGAGAATTAACATTTTTGTCAGGTCTGCTGGTTCACAGAATGAGTACTGAAACTCCACCTTAAAGTGTTAGGTGAAATACATGTCTTAAGGGACTACTGAGTAAAGCTGGGAGTGGACTTGAGAAAATGATCCATTGCTGGAGAGTTCAAGACCAGGGAAGGCCTCCTGCCTTCTGATAAAGAGCATGACTGCTGAAGAATGCTGGGTTTCTCCTGCTTTAGGTAGACAGTTCCCAAAATAAAAGGGTGGAACTGAAAATAACATGCTTAACTTATTTTCCCTATGTTCATCATTAGATTAAGCCACTTTCTAGCTCTCAGTCAAAAAGGACAAAAGGATTCAGAAATGGTAGGGGTCAGACCAGGTGGACCCCTCTGTGAGGACATTGCATTGAAACAGAAAAGATAATCACTTGTGTTACAGTTTAGCACCCACAAAAAACTTCATGGGCAATCAGAGGGGATCTCCTGGTTACTTAGACTCTCTTCTATCCAGTTTGGAGAAAAACCTGTTAATCATCAGGGAAATGCAAATCAAAACAACCCTGAGATTCCACCTCACACCAGTCAGAATGGCTAAGATCAAAAATTCAGGTGACAGCAGATGCTGGCAAGGATGTGGAGAAAGAGGAACACTCCTCCATTGTTGGTGGGATTGCAAGCTTGTACAACTAGTCTGGTGGTTCCTCAGAAAATTGGACATAGTACTACTGGAGGATCCAGCAATACCTCTCCTGGGCATATATCCAGAAGATGTTCCAACCGGTAAGAAGGACACATGCTCCACTATGTTCCTAAGCAGCCTTATTTATAATAGCCAGAAGCTGGAAAGAATCCAGATGCCCCTCAACAGAGAAATGGATACAAAAGTGTGGTAGATTTACACAATGGAGTACTACTCAGCTATTTAAAAGAATGAATTTATGAAATTCCTAGGCAAATGGATGGACCTGGAGGGCATCATCCTGAGTGAGGTAACCCAGTCACAAAAGAACTCATATGATATGTACTCACGGATAAGTGGATATTAGCCTAGAAACTTAGAATACCCAAGATATAAGATACAATTTGTAAAACACATGAAACTCAAGAAGAACGAAGACCAAAGTGTGGACACTTTGCCCCTTCTTAGAATTGGGAACAAAACACCCATGGAAGGAGTTACAGAGACAAAGTTTGGAGCTGAGAAGAAAGGATGAACCATCTAGAGGCTGTCGTATCTGGGGATCCATCCCATAATGAGCCCCCAAACGCTGACACCATTGCATACACTAGCAAGATTTTGCTGAAAGGACCCAGATATAGCTCTCTTTTGTGAGACTATGCCAGGGCCTAGCAAACACAGAAGTGGATGCTCACAGTCAACTATTGGATGGATCACAGGGCCCCCAATGGAGGAGCTAGAGAAAGTACCCAAGGAGCTAAAGGGATCTACAATCCTATAGGTGGAACAACAATATGAACTAACCAGCACCCCCCAGAGCTCGTGTCTCTAGCTGCATATGTATCAGAAGATGGCCTAGTAGGCCATTAGTGGAAAGAGAAGCCCATTGGTCTTGCAAACTTTATATACCTCAGTACAGGGGAAAGCCAAGGCCAAGAAGTGGGTGTGGGTGGGTAGGGGAGTTGGGGGGAGGAGGGTATGGGGGACTTTTGGGATAGCACTGGAAATGTAAATGAAGAAAATCCTTTAAAAAAAGAATTAGTCCTCACATGGGATTTCATGTAGTATTTGGAAACAAAATGCTATGAGGAGATATTGAATGTATGTGTGCACGTGTGCATGTTGTGCATGTGTATGTGTGCATGTGTGCATGAATTTTGTATGTGTGTACATGCAAATGTATACATATGCATGCTTATGTTCATGGGTGTATGTATGTATATGTGAATGTGTGTATACTTGTGTGCATTTGTGTATGTGTATGTGCATGTACAATTAGATATAGATGCAGATGTAGAAATTAGTGGGAGCTCTAGAAACCTTTAGAGAGGAATGAGCTGCATTTATTTAAACCACTTTTTAAAAATTTATTAGGTATTTTCTTCATTTACATTTCTAATGCTATCCCAACTGTCCCCCCATACCCCACCCTCCACTCCCCTACCCACCCACTCCCACTTCTTGGCCCTGGCGTTCCCCTGTACTGAGGCCACTTTTGATTGGCAATGTTTGATTTCATTAGTTGAACATAGCATAGTCTTGTATCAATTGCACTCAATGAATATATGTAATAACCAGTAAGAGTAAGTTGAGCTGGTGGTATAACTATATGGTAGGGTGTGTGAGGAAGAAAGTAGTTGGAAGAAAGAGGAGGAGGGAGAGGGGAGGTAGAAGGCAGAGACATTAGTATTATTTGGTTAATTTTAAGTTGAAATGATAATCACCTGGGAGTGACAGTTCCACCTAGAGCTGCTGTTTGTGTGGTGCCTATGTAAGCAAAATGCCTGTGTGTTCCAGTCCAATAGTCTGTAGGAATCAGCAAAGATAGAATTGCTCTTCTTCTGACTCAATTTTCAAGATGTTTAGGAGGAACTGCTGGTGGTTGGTATTCTACCCTAATGTGAGTCACACCATCAGGAAGGGATGAGTCACTACTACACACACACACACACACACACACACACAGAGAGAGAGAGAGAGAGAGAGAGAGAGAGAGAGAGAGAGAGAGAGAGGGAGAACATTCATCACTGTCTTAAAATGATGCTGAGGTCACAAAACTCCATGTTCATTTTCAGGTTTTAATTTTGCCAAATGAAATGAATATAAAACCAGTTTAATCTTCTCTACCAGACCTGCCCAAGAACAAGCTTTTTTTTTAAGATACACTGATGTTCCCCAGACAAGCAGGCCTTTGCCTTCTTTGGAATTCATAAGGCCCTTTATGTCTATTACCGATAAACAGAACTTGTCACTTCCCTTAATTAACAGCAAATCAGAGGCGATTTATTCTTACTTCGCTTACTCAGAGACACAGCAAGATCAAAGAACTCTTCAGTCATCCTGCCCTTGAGGTGGGCACTGTCTTTTTTATTCCAAATTAAAGTACCAGCTTTAGGCTGAAGCATTTAGCAGGGCTTTCTTTAAAAGGTGGTTTGCCTAGAAAAGCACTCTCAGTGAGAACACTACATCAGACTGGACTACATCTAAGCTTTGAAAAAATACTGTCAGAAATACAGCCATGAAAGAATGGGTTCAAACCGTTTGTCATGTGCCTGTTTCTTCTGGAAAACTCACCCTGTGATGTTGTTTCTTAAGGATGAGTGAGTGTTGGGAGGAACAAAGCAGTCATAGTGATCACACATCTTTATTTGGAAAACTCTAATGATTGGTCTTCACTGCTCATTGCAGCATGCAGGAAGCAAGGATATTCCTTGCACCATGTGAATCCCAACACACACACACACACACACACACACACACACACACACCCCTATCCACCTATCTGATTCTCATGTTGTTCCCCGAAATCCAGGTCATTATTTGATCATTGTAGAACCAGTTTTGCCATCTGTCAGTTAACCTGTTCCCAAGGTGTTCCCATCAAGAGGGCAAGAGATCTGGTAGCATGACGGGTTGGCAATGAATAGGAATAAAAGTCTTAGTGGAGTATAAAAGTATTTGGGGGGGATATACTGTATAATATTGTGATGATTGCTCAAAGCTAGTGGGTTATACACTTAAAAATTTGTGGAGAGTAAATCTCATGTCAAGGGAAAAATGAGAGGATTGAGAGCTGCTGACATTTGTCTTTCTAGCTTAAATATACATTCTTTATTTCTGTTCCCTCTCAAACGTCAAAGCTTATTGCTCTTTTCAAATCACGATACCAAGGTACTTCTGAGGAATCCTGGAACAATGGGAACAATTGAAACTGAAACACCTTGAGCAAAAGATTATTGAGAACTCAAATGCTCACTTGTAACAAATGATAACATCTTCTGAAACAAGCTCCACTATGACCCAGGTATTCTCACCTACTTCATAGCAAATATCTTTTGGAGACAGTAATCTTGAGTTCACTCTATAGACGGGAGATGTCTGCTTAAACACAGCTGTTCTTCAATTATGTCTGTTGAGAATTAGTTCAAGGGCAACCAGCAAATACTTTGTTAGTATAAAGTCCCCGTCTTGATGGAAATTTTAAATGAATAAAATGACTTTATGTTAAATCTGTATGGATAGTATATCTACTCATTTAGAAGAATGTTAAACGTTTTTACTCTGATTAGTACCTGGTAAATTCACGTTAATCCAATGCATGCTTAGGGTACATACACTTAGCCAATTTTTGCAGGTCTGTTCCTGATTAGTTGTGCTGATTCTGAGCAATTGTTAAAAACACTTTACATTCTATTAAAGTTCTAGGGGAAAAAGTCATTGACATTTTGATAATCAATGAGTTCATATGAATAACAAATATATGTGCATATTTTCAGTGGATTTTTGGGCAGAAAGAAAGTGACTCATTAATGCAGTGTTTCTCAACCTGTGGGTCATGACCCCATTAGGGGTGAAAGACCCTTTCATCGGAGTCTGCTCAGACCATTGAAAAACACAAATGTTTATATTACAACTCATAACAGTAACAAAAGTACAGTAATAAAGTAGCAACAAAAGTAATTTTATGGCTGGGAGTCACCACAGCATGAGGAACTGTATTAAAGGGTCATAGTATTAGGAAGGATGAGAATCATTGCATTAATGTATTGGTAATGTTTCATAGAAGTTAGTCTGCCATGGAGGGGAGCCAAGGGTATGAAGAACACAGAAAAATATCTAGGTAATGGAGTTTACCAGCAGGTACCCCTGAACTACTAGTTTCATTAAATTATAAGTTGATGGTCGGAGGCTGCGCCATCTTCGGCTCCAGACAACCGGCCACCTTCCTGACAACCGGCCACCTTCCTGGTGAGTGCACAGGGATCCCCCAGCCCGAGAGGTTTGTGCCTCAGGCCCCGGCAGCGGGAGCCTCCTTGGCTCCGGGACTCTGTGGAGGGCAGGCTGCACGGGTGACTGTGTGGAATACAGAGGCCAGCCGTTTCTGGGACAGGCGAGAGCCACAGAGCTTCTGAGGCGGCGCCATCTTCGGCTCCAGACAACCGGCCACCTTCCTGGCCAAAGCAACACAGCTTCTGGGAAAGATCCTGTTTTGGGCCTTCATCTTCAGCCAGGAGGAGGTCCAAACACCAGATAACTGTGCACCTTCCCTGAAAGAGGAGAGCTTGCCTGCAGAGACTGCTCTGACCACTGAAACTCAGAGGAGAGAGCTAGTCTCCCACGTCTGCTGATAGAGGGTAACAAAATCAACAGAGGAACAATCTCTAAACAAAGACAACTATAACAACTAACTCCAGAGATTGCCAGATGGCGAAAGGTAAACGTAAGAATCCTAATAACAGGAACCAAGACCACTCACCATCATCAGAACCCAGCACTCCCACTTCGCCCAGTCCAGGACATCCTAACACACCTGAAAAGGTAGACCTGGATTTAAAAGCATTTCTCATGATGATGGTAGAGGACATAAGGAAGGAATTTAATAACTCACTTAAAGAAATACAGGAGAACACTGCTAAAGAGTTACAAGTCCTTAAAGAAAAACAGGAAAACACAACCAAACAGGTAGAAGTCCTTATAGAAAAACAGGAAAACACATCCAAACAGGTGATAGAAATGAACAAAACCATACTAGACCTAAAAAGGGAAGTAGACACAATAAAGAAAATCCAAAGTGAGGCAACGCTGGAGATAGAAACCCTAGGAAAGAAATCTGGAACCATAGATGCCAGCATTAGCAACAGAATACAAGAGATGGAAGAGAGAATCTCAGGTGCAGAAGATTCCATAGAGAACATGGGCACAACAATCAAAGAAAATACAAAATGCAAAAGGATCCTAACTCAAAACATCCAGGAAATCCAGGACACAATGAGAAGACCAAACCTATGCATAATAGGAGTGGATGAGATTGAAGATTTTCAACTCAAAGGACCAGCAAACATCTTCAACAAAATCATTGAAGAAAACTTCCCAAATCTAAAGAAAGAGATGCCCATGAACATACAAAAAGCCTACAGAACTCCAAATAGACTGGACCAGAAAAGAAATTCCTCCCGACACATAATAATCAGAACATCAAATGCACTAAATAAAGATAGAATACTAAAAGCAGTAAGGGAAAAAGGTCAAGTAACATATAAAGGCAAGCCTATCAGAATTACACCAGATTTTTCACCAGAGACTATGAAAGCCAGAAGAGCCTGGACAGATGTTATACAGACACTAAGAGAACACAAATTCCAGCCCAGACTACTATACCCAGCCAAACTCTCAATTACCATAGATGGAGAAACCAAAGTATTCCACGACAAAACTAAATTCACCCATTATCTCTCCACGAATCCAGCCCTTCAAAGGATAATAACAGAAAAAAACCAATACAAGGAGGTGTGTGTGTCCGCCTGGCTTGGGAGGCGGCCTCAGCCTCAGCAGCAGCGGTTGCCATCTGGGTTCCAGGACTCCGCGGGACCTAGGAAATTAGTCTGAACAGGTTAGAGGGTGCGCCAGAGAACCGGACAGCTTCTGGCACGGGCGGAAGCACAAAGCCGCTGAGGCAGCACCCTTGGCGGGCTGCAGACAGCCGGCCACCGTCCGGACCAGAGGACAGGTGTCCGCCTGGCTCGGGAGGAGGCCTCAGCCTCAGGAGCAGGGTCGCCATCTTGGTTCCAGGACTCCCTGGAACTTAGGAATTTAGTCTGCACAGGTGAGAGTCTGCACCACAGAAGCTGACAGCTTCTGGGAACTGCCAAAGCAACACAGCTTCTGAGAGAGGCCCTGTTTTGGGCCTTCTTCTTCAACCAGGAGGAGGTCCAAAAACAAGATATCTGCACAGCTTCCCTGTAAGAGAGCTTGCCAGCAGAGAGTGCTCTGAGCACTGAAACTCAGAGGAGAGAATCTGTCTCCCAGGTCTGCTGAGAGACGGTAACAGAATCACCAGAAGAACAATCTCTAAACAGAGTCAACTATAACTACTAACTCCAGAGATTAACAAATGGCGAAAGGTAAACGTAGGAATCCTACTAACAGGAACCAAGACCACTCACCATCATCAGAACCCAGCACTCCCACTTCGCCCAGTCCAGGGCACCCCAACACACCCGAAAACCTAGACCTAGATTTAAAAGCATACCTCATGATGATGGTAGAGGACATCAAGAAGGACTTTAATAAATCACTTAAAGAAATACAGGAGAACACTGCTAAAGAGTTACAAGTCCTTAAAGAAAAACAGAAAAACACAATCAAACAGGTAGAAGTCCTTACAGAAAAAGAGGAGAAAACATACAAACAGGTGATGGAAATGAACAAAACCATACTAGACTTAAAAGGGAAGTAGACACAATAAAGAAATCTCAAAGTGAGGCAACACTGGAGATAGAAACCCTAGGAAAGAAATCTGGAACCATAGATTTGAGCATCAGCAACAGAATACAAGAGATGGAAGAGAGAATCTCAGGTGCAGAAGATTCCATAGAGAACATCGGCACGACAATCAAAGAAAATGGAAAATGCAAAAAAATCCTAACTCAAAATATCCAGGAAATCCAGGACACAATGAGAAGACCAAACCTACGGATAATAGGAGTGGATGAGAATGAAGATTTTCAACTCAAAGTACCAGCAAACATCTTCAACAAAATTATTGAAGAAAACTTCCCAAATATAAAGAAAGAGATACCTATGAACATACAAGAAGCCTACAGAACTCCAAATAGACTGGACCAGAAAAGAAATTCCTCCCGACACATAATAATCAGAACAACAAATGCACTAAATAAAGATAGAATACTAAAAGCAGTAAGGGAAAAAGGTCAAGTAACATACAAAGGCAAGCCTATCAGAATTACACCAGATTTTTCACCAGAGATTATGAAAGCCAGAAGAGCCTGGACAGATGTTATACAGACACTAAGAGAACACAAATTCCAGCCCAGGCTACTATACCCAGCCAAACTCTCAATTACCATAGATGGAGAAACCAGAGTATTCCACGACAAAACCAAATTCACACATTATCTCTCCACGAATCCAGCCCTTCAAAGGTTAATAACAGAAAAAAACCAATACAAGAACGGGAACAATGCCCTAGAAAAAACAAGAAGGTAATCCCTCAACAAACCTAATAGAAGACAGCCACAAGAACAGAATGCCAACTTTAACAACAAAAATAACAGGAAGCAACAATTACTTTTCCTTAATATCTCTTAACATCAATGGTCTCAACTCCCCAATAAAAAGACATAGACTAACAAACTGGCTACACAAACAAGACCCAACATTTTGCTGTTTACAGGAGACACATCTCAGAGAAAAAGATAGACACTACCTCAGAATAAAAGGCTGGAAAACAATTTTCCAAGCAAATGGTATGAAGAAACAAGCTGGAGTAGCCATCCTAATATCTGATAAGATTGACTTCCAACCCAAAGTCATCAAAAAAGACAAGGAGGGGCACTTCGTTCTCATCAAAGGTAAAACCCTCCAAGAGGAACTCTCAATTCTGAATATCTATGCTCCAAATACAAGGGCAGCCACATTCATTAAAGAAACTTTAGTAAAGCTCAAAGCACACATTGCACCTCACACAATAATAGTGGGAGACTTCCAACACACCACTTTCACCAATGGACAGATCATGGAAACAGAAACTAAACAAGGACACACTGAAACTAACAGAAGTGATGAAACAAATGGATCTGACAGATATCTACAGAACATTTTATCCTAAAACAAAAGGATATACCTTCTTCTCAGCACCTCATGGTACCTTCTCCAAAATTGACCACATAATAGGTCACAAAACAGGCCTCAACAGATACAAAAATATTGAAATTGTCCCATGTATCCTATCAGATCACCATGCACTAAGGCTGATCTTCAATAACAAAAAAAAAATAACAGAAAGCCAACACTCACATGGAAACTGAACAACACTCTTCTCAATGATACCTTGGTCAAGGAAGGAATAAAGAAAGAAATTAAAGACATTTTAGAGTTTAATGAAAATGAAGCCACAACGTACCCAAACCTTTGGGACACAATGAAAGCATTTCTAAGAGGGAAACTCATAGCTCTGAGTGCCTCCATGAAGAAACGGGAGAGAGCACATACTAGCAGCTTGACAACACATCTAAAAGCTCTAGAAAAAAAGGAAGCAAATTCACCCAAGAGGAGTAGAAGGCAGGAAATAATCAAACTCAGGGGTGAAATCAACCAAGTGGAAACAAGAAGAACTATTCAAAGAATTAACCAAACGAGGAGTTGGTTCTTTGAGAAAATCAACAAGATAGATAAACCCTTAGCTAGACTCACTAGAGGGCACAGAGACAAAATCCTAATTAACAAAATCAGAACTGAAAAGGGAGACATAACAACAGATCCTGAAGAAATCCAAAACACCATCAGATCCTTCTACTAAAGGCTATACTCAACAAAACTGGAAAACCTGGACGAAATGGACAAATTTCTGGACAGATACCAGGTACCAAAGTTGAATCAGCATCAAGTTGACCTTCTAAACAGTCCCATATCCCCTAAAGAAATAGAAGCAGTTATAAATAGTCTCCCAGCCAAAAAAAGCCCAGGACCAGACGGGTTTAGTGCAGAGTTCTATCAGACCTTCAAAGAAGATCTAATTCCAGTTCTGCACAAACTTTTTCACAAGATAGAAGTAGAAAGTACTCTACCCAACTCATTTTATGAAGCCACTATTACTCTGATACCTAAACCACAGAAAGATCCAACAAAGATAGAGAACTTCAGACCAATTTCTCTTATGAATATCGATGCAAAAATCCTCAATAAAATTCTCGCTAACCGAATCCAAGAACACATTAAAGCAATCATCCATCCTGACCAAGTAGGTTTTATTCCAGGGATGCAGGGATGGTTTAATATACGAAAATCCATCAATGTAATCCACTATATAAACAAACTCAAAAACAAAAACCACATGATCATCTCGTTAGATGCAGAAAAAGCATTTGACAAGATCCAACACCCATTCATGATAAAAGATCTGGAAAGATCAGGAATTCAAGGCCCATACCTAAACATGATAAAAGCAATCTACAGCAAACCAGTAGCCAACATCAAAGTAAATGGAGAGAAGCTGGAAGCAATCTCACTAAAATCAGGGACTAGACAAGGCTGCCCACTTTCTCCCTACCTTTTCAACATAGTACTTGAAGTATTAGCCAGAGCAATTCGACAACAAAAGGAAATCAATGGGATACAAATTGGAAAGGAGGAAGTCAAAATATCACTTTTTGCAGATGATATGATAGTATACATAAGTGACCCTAAAAATTCCACCAGAGAACTCCTAAACCTGATAAACAGCTTCGGTGAAGTAGCTGGATATAAAATTAACTCAAACAAGTCAATGGCCTTTCTCTACACAAAGAATAAACAGGCTGAGAAAGAAATTAGGGAAACAACACCCTTCTCAATAGTCACAAATAATATAAAATACCTTGGCGTGACTCTAACTAAGGAAGTGAAAGATCTGTATGATAAAAACTTCAAGTCTCTGAAGAAAGAAATTAAAGAAGATCTCAGAAGATGGAAAGATCTCCCATGCTCATGGATTGGCAGGATCAACATTGTAAAAATGGCTATCTTGCCAAAAGCAATCTACAGATTCAATGCAATCCCCATCAAAATTCCAACTCAATTCTTCAACGAATTAGAAGGAGCAATTTGCAAATTCATCTGGAATAACAAAAAACCTAGGATAGCAAAAACTCTTCTCAAGGATAAAAGAACCTCTGGTGGAATCACCATGCCTGACCTAAAGCTTTACTACAGAGCAATTGTGGTAAAAACTGCATGTTATTGGTATAGAGACAGACAAGTAGACCAATGGAATAGAATTGAAGACCCAGAAATGAACCCACACACCTATGGTCACTTGATCTTCGACAAGGGAGCTAAAACCATCCAGTGGAAGAAAGACAGCATTTTCAACAATTGGTGCTGGCACAACTGGTTGTTATCATGTAGAAGAATGCGAATCGATCCATACTTATCTCCTTGTACTAAGGTCAAATCTAAATGGATCAAAGAACTTCACATAAAACCAGAGACACTGAAACTTATAGAGGAGAAAGTGGGGAAAAGCCTTGAAGATATGGGCACAGGGGAAAAATTCCTGAACAGAACAGCAATGGCTTGTGCTGTAAGATCAAGAATTGACAAATGGGACCTAATGAAACTCCAAAGTTTCTGCAAGGCAAAAGACACCGTCAATAAGACAAAGAGACCACCAACAGATTGGGAAAGGATCTTTACCTATCCTAAATCAGATAGGGGACTAATATCCAACATATATAAAGAACTCAAGAAGGTGGACTTCAGAAAATCAAATAACCCCATTAAAAAATGGGGCTCAGAACTGAACAAAGAATTCTCACCTGAGGAATACCGAATGGCAGAGAAGCACCTGAATAAATGTTCAACATCCTTAATCATCAGGGAAATGCAAATCAAAACAACCCTGAGATTCCACCTCACACCAGTCAGAATGTCTAAGATCAAAAATTCAGGTGACAGCAGATGCTGGCGAGGATGTGGAGAAAGAGGAACACTCCTCCATTGTTGGTGGGATTGCAGGCTTGTACAACCACTCTGAAAATCAGTCTGGCGGTTCCTCAGAAAATTGGACATAGTACTACTGGAGGATCCAGCAATACCTCTCCTGGGCATATATCCAGAAGATGCCCCAGCTGGTAAGAAGGACACATGCTCCACTATGTTCCTAGCAGCCTTATTTATAATAGCCAGAAGCTGGAAAGAACCCAGATGCCCCTCAACAGAGGAATGGATACAGAAAATGTGGTACATCTACACAATGGAGTACTACTCAGCTATTAAAAAGAATGAATTTATGAAATTCCTAGCCAAATGGATGGACCTGGAGGGCATCATCCTGAGTGAGGTAACACATTCACAAAGGAACTCACACAATATGTACTCACTGATAAGTGGATATTAGCCCAAAACCTAGGATACCCAAGATATAAGATACAATTTCCTAAACACATGAAACTCAAGAAAAATGAAGACTGAAGTGTGGACACTATGCCCCTCCTTAGAAGTGGGAACAAAACACCCTTGGAAGGAGTTACAGAGACAAAGTTTGGAGCTGAGATGAAAGGATGGACCATGTAGAGACTGCCATATCCAGGGATCCACCCCATAATCAGCATTCAAACGATGACACCATTGCATACACTAGCAAGATTTTATCGAAAGGACCCAGATGTAGCTGTCTCTTGTGAGACTATGCCGGGGCCTAGCAAACATAGAAGTGGATGCCCACAGTCAGCTAATGGATGGATCACAGGGCTCCCAATGGAGGAGCTAGAGAAAGTACCCAAGGAGCTAAAGGGATCTGCAACCCTATAGGTGGATCAACATTATGAACTAACCAGTACCCCGGAGCTCTTGACTCTAGCCGCATATGTATCAAAAGATGGCCTAGTCGGCCATCACTGGAAAGAGAGGCCCATTGGACACACAAACTTTATATGCCCCAGAACAGGGGAACGCCAGGGCCAAAAAGGGGGAGTGGGCAGGTAGGGGAGTGGGGGTGGGTGGGTATGGTGGACTTTTGGTATAGCATTGGAAATGTAAATGAGCTAAATACCTAATAAAAAATGGAAAGAAAAAAAAATTAATACTTAGAAAAAAAAAAAAAGAAAATCCTATCTTTTTTTCAAAAAAAAAAAAAAAAAAAAAAAAAAACCAATACAAGGATGGGAACCACGCCATAGAAAAAAACAAGAAGATAATCCCTCAACAAAACTAAAAGAAGACAGCCACAAGAACAGAATGCCAACTTTAACAACAAAAATAACAGGAAGCAACAATTACTTTTCCTTAATATCTCTTAATATCAATGGTCTCAACTCCCCAATAAAAAGACATAGACTAACAGACTGGCTACACAAACAGGACCCAACATTCTGCTGCTCACAGGAAACCCATCTCAGGGAAAAAGACAGACACTACCTCAGAGTGAAAGGCTGGAAAACAATTTTCCAAGCAAATGGTCTGAAGAAACAAGCTGGAGTAGCCATTTTAATATCGGAATAAATCGACTTCCAACCCAAAGTTATCAAAAAAGACAAGGAGGGACACTTCGTTCTCATCAAAGGTAAAATCCTCCAAGAGGAACTCACAATTCTGAATATCTACGCTCCAAATGCAAGGGCAGCCACATTCATTAAAGACACCTTAGTAAAGCTCAAAGCACACGTTGGACCTCACACAATAATAGTGGGAGACTTCAACACACCACTTTCATCAATGGACAGATTGTGGAAAGAGAAACTAAACAGGGACACAGTGAAACTAACAGATGTTATGAAACAAATGGACCTGACAGATATCTACAGAACATTTTATTCTAAAACAAAAGGATATACCTTCTTCTCAGCACCTCACGGGACCTTCTCCAAAATTGACCATATAATTGGTCACAAAACAGGCCTCAACAGATATAAATATATTGAAATTGTCCCATGTATCCTATCAGACCACCATGGCCTAAGACTGATTTTCAATAACAACATAAATAATGGAAAGCCAACATTCACATGGAAACTGAACAACACTCTTCTCAATGATACCTTGGTCAAGGAAGGAGTAAAGAAAGAAATTAAAGACTTTTTAGAGTTTAATGAAAATGAAGTCACAACTTACCCAAACCTATGGGACACAATGAAAGCATTTCTAAGAGGGAAACTCATAGCTCTGAGTGCCTCCAAGAAGAAACGGGAGAGAGCACATACTAGCAGCTTGACAACACATCTAAAAGCTCTAGAAAAAAAGGAAGCAAATTCACCCAAGAGGAGTAGAAGGCAGGAAATAATCAAACTCAGGGGTGAAATCAACCAAGTGGAAACAAGAAGAACTATTCAAAGAATTAACCAAACGAGGAGTTGGTTCTTTGAGAAAATCAACAAGATAGATAAACCCTTAGCTAGACTCACTAAAGGGCACAGGGACAAAATCCTAATTAACAAAAGCAGAAATGAAAAGGGAGACATAACAACAGATCCTGAAGAAATCTGAAACACCATCAGATCCTTCTACAAAAGGCTATACTCAACAAAACTGGAAAACCTGGACGAAATGGACAAATTTCTGGACAGATACCAGGTACCAAAGTTGAATCAGGATCAAGTTGACCATCTAAACAGTCCCATATCACCTAAAGAAATAGAAGCAGTTATTAATAGTCGCCCAGCCAAAAAAAGCCCAGGACCAGACGGGTTTAGTGCAGAGTTCTATCAGACTTTCAAAGAAGATCTAATTCCAGTTCTGCACAAACTTTTTCACAAGATAGAAGTAGAAAGTACTCTACCCAACTCATTTTATGAAGCCACTATTACTCTGATACCTAAACCACAGAAAGACCCAACAAAGATAGAGAACTTCAGACCAATTTCTCTTATGAATATCGATGCAAAAATCCTCAATAAAATTCTTGCTAACCGAATCCAAGAACACATTAAAGCAATCATCCATCCTGTCCAAGTAGGTTTTATTCCAGGGATGCAGGGATGGTTTAATATATGAAAATCCATCAATGTAATCCATTATATAAACAGACTCAAAGACAAAAACCACATGATCATCTCGTTAGATGCAGAAAAAGCATTTGACAAGATCCAACACCCATTCATGATAAAAGTTTTGGAAAGATCAGGAATTCAAGGCCCATACCTAAACATGATAAAAGCAATCTACAGCAAACCAGTAGCCAACATCAAAGTAAATGGAGAGAAGCTGGAAGCAATCCCACTAAAATCAGGGACTAGACAAGGCTGCCCACTTTCTCCCTACCTTTTCAACATAGTACTTGAATTATTAGCCAGAGCAATTCGACAACAAAAGGAGATCAAGGGGATACAAATTGGAAAAGAGGAAGTCAAAATATCACTTTTTGCAGATGATATGTTAGTATATATAAGTGACCCCAAAAATTCCACCAGAGAACTCCTAAACCTGATAAACAGCTTCGGTGAAGTAGCTGGATATAAAATTAACTCAAACAAGTCAATGGCCTTTCTCTACACAAAGAATAAACAGGCTGAGAAAGAAATTATGGAAACAACACCCTTCTCAATAGTCACAAATAATATAAAATATCTTGGCGTGACTCTAACTAAGGAAGTGAAAGATCTGTATGATAAAAACTTCAAATCTCTGAAGAAAGAAATTAAAGAAGATCTCAGAAGATGGAAAGATCTCCCATGCTCATGGATTGGCAGGATCAACATTGTAAAAATGGCTATCTTGCCAAAAGCAATCTACAGATTCAATGCAATCCCCATCAAAATTCCAACTCAATTCTTCAACGAATTAGAAGGAGCAATTTGCAAATTCATCTGGAATAACAAAAAACCTAGGATAGCAAAAACTCTTCTCAAGGATAAAAGAACCTCTGGTGGAATCATCATGCCTGACCTAAAGCTTTACTACAGAGCAATTGTGGTAAAAACTGCATGGTACTGGTATAGAGACAGACAAGTAGACCAATGGAATAGAATTGAAGACCCAGAAATGAACCCACACACCTATGGTCACTTGATCTTCGACAAGGGAGCTAAAACCATCCAGTGGAAGAAAGACAGCATTTTCAACAATTGGTGCTGGCACAACTGGTTGTTATCATGTAGAAGAATGCGAATCAATCCATACTTATCTCCTTGTACTAAGGTCAAATCTAAGTGGATCAAGGAACTTCACATAAAACAAGAGACACTGAAACTTATAGAGGAGAAAGTGGGGAAAAGCCTTGAAGATATGGGCACAGGGGAAAAATTCCTGTACAGAACAGCAATGGCTTGTACTGTAAGATCGAGAATTGACAAATGGGACCTAATGGAACTCCAAAGTTTCTGCAAGGCAAAAGACACCGACAGTAAGACAAAAAGACCACCAACAGATTGGGAAAGGACCTTTACCTATCCTAAATCAGATAGGGGACTAATATCCAACATATATAAAGAACTCAAGGAGGTGGACTTCAGAAAATCAAATAACCCCATTAAAAAATGGGCCTCAGAACTGAACAAAGAATTCTCACCTGAGGAATACCGAATGGCAGAGAAGCACCTGAATAAATGTTCAACATCCTTAATCATCAGGGAAATGCAAATCAAAACAACCCTGAGATTCCACCTCATACCAGTCAGAATGGCTAAGATCAAAAATTCAGGTGACAGCAGATGCTGGCATGGATGTGGAGAAAGAGGAACACTCCTCCATTGTTGGTGGGATTGCAAGCTTGTACAACCACTCTGGAAATCAGTCTGGCGGTTCCTCAGAAAATTGGACATAGTACTACCGGAGGATCCAGCAATACCTCTCCTGGGCATATATCCAGAAGATGCCCCAACGGTTAAGAAGGACACATGCTCCACTATGTTCCTAGCAGCCTTATTTATAATAGCCAGAAGCTGGAAAGAACCCAGATGCCCCTCAACAGAGGAATGGATACAGAAAATGTGGTACATCTACACAATGGAGTACTACTCAGCTATTAAAAAGAATGAATTTATGAAATTCCTAGCCAAATGGATGGACCTGGAGGGCATCATCCTGAGTGAGGTAACACATTCACAAAGGAACTCACACAATATGTACTCACTGATAAGTGGATATTAGCCCCAAACCTAGGATACCCAAGATATAAGATACAATTTGCTAAACACATGAAACTCAAGAAGAATGAAGACTGAAGTGTGGACACTATGCCCCTCCTTAGAATTGGGAACAAAACACCCATGGAAGGAGTTACAGAGACAAAGTTTGGAGCTGAGATGAAAGGATGGACCATGTAGAGACTGCCATATCCAGGGATCCACCCCATAATCAGCATCCAAACGCTGACACCATTGCATACACTAGCAAGATTTTATTGAAAGGACCCAGATGTAGCTGTCTCTTGTGAGACTATGCCGGGGCCTAGCAAACACAGAAGTGGATGCTCACAGTCAGCTAATGGATGGATCACAGGGCTCCCAATGGAGGAGCTAGAGAAAGTACCCAAGGAGCTAAAGGGATCTGCAACCCTATAGGTGGAACAACATTATGAACTAACCAGTACCCCGGAGCTCTTAACTCTAGCTGCATATGTATCAAAGGATGTCCTAGTAGGCCATCACTGGAAAGAGAGGCCCATTGGACTTGCAAACTTTATATGCCCCAGTACAGGGGAACGCCAGGGCCAAAAAGGGGGAGTGGGTGTGTAGGGGAGTGGGGGTGGGTGTGTATGGGGGACTTTTGGTATAGCATTGGAAATGTAAATGAGCTAAATAGCTAATAAAAAATGGAAAAAAAATAAGTTGATGGTCACAGGGGTTTTGAGGTTGAAAGGTAATAAATAGAGCAAAGATGAATTTTCTTTAAAAATGCAATTATCAAAGCTCCTCATGTCTGCAAGTGCATTAAGAACCCCTGCATAACATAATATGTAGAATTTCTCCAACTAATTTGTAATTAAATCCTCCCTTTGAAAAGATATTTATCAAAAAAAACCCCATGTTTTATAGAATAGAATATGGCAAGTGTTGCATATGGTGTGGGAAAAGTGAAGGATCCAGCAGATTAACAATAATAAGAACCACTATTTGTATGGTGCCTCATGTTTTATAAGGTGCTTTCCTATTTATTAGCTTTTGCGATTCTCAGGCCAAACAATTGTATAAGGATAGAAAGAGTTCCAAGTAGCTTTCCAGAATACAGTGATACAAAGGGAGATTTTAAAAATTAACTCTGGGTTTCCAACTTGACTTGAACTGTTCGTTAACCACCGTTCCCTTTAATGAGGGCATCACAGTTTTTTCCTTCTCAGATTTTTGCCAAGGGATCATCCTAAACCATGGTTCCCTGTGGTAGCATCACCTTGATTGTCTGCACCAGAGTAAGCTCTATGTAAACATCTTCTGTAGCCTCTATCTTACCCACCAGAACCTTTTCATTTATTTTTTATGCTGTCTCAGCAAAAAGAGATGATATACAAGGAGTCAACGAGTGGCATGACATAATTTTGATGAAGAGGTTTACAGTACAGTTTGAGCTACCGGAAGATGAGCACTTGAATGAGCAGTGGCTACAGGCTCTTCCCACAATGAAAAGAGATTGGACAGTTACTGGTTCTAGGACAATCCAAGTCTCCCAGACAGTTGAAGCGATAGAGTTACCGCACACCACAAAGGCAGAATCCAACAGACTCACTAGCCTGATATTATTTATTTATTTATTTTAAACTTTATGATCTCCCAGACATCCCTAAAATCAACTCAAATTTGTAAGAAACCAAATAGCAGGTAACAAGATTGATATAACACATACAAGTGATCATCTTGGGTGACAGTAGATGGTGAAGGATGGTGTAACCTGGGTCACGTAGGGACATATACAGTATGCTAGGTAATCAAAGTTGCACTATAGTTCTAAAAATGGTAGACTGACTGCCCCTGCTCAGAAAAAAAAAATCTGAAAAACAAATCTGCAAAATGCCTGGCTCACCATTTCCTGGGGTGGTCAGTGTTTTTTTGTTTTTTGGTTTTTTTTGTTGTTGTTGTTTTGTTTTTTTTTTAAGTGTATGTGTGTGTGTGTGTATGTGTGTGTGTGTGTTAAGTATCAATGGTCTCATATGAATGATATTCCAGAATTCTGTCTTTACTTAAGATAGAAACAGGTCACTGGTAAATTTGTTAATGTTTGCCTGGCTCCAATGAGCCCGTTGCAGATTTCTCCTTTTTGTAAAGTGGCTTTTGCCCTACCCCATTCTCTGTTTCTTTTGTCAAGCTCACCTTAACCTGTGGTGGCAGGACTTCCTGTTATCCTAGCCTCAATGAAGAACTGAGTCAGTTTTCCACCAGTCTCTCCACATTTGTTGTTCAAGATCAAAATTAACTGTACTAGCCAGGTCTAGAAACCGAACTAATAGAATATATATGAGATTTAATAGCTTGACTTACAAGACATGGTCTGAGTGGTCCAACACATGTTGTCTCACACTAGAGACACAAGAATCCAGTAATTGCTCAGTCCGTGAAGCTGTGCATATCAGAAGTCTCAGTCTGCCTCAATGTGTTCCTAGGAACCTCATGGTTGTTACCACTATTCAGTCTCCCTCAAAAACCCAGAGAAAATGATTCTAAATTCTACAAAGGAAAGGAAAATGAACTTGTCACCAAGAATAAGGGCAAGCAGGCAAAAAGCAAAATTTTCTCTCTTGAAAGGTGTTTTCTTCTGGGTTTCCCCCAGAAGATGTGGCACTGATTTAGGAGGGAATTCAGCATTATGTGATCTGAAAAGTCAGCCTCTTACAAGGGTGTCCAGAGGCTTCTGCTTTAGCTGATTTACATGCAGTGAGGTGGACAACCAAGATTATCCATGCAGTACCTAATGGATTAAGTTGTTCTCATTTTATGCTCCCACATCTGGGCCTTATAACCAGTTCCTGTCACTGTTCTTTGTTGAAATAAAGAAGAAATCAGTAGAGTTAGAAGGAATAAAGAATAAGAATGAAGTTGACAAAGCGTAACTCCATGACTACATTCTACTTATTTTTGTGTTTATTGTCAGTTTTTCAGATGTTCATATTTGTGCATTTTAGAATTAAGAAAAAAATACTCACATTAATATATTAAGGTTAATAACACATTTAGATATGTATAAAATTTAATTTAGTTAATCAAAGAATGGACTTTGAGATTATTCTTCAGTCTTAATTTCTATTGACCTACTCTACACAATGCTTCAAGACACTCATTAGCAGTCCCTTTAGATTTCCAAACAACCAACAAAAGTAACTGTTGGAATGAACTGTTATTTCCACAACCAATCTACAAACACTGGCTTGACATCAAGAAGCCTGTGAGCTGACTTAGTACTGATTACAAACTACCATAGAGCACAGAGAAAGCACCCATGGCCAGCCTATTCTGCTAACTGTAATTATTATCTGCCTGGAATGTCCCTCACAGGCTCACGTTTTGAACACTGGTTCCCTAGTTGGTCATGTTGTGTTGGGAGAGTATGGAACCTTTAAGATGTGAGTGGAACAGCAGAACTAGGTCATTTGGAGTGGGATTTTAAAGATTATATTGATCCTTGCTTCTTATCCCACCTTGTTTGTTTCAGGTCTACAGTCTCCATTCAGAGCAACATGCTCCACCACATATGCTTCCATGTACTAAACAACCTTGTCCCACCTCCTGGCACTGGGAGTTAAAGTACATCTCTAGTTCTTTAATCTCTTTTTGCATCACAGGCAAATACAACCAACTACTATGTATTCTGACCTCGGAAATATCTATCCAAAAGACAGTAAGCTTCACCAATACTTCATCTAGGAAAGGTTCCTAATTTGTGTTCTCTGACAGATGATTCAAAGACTTTCAGCCTTTATAATAAGGTTTTCTTCCATTTGTAGTTTCAAAACAATGACCTCCCAAATATCCTATCTAGACCTCTGAGACTTGTAGAAGAGAGTTGTCTCACACCAGTCTTCTCATGCAAGGGTGAAACTCTCCTCAGGCTGGAGATAGGGATATTCAAGGTCCTGATTTCATTACCTTGTTTTTTTCTGGTTTCCACTGGCAACCACAGGTTCTTCAAAGGTTACAGCAGATAATAAATTAGTAGCCACAGTGTAGAGGCTGTTAGAAGGAAGCACACTGAAATGTGACAGGTGTCAGAAAGAGGAGAAAGAAGATGCGCTAACTAGAAATGCCTAGCAGCCAACGTCCAGTAAGTGTTGGGCACATAACCCTTAGTAGCACAACCACCCCTGAGGGCATCACTCTATTTGAGCCATACCAATGGCCCTGAGTCATCAGGAAAAAAATTAACTTATGCCAAGAATATTCTATTTCATAAGGAAAAGAAGTTTGCAGTGCATTTTAGAAAGATTTCCATCAAAAACCTTTATATATTTTGATGTATTTAAAGTATTAAGTTCTGGCTACCTAGGAAATTCACATAGTGTGAACATTTAGTGGTTGAAAATGCTGAATATAGTTTTGGCTTATGAAAGTTTTTTTTTTTAATGAAAGGTGGGAAGTTCTTGATTGTTTAGTAGCATAAGGCAATGATTCTTCTCATTCTAACACAGAACTTTTCCAGATATTTCCAAGTCACACAAGTGAAGAACAGGGATAGTTGATGCAAGAAAGGGAAACTTCATATAAAATAGAAATTTCAAAATATAAATTATGAGGAGAAAATAGTTAAAACAAAACAACAGACACAGGGCCTTGTTGCTTCTCACCTCTTCTTTTCGTGACAATGCACTTTCCTTCCACAAATCACTGCAAACTTCAGAAAAAACGGAACTTACTTAAGCACTGCAGTCCTCCATATCAGTCTATAGATGGAGAAGCAAAAGTGCTCAATCTCTCTGTCTGTGTGTCTGTCTCTCCCTCTCTCATTCTCCTCATAACTACCATCCTCTTTGTGTTTCATTCTGTCTTGGTCACTGTTCTATTGCTGTGAAGCAATGATATGACTAAGGCAAGTTTTAGAAAAAAAGGCATTCAACTGGCTAACTGAGGGCTTGTTTAGAGTTTTAGATGGTTAGTACATTATCATCATGACAAGAAAAAGATAGGCATGGTGCTAGAAGAGTAGGTGATAGCTTTACATCCTGATTCACAAACAATAAGACGAGAGAGAGAGAGAGAGAGAGAGAGAGAGGGGGGGGAGAGAGGGAGGGAGGGAGAAAGAGAGAGAGAGAAGGAGAGAGGGAGAGAGGGAGAGAGGGAGAGAGGGAGGGAGAGAGAGAGAGAGAGAGAGAGAGAGAGAGAAAGAGAGAGGGAGAGGGAGAGAGGGGGAGAGGGAGGGAGGGAGGGAGGGAGGGAGAGAGAGAGAGAGAGAGAGAGAGAGAGACAGGGAGACAGGGAGAGAAGGAGAGAGGGAGGGAGGGAGAGAGAAAGAGAGAGAGAGAAGGAGAGAGGGAGAGAGGGAGAGAGGGAGGGAGAGAGAGAGAGAGAGAGAAAAAGAGAGAGGGAGAGGGAGAGAGGGAGAGAGGGAGGGAGAGAGAGAGAGAGAGAGAGAGAGAGAGAGAAAGAGAGAGAGAGAGAGAGGGAGAGAGAGAGGGAGAGAGAGAAAGAGAGGGAGAGAGGGAGAGAGGGAGGGAGAGAGAGAGAGAGAGAGAGGGAGAGAGGGAGAGAGGGAGAGAGGGAGAGAGGGAGAGAGGGAGAGAGAGAGAGGGAGAGAGGGAGAGAGGGAGGGAGGGAGAGAGAGAGAGAGAGAGAGAAGAGAACTGGGCTTGGCTTGGGATTTTGAAAATTCAAAGTCCAACCCCAGTAGCACACTTCCTCCAACAATGTCACACCCACTCCAGTAAGACCAACCTCTTAATCCTTACCACATAGTCCCACTAACTCAAAACCAAGTATTCAAATATAAACATGAGCCTGTGGGGGCCATTCTCCTACAAACTGCCACACATTCTTAATACATTTGCCTGAAAACAGGAAGGACAGGACTGAAGCTGAGGTAACTATTCTCACAACATAGGCTGCATAGCTTTCTACATTTGAAATGACTTCTATAGAGGAGAACTGGGTGGGCAGAGGCACCAATGGACTTATGATCCAGCAGCAGACCTGCATCTCCATAAAGACTGGAAGTTTATCCCATACAACTCTATGGCTCTACTTTTAATTCTTAACTAAAAATTTCTATAATTTTAGAAAATTAAGAATTAAAAGAAATCGAACTTTGAAAATGAGTAAGGAAACATTTATTTTCCTTTTCAAATAAAGATTAACCCAAGTGACAAATCATATATCTGTTGTTCCCTCCACAGGATTGAGAATTGGGAGCCAGTCTGGAGAGCAGCCATGTTCAGGGTCAGTAAGGAGTATATAGAGAAACGCTCTCTCAAAATAAAATAAGATAAAATAAAATAAAGGACACGTAATCCAATCAATATGATATTTGAAGATCTATATGGTACAATATAAAGAGGGAAGCATATGAGAATGCTTAGAATGGAAGAAGCAGATTATCATTATTAGAGATGGCAAGAAAATCTAAGTAAAACCCCAAATCAATCTATACGCAACCTAATTAAAAATAACAACATGTTTCCAATTATTTGGCTTTATAAGGTCAACGTTCACAAGCCAACAATAAGAGTATGTGCTCTTCAGAAGTGAACTTCCTAAATTATCTGAATTCACAGGATGACTCCTACAAAATCAATTTGCAAAAGAGAGAGTGACTGTCCTCAGAGTGTAGAGGCTTGGGACTTTGTGCTGATTCCAAAGGCCAGGACAGGGGGCACTCACACCTTTTTTGGACACCAGCTGTGGTATGCATTATCTGGATGTACCCAACATCCCGGGTACTGGCTGGGTTACATTTTGATGTCTGGCTGTGGTTCTGTGTCCTCCCCTACCTCACTCTCAGGGTTTCAAAAGCCCCTGAATACTGTGCTGAAAGGATGAAGCAGGGTTGGAAACAGTTGGAGCTCTAAATGATCCTGGTACAGCTGGAAGTGAGTGCTAGGAATGAGAGTGCTGGGGGTTGGGAGGGGTTAGGGAGGGAGGAGGCCTTCTCCAAAGATCTTAGTGCTACAACTCTTTCAGGTGAAAGAATTCTCAAACAATCTCCAATGAGATAGCTCTCTGAGATGATCTTAGCTTGACCACGTAGTTTTATTTGGGGTGGGTATGAATGCATATACTTTTTTCAGGGTGAATTAGGGGTACATATGGACCTTGGAGAGTGGGAAGGAGTTATCAGGCCAAATGAAAATCACTAGCTAGATGTTAAGTTCTATGAATGACTCCTTTGTATGGAGACACATTCCAGGAATCCCAGGTACTTGCTGGGTGGGTTCTTATTGAGGAAGAGGAAGGGGAGAGGAGGAAGTTGAATTTAGACCATGTGACATTCAGAAGGTAGACTGTGAGGGTTTTGCGCTCCCCAGACAAAGTCAGAGAAGGAGAAGCCTTGTTTAGAAAGGAGTCTCCCATTTTATACTGAGCTCAGAAGGCTATCTGGACAATAGTAGACCCTAACCTAGATTAGTGGGGTCCAATGGAGTTGTTGGCCAAAGGCATCCCATGGGGATCCCCAAACAACCCAAGCTGTTGCAAAAGCTATAGGTTTCACCAAACCACAAATGAATGGCAAGGCCCAATTGCTGAAAACATCAACTACACTACTCACTGAACATGGAGAAGGTGAACTGGTGCTTCTTAGAGTCCTCACCCCTATTGGCTAGTGTTCAAGTTTCCAGAAAGCATTCTGTATACTACCAAAGGAAAACCATAAACACCAGCCCTGCTACAAACCCTTTCATCTACAATGGTATTCTCTATGCAAGATATACTGACACAAGTGGTACAAAGCTGTGGGTGTAACCAACCCATATCTGATTTGATAAGATGGAACCCAAACACAGCACTCCTTTGGTATCTAAGAACCTCAGACCACATTACTCAGGGTGATAGGGGAAAAAGAAATACTGCTGCTCTAAGAAAGGAATGTAGCACTACTATAACTCTTAATGATATTCTGCTATACTCATAGATTAATGACTTGCTCAACCACTTCAGAGAACCTTCCTCTTGCAGAAGATGGAAACAAATACGGACATCTACAGCCAGACAACGTGCAGAGAATAAAAGACCTAGGAACACACATTCCTAAATGTGGTGTGTCTATCAAATTCCTCCTGCCCCTTAGAACTCATGGAACACTGTGAAAGAAGCACAAAGAGTGTAAGAGCAGAGATGATAGAGGTCACCAAGGAAATATATTTTAAAAAAACAGCAATACTCACAGAGCCTAAGGAAATATGCACAGGGCCTGCAAGGGTCTACACCAGATGGGGTCCTAGAGTTGAAAGGAGAAGTAGACACATGCCCCAAACATAACCCAAAGCAATCATCAATTGATAGCCACTTGAGAATGAAAAATAAGTTTTCCCCAGAATCTCACTAGAAAAACAAACTATTCTTCAAGGCAGACTGCATTCCCAGCCAGTAGATGGTCAGCAGTAAACAAATGCAACGGGAGCTTTGGAGGCTCCTTGTCTCATCATGCCCTTAAGTGGCTTTAAAAAGTCATTTCTAATTTTACTTATTTTATTTTATTTAAGTCAACAGGTTTTGTAAATATATTATACTTGTGGTTTGTATATTTTATGGGATTTGTAGGTGTTCAACTGAGTGGGTTTCTGCATCTATATCTGTTTCTTGTACCTTTTCTTTAGCTTTTTTTCTTTCTTTTTGTGTTTTATTCTATTCTGATTTATTTGTTTATGTTTTATCTTATTATTTTATTTTATTATTATCTCTTAGACAGGTGTTTGCCTTCTAAGGAGAGATAGAAAATGAGGTTGAATCCATGGGAGGGGAGGAAGGTAGGAACTGGGAGGAGTAGAGGGAGATGAAACTGTAATCAGGATATAAGTTGCTTAAAATATATATTTTCAATAAAAGAAAAATGTAAAATATAAAGTTCCAAGGGAAAAATGTTTCCCAAAAATGTATAAGATTTTATTGGAATCACTTTAAAGAACATAGTGAAATTTAAAAAGCTATATACAAATGAAAACACTAACATTGTCCACAATATACAAATTAGGAATGTCAATTTTCCTCAAGCTCCTATTATGATGTAAGATATTTTCTCAGAATTATTTTCAAAGCATTGTAAAATTATAATTAATGTAGATGAACCAAGAGTCAAATAAAGCCTCCCCAACCCAAATATCAAGGAATCTTTTAAAGCTAATCCAATTAAGAAAATGTAGAATCGCTAATGGAACAGAAAGGAAAACCTAGAAGAGACACACCTAAATAAAAAATCAAATACACAAATGATTTAGCATTGCCGAAGAATGAGAAAATGACAGCCTCTTTAGTTCTTGTGAGAACTACATAGTCGTAAACAAAAGGTTGTTCACTTCTTTCACACCAGAGAACACACTGCTTCCAGATGGGTTGGAACACCCTACTATAAATGAAAGACAAGCAACTACTGAGTGTAATGTAAAAGGTAGGGTGATGTTTCATTCCTTAAACTCTGAAGTGTCTATTCATCGGTTAAAACCCCTTTTCCCACCTGTGCCGATGATTTCAGGATTCCATTGCAAGTTCTACTTTTCCCTCTTTCTAGCCTAGGACAGCAACTCTCATGAAGCTGTCTAAGCTCCCTTATTGTCTAGTATCTTCTTATATTAGATACACTGATTATTGCTAAGAAGGTATCCATCACCTCCTGCTCCATTACTTTCTTCGTGTCCCAAGTTTTGGTTATTACGGTTTCTCTAGAGTCTAGAATCTAGAGCCTAGAACCTGCAGTTTGTAGATGACTTGGCATAACTTCAGCTTTCTGCAGGTTTTGGAATCATTGCTCCCTTCTGTAATGGTTAACCTTGACCATCAGCTCGATTGGATTAAGAAAGAAACACATAGGAGATTTAAAAAAACAGAACTGGGGATGTTTAAGTGAGACAATTCCCAGGGTTGATGATATGTTTAGAAATTTGACCAAATAAATGCTTTAATCTACTTACAGGTCCAGAATTCAATTCACTACTGTAAGTTTGTGGAATTGGGGAGGTGATGGTCTTGTTCATGGAATTAGGTTATTGGGATTGCATGTTTAGGGACAATACTCTTGCTTTTCCTACAGATGTCTTTGCTTGCTGACTGCTAAGACCTAAATAACTCTGCTCCATGGACACACTCTGATGCCAGGATAGTGAGACCACCAAAACTGGGAGTAAAAAATCATTGGTTTCTCACCTGAAGTTTTAAGGGTATTGAGAACTTCTACCTGAAGTTAGCTCACAGAGAAGCAAAGCAGCCCCCTCATTTTCCTCTACATTTTTTGGGGATAAAGATTGGTTAGAATTTTTCAGTCTTCCTAGGTTTGGACACTGACATTTCTTCTTGTCCTTGTCCTCTCCATTTCTTTAGGAAGACAAGGGAGGATAATGGCCACTCACAACTGTTAACAACTTGTAATACATAGCAGAAAGAACCCATAAAGGTTCTATGCTGTGTCTGAAGTATTTCTTCTTATTCTTTTGCTCTCATATGTCTCTCACATGCTTCACACTTACAGAATGTTCCAGCTCACTGATTCTATGGTAGGCTGTATGGGTATATCTTCTGATATATTTAGGTATATGCTCTGGGGCACTTCTCAGGAGTACAAAGGTACAATTTTACAAGACAGGATGTTGCCCTTGTGTAGACTTAGGTTTTTCAAAACCTACTTTAATAAGGGTTCACAAATGCTTCAACTACCCTACTATCCCACTGTACAAAGGTAGAGGAGAAAAGATGGTAAATAGGACAATGGGATGTGGACTTGTTTAGAAGTAGTTCTTTGAGGACAATTCCAATTTCTGTTTTTCAGGATATCAGCAATCCAGTTCAGTACTGTCAGGATAGCAATAGTCCAATTCAAATGTATTACCAAACAGGAATCAGCAACAGCAGCATGACCCAGCAGAAACTGCCAGGCCTCCACCACATCAGCACTAGTTAGTGGGAGCAAGCAGAACCAGCTCAAATGCCAGGAGTTCTCTGCCATGTCTCTTTCAACAAAGTGAAACAGCTAAGATGAGAGGCCAAAGAAGAGTTGCACAGTTAACTATGCAAGCTGTCCATCACTGTTGAGTCCTGCCTATACTTTGTCCGAACAATACATATCCTCCCATGGGTCTTTCCTCAGGAAAATAGCCCATGAGCAAGTCTTCCTCAGCAAAACACCACGTGAGTCTGCATCACATGACATAACCAGAAACTTCCACTTCAAGCTTGGCTTCTTGAATTGGTGTCAAAAGAGAGAAATGTAGGGAATTAACTTCCCATTGAGGAAATAATGATCCACTGGAGAGAGGGTACGGCAGGAAACAGAGAGGAAACCTAGTTATCGTACCTCTTGGATATAGAGTCCAATCTGAGATACTATCCCTATGCTGAAAAGGTACAGTGTCTCTACTGGCACAAAGCAATGAAGAGGTGGTTTGCATGAGAACATTCTGCTTTGTTTTGTACCCTAGTCTTCCCTGCCTCAGTTCCCTTTCCTCCCTGGGTTGAGATAGAACTATCTTCCCCCCACCCCAAGCCTTAATACTTTATTTGAATTTGATTTTCAAAAGAAATCAGTAGGGTAATGGAGGCATGTTAAGTAATATCCAGGACCTTCCTTAGATATAATCAGTCACTTAAGTCCGTTAGAGGACATCACACTGAAATTGAAAGCTGTGACATGATCAGCAGAAGAATAATAGCTATGGTTTTCTAGCAAGATGTACCATGTGCTAGGAACTGACAGAAGGCCAGTGTGAATAGAAGATAGAGGGCAGTGAGAAGGAGGTGTGTGTGTGTGTAAAATAAGGTAGAAAGGCTGGAAGAAATATGAAAGCCATAGTAAAATTTTTAGATTTAATCTAAGTATAGTGGTAAAGTAGGAAGCCACTGCATATTCTTAAGCAGAACATGATCATTATCTGTCTTGCATTTTAAGTCCATTTTGGCTCCTGTATAAATATGGCCAGTGGTGGGATGTCATAACACTTGGGTTAAACAGTGTGTAAATAGAAATAAAAATGCTGGGTTTGCCACTTAGTTTTATGACTTAGTAAACCTATGCCCCATTCATCGAGAGTAGGGTCTGTGAGGAATCCAGGTGATGTTGTACCTGGAAGTCAGGCCTTCCTTCTTTTTTATTTGTTGACTTGAACCGCCTGGGATGCATCTAAGTTAGAAGACTGGAGAACCTCATTTTTAACTCTGCACATTTCCATGTAGCCCTGTATCCATACTACTAGGAAACTACTGAAAATCTCTATAGGAAGAAAAATGAGTTGTCTCAGCAGGTAAAGGCACTTGTTAACAAAACTAAGTACCTGGGTGACATTACTGGAACCCTCAAGCTAGAAGAGAAGAACTCCTGAAAGTTGTTCTCTGACCCCCTTCATGTACCAGAGTATGAACATGCGCACATGTGCACACATTCACACACGCGTACGTACGTACGTACGTACACAAACACACACACACACAAGTACAACATGAGTATCTACTATCAATTCATAATTTCAAAAGAAATAAGAGACTATATTCTGCTTGTACAGATATTACCAGTAAGGGTCATTAGAAATCAGTCATAACTTGGCCAGTGTTTGGAGATTTGCTTCACATTTTGAGTGCTAAGGACCAAATCCTTATGCCAGCTGTAATTTCATTTCTTTTGTATTTGACAGTTGACCTGTATAAACAAATGAGAGAGAGAAAGAGAGAGTGAGTGAGAGAGAGAGAGAGAGAGAGAGAGAGAGAGGTATAATGAAGCAGCTAGGTATCCAGTTTAGGGTTTAGTGAAATAAAGAAAGGATCTTCAGGTATAAAGCAGAGAGAAAAAACATTTAAAATGCCTGTATTCATTTTTGTGTGACTTTGGGAAAGCCACATAGCATGATGTATTCTGAATTTTTATCCCATAATGTAAGGAGCCTTGTGTATCTACCCAAGTCTAAGATCCTATTTCTTTATATTCATATTTACCACATTACTTTCTGTATTTTACCAGTTTTCAATTATTTTGGAATTACATCTGCTATTTACCAAAAATGAACTTCGAATAACTGGGATCTGTGTGGTTTTCTTCTGTTTCCCCAAAGACAAAATTGTAGGAAACACAGTAATCTATAAAGATAACTCTCAGTTAGCCACCCTAATGGAGCTTAGCACCATTGTTGATAATTCAAACACTGCGTAATAAAAAAGCCATTTATCCTCAGATTTGGACCACACTTTAATATTATTTATTTTGCAAATGTACCTCCTTAATTACATTATAAACTGAACATTGTAAAGAAAACAGGCTTTGCATTCTCTTGGTAACTATCAGTCGGGAGGCCAGAGATGAATAATACTGCATTTGCTAATGGAAGCAGAGGAACAGTTGCCTCTGGTTTCCCAGTGATCAAGCAATGAATAATGACCACCAACAATGAAAACAGCAAGGAACAAATGGATCCAGCAAAAGATGGGACCTTAATTAAATAAACTCAGTTGTTTGGCCACCTTTGACTTAAGGAGCTTCTGTATAAATATCCTGTGACAGTGCACACACACACACACACACACACAGACACAGACACACAGACACACACACACACACACAGACACACATACACACACACACACACACACACACACACACACACAAACAGTGAAGGCTTGTTCTTTTACAAAACTTAACATGGCAGTAAGAATATTTTTTTGTCCCTGCGAAAGTACTGTCAGGGTTGTGTGCACACAAAGCTATCATCAAGCCTATTTGTTTTGCAGATATGGAGTAAATTTTTCTTTGGCTACTGACATAGGACTCTATTGCATCTTGACAATAATTATTATAAGCAAGCAGTCTTTAAATGGACAGTTTGAACCTAATACAATATACTTTAACAAATGGGATTTTAACACTCTCCAGGTATTTTTCTCCTCTTATGAGATCTGCTGCGTTAAATCTCTTTGTTCAGCACAGGCAGGTCATTTGTCAAATTCTTGCTCATTATTAAAAATTTATTCAATGGCATTTAATGAGTACATATGGATTCAGAAATGATCACAAATCAAAATTTCAAAAAGCCATATTTTTATCTGAGCTCTGCAAGGCTATGAATATGTAGCAGGCCCTTAATGTGGGCAATTGTTAATGTTCCAGCAGGGTCTGATCCTAACACTTGGAGTTGTCAAAGCCTCTATCCTTTTTCAGGTAATAAAATCACAAAACCCAAAGATGGTCTCTGTCAGGGAGAGAGACTCCAAGGAGAGTGGGCTTTTCCCTTCAAACTGAGCCAATTTAATGACTTTTCCAATTTGAAATTTTGTAATTAATATTTGCTAATTGATTCTTTAATCTGGGAGCTAGAGTTTGCAGAGTACTTAGCAAAAAATTATGTTCTATACATAGTATTAGTTTTAATAATTATTTTAATATGCATAATTGAAAACTTCAGGGATTTGAAATCTCACTGGAAATATCACTTTCTGTCTTAGGAAAAGGGTTATCACAAAATCATACGTTGAAGTTTCCTTCATATTTCTACACATAGGTGAAAGGGATAGGAAGAAAGATATGGAGGGGGAGAGACACAAAGACAGGAAGAGGGAAGAGACAGAGAAGGAAGATATGGAGAAAGGAGGGGAGAGGAAGGCAGTGTGGTGGATTGATATTGCCCAGCTGTTAACTTTGGAAGCCATAGTTGAATATAGCTGAGTTTAAAACAGGTAAATCTTGTCTCTTCAGCTCCCATAAGATACAAATTCTACTTCAGTGTTTGTGTGTGTGTGAAGTAAGAATGATATCCAAAATTTCTACTTATGAGTATAATATGTTAACTATATTCTAATGTTTAAACAGACATATTACCATTATATGTCAGTACATATTACATATGATGCTGTATCATGAATGGTTGATCTAGGATGAGACTTCTAGGAGCAAATGTTTCCAGTGAACTACCGTTAACTATCTCATGCTGATATCTATCTGTCTTATATTTTTCACCTACTCTAAGCAAGGGCAGGATTGGAACCAGATATCAAAGTGACACTGAAGCCCACACCTGGAGATTAAGAAGCAGTCACAGCACCATAAGGGGCATCATGGAGTTTGGCTTAGATTTGGCAGGTTCTGACAACCATCTTTCAATCTACCTTGTAGTCTTTTTTTTTTTTTTGATATTTTATTTATTTACATTTCAAATGTTATCCCCTTTTCCAGTTTCTCCTCTGCAACCCCCCTATCCCATCCTCCCTCCCCCTGCTTCAATTAGGGTGCTCCCCACCCACCCACTCAGCCCCACCTCACCGCCCTAGCATTCCCCTACACTGGGCATCAAGACTTCATAGGACCAAGGTCCCCTCCTCCCATTGATGTCAGATAAGGGCATCCTCTGCTACATATGCAGCTGGAGCCATGGGTTCCTCAGTGTGTACCCTTTGGTTAGTGGTTTTGCCCCTGGGAGTTCTGGGGTTCTGGTTGGCTTTTACAGGTAGCAACGAGAGGTACATTTAATCCAAGGCTCTCTGCTGAGTTCCTTGTAGCCTTTCTCAGCTACAGAAGCAGGGCAGGCTGCCTCCAGGACTAAAAAATTTGTCTCTAAGGACTCTGTCAACACTATGCACATACTGGTCTTATTCAGGACAGGCCCACTCCCTGTAACTCTTCTGTGCTCAACATCTGGACAGCTAACTTCATAATCTTTTGCTGGGCTTTTATTTCCAGCTTCTATCTCTAAGTTTATAGTCCTATAATGCCTTTCTTCTTCCCTCTATTTATCACGAGGTTGTGATGAATGAGATTAGATTCATTCCATGCCAGGACTCTCTGAGACTGGAGGCACAAAAGGTACATGGGAGAGATGTTCAACAATTTTCTCTTCTCCTTTTGTGTTTTTAGTTCTCTCTAAAGCCCAAGTGGTGTAAGTTAAAACCAATTTCTTTCTCTCTCAGACAGATTCTGCAGCCATTATATAGGAGGTTGAATAGATTTCACTCTCCTAAAATGGTTAAGATGCTTGAATTATTGGGTTACTTCAACTCCCAGTGATCCACATCCCATTTTTTAACAAAGGTCACTGAGATGGTGGAGTCAAAGTAATGGAGTCTAGTCGGGCATATGGGTTTTATTTAAGTGGTGTCAGCAGATTATCAGTGGTGAACCCCCACAAATCCTGCTGCTATCTTTCTGGATTACCAGAGTCTAAGGGAGGATTAGAGAAGAGGAGGAGAGGCTTCCTCTGCCATGCAAATTTAGCTCCTATTCTTAGCTCACATAAGAGAGCAGAGCTGTCAGTGGTCCCTCAGAGTGACACAGTAACATCACTTATGCTGACCTTCCATTGCTGAGGAATGTAGCTTTTCCCTACTCTTTAACACATTAGGCATCTCCCATCACATTTAACGCAAAGCTCTCATCTGAAATATCTAGTGGTCCTCTTTACTACTGAGGGGTAGTAAGACAATGCCCCAAGCACTGCACCTATTCAAATGTATCCTCCACTTCCCTCTAAAAAGAATGCCATGGAGGGAATGACAGCCCACACCTTTCATCCTAGCACATGGGAAGCACAGGCACATGAACTATGAATACAAGTCCAGGTAGTCTACATAAAGCTTAAGGTACTCCAAGAAGTTGCAGATGTGGTTGAACATTAATAAATAATCATAATCATAATAAGCAACTTGATCAAAAGAACTATAACATACAACTATCCAAAACACATCCTCAAAATTTTGTGTTTTATTTTTCTTGTAGTACAAAAAAAAAAAAAAAAGGTTAGGGCTAATTCTAGACTTGAGGTGTGGCTTTGCTGCTTTCTCGAGAGAGACTAGGACTTCAGCTCAAGTAAGGTGATGATGATATTGAGGCTTGTGGTTAGATTCAGGGAGGCGAATTAAATGCTTAGCATATAAGGACCATCAGTGGGATTGGCCAGTAGCAGATGAAATGACACACATTCTAGCAACTTTTCCTGCCTATCCCAGGGCATTTCCACTTAACCTCTGCTCAGCTTGCAGAGGTAATTACAACCAAGTGGATGATTTTTTTAATCTTCCTTATTTCTCATCTAGAACACCAATCAGGTCTTCATTTCCTTCTTCTTTCCCTAGTTTGAATTCTAAACCACCTTTCTAATGGCACTTCCCTGCTTAATAAGCTTTAATGGTTCCTCATTGCCTATAAGATAAAATTGCATGCACAATTAACTGTAATACAGTCAGCTAATAATAGCCAACATTTATTGAGTCCCTCTTTAAGTGCACAGTGCTGAGTGTATTAAATGCATGATACCTAAATCTCACAACCACTCTGCAAAGAGTTGTGTTATTCCCATTGTACAGATGGGAAGCATTGGCTTTGAGGGGTGAAGTGCACACTTGGGACAAAACAGTCCTGGGGGCGAAGTTAGGATTTAAAAGAAGGTTCTTGTGATTCCAAACTTGTTACTACTTAAGTAGAACAGATCATCACTCATCAACATGTTGATTTACTTAATTGGCATGGATGGTACTTATGTCAACAAAGCATTGTGGGAAGACATAAAAGGGAGTCATTAAATCACTTAGAGACATTAAAAAGGGCCAGATAGCACTGAAAGATAAGTGGAGGCTCAAATAGTGTGAAAGTGGACACGATGTGACATTGGCTGTTAAAAAATGGCTTTTCTAGCTCAGTAAACAACACAAGAAGAATTAATACTCTATCCTTCCAAAATGAAGCATCCCAGGAGAGGAAATATGGACAGGAAGTTAAGCACTCTGAGAAATGTACCTTTCTTTGATTCAGTCCAACCCTATGGACTTCCCCACAAATTATAATTCATTTTAATTATTTTTTGTCAAAAGGAGTGTTGATTTGGGGAGGCTGAACATGCATATTTTATCTTAGAAATCTACAGTTTTCTAAAGAGATATTTCTTCATGTGATAGTGAGTCTAGATTCTAGGGAAGGATATATTTCTGGGGAATTAACAAAGCTGTCAACTGAATCTTCCTTTCACTGGTCTAATCTAACAGGCGAAGCATACTGAGCATTTGTGATGAGTACTGGTAGAGGGGAGAACGGACTCTTATGGCAATTACTTAGGCAGGAATTGTCTCCTTATCTGCATGTACCTGCTACATAATGGCACACAAGTGATCAGTTGACTTACACTCTCTAAGGGCCACCTCTGAAGTCCACTTGTATCAATGTTCCTGAGACATGATGTGATTTTGCTGGTTAATATTTTATGTGAGGACTGGGAAGCCAAGGAATGACGTTTACATCATATGCTCACTAATAGAGCCAGGGACTGATATCTCATTCTAAAACACAGATATGGGTATAAAACAATCAGCAAGTCAGACTAATGCTATTCTCCCAGCAAACTGCCCTACTCACTCAGACATAGGCACATCATAGCCTGTATATGTCAGCTCTTCTTCACTCCGCTTCTCACAGTACCTTCAGTCTTCAAGCTCTTCCTTTGGTGTCTGTTGCCATTCTTCCTAGGACTCCCGAGAAATAAGAAGGTTTCATATTTCCTTGGAACTCAGATCTGTCGAAATATAAAATTTCTATAGTTTTTGCCTCTTGCTTTAGCTCACACAGTTCATATCAAATCATCTCAAAGGAGCTTGAGACAAGTTATCTCAGTGCCCTGAGCCATTGGATAGGTCCCCTGTCCCATTTCAGGTCCCAATCTTATCCTTAGTGGAGGATTGATCTTCTGGTATTATCCCTTTACCTTTTTAATATACTATTTTTAGAACTATAGAAAGGATAGGATGATCTTGAGAAATTCTCCTAACATGGTTTATTCTATTTCAGAGAAATCACAAAGGAAATATACCCATAATTCAACTTTCTTTCTCATCTTGCAGTACAGAATCTGTTAAATTTATTGCTTTAGCAAAATCTGAAAACCTGAAGATGGAAGGAAAAATCTACCTCCATCATCTTTTCTTTCTGGGTGGCTTTACACATGTAGAAAACAAAATTTAGCTTTAGTTGTTGGACACCTTGAAACTGGCACCAATAAATTCAAAATTAGGGGTAAGTCTCAGTCACCAGTCTATCTCTCTTCTCCTTAGAGTCACCTTCTTATGTAAAGTCTTCAGAGATTTTCCTTGTACAGGCTCTTAGTGTGGTCATTATACATGTAGCCACAAGAATGCCCTCCAATAGGAACAATCAGAGAAAGAAAATTAGATTTTAGTCCTGCTGTAACGTTGAATAACAATATAACTCATGAGTCTTCTGTATCCTCTGCTATAGAAGAAGACATGTCTCAATGTTCTTTAGGTCTCTCAAAGCTCTGATAATAAGACTGCTGAAGTAGGTTGGTTAATAACCACCATAAAACTAAGATGAACTAGTTTCTTCTAAGAGAAAACAAACTCAAGAGAACAGGTCAGGTGCTCAATGAATTTTGAATGTCTTTCACTGAAATTATAGAGGCTAACAACATTAAGTGGACATTAGAGGAAAGCAGTGGCTTAGAAGAAAATTCAAGAAAATACCCATTCATCTATGTATCCAGGCTCCACCAATCTGCTAACCGTCCATCTGTCTGTCCATCCATCCATCCATCCATCCATCCATCCATCCATCCATCCATCTAGCCAGCCAGCCAGCCATCCCTCCAGCTAGCCAGCCACCTATCTATCCAAAACTCAGTATATGGATTTCCTCTTCCATCCCTGTAAACATACACAGAGAAATCTTGAGGGCAGGATAGGGTTGTATTTTATTGCTTTGTTTTACTTTAATATCTGACTGCTTCAGAAATGAGTATTTGCCTTCTCAAAACAACACAGGGAGGGGGCTATCACTTTGTCCCTGTCATTGAAATGAAACTCCCTGTCCCAGCTGAATTTCTTCTGCTTTTGTTTCTTCATCTTCTCCCTATTCCATATGTATCCAGTAAGATATTTTAGTCTGGCTGTGTTTTCCACCTGTGCCTTCTGTATCTCTTAACAACGGCCCCACATGTTCTGGCCCAGATCCATTACTAAGAAGGACTTCTCTAGAGCAAGGCATGTGGTCTTAAAAGGTATTTTCCTCGGAGCTAAATTTAACTTTGTATTTGCTGTCCCAGGTAAGCGATTTCCTCTCTGTGTTTCTTTCTGCCTGAATTTTGCCTCATATGAAATGCACATAATAACACTTACCTTCTGCAGCCCACCAGGGTATTATGAGGATTAATTAAAGTTCTTTGTAGATGACAAGTCCTGAACACAGTTATTATTAGCTAAGTAAACTACCTGTTTTAATACCATGGGTCTATGGGAAGGTCAGAGGAGCTCCTTTAAGCACAAACTTCCTTTCTCATCTCCCATATTATTCTCTGTACACTTTAGCTTGCAGAGAACTAGCGAGAATTCTCTGTAAGACAGAGTTTTACCCTAATAGGGTTAAACCACATAAATAATTGAAGAGTGCCAATGTGCCCAGAGGGTGTCCTGCCCCTTCTCACCATGTCCCTTCTTTCCTGCCACTTCTGTGGAGCTGTAACTCACAGCTGTCCACAGTTCATTCGGGGAAACACTGCAGAGGCCAGTGTTAATTAATTCTTGGCATGTACACACCATTCCATTTGCTTTCATGTATTTTAAAAACCACTATATGCAAAAGAACAAATAAGCCTGGTTCATTGATTCTCATTTCAATGATGGAGAAACTAGATTTAAGTATGAACCATTTCATTAAGGATAGGGGCCACAAAAGAGGTAACATAAAACTTTTGAATATATGGGATTTTGGGTAGAAAAAATCAGTTATTTAAGCAACAGCATTTTAAACTTTAAATCTGCTCATCCTGTCCTCTTCCCTATTGCTTTGCATAAAACAAGTTTGGTGGCTCCACAGCTCTGCATGTAAAGTGAATCTGTCACCCTGGCACTTGGAAGGCTGAGGCAGGAGACTTGCAAGCCTGAGGCCAGCTTGAAAATATAGTGAGCTTAAGTGCAGCTTAGCAAGACTTGGTCAAAAAAAAAAAAGTATATGTATTGAGCTCCTTTTATATTTTCTCATTACCTGTAAACTACCTCCTTTTTAGAAGTCTATTTAATTCACTATTCTAAAAGGCTTACCTCCTATGTCAGACTCTTTAAAAGATGCTCATTCAAGGCACAGTTCAAACAGCTTGCAGCCAACTGAGATTTTACCTTTCTTGGTCAGGCAAGACTCAGTTGTATGTAGAAATCTCATCATAGCGATGACCTATATTCCATTTAATACCAATTAACATTATCACAGCTTCTTATTTTCTCCTAATGAATGATGCTGTTTTTCCCTCTTGGTTTTATTGTCACAGTTGATCATTTGGCCAGTGCAGAAGAGTGCACATTTATAAATATTTATTTAGCATTCTAGTCACTACTTGCTTTTCTCAGCTTGATTCCGTCATCACCAACCCTGACTTTTCCATGCTGTCTTAAGCTCATTTTCCTGCCTGTACTGTCCACAGTGACCCCTCTCCTCTTCCCCATTGTACTTAAGAATTATGCAGTCTGCAATATAAGGCATCTGAGGAAACACACAAGCAAGCAGTAGTCATGAGACTGAATGCTAGTGAGTGAATGATTTGGGAAGAGTGTGGTGATAGAAAGACAGGTCTACTTGCCCACAGTGTCAGCCTCGCAAGATGGCAGGATGGCCATCGTTCCCAGATTGCACAGTGGGAATAGGATTCATATGGAATAAAAAATGAACATTGCTAACTTTAAAACACACTTGCTAATTTGTCAGAACTGTATTTTCCTAGTGTCATTTTTTTCTTTCTTGTTGACTACCAGAATTATGAAAAGAACCCCACTAATATAGCATTAAACATTGTAAAATGCATAAGTTTGGGGAATAATAGTGTCCTTTCCCTTTCCTGGGAGTTCCTACTGGCACAGAAGCTCTTCTGGTATTTTCTGAGGGTCTGTGCAGTAGCTTTACCTAGTATTACAATGAAGTCATTAGTTGCCTGACTATTGAGCTTTCTTTGGCTATTAAAAGTTCACTCCCTACCCTCTTTTGGAAATGAAGCTATAGGGATTGTCTTTCATTTCTATTTTTATTAAAAAAATTTTTAATGCATTGCCATTTTGCCCTCTTGCCTGCAATGATTGCACAAAGAACCAAAGAGCGGCCAAGAAGAATCCTAAGTAATCCATAGAGAAATAAGAAAAGTCATAATTGAATAATCCACAACTAGCAGTTATTATCTGGACTGCAGTCATTGCAAGCATACCTTCACACTGGAGTATGCTGGTCTAAATATACACATGCTCTGAGAAAAGGGAAGAAGAAGCCACTAGACACAAGATGAAGTAGAAAGGAGAGACTGTCTTGTAAAAAGCTGAAGCTTTAAAAAAAAATTAAAGCTGTAATAGCACAAAGGTTGCCTGTTGAATTGCACAAGTGAGACTCTCCTCTCTGAAATCTTGTTTAGGTCAAGGGCCTGACGAGAGCTTTGGCTTTAGCCTCCCGCAAATGTACAAATTAGGTTTGAGCCACACACGCTGGAGGCACTGCGCACATCCTGGAAACTAGGTATAATGCCATTTGTTCTCTCTTAAATCAACAATGGGAATTTAGAAACACAATTTAGAATCTATCAGCAGTAATAATTGTTAGCAGTAAAAATAATGTGGACTGTATTAAAATAAGCTAAACTAGCATGATAGGAATATCAATCACTCACCCCTTGCATCGTACTGGGTTGTGGACTCAGAGAAAAGGTTCTGAACAATGTAGGTTTTTACCAGAGTAAAATGTCAATTAAAGACCTATAAATTCACTGCTGCTTCCACCCGTTCCTCCTCCAGGTCCCCACTTCAGCAATTGGACATTGGCTTAGCCACTAAGTACCCCACCACTGGCAATCCATGGTCTCATTAACCTCTCTGGGACATTTTTATTTTCTATTCAGAGAACCAAGGAGTATTTTTAGGCCATTGGAGACTGATTAAAAATCTGTGTTTGGGGCCAATGAGATGATTCAGTGAGTAATTCAAGCGTAATGACCTGAGTTAAAGCCTTGGATTCTATGTGGTGGAAGAAAAACAAAACAAAGCAAAACAAAATAAACAACAACCAACTAGCTCTTACAGGTTGCCCTCTGAGCTTCACATACACACTAAGGCATCTCAGGCTTGCCTCCACAGACTTCTGAGATAAATAAAAGTATAATAAAATATAAAAACAACATAAAGACAAAGGAGAGACATAAAAGACCATCACCTTAGTAATGTTCATCTTCCCTACATATTGTCTGAAAGTTCTCCCACTGTGTATGCTCTGATACGTGGTGCTCCCAGTCCGTGGTTCCATGCAGGATTGAAAGTGGTAAGTTAAGAACATCTTTTCTCCCTCCACCTTTGCGAGGAAGAACTTAGTATAAATACAAATTTCAGACCTCACTATCCACTCTGTCTGAGATATGTTTTGCCTACACTTTTAACTTGGATATAATGAAGATTTGTCTAGTCGCAATCTGCAAGGCTGGAAATGGTGTGCTGAAGAGGAGGAAGCTTATGCTCAAATAATGAACCAGAGGAAATGAGAGACTACAGGAGCCAGCATGACAAGCTGATTCCCTACTTCAACTTAGCCTCCCCTTTCACCATAACTACACGTATGAAAAACTGAATTAAATTTCCTTCTGATGGTGAGCTTAGTTGGTTTTGACTTTCTTCTTTTGCTGGTAGTAGTTACTCTCTACATGAGGATCTGATTATTAGCTAGTGTTAAAATGTTCAATCTATGAGACATCAAGAAGGGTAAACAGCAATGTCCACATTAGTAATTCTCTAGGGACCACATCAATCATGGCACTTTATTAAGAGCATGAATAATGTTTATTTGAAAAAATACACTGGTATATAGTGAATAGTATATTAGTCACTGGGTATGGTACCACTTAAGAAAGGTGATGATCATTTAATAGTTTACATGCTTTTCTTTATCTTTATCAGATTACAGGGCAGATTTGCATAGATGGTTCATGGTACATGCTGACTGGGATGCAGTTCAATTCTGAGTACAGAACCAGATTATCTTTGTCACTGTCAGCTTCCTCTGTGGGGTTCCATTGAGGAGATACTCCTGTCAGTCTTTTGGATAGGCTTTGCCTGCACTCTCAAGCCATTTCATCTTGATGATGGTCTGATTGACTAAACTGCACAGGCTTTGAATCGTGCACTTGATGTGTAGTGTCTGTTTCTATTGTTACTCTTCTCAGAGTGATGCTTAGGGCCCTCAGTAACCACACAAGGATTCGAGACATTTTGCCTTTTTAATCTCCTAGCTGGACTTTCAAGTAGGTCTTGCTGCATTTTCTTGGAATGGCTCAGGTATTGTGAAAGGGGGCAACAATTTCACTATATATACAGTTGGACATTTACATGGTTCAGGACTGTCCTGGCTAGCGAATCCTGGGTAATGTCCAAATCAACAGCTGAATAAGGAAAGTGTGGAGGAATGGTATAAGAGTTGGTGATGAATTCCACAGGGAAACTTCTATTTACCTACACATTTTACAAGGGAGTTAAAGCAGACATTATAAAAACCTGTAATTCTTCCATACAAATTACTCACAATGCAGATTTTGCAATTATTAGGTTACCTGACCATTTATCTAGCTTGTCTTTTGTTCTTATAGAACAGATTTTCAGATAAAATGTATCCATTGCTTTGTACTTATTACTCAGGTGCCAAAGTTTGAAAGAAGTATGAACTCAGAAGTTCTGCATCATATCTGGAACTTGTGCCTCTGTTCTCTGTTGTTGACTGTTATGTCAACCTCTACCATACACAAAAGGGACTGTGGTCCTGCACTCTATCTAAATTAAAGACATACAGAGGAGCTGGTGAGTTTTCTAGATTGTTAGGGGAGCAAAGCAATTCTTGTTTTGGAGAGAAGGAAAGTAAAACTAAAAATGATTTTATTTATTCTTAGAAAAAACAAGAGAGAGAGAGAGAGAGAGAGAGAGAGAGAGAGAGAGAGAGAGAGAGAGAGAGAGAGAGAGAGATGAAAAGTTGAAATATCTCCTGAAAGTATATCTAGGAATTCATTGGTCGAACTCTCTAGAGTACACTTCTATGGGCTGTGAATATAAAAGGGAGAGAAAGAGAGAGAGAGAGAAAGAGAGAAAGAGAGAAAGAGGGAGAGAGAATAAGTGTAGTTGTTTGCACAGATCTTAGTACTATTTGCTATCCTTCTACTGCTTTTGGTAAGTTATATACTTGTACAAAAATATTTTAGATTAAATTTTTCTTACCAAATTCTCTGTACTATAACTTGAGTATGCAGCTACCACGACCCCATCAAGCATGATAACACATCTCTTTATCCATTGAGTTGTCTTGCCACTGAAGCATAATAGTTTTGGAAGGAAAATTCCCAAGAGATTCAACTGGACATCGATGGCTATTGGAAGTCCTGATTTGCTGTGTAATAAATGTTGATCTTGTTTATAGTCACAAAGTGAGAATGGGAAGCTTCTAAACAAAGACAAAGTTGTTTCATGAAGTTAATATCCTCTTTTTAGAGAGATTGTATTTTCTACAGATAAATAAAATTGTTCAGCAACATATTAAATAATTTTTGTTACCTAGCCTGAGGCTGCTTGACTACAAATCTACAAATAAAGATGTCAGATTAATAGTACAGAATATGATCTCTTACACCTGAATAACATTTGAGAATAGACGAAAAGAAGAGGAATAAGCAATTATAGATGCCTTCATCATGGGCTATCACATGCTAGTTCCATTGATGAAAAAAGCCATAGTTGATGGATGAACTGTTGCAGATTCAATCCTTCCTATCTCTTAAGTATGTAGGAAGCTAAAAGTGCACCCTCTTTATTTCTACCAGAGCCCATATTAGTGCTTCTGTGGAGACGTCAGGTATCTAGACAGTGCCAATTACAACTGGGTCACAGAAAGGAGTAAGAATGTTTTTAAAGTTTTGAGGCCCCACATCCAGTCCACAGTGTTAGACAATATGAGGATATTTGATATATGAATAAATATCCCTTTTGGAAAGAAGATTGCATTTTATTTCTTTAAAGATGGTAGTGCCATTTTTCTCACTAAAATATATTTACACATTTGGAGTGACTCTTCTCTGTTCTGGTAAGCCTTGTTGTAAAGACCCAGAGGCACGGCTGTCTCATTAATACCCTAAGTGTTTCTTATTTCAATCAAACTGGCAAAGAAGATTCATCATAATGCCTTTATTATCTCTCTATTTTGAGATGATTCAAAATAAATGACTTCTGGGTCAGTGGAATGGTTCAACGGTTAAGATGTTTCTTGTCAAATGAGAAGACCTGAATTTGATACCCAGGACCTACATGGTGAAGGGAAAGGACTGAATACTCAAGATGTTCTATGGCTTCCACTCATGCTCCATGACATGCATACACCAACTCAGATATATGATTGCCCATGACAGAAATAAAATATAATAAAATAAAATATATAACTGGTACCTAGCCAAGTTGTATTTTAAAAAATGTACTTGTTTATTTCTATTTGCCCTTGTATGATTTCTGTCACAGTAGGGAATCAGAGTTTTCTCTTCCCTGTCCCAGTGTTATGCTACAGCAGTTGTCATGTGCAGTTTATGGAATCTAGGGATCATGGAAATCCTTTTATAGGAGAAAGTTATCTTAATAGCAATATGACAGTATCATCATTTCTTTTATACTTTACTGACTTCACATATAAAATGTGTGATGGATAAAAATAAGAATTGATGCACAAGTCAAGGATAGGATACCATTATAATGGCAGTTGTAAGCACTGTTGTCCATGTCAAGGTAAAACAAAAGAAAAAGAAAATTCCACATAACAAGGAGCTTGATGACATAGTATATGAACTGCTGTTATTAATTCAAGATATATGTATCCACAATTTGGTATTCTGTATGATAAAACTGGCTGAATACATAAAATATTTAGCAACAGCCTAAGAATCGAATTGAATTGAATACAAACAGGCATGATATGAGTCAAACAAGAGTTTCATAGAAAATCAGGATCAATAGAAATACTAAGTAGGAGGAATAAAAACAAAACAACAAAAAAGACAGTTCCTAGAATAGTGTCAGGGTCCACCAAAATGTAGATTATAATATAAATGTACATAGGTCTGTCAATAATGAACTAAACATTCTAAAAATTATAAGGGAATTTTATTCCAGCCTCATGACTGCTCTGGCAAAAGATCATATCTAAAGACCTAGGTATGGATGATCCAGTTGGAATGCAGGCAGACATATCCTTAGAACACACCTTTAAGGTAAAATTAGTTCCCCAGCAATGTTTTGAAAGTGAGTGTGACTGGCAGGCCAGTGAGGTCATTTAGTTAGGTTCAGACAGGGCAGTTTGGGGCAATTCAGTTCAGCCAGTTCCGTGCAGTCCAGATGAATGAGTGCAGTGCAGTGTAGTAGCTGTGTTTGTTCAGAGGCAGTTGAAACTAGGGAATAAGGAGGATACAGAAGATTAGAACAAATTGTCAGAGTTAGTTTGAGGCCAAGCAGAGCCATTCAATCAGAAGCTAAGAGAAGCCAAATTGAATCAGTCAGTGTGAAGAAGCATTGGAGAGAGAATAACTGAGTTGAACTAGCCAGTCAGAGTTCAGAAAGAAGGAAGCAAAAACCATCCAGTGGAAAAAAAGACAGCATTTTCAACAAATGGTGCTGGCACAACTGGCGGTTATCATGTAGACGAATGAGAATTGATCCATTCCTATCTCCTTGTACTAAGGTCAAATCTAAGTGGATCAAGGAACTCCACATAAAACCAGAAACACTGAAACTTATTGAGGAGAAAGTGGGGGAAATGCCTCGAAGATATGGGCACAGGGGGAAAACTCCTGAATAGAACAGCAATGGCTTGTGCTGTAAGATCGAGAATCGACAAATGGGACCTCATTAAATTGCAAAGTTTCTGTAAGGCAAAAGACACCATCAATAAGACAAAAAGGCCAACAACAGATTGGGAAAGGATCTTTACCTATTCTAAATCAGATAGGGGACTAATATCCAATATATATAAAGAACTCAAGAAGGTGGACTCCAGAAAATCAAATAACCCCATTAAAAATGGGGCTCAGAGCTAAACAAAGAATCTCACCTGAGGAATACCGAATGGCTGAGAAGCACCTGAAAAAAAAATGTTCAGCATCCTTAATCATCAGGGAAATGCAAATCAAAACAACCCTGAGATTTCACCTCACACGAGTCAGATGGCTAAAATCAAAAGTTCAGGTGACAGCAGATGCTGGCAAGGATGTGGAGAAAGAGGAGCATTCCTCCATTGTTGGTGGGATTGCAAGCTTGTACAACCACTCTGGAAATCAGTCTGGCGGTTCCTCAGAAAATTGGACATAGTACTACCTGAGAATCCTGCAATACCTCTCCTGGGCATATATCCAGAAGATGTTCCTACCGGTAAGAAGGACACATGCTCCACTATGTTCATAGCAGCCTTATTTATAATAGCCAGAAGTTGGAAAGAACCCAGATGCCCCTCAACAGAGGAATGGATACAGAAAATTTGGTACATTTACACAATGGAGTACTACTCAGCTATTAAAACGAATGAATTTATGAAATTCCTAGGCAAATGGATGGACCTGGAGGGCATCATTCTGAGTGAGGTAACCCAATCACAAAAGAACTCACATGATATGTACTCACTGATAAGTGGATATTAGCCCAGAAACTTAGAATACCCAAGATATAGGATACAATTTGTGAAGCACATGAGACTCAGGAGGAACGAAGACCAGGGTGTGGACTCTTTGCCCCTTCTTAGAATTGGAAGCGGAACGCCCATGGAGGGAGTTGCAGAGATGAAGTTTGAAGCTGAGATTAAGGGGTGGACCATCTAGAGACTGCCATATCCGGGGATCTATTCCATAATGAGCCTCCAAATGCTGACACCACTGCATACACTAGCAGGATTTTGCTGAAAGGACCCTGATATAGCTGTCTCTTGTGAGACTATGCAGGGGCCTGGCAAACACAGAAGTGGATGCTCACAGTCAGCTATCGGGTGGATCACAGGGCCCCCAATGGAGGAGCTAGAGAGAGTACCCAAGGAGCTTAGGGGAACTGCAACCCTATGGGTGGAACAACAATATGAACTAACCAGTGCCCCCCCCTCCCCACCCCCCGAGCTCATGTCTCTAGCTGCATATGTATCAGAGGATGGCCTGGTCAGCCATCAGTGGAAAGAGAGGCCCATTGGTCGTGCAGACTTTATATGCCTCAGTGCAGGGGAACGCCAGGGCAGGGAAGTGGGAGTGGGTGGGCTGGGAGAGGTGGTGGGGGAGGGTATGGGGGACTTTTGGGATAGCACTGGAGATGTGAATGAAGAAAGTACCTAATTAAAAAAAAAAAAAGAAAGGGTGAACACATTCAACAGTAAGCCTTTGAGACATAAATTACATCAGGCAAATACCTTTATAGAAAAGGACTAAGATATACGAATTATAAGGTATAATTAAAATAAAATATTTATGTATAAATTTAACAAAAGTACAAGATTTCATAAAAGATACAAACATTATCAAAGACAGTGAAGGAAGATTTAAATAAATAGAAACACATGAAAAGATGTTACTTGATCGTATATCAGAAAATTTATCAGTGTTATTACTACAACCATTATCATTATTATTATTGTTATGATTATTATCATCATCATCCAAATTGGTGTATGGAATTGACATGCTCACTGTTAAAATTCCAGTTGACACTTTTCAAAAGTTGTCTAAATTATAATATTTTTATGTAAACTCAAGGAACAAATAAAACTTTTAGAAAGAAGAAAATGTAGGACTCACTTTTTAAGATTTTCAAAATCACTGCAAAGCTATGAGTTTTGCTACACAGACTTAAGCATGCAGAGATAGAGAAATGGAATGGAATATGAAGTAATAAGTCCTAATATATATGAAAAGTTAATTTTAAAAAGTGCTCCATAGTAATTCACAGAAAGAAAGAGTGATCTTTTCAACAAATAGTGTAGGAACAACTGAGTATCTACTCACAAAAAATTACCTTAAGACCCTCCACCATGCATTATACACAAAATAAACCATATTACTGTCTTCGTCAGGGTTTCTATTCCTGCACAAACATCATGACCAAGAAGCAGTTGGGGAGGAGAGGGTTTATTAGGCTTACACTTCCATACTGCTGTTCATCACCAAGGGATGTCAGGACTGGAACTCAGGCAGGTCAAGAAGCAGGAGCTGATGCAGAGGCCATGGAGGAATGTTCCTTACTGGTTTGCTTCCCCTGGCTTGCTCAGTCTGCTCTCTTATAGAACCAAGACTACCAGCCCAGAGATGGTCCCACCCACAAGGGGCCTTTCCCCCTTGATCACTAATTGAGAAAATCCCTTACAGTTGGATCTCATGGAGGCATTTCCTCAACTGAAACTCCTTTTTCTGTGATAACTCCAGCTGTGTCAAGTTGACACAAAACTAACCAGTACAATTACCAACATATATATCAACAATCAAATGTAAGAATAAAGTCACTGAAACAAAAGAAACAGAAGAAAAATATTGAACCTTATGAATAGATTGATCATCTGCACAAGTTAAACTCTGAAAGCATAGAGGGCAGAGAGAGTAAAGAGGGAAAAGGGTATTAAAAGATATAATATATGTATTAACTCTAACAAAGAACTGATTGATTTCCTAACATAAAAAGAATGTGCACAACTCTACAACAGAAAGAAAAATGATCCAGGCAAAGTTTAAGAAGAATTATAATTGGTACTTTTCCAAAGAAGTTATGAACATGGCCAATACACATGTGATAATATTTTTTTTGTAATTTGGCATTGAAGAAATGCAAATGAAAGTCATAAATAAGTATAACTTCAAACCCATAAGAATGACTGTAATAAAAAAGATTATCCATAGCAAACATTAGCATGAATTCAGATAAATTGACATGTCCAAATGCTAATCATAAAAATATAAAAAAGGCAGCCATTTTATGAAAGAATTGAGGGAGTCTTTCAGAATATAAGACACAATCAACATAATGCTTAATCATTGTATTTTTTTGTTATATGTCCAAGCATATACCTTGAACATATCTACACAAACATTCGATACAAATTGTCATAGCAGCATCAATCATAATAGAATAAAAAGAGAATGGGTATATAGGTAAAACTTTAGTCTGCACAAAGGAAAGTTATATGGCTATGAAAAATGGAATTGAGTACCAGTACATACAACAGGGACAGATTTTAAAAACATAACGTTCTTGTTTGCTATTTTGTTGATATGATAAAACATTGACCAAAACTAACTTGGAGAGGAAGAGGTTCATTTCAAATTGCAAGTTATACTTAATCACTGAGGGAAATCAGGGTAGGAGGTGAAGAAAGGAAACTGGAGGTAGGATTCGAAGTTAAAACTGTAGACTAATGCTGTTTCCTGAATTGCTTATCATGGCTACTTTTCTTTTAAAAGCTATAACCATCTTCTCAGGATGGCACTTTCAACAATTGGATAGATCCTCTTCCATCAATCAGTGATCAAGAGAATACTCCTCAGATATGGCCACGGGCCAATACGATGAAGGCCAATTTGATAATTCCTCAACTGAGACTCTCCTCCCAGGTTATTTCAGTCCAAATTTAAGAGCCCAGAATTTTATTTATTTTTTATTTTATTATGTTTTATTTTTATTTTTGTCTAATCTTTAAAGGCCCAACTTCTTTTTAAAATGTCAGTCTCTTAACTGTGGACTTCTATAAAACACAAAGTAAGTTGTATGTTTTCTTGTTCTGAGAAGGAAGAACCAGATATTAATATCTCTTAAGAATCAGAGGTGATTCTTCAGTCCAGCCAATTAGAAATAATTGTACTATTAAAGTAAAGCAAATTTTACTTTCACCAATTCATAATCCAAAACAGAACATTAACAGCCCTTATAAAAATATTTGATGCCTTCTGATGTTTCATGAGCCAGGCCCCCTTCATGTTGCACTTCATTTAATGATATCTTCCAAGTTCCCACAAGTGCTCATTAAACTCTGAGCATTTCCACCCCAAAGTTTCAAGTGCTTATACACTGTATACCATAAACCAACAACATAACACTTCCAGTGCCAATTTTTGGTTTAGTTGTATTTCTACTGTTGTGAGAAAATGTTGACCAAAATCACCTTGTGGCAGAAAGAGTTTAATTTAGCTTACAGGTTACAGAGTTTATCAGGTGAACAATATAACCTGAGGGAAGTCAGGGTGGGAATACCAGTCAGGAACCCGGAGGCAGGAACTGAAGCAGAAACCATGGAGAAACATTTTATTGCTTAAGTGCTTTTAATGGCTTGGTGGCTCCATTTTTGTGCATCAAGCTCCACCTGCTTATTGATGACACTGCCCACAGCTGGGCCCTCTTCCACCAATCAGCAATCAGGAAAATGGCTCACAGATGTGCCATAGTTAAATTTTATAAAAGTAATATCTCAGTTGAGTTTTCATCTTCTCAGGTGAATCACACAGGATAAATAGGGGGAAAAAAGCCAAATATTCCATGGATCATTTTGTATAATATCCAGAGTAGACAATCTATAGTGGCAATAAGAAGGTCAGTAGATAAACTGGAATTTCAAGTAGGGCAAGTAGAGTGTAAAAGGCTTCTTTTGGAAGGATAGATTGATTTCTCAAATCCTGTGTACATCAAACAAACACACACACACACACACACACACACACACACACACACACACACACACACACACACACACCAGTGTTTAATTTAAATAGATGAATTGTTTGATCTGTGTAGTTTAATCTATATCTCACTGAAGCTACTTCTGAAACGGCAGCAATGTTAAGAGATTCTGCTAGACCACTGTCAGCTCCTAGATAGACTATTTTACTTTTCTCCCCAATATCCTTCAGCGTGTTTCTCCTTGAGACATTTTATGCTGCCCCACAGGAGTTACCGTTTGCTCGTATACCCATTTAAGAGGTCTTGAATATTCATGACATGTAAAGACCTTGCTACATAGTTGGACTAAGGGAGGTGTAATGATGGCTTAAAAATAAAGCCATCACGAGATTGCACTTAAAAGTTACTGGGCAAAAGGTACATGTGAAAATTCATAGTCAAACATTTTGGGGCTTCTGTCATTGTTTCCTTTAATTTTCATGAATGCTATGCCACCGAGTACCTAATTTACATATTTCCACTGAGCACGTAGCTACTGCTGAGGGTTCTGCAAGAAGGTTTCTCCTCATGAATTAAAAATGCTCTAAACATAACCCCAATGATATAATTTCTTTAAAAGGGACGGTGGTAGCTTTAAGTCTTCAAGTATTTGTCTTTTTAATTCTGTGTTGGCCATGTTGAGAAGAAGGAACTTCGGAGGCTTTCCTTCAACTGCTTCTTGACAAATTTCCCCCGGGAATGAACAACATCATCACAGTGACCCTCGTGCATCATGAACCAACCAGTGTCACAGGGGGGCGATCATCCCACTCACAGTAACTGTCCTCCGGGGTACCATTCCCTTAAAACTATTTGCACCCCGGACTAAACAGTAATCAAAAAGTGACCCTGTAAATCTTGGGCTTCCTGCATCATTGTGCAGAGCCTGATTCCCTCCCTGTGGGGGGCCTCCTGGGATTTGCCTTTCCCATTTTTGCTCTCTCTTTCCATCCAGGCTGTAAAACTGGAACTGTTCTGAGCTAATTGAGTTGCATCCTTTGAGGGTGCTGGGCTCTCCGTGGGCTTTCTGATCACTGGGTCTGCTGCCTCAGGGGCAGAACTAAGGACAGCGGTATCTGATCTAATATGCCAAGGAGACACTGTGATGAAAGCACCTGCCACATTTGCATTCACGAAATATAAGACGCAACTATCTCCCATTTTTGCTAGTCTTTTTAAATTTATGATTCTATTCCAATGAGGTAAGTAGTAAGAATGTCTGAATTTTGTGGGACGGGACTAAGTAGGAAAGAGGGCGTGGTCATGGAAATGTAAGTATACTTACGTCTGAAGAGGTAATGTCTGAACCTCTTGCCAAGCCCCAGGGGGATACTTATTTCATTATTATTACACTACCCAGAGTTGACTTATAGTATCCATAGAATTTTGTTAGAAAAAAGAGAAGAGATAAAGTGTTTCCTTTGTAGTTTGAAAGGAAGATAACTGACACCTGAAATATGCAATCAACTTAATCATCTTGTTAAATAATGGCTTGGAAGATGCTCTAAGTGAAAATATCATATTGGGGTTCTTGACCTTTTAGCACACACATAGTTAAATTAGGATTATGGTCAGGGGATTTATTGGGAAATTTATTTACAGATGATGAATGAATGCTTATTATGTCATGACACAAGTAATCTAGCAACTCTCCATGTGGAATGCAAGCAAGAAAAGGTACTTGCTGCCCGTGCCCTCAACTAGTTGCTGCCGACCCTACCTGCCCTTGGGGGTTAGAGGTGAGGTGGCATGGAGTCAACATAGACGCCGGGAGCAGGTGAGAAACTCTACAGCAAGCTCATCTGAACACTGCTGTAAGCTCTTTTACTACTCTCCACCCAAGCCCCATTGGTCCCAAGAAAGCATCTCTTTTAAACAGTAGCTGCTGGTTGGCTGGCATTGTCTGCATCAGCAATCCTTGGTCTTTCACCAAGGAGATTGGAGTGGAGGAGATGCCTTTGTGGCCACTGCCGTACCTCCTACCGGTACTTTTCCTAGACTAATCATCTAAGAAGAGAGACATACTGCAGTCTGAGAAGCCCCACCATTTCAGTGGCTTTAAGGTTCTTTATGTTGCCTACACTCATAGTTGTCTCACTTGCTCAAAGGTCCAGTAAGATGGTATTTTCTTCAACTGGCAACAGTAAGCTTTAAACTAAAAACATCAGATATTTGTATGCTGGATGTGATTCATTTTGCAGATAACATCGTCAACAAGAAAGATCACCTCTTGCATTAGAATTTTGGTTTGTTGTTTGGTTGGCTGTGTCTGCAAATGTATTTTGACTTATTTCCATGTAGCTATGGCTGATGAAATCTTCACCACAATCAGGAGTCTCCCAGAGTTCACTAACCCATTGCTATTGTTTCAGTTCTTTGTGCCAAGGGGGGGAAAAAAAAGTGCTGCATTTTCAACTTAACTTTTTTGCAGGACTTTGGGTATTCGTCTCATGTGATCTTTAGATATGATCAAAAACAATTTTTTGTTGAGTATATAAGCTGCATAAGCTGCACAGTACATCTTCCAATGCTGGGCTATGCTTTATTCCAAACAAAGGGTTAGGAAGGCTATGTTTTTCCTGGCAGCTGTGTCAGAAGTTGATGTTATGTTTTCAAAGGAATAGAAGAGATTTTCAAAAGTACATTCTAAAGAGCTAAGATACAAAGAAGGAGTGTCATTAGAACTTAAAACTGCTTCTTCATAAACACACAAACCTATGCCTTCCCATTGTCTACAGTTAATAATCCTACTGTGACAAGAGAATAGGGCATTGGGAAGGAGGTATCAAGACTGACACAGATCAATCCAGTTGGCAGAAAGACTGGAAAGCAAAAACTCTGCATGTGACAACATGTGGCCCAGTAGAGAACAAAGGCTGTGAGATCTACTGGAGAATGCAGAGCTACATAAAGGACCTGTAAAAAGTCATGCTCTGGGCATGCTGAAATTAAGTCTCAAGCTTGCCTGTACTCTCTGGCATTTTCTATCACTATCTTCATGTCTCTGATTCAATTCTTGGGCCTAGGACACAATGTGCCCCTCTGAACTCAGGTTCACATTGCCTCTCAGAACTGATTTTTTTAATCGAAGTAAATTTGCTGTTTCATCTTTACTATCCTTCTGAAGGTAAAAGCCTGAACTCTAGCAGCCCTAAAAAAGCCAGGTATCACCAGCCATCCTCAACACTCCAGACCAAATAAAGAGGTAAGTAATAGCAGAAAAACAGAAAAGGGAGATTTACTCAATGTGGCAGCACCTGGAAAAGGAACAAAGAAAGGGAGTGGAGTGGTGGACTAGTTAAACCAATTAAGGCTACCAGTGGGTCCCAGAAGCACTGCACCCTCTCATGAGCTCTGTGGATTCATGAATGAAACACACACACACACACACACACACACACACACACACACACACCAGCTAATTTTGATGTGCCTTGACTAGCTCAATGGTTGGACACTTCTGTATTCCTGGCTTAACATGTTCTGGATCTATTTTTTAATCTTTGCTACCCTGTTACCTTCTGGGAAGCCTCCCCCCACCCATAGGGCCGCCTTCCCATTCCACCTACACTTTTTGGATGCTTTCTCTCCTGCAGCTCCTAAACTGACTCTTCTCCCTCTGAGTCATGGCAACTCCTCTCTCTCTTTCTCTCTTTCTCTCTTTCTCTCTCTCTCTCTCTCTCTCTCTCTCTCTCTCTCTCTCTCTCTCTCTCTCTCTCCCTCTCTGTCTCCCTTGCCCACAGCCTCTAGAAGTCCCACCCTGTCTCCCTGCCCAGCCAATGACTTTATGGCAATTCTTTATTATCAATGGAATCCAGATGGGGACAGGGACCCTTAAGTCTGGAAGCACAGCTTTTGGGAGCCAAAATAAGACATAGCATGAGAACCAACTCCTAACTTGTAGCCCACCCTCCCTGAACTGATGTCCACTTCAGCTGACCAGAAGGTTGCTAATGGAGGTAAAGAATTGTGTATAAATAAGCATTCTTGCTCAAGGTTTGATCCCATTCATCATTGACGCATTATTATATCAGCTCTAGCCTATTCTGCAAAGTAGTCTGGCATGTTCTGAGATCTATGTAAAATAGAGCATTTAGCCCACAGCTGATGATGGGGTTTTGATCAAAGGCATTTCTCTGTTAACATAAATAATGAGTGAAGGAATATTTTCAAATTCACAGATGCAATTGGATTTAAAGATAGAGTGTTATAATTATAAGAAGCCATTCTTTTCCATTTAGCCCATCTATTTTCCTTCTCAAACACAAAGTTGCAGAACAGGGGGTAAAAATCACTCGGTGGCCTCTTTAAAGAAATCTATAAATGACAACAAATCCTTTCGAGTAGCTAGCTTAAGATATCCAAGTTTTCCATTTGGCAAAATCATGCAGGTGTTTTACGGTTTCAAAAATAGAATAAAAGAAAGTTCTCTATGATTTCTGTGACAAATAGAAACAAGCAGCCCACCACTTGGTCACTGTCATCTGTATACAATCATGAATCTACCTGAGGGTCAGATATGCCTAAGGAAGAATATAGGATACATTTGAACAAGCCTTGGCTTCCCAAGAATAGGTTGGTTTTGGAAAGTCAAAGAGATATTGTTTTGTTTAATTCTCTTCACATCTTCTGTACCAATTATCTTGACATTTTCTTAGATGATATTTTTTACTATAAGTAATATGCTAATGATTTTCTTTTAGTTTGTTCAGGGATCTAGCATGACTCTGAGAGAATAAGAAGGCTGCTATGTTCTAATAAAAATAATCTTAAATTTAAAAGTCAAGATAATCACAGCTAGAGGTAAAGACGCTGTCAACAAAATATCATAGAGAACTGAGTCTTAATTATCTCTGAGTAGACATGTCTGGCTGTTTCCCAACTTGGCATAAAATAATCTTGGCAATTTTTTTCTGTTCTTTAGTTATCTATAATCTATACCTTTATTCATTCTCTCTCTCTCTCTCTCTCTCTCTATATATATATATATATATATATATATATATATATATATACTCTCAGCTCCTCCAGTCCCACATCAGTCTGGAAGCTGCTATGCTCCTGCCCTGATATTAATTGACTGAACCTGTAAGCCAGCCCCAAATAAATGTTGTCCCTTATAAGAGTTGCCTTGGTCAAGATGTCTGTTCACAGCAGTAGAACCTTAATGAAGACAAAGATACTTAAACTTTCAACTTGGTTACCAATTCCAAAAGCAAAATTAAAATTCTGATTTTTTTTTATAGAAGGAAGAATACTGCTTTTAGGTTATATTTTATTTGCATGTGAATTTCATTATTTCCTCTGTGGAGTTCTACTGGGAACCAAATTTTGTGCAATGAACTTCAAGGATTATGTATTCTGTATCATTATTTTTATGGGGGAATTTATTGGCATTGGCAATGTATTCAACTCCAATTGGAAAGTTGGGGCATACACAATAGCCTTGCTGGAAGGGACTCAAAAGGCAGTTATAGCAAAACTCTTAATTTCTTTAAGACAAAAATAACCAACAAAGGAAGGTTTTATATACCTTTATTTACCTTTATTCATTCTCTCTCTCCATATATATATGTATATATATATATATATATATATATATATATATATATATATATATATACATATATATACATACATACATATACATATATTTTTTTTCTTTAAGGATTTGTTTCCAGATGAATTGTTAGAAAGCAGTTCACTGGGCTGAACACAAAATGTCCCTGAAGTAAGAAAACCACTGCCTCATTGAGAGTCCCAGGTGAGCCAGGTCAGAATAATCAAGAGCACAGCAAGACACAGGAAAGTGGGGCCAGAAGCAGCTAGTGAGGCTGCAAGGGGAGCAGGGATGAGTGTCCAGGGTTAGTGAGGCAGAGAATGAGCTCTCAGCTCACAGAAAAGGCCCAAGTGTTGATTGAGAAAAACCCACCAAGGGACTTTCTTTAGGAAGTAGATTAAAGCTAGAGAACTAAAAAGATGGGGTTTTGTTTGTTTTCAGCAGAGAGTGGTTCAGAAATTGGGTGAAAAGAGACTTGTCAGGTCCATTTATGAAAACTCGTTAACATCGGAATCAGATCTTGAACTGAGACCAGAAGATACATTGTATCTCATCTGAAATTATTTTATAATCTGTATTTCTTTAAATAAACTGGCCTCCTTTTTTTCCTAATAACTAAGTCTGTCCCTAGTGGTCTTCACAGTAATGCCTTACAGATGTAGGAGGCCCTGCTGTTCACAGGGCACTTTCACATACATTACATCAGTTACAGCCTGAGAAGGAACCCTATCGGATCCCAGGAGCTATTCAGGACAACACAGCTTCAACTTAGGAGCCAGAGATGCAGGCTCAAGTCCAGAAAGTCAGATTACTTCTGTGAGAGGCAGGAAAAGCAGACGAAAAGCTTCAGTGTTTGAGACTCTGCTGGATGTTGCCAGCGGTGGAGGTGAACTTTGTGACAGACCATCATCACATCCGAGTTGTGGAGCATTTTCCTTTCACAACTTGCCTCTGTGATGACTGCTACCCTAAAGATGTACTCAGCTGGGCACTATCAGCAGGTAGAAGTTTTAGGGGTGAGTCTGAGTAGGAGGTCTTAGGTGATCTGAGGGGTGCTCTTGCAGGAGGTCCTGGGATTGTCACCGTCTACACAGTAATGATTCCCTGAAGATATTCTCCTTTACAGAGGACTGAGACAGCAGGCACTAAGATGTTGGGATTTCATTAAGAATTTCCTGTTGGGACAAAGAAAAGGCTAACGCCTTTAAAGAGCAAGCTTCTCTCCCAGAAAGTGATTACACATTGACTACTCAGGGGACCACCTTGAAGGAGGGACTGGAGACTAGACAAACATGAGTGAATGATAGGTTGGTAATAGGCAGAGCCAAATCTTTAACGATGGGTTGGTGATAGGCAGGGCCAAATCTTTACAGAAAAATTTAGTTACACTATGTCTTGTTCTCTAAATATAAAACCTCAAGTTTTATATTTAGGGATGGTCCCAGAGATGGACACAAGGGGTTTCCTCTTTCCATTGTCACCATACTGAACAAACCTCCTTTTCCTACTTTTCAATACAACTTTTGTGCTTACTTTGTTGTAAAGTTGGCCTACTGAGGATAGAGGTACTACTTCCCTCCCTCCCTCCCTCCCTCCCTCCCTCCCTCCCTCCCTCCCTCCCTCTCCCAATCTCCTTTTTCCTCCTAATTTTTCTTTTGCTCAGCCTGCTCTCTAACTTTTCTCTTTCTTCACGGTTTTGATATTTTTCTATCATGACATGTCATTTGAACACAGGCCAGCACCCTTACAATTGTGAGCTGAAGTATGCCTCACCCCTTTTTAATTTGGTTTGTCAAGTTTGTTATAATGACTCAAAACTGACTACTAAGAGAGAGACCCTTGCTAACTAATCCTGTCAAATTTCCTGATGGAGGATACTAAACTTTTGCATGTTTAAATCGGAGTTAATATTTTGACATTTTAGTAGTCACCTGATCACTGTTTTGTTTTGTTTTTTTTTTAAGGAAAATGTCAAATATTTAGAGTTCTTCCAATAGCAGCTTCAAGTTTATAGCCTAAGAATTAGACAGCTTTGACTAAAATCCTAAATCTATCACTTAACAGCTCCTTCTCACAGGGCAAATGTCTTTACTCCTATACATTTATTCTGCCAATATTAGAGTCTATTCTGAGGATGACTGACATGACTAACACAAAATCATACAAAGCAATTAATACAGTTCCTACTGCAAAGAGAATGTTTATAACCAGTAGATGTTTATTTCATGGAGGGGGGTAGCTTTCTCCTGAACTTTACCCTGTTTATGAATCTTAATGATTTGATGGATCAGAATCATGGTCCTTAAACACTAGTGGTTATCATATTCACCTGTAACACTTTGTTAAGCACAGACAGCTGTGTGTTGCCTCCAAAGGTTTCTGGTTCATTGATCATGGAGTTTGAGAATGTATGTTTGTGCCAAATTTCTGAGACCTATGTTACTAATCCAGGGTCTTTTTGAAACCTCTATAATATTTAAAGCAGTGTTTCTTCTCCCTGGCTTTAGCCCCACCTTCACCCCCTCTCTTGTGTTTCTTCACTGTAGTCTAAGTGAAGAACCACTCCTAAACATACCCCTGGTTAATGCCAGTGAGATATTTTGTCTAGCTTCAGTCATGGCATGGTTCCTGGCTTCCCACTGTTTGCGAAAGGCTGTGCTTGGCATTAAGATGCTCTGTATTTGTTGGGTAGCGAAGTAGGGTTGAAAAGATAACTTCGGGATAGAAAAGGGCAGCTATGCAGTATTTACACACTTACAGAGCAGGCAACATTAGCCTGCAGTAGAGAGATTCATTTATTAATTCACCTGGGAGTTGTAGCTGGATAAAGTGTAATTGTTCATGCTTCGGAGAGAGCTTAGGGCAACTTTCCTCTTGGAAATTACACTCTGTGTTTCCATCTCTGCATTTCTTGTTGTAGAACTTGATTAAATAAAAGCTAATTTCCCCCTACAACTTTACCTGGTCTCCTAATTCTCACATACAGCTATTTTTTAAACCAGTTACATCTTCCCATTATTCATCTTTTGCATAAATTCCTTTTATCTATCAGAAAGATTTTAATGACCAAAGAGAAAATTCTTAAAATATAATGCTATATTTAGGGAATACCCTTGAAATAATCAAATACTTAAAACCACAGCTCATTGGTAGCTTTTTACATATCCCAAATTAGAATGTGCATATGTTAGTTTTATAAGTGGGGGAATACAAATATTTAGTTGCAATATAAAGTGAGTCAATATTAGGTTTTTATGATCGTTTTGCTTTGTAACTGAAAATTGGGAGAAGCACGTAGAAAGCAGACAAACTTAACAGTTTACTTCACAGAGCCCCACATGTTGATAAAATAGCTCCCAGTCTGTAGGTTTTCCTGCTGAAAAGGGGAAAATAAATGGAAGAACTGTTGGTTTTATAATTTCACCATTGCCCGTCCTCACTGAAAGCAGCAATTCCATTTTTGCAGACAGAAAGCAATTTTTATTTTATTTGCAAGTGGTGGTCCCAGATTAGATGTCTTCTGTGTTGGAGGTTGGGATCTTTTCTACAGACAGCATGGGACAGAAATCCTTTGAGGTCATCTCTGTTTAAGTAAATCACTCCCTAGGCACAGTAGTTCAAAGATTCTCCATCTTTGGGACTCAGACAAGCAGTAAGAACCACCTGGGGACTGGTTAGGAACACAGCTTCCAGATCCCTTCATAGGCCCATTTGTTGAAATGCTTGCAAGGAGGGGAAAGAGGGCCAGGATAAGTTTTGCAGTGGCAGGTATAGTGAGGTGTGTGTGTGTGTGTGTGTGTGTGTGTGTGTGTGTGTGGTGTGCGTGGGGGCGGGGCGGGGCGGGCGCCTCGATGGGTCCATGCTGAGCCATCGCTTTCCTTGTATAGTAAGGAATAGAGTTTATTTGGAGACTGGATGGGAAGGAGAGGGGAATTGAGAAGGATTTAGAGACAGGAGAGAGAGAGGGGAGAGAGAGAGGGGAGAGAGAGAGGGGAGAGGGAGAGGGGAGCAGGAGAGGGGGAGGGGGAGGGGGAGGGGGGGAGGGAGAGGGAGAGGAGGAGGGGGGGAGGGGGAGGGGGGGAGGGAGAAGGAGAGGGGAGGGAGAGGAGGAGGAGGAGGAGGAGGAGGAGGAGGAGGAGGAGGAGGAGGAGGGGAGGGGCCAGCCAGGAACACATGGAGAGAGAGGGGTAGGAGATAGAACTGTTGGTCAGAGCCTAGAAGAAATGCTAACAGATGGGCCTGAAAAGAGATTTAACAAGCTTCAGAGGTAACTGATCCCTGCTGAGCTCTGGGGACCATTGTTCCCTTCAATGCCTTTCTGGTGGTTGCTCCACAGTGAGCTGCCAAAAATCAGTGAGTGGGTGGGAGGTGCATTTCAAATGGTAGCGCCATCTGAGCATCTGGTTGGTTTGTTTAGCTGTAGCTGCCATCTCTGCTATAGCAGTTTATGCTATTAGTGTGTAGCTGGTGGTTTTGTGATGCATACTCCTCACAGCTGTAACTTACTTGAGTTCATTTCCCACACATTCCTGGGGACCCAGAGAACCTTCCTGCTAGAGCACAAGTCCCTACATCAGGACCACCTCTAGCCTTGATGGCCATAAGGACTTCAATGTGAAGGATGCCTTTACCCAGTGTCATGTATTCCTTTATCCTCTTCTATGCTAATATTTAGGATGGTTCTGTCCCCACACATGCTCAAAGACAAGTCTAGGAGCTCTTTTCTTTTACATTCTCCGAGGACGCTTATTAGAGTGCACATCTATGTTCCAACCTTGATCCACAGCCCAGAAGCCCCGTTTTAACAAGCTCAGTAGGTGAGCCATGCCGCTTCACCAAGGCAGGATAACTGGTGTGTTGCTTTCTCATTTTCTCTGTACTCTGCCCAGATCCTCAGATACAGCAATGCTCACCATGAATTCTGCCGAATGAATGAATACTGACTCGCCACAGGACGAACTGACAGATGAATGAGGGAGAGAATGGAGAAATGAGTGGATTGCAAGAACTTCTTGTTTTTTAACTAATACGGAGGCTTTCAAGTTGTTGGAACTGTTACTTCAGTTGAGGTTCAGTCTTCTTTGAAGTTATCTCTTTTTCAAGGTAGCTAAGATTGTATGGCTGGATATTAATTTCAGGTGCGTGGATTACTTACAAAAAGATTAACCCAAGGCTAGGTTTTCCTTTTTCGTACTTCCAGTGTTGATTGTATTTATTCTCAAGATATTGCCTACATGAGAACAGGGATGTGTGCGGGGGGGGGGGGGGGGTGTTGGATCTAACTGGCAAAATCACACCAGGCAACAGGTTTATTAAAAGAGGCTGCCTCTGGGAGGAGGAAGCAAAGAAGGGAAGCAGCAGGGGAAGGGTGGGGTGGGGGGGGAGTGGGGAGAGTGGCCTTTTATCAGGGATGAGGTGCATGTGCAGGGGGGGAGGGTCGGGGAATGGGAATGTCTCACCTCTGGGCAGCAAGTTGATGACTTATCTTGTTGTTGCCTAGTCCCTGGGGTGACCATGGAGGTGCCTGATTGCCAACAAGTGTGTGTGTGTGTGGGGGGAGTATAATTCAGGGTATTCAGAAAATATCCAGACCCTCATTATGCAATTAGAATAAGACTCTTCACGAAAAATAAATAGATTAAAAAACAAAACATGTAAATGATTATTTAGAAGTTCTGATAATAATGAGTGCTCTCTTTCTCCCCCTCTCTCTCCCTCTGCCTCTTACTCTCTCCCTCCCTCTCTGTCTCCCTCCCTTTGTTGTCAAAGGAAAGAATTTCATTTAAGGACACACTTTAAACACATTTCTTATTTATATTTAGCACAAGATGCCTTTCGAAGTGACCCTGAGTAACATAGTCATGGGACTGGGTAAATGTTTTACTTTCCAAATTAGGGTGAACAGAATTTTTTCTCTTCTAGAGCACTTCTTCCTGTACTTCCCTGGGAAATCCCACAAGAAGGGGCCTACGGTGGGAGCACTAGATGATACCATCAAGCCTTCTGAGGGTGCAGATTGCTCCTGCTAATGCATGTGTGATAACTGGGTGGGGGCCGGGGGGGGGGGGAGATGGAGTAAAAAAAAAAAAAACCTATCACCAGTCTCAATGGAACTTCATCATAAAGGGCTATTCTGCAAAGAGGCACAGCTACCAAGATCTGCCATTTTTGTTTGGTTCCCTCTTGTCTAACTCCTGACTGAGAATGCTTTTCTTAGTCACTGTTCTAGTACTGCGATGAAACACCACAACCAAGGCAACTTTTAGAAAAAGGCCTTTAACTGGGGGCTGCTAAGAGTTAGACTATGACCATGATGCTGGGGGGTTGGTGGCAGGCAGGCAGGTAGATATGACACTGAAGCAGTAGCTGAGAGCTCAGATCTGATTTGCAAGATGCAAGAGTAGGGGTGAGAAGATTGGGACCCGCCTGGGCTTTTGAAACCTCAAAGCTTACCCCAGTGACACACTTCCTCCAACAAGGCTATAACTACTCCTACAATGCTATACCTTATAATCTTTCCCCAGTGGTTCCACTAAACTACTTAAGGACTAGGCATTCAAACATATGTACCTGTGAGAACCATTTTTACTTAAACCACCATACTGCTCAAGGTCCCTGGCTGGTGTCATGGGTGTCCATTGAGACATTCTTGCTGCCCCAGAGATAAAGCATTCACTTTAAAATTGAGGTTTTATCCTGAAAGTTGGGGTCAGGATTCTACACCAGTTTTTCTGATGAACAAAAAGGAAACAGGGTTTAAGCTGTATGTAGGACTCCTTCTCAGCTCCACCATTTATTTCCATCCTTTTTACCTGTGAATGAGATGTTTGGGATTTTCCATTTCACTGCATTTCTTCATTATTTTCTGTGTATAATGAAAATGATTGGTAGTACTTGACGTGGAGTGGTTCTGGCTGGAGAATCCAAGAGCATCCTCAGAAGAGGTTTGTTAGCTAAATGTATGGAGTCTTTCTTGATCTAGAATTCCCACCTAGTTCTCTACGTGATTAATAGGCCTGTGTGTGCATGGGGAAGGGGATCCATGCTTTTGTGGTTTCATGCAACAGGAGCGTTACTTCTTTGTCTTCATTGATGAAAATCTTCTTTTTGAAAGGGAACATCTATCTGCTAAAAGGTAACCGTGACTTTTCCTTGTGTCTTGACAAACAGATACAGGACACAAGAACTTAGGATTGCCTTTTCTAATTTGATATCCTAGCCTGAGTACGTGCTACTAAGTCTCTTTCTACTGATGGAGATGAATGGAACCCAAAGTTAAACACTTGAGATTCAGCAACTGATGAACCTGAGTTCCCAGGATCAAGTACCCCAAGACTTCAGGTACCTTCTTAGAGAAGAAGGTGGCAGAATTATCCACAGTGCAGAAAATAAATAAAAATAAGGGTTACCATTTTTCCTATGATCACCATAGAACATTATACATTCATATTCATATTCATGTTTTATTAAATTAGCCCACACAAGGAGTTTAGAGCAGAGAGTTCTGGCAGGCTCATATGAAAGCTCACAGTCCTCCTCTGCCCTATTCCTTCACAGCCCACCTCCGTACAATCATTCTTTTCAGTTATAATTGCTGGTACTTTCGGTTTTTTTTTTTGTTTTTGTTATCCTTGATGTTTGAGCAATATCATTTTTTTTTATTAATTGTTGGATCTTCTATTTTGCCTCGTTTTGCTAGTTACCACCAAAATCTATTTTAGAATCCTGACCCCTCCCACCCATCCTGGAGCGTATTTGTGGAAATAATGACTGACAGTTCAATATTGCACCAACTATTCTGTGAACATGTGTTATTTGTTTTGCAAGCATTTTCTAGCTAAGGATTAACGATTGCCTTGTGTTTTTAAGTGTGTGTGTGAGAGAGAGAGAGAGAGAGAGAGAGAGAGAGAGAGAGAGAGAGAGAGAAAGAGAGAGAGAGAGAGAGAGAGAGAGAGAGAGAGAGAGAGAGAGAGAGAGAGAACATGCTTGTGGGGGCCTGAAGAAGCCATATGAAGGCCTCACATTCCCTGGAGCTGGTGTTATAGGTTGCTATGAACCACCTGATATGGATATTAGTAATAGAACCACTGTCATCTGCAAGAGTGACAAGCCTCTTAACCACAGAGCCATGTCTCCAACCCAAATGTGCTCCTTTTCCTATGCACTCAGAGCAGTTTTATGCCTCCAGATTTCCTAGAGCTCTCAGCTACTTGAAAAATCTTTTTCTTTCCAAACCTCTTCACGTCTGTCTCTTCATGTCTGAATACCTCCACTTGTCTCTCCCCTCAGGTAGGTGCAGTTGGTTGTTCTCTAGTCTCACTGCATGTTGTCATCAGAGGAACTTGGTGGCCAAGCAATGCAGCCAAAAGGACAAGCTTAAGATTCAGTGGGAGTCCCTTTCTCAGGAAAGATAAGATGTGGAGCTGTAGAGCATTGCACCCAAAGTCAAATTCTGGCCTCGGAGTTTAATCTATCATTTTCTTGCTTGATTCGGCTCCTTAATTTTTCCTCTCTTCTTGTAAAGCTTTGGTATTCCCAGTGTCATCTGTTGGCCATCAGTGTTCCAATTACCTGGGAGTTTGTCAGAACTGAAGTCCCACCTGCATCCCTCTGAATGATAATCTCCATTTAAACAAGATCATTGGGGTAATTTTTACACTTAAAAAAAATTAGCAGGATTCAAACTTAGAAATATTTTTCCCTCAGAATTTTGAAGATAGTGCTGGTATCGAACATCCCAGGCAGATGAAAATCATCAGTCATCATTTTCTTTTTCTTTTTTTTTCTTTTTTTCTTTTTTCTGAGACAGGGATTCTCTGTGTAGCCCTGGCTGTCCTGGAACTCACTTTGTAGACCAGGCTGGCCTTCAACTCAGAAATCCCCCTGCCTCTGCCTCCCAAGTGCTGGGATTAAAGTCCTGTGCCACCACTGCCTGGCTAGTCATCATTTTCAAAGACCTTTGATGTTAGCTATGTTTCTGTTTAGCACAATTATTTGTATCCAATCTTAGTTTGCCTTTACTAAGATAATCTGTTTTCTATTAGTGTACCAAAACACCTAAAGTATGTGACTAAAAAGAGGAAAGTCTTTGACTCATGGTTTTGGGAGTCTCAGTCTTTGTTTTCTTGGTCGCCTTTGCTTTTGTGACACTGGTGAGATGGTCCATTAGAGCAGAAATGTGGATCATAAGGAGCTGTTCACCTATGTCAGCCAAGAATGGAAAAAGAGAGAAAGTTGGGCATTTCACCAAGTCTTCTTCAAAGTCAGGGACTCAAAGATATAAGCTCCCCCACTGTACCCTACCCCTTAAAGATCCCACTCTTTCTCATTTGTACCAAGGTGAGAGTAATGGTTTGCTAGTTATCAACCTCACAGGATCTTGAATGACTCTGGAGGCAAACTCTAAACTTATATGTAAGGGATTATCTAGATCAGAGTAATGAAGGTAGAGAGGCCCACCCTAAATGTGAGCCAGACTGTTCCCTAGCCTGGAATTCTGAATTGTATAGAAAGAAGAGAGCTAGCTCAGAACCGGCGTCCGTCACTTTCAGTTTCCAGTTGTGGATATAATTATGATGAGCTATGCACTTTCCTTCTTCTGTCCCCACCATGATGAGTGCCCTCTGGAACTATGAACCAAAATAAATCTTTTCTTCCTCATTGCTGCTGTAAGATATTTGGTTGAAACAGTGAGACTAGAAGCTAATACATTAATGACCAAGACTTCATTTACCTATACTCTTTGGAGACCATCTCAGCAATGCCTTCTTTCTTCCTGTTTTTCCTTTGCATCATTTTACTTCTTCAGAGATTTTTCCTAATTTTATTTTCAAAGTCCATAATTATTACTTTATTTAGGTTATATTTAATTTACATCCCCTGTTCCTTGTGTATGTCATTTTGTGCCTCTTTACCTTTCTTTCTTTCTACTCAAATTTCGTATCTGTTGGGAGAACTTCATGAAAGTGCCTGCACCCACCTTTCTCCAGGGAAACCAGGATGGCTAAGCATGCAGTATTGTCATTTCAATATGCAAGGTGAAACCTATTCTTCCATCCAGAAAGCTTGAAATTGGGAGTAATTAATAGCCTGGTGATCTGTGATACCTGTTAGGCAAGACCATATCAAGATCCTACAAACAGGACTAGAGGTAGCTAGTAATCTAAATGGCCCTTACAGACAGGGACTTCCCAACCGTGCACAACCAGTACTGGAGATACCTAATGGTCTAAATGACCCTTATATTATCTGAATATCCAGATACTTGCCCAAGCTCCCATAACCAGGACAAGAAAGTAGCTAATAGCCCAGTTAACCTCTACGTTATCTGGCTTATCAAGACCAGTCCATACCATTCCTTAGGCCCTTATGCTAATACAGGTAGCCATTCTCTATACCCCATCATCTTGGAGGACCTGACATATACGCTGTGTCAAGATTCCATGTAATTATGCTTCCATGTGCACCAGGGTTTATATTACAGCGGGAAACTTTCCCCCCCAATTTATATTATGTTTAAATTTGTTCGGAATACTTTGTTGGATTTTCCAAAGTCTTGATCCAGATTGACCAAGCCAATCTGAATCCCCCTCTTGGTGTTTTATTTTCCTGCTGTGAATGTCTACAGGGTCCCCTCAGTTATCTTCCTATTCTCCAGAAACATTAGTTATAATATTTTAGGGTGTGTTCTTGCAGGCATCTATGTTATTATTTTTCTCAAGCTTCTTTTAAGATCTTTAAAAAATTCTTCCAATCACTGGCTTTCTCAAAAGGTCTGGAATCTGGTAATCAATACTTTTAATATTAAAGTCTGTTTGCATTAAACAAAAAGGCTCCGAAGACTGGCTGGAATGTCCGTGTGGGTATGTGCACATTCTTGAGTTCTGGGTAGCACTGAAAAGCAATGAAGTAATGAGTTGTTCTTTTTATTAAGACGGGGCAGAGGGTGTCATATCAGTGTATAGAGGAAGAGCTTTGCCCAGGGCTATTCTGCGGAGTGTCCTAAATCCTTATATGAGAGATATGGATTAGGTAGAAAGATATATGTCTGGCAGAATTCTGGAACCAAAATGAAGGAAGGTCTGGAGGTCATTTCTGCAGGTATTTTTCAATTAATCTCAATCTTTGAGGTTTCAAATGTCATTCCTAATATTTTCTGTATTGATGCCCATAACAGGCCATTCTATTCTATTTATCCAGAGAATAATCATCCCTGCATTGGAGTGAGATGGGCTTTAGGAGAGTCAGCCTGTAGCTCTACAACAGCCATGGGCAAACTGGGTTTACCTGAAAGGGAGGCTGGAAATAGGGTAAGGGGGTGAGAAAAGAATGAAGCCAAGACAAAAGTTCTGATCAAGGCTCAAAGTTTAATAATAAACTTTGGGCATATAGAGGAAAAAAGCCACAAAACACATCCCTTTCTTCAGATGGAGTATGTTGTAGCAGCAAGGTCAACACAGGCAGCCAAAACATCAAAGTTCCCATGGGAACCTGCAACTGCAGCCAAGAGAGATGTCTCTGTCCAGGTTGATAAGACCTGTCATGGTGAATATTCAAGGTTTGCTTAACCTGCTCAAGACTGGGAAAACTGCTCAGCTTTTTCAAGGCTAGGAAAGGCCTACTCAAAGCTGAGAAGCTTACATTAACCCACTGCTCACAACTTGGGAAGGCTACTGATGCCATTCCCAACACTGGGACTTTAAACTCCAGAGTTGGAAGTCAGCCTAGCCCATCACTTCTGCTCTAGTGACATCTGGTATTTGCTGTTGATAGGCCAGGTTCAGGGTGGGCTGCAGAAATGCTGCTTCTTTTAGCCTTTCCCCCTTTCTAGGAGCTGAGCTGTTGTAAGGATCTTGCTTGGAACTGGGCTCAATATAGTTAGTTAATATGTTCTGTTTTCAAAACCAGACAGCTGTGATTTTCCCTACTATAAGAATTACTCTTTTAGAATCCTTTGGGAATCATCTTTAGTAGGTTATGGAGAGAAAAAGAAGATAAATGCACATGGTTAACTTTCTGTATATTAAGCCTTAAAGTCAGTTGCAATAGGATCTTTATTAGTATCTATTATTCATTCATGCATTTAGAAATGATGCTACTGAATAGTTCTTTCTAAAGACAGGAAAGCTCCCAGGAAACAGAACTGTGGGATTTTTTGCTTGCTTATTTATTTGTAAAGTAGAAATACTCAAGTACAGAGAAAATTGAAGGAGACCATTTTATACTCTGAAAACTACTAGTTAATATAACCTTGTAAGAAAGGTGGCCTCTCTCTGATGGTGAGGATAGGACTCCTGTCAGGTGAATGAAAATGTGTTAAGAACAGATTGCCCAGAAAGCAGCAATAGTACAGAAAGGGGAGTAATGGTATTAGCACTGTTGTCCTTTAAAAAACAAACATTATACTTATTCTCAACTAAGGTTGTTAGGCTTAACACACAAAATGCCCATGTCCAATACTCTTTGGAACTTACAACAAGCTCATTACTTACCTTAAATGAGCTTAATAGAGTAGCTAGTACTTTTCTCTATCAACTTGATTATACATCCCCTCTAGTTCCCAGCACCCAGTTGACACTGTCTTTTTCAGACATGCTAGAGATTTTTCCTAGAAGAGGTGACCCAGAACCATTCATGAGGTCTCAAGCAGTCCTTTATGTGAAATCGAAATAGACGGAAAGTCTTTGGGTGGGGTGGAAAACCTCCTCCCCACTACACCCAGTTTGCATCCCATATGGGAATCTAACAGTTCTCTGGAGGTTGGATATGAAGTTGTCCTGGGTATTCTCTGGACCTATTCAATCAAGGCATTAGCTAAGAAAAAACCTCCATCCATCAAGAGAGTCCTCCAGGGTACACAGCATTTTCAAGGGTTTTTTAATAACTCATTCTTTAGATATTAACCATCAGCTAAGAAAGGGCTAAGATAGTAAAGGAAACTTTTCATACAAAGGACAAAGATCAAAACAAAAATATTAAAAGGGGAAATTGAAAGGGAGAGAGGCAAAGAAAGGATCAGAGGAATCTTAAGAAATGTGCTGTCTTCGTGGGCATGAGACTCAATTTATTGATCCTTAGAATATGAAGGTGATGAGGTAGAAAAAAAGCTTCTGAGACCACAAGTGCTTAGAAATTAAAAGTATGAGGACAGATATAAAGGATTCATCTCATTCTTGTATATTAAATCTAAAGAGATATCCCAAAGAGTACAAAATAAAGTTATGAAAAATATGAGAAATCTTTTTTAAAAAAATCGCACACCTCCCGTGAAGTAGCCAAAATGTGGATGAGATGAAAGAAATAGTAAAATAAATGAATAAATAAAAAGTTAAATTTCTGGAATTAAGGAAGTCAAAGTTCTTGCCAAAATGGATACAGTGAATATCAGGGATAAGGAATTCAAAGGAAAACAAAAAACTAAAGAGAAAAAAACCAAGAACCATGTTGTGATAGTTTAAATGATGTATTGTTATTTTCATGAATGCATGGATATATGCCACATAGGTGCAGGTACCCATGGGAGCTCCAAGGGAGCTTTGCAAACCACAGATTGGGACTTATAGGTAGTTATGAATTTCCTGGCATGGGCACTAGGAGCTACACTCAGGCTTCTGAAGGAGCAGCAAGCTTCCTTAATGGTTGAGACACCTCTCCAACAACTCTGGAAAACAATCCCTATAACCCTAATAGTTGTAAGAAGACCCAACATGAAAGTGGGTGACATGATTCCCTGGTGTGTATAGAGTAGCGGAAGTTAATTGAATACCAAGCATACATACACATACTCTCTCTCTGTACTTGTCTGTGGGTGGAAGCAGCTACTTCAAGATCTTGCCATTGGGCCTTCCCTGTATGATATACTGTATGGAATGTTGAATTATGGACTAAAATAAGCCCCTTTCTCCTCAAAGTTTTTTTTTTTTTTTTTTTTGGTCAGGGTATATTTTCATAGGGACAGAAAGAACACAGAACACATAACACATATCTAAGCACAAGTTTTAAAAGCTTTGCCTAAAGGGCTCTGGTAGGTTCTAGATAAAAAACAAACAAACAAACAAACAAATGAACAAAGAAACAAACAAAAAATGAAAAAAAAAACCCACAGAAGTTATATTTCTCAACACCAACATTAGAAGGCACATGAACATACAGCAGTGCTTTTACAGTGGCAAGGAAACAGTGTTCACATGTAGACTTGTCCCATGTATTTATGTGTGTGTTGTGTGTATATATGTGAGCACACGTGTGCAGGTCTTCTTTCCTGTGTGTGCACATGTGGAGGCCAGAGGTTGGCTTTGGGTGCAATTCTCTATAGCTCCACATCTTATTTTCCCTGAGAGACGGCCTCACATTGAACTTTAAGCTTGTCATTTTGGCTACATTGCTTGGCTACCAAGCTCCTCAGACAAATGTCTCTGCCCACTCTTGCATCACCGTGTTTCTAGATGCAGGACACAACACTCAGCTTCTATGTGGGCATTGGGATCTTTGGACTCAGATCCTGATGCTCATAGAACAAGCATTTTGCCTGCTGAGCCATCTCCTCAGCCTAGAATTTTCTACAGCTAACTTATAAAGTAAATATGAAGTGAAATCTTATGTTCAGATGTGTGGCTACACAGTAATCCACCCGCTGGGCCTGGTTTGCAATGGATTACTGCAAAGAATGAAACAGCAAGCCATGAGTAACATGAAATTACTCCCAAAGAACTCAGTGTAGGAGATGAACAATGCTCCCCTTTGAGGCTCCACGATCTTGAGAGACAGTTGCAAAGTGAACCTGGAAAATAACCAGACCCAACCCAGAAAGAGAAAGTCTCCCAGACAGATAGCCGCAAAGGCAGAATTTATGATGCTGAGAAGGGGTTTATGCTGCAAAGTGTTTAGATGCAAATAAATGTTAGGTTCCCAGGGAGGAGTTAGGGACACAGGGGGATTATTTAGTTATCAGCATCAGGAGTAATAAAAAAAAGGGCTCTTACCTGGATGTGATGACACACAGCTGTCATCTTCAGCACTGAGAAGACTGAGACAAGAGGAACAAACTAGAGTAGAGACTAGCTTGCACTATAAGACCCCATTTCAAAAAACATGCAACCAAACGACATTCAGGAAAGGAAATATAAATACGACTTATTTCCAAAGGAAAAGATAAATGTAACATCTTGTGTCTCAAAAGTACAAAAAATTTACCAATTGTTTTAAGATGTTTTTAAGAAATATTTTGTTATTACATTATATGTATGGGCTTTTGGCCTGCGAATGTGCACCATGTGTGTTTCTGGTATCTGTAGAATCCAGAAGAGAATGTCAGATCTCTCTGAACTGGAGTGACAGATGGTTGGGAGCAGCCATGTGTGCTGGGAATCCAGTTCTCTGCAAGAGCATCAAGTGCTTTTAACCTCTTCATTTGCTGAGCCATCTTTGAAGCCCAACAACTATATTTTTAACTAAAAACAAAATGTTATAGCAAAAGCCATAAGAATGGGGTCTTTCAGAGTTTCTAAGAGTGTTTGTTGGCACATATGTGTTTAAAGATCAACAAGAAAACACAATTACCGTGTTGTAAACTACAAAACCATAAAGTCTCTAAAATGATTAAGCATTTTCTTAAATGCTTAGAAGAGGGATGGTTAAGGGTTTTTTTTCTGCATATTTTAAAACTAATACTGGAAAATATCTCTAAAATGCTAAAAAATAGTGTTTGTGCTGGAGAGATATGGGAGAGGGTGTCCCTTTTAAATTATACTCTCTGATGATCAAAATTTGACATTTCATCTATGTGTATTAAAAACTTTGTACATGCACACACATTTGATAAACAGTGCACACATATTCACACCCACATACTTCAATTTAAATTTTCCCATGCCCAGAGAATATTATTGATGTATGCCCAATTTTTTTCTAATCCAAATTATATCTCTGAACTTCCACAGCACCAGTAGCCCTCAGTGTCTTGTTTTCTGTCTTTTATATGACTTTATTTATTCTAGCCAGTTAGACTTCCCATCCAACAAGACACACATCTCAAGTCCCACTTCTCTCTTGTCTCACACAGCAAGGGAACGCTGCTGAAACTGCTACCGTGATTGTTCATCTTTGTGGTCCCACTGTTCTTATATCTTACAAAGATCTTCCTGGGGCTCAACAGGTTAAAGGAGTCAAAAAATTATACATGCATTCAGATGAGTGCTCAGATATCTCCATTTACCTCAAAAGGGTAGTTATGGGTAAGGTAACCAAACACTGTTCATGACTGAAGCCATGTTATTCAGTTCAAGACTAAGTAAACCAGACCTTCAGGCACATTCCAGAGGCTCAAATAGTTGAAACCATAAAAATACAAATATAAATATAAATAAATAAATAAAATTTTAAAAAAAGGCTTGGCAGTGCTCGTCTTTCAGTGACCAACCTTATCCATCAGATCCATATATCTGGCCACATGTTAAAACTTAGCTTAAAACAACAGATTTTTTTTTAAAAAAGCTTTTTACGAGAATAATGGTAAGTATGAATTGATATGATTAGCATCTATGAAAATTGAGTTAAATCAAAAGAGATATATGTACAAAATACTAGGGTTTTAGGGGTGTGAGGACTCTTTTGGTTCTTGGGTAAGTTAAAAGATTTATAAGAAACGTCATGTTGCACAGCAGATAATTAACATTGTGACACATGTTATGTTAAGAAGTAAAAATGCATTACATTTCTCTTAGTTTAAATAAACCTGTAGATGACTGATCTATAACGAGCTATTAGTGAAATTCAGAGATTGATGATAAGAAACCCCAAACACTTTAGTAACAACAATAAAAATAATAAGCCTTATTGAGTACAGTTCACTATTTTTAGTATTTTATAATATTTGTTTAATCCTAGAATAACACACAATCTAATTATGAATATATACTTGACATCTGAGAAAACAAGTCTGTTTAGTTAATGCTGAATTTTAGATTTTAACCAATTCCAGGATATAAATTCTAAAACAGTTTGCTTTCCTGTGATTGCTTGCTTCTGGGCAAATGATAGTTCAGGACTGTGAGACTAGAGTCTCAATGTGTTTATCAAGCTGAAAACTGAAAATCAGAAAAGAAGATCTCAACAAGACCAGACACAGCTTCAGTGTGCCAAGGCCATATGCCCCCTTACGTGTGACAGACTCTACATAGATAATGCCTTAAGTTCACCTTTTAGTTTGGGGAGGGGGAACTATGCAGTGCATGCTGGCCTCAAACTTGTGATCATCCTGCCTCTCGATCTCGAAGTGGTAAGACTATGGTGACTGCCACCACACTCAGCAAACCATTTCACCTTCATTCCTAAAGGAATCAGATTGGAAGAGAAAACCCAAGGACACCCAGAGCATGGTGGACAAAAGACATGAAATGAGAACACTTGGGAATGAGGTCCTATTTTATATTACTAATATCTTTAAATAAGTACCATTCAAAGGAAAATATTTCAAAATATGATGCCCTTGGCTATGAGTGCGTGAAAACTTCTGATGATAATCCCAATTCATAATTCCTCGGTTCCCCCTTCCCTATGTGCAGCTTCCTTCATTTGGGAAGAAGGCTCTATATACAACTAACCTGGTTTTTTGTTTCTTTGTTTGTTTGTTTAATCTATGATTGCCTATTGGTGTTTAACTGTTTCTGCACTCCATGATCAAAATGGCTGCGGAAGTATAGCTGTGACCCATGAATGCATTGTATTTGTTGTGTCACTAAATTGTAATAAAACCCTACTGTTAACAAAAAGGTCAAAACTATGCAAAAAGTTACATTCAGGAAAGTGTCACAGATTTTCTTCTTCTCCCCCTCTCCTTCCTGTCCCCAACTCCATGCTGCTCATAGGTAACCAGTTTGTTATAATTTGTATTTTAAATGGCTCAAGAGCTTAGGTGATGACAAACTGGTCCCCAGTGTATGGCCTGTTGGAGAGATGGTGAGTATTGATGGTCTGGCCTGAGGAAGTAGCCCAAGAGGTTGTGACTTTGAAGGTACCTTGGGACCCAAATACTTTTAATTTTTCTTCGCTACTTCCTGGCTACCCTGAATTTATCTGGCTTACTGCACTAAAGGCTTCCTCTATGATGCTCTACCACCCACCAGACCCACCGTAACAGAACCAAGGCTCACAGGCCAAACTTTGGAAACAGTGCACCAAACAATTCTGTCCTTTAAGTTGATTTTCTTGGGTGGATCATCAGAGCTGTGAAAGACAAAACATTCTCCCATGTATGCATTCATTAGTGTTTATTTCTCCAAAACTGTGCACTTGATGTTTTTATTTAACAATATATTCATTATCTTATACAGAACATACTTGCCCTTTTCTAAAGCTACAAATATGTCACAAGCTACACAAATGCTAGTTTACTCAAGTTTCTATGCTTCAGTATTTAAACAATTTCTAATTATTTTGTAGTTCAAAAGCAACACTACAATGGTTAAACTTGAGTGTACTGCACAGTACAATGCTATGGATTGTGAAATATGGCTGTTAATTAGAAAACAATAAATGCGTTTTTATTGTCTTAGGTATGAAGAAATCCTGTCCCCAGTAGATGATGATGATGAGGAGGAGGACAAGGAGGAGGAGGATATTTGTGTATCTAGTTTTGACAGCCTTGTCAGAGAGCCTAACAATCAAGTTATGATGTCAAATCTTTCTTATTCTAACATGAGATTTGATATCCTGCATATTTTAATTTGTAGGTTCTAAATTCTGAGATTCCATCAATATTTTTCATATTGTTAAGGCATGTGTGTTATATTCAAAGTTTTCAACTATTTTATTGTTTTTTGAGAATTTCATACATATTGTTAATATATTCACACCTACCCTGATCCTAACTCCTCCCATAATTTAAAACATTCTCCTTTTATCAGCTTCATGTCCTCTTTCGAAAAATAACCCATAGCATATAATTTATCTTGCCTACAAACTTCTGGGTTGTCTTAATTGAAATTCACTCTCCGTTCTTTGGAAGTCATCACCTATCTACAACCCCTCAGTGGTGGGCTCTCACCAGTCACTTCTCTTTCCATGCTACAGTGGTAATTGGCTTGATCTTGTCTGGATCTTGTGCAGGCAACCGCAATTGCTGCGAGTTAAGAGAGTGCAGTGATTCAGGCTGGCCTAGAAGAAACTGTTCTCCTCCCCCTTCGTCCCTGACCTCTGGCCTTAACAATTTTCCAAATGTCTTCCCTGACAGTAGCTTTTAGAGTCTTTCACTCTTCTACACTGTCACTGGCTCCAACAGTCTTTCAAGATAGTCCATGTATATTCATGATCTTTAAAAACATTGCTGATGTATTTTGGCCATACTTACACAAAGTTATTTTTCATTTTATAGTATCTGTATATACTAGTGATACAGGCCTTATGTATCCAATACATGTGACAAAACTATTGGCATTTGCTGATTGCTTACTACAAAAGTTTAAACTATTTTAAGATATTACAGATTTTGTCTTTTACTCATTCACATATTTTTGTAATTTCTATACATCTTTAACTTATAACAAATTAAGCCATAGACTCAGTTATATATATATATATATATATATATATATATATATATATGTATATATATATTATATTTTATGTATAATCCATTTGCATTTTATCATTTGCATGTGTGAGAGGTGGATATATTTTTATCATTATTCAAATGCAACTGTAGCTCTCCCAACACTATTTACTCAAAGCCTGTTGAGTGACTTGGGCACTAGTATTGTCACATGTTAGAATTTTATGCAGTGATGTTTATTTCTAGGTTCTTGTTCTGTTTTTTGTTTGGCCATATTTTCAGAAGCTAATAGCACATGTCTCTATTGCAGTGATGTTCATTTTCTTCCCAGCCCACATTTCTTGTGTACTTGTATTAATGTAATATTTCATGTTGCTTTTCATTTGTGCTTTATTAACAATTTGACTATCTCCTTAGAAACTCACTTTTAAAATTAGATTTACATTAAGCTTATAAATTGACTTAGAAAGAAGGAACATCTTGATGATATTGAATTGTGTTATCAAAAAATAGTTGCACTTCTATTTATTCAGGTAAGGAAAAGGGAATGCTTTCTGTCTGTTCACATTGAGGTTTTGTTGTTGTTGTTGTTGTATTCTTACACAACATTAGAAGGACTGTGTATTTTGAGGAATTATATTTCATCTACATTATCAATATTTTCATAATACATCTTTATAATTTTAACATCCATGAGATCTGCAGTGGTGTCATCTCTCATTTTTTGATATCAGTGTCTTGTATTTTCTCTATTTTGTTTCTAGTCTAGTTAAAAGTTTACTTTCACAATTTATCTTTAGCTTTATAAAGAATCAACTTTGGTTTTCATAGATTTTTCTCTATTGATTTCACATTTACAATTTTATTAATTTAATTTATCTTCTAATATTGTGTGTTGTATGTTCACTTTAGAATCCATTTTTTGTTCATATTTTGTTTGTATTTTTAAAACATCACTTTAATATTTCTATTTTTGGGATAAGAGCCCAGCCACAAAACCTTGAACCTACAGATTGTCCTGGGTGTTGGGTGTGCTAGGACCACAATCATCATCAAAGAGACCAGAGGGACTTCATGCAGAAACTGAAGGGAGCAGATGCAGAGTGCCCCAGCCAAACATTTGAGCTTAAGGAGTCCTGGAAACAAGAGGAAAGAAGGATCAGAGAAACTGGAGGGGTCAGGGACATATCAGAAAAACATGGCTCACAGAATCAACGGCCCTGATCCCATGGCAACTTGCAGCGATCAGGGAGCCTGTAGGGGCCTGACCTAGGTCCCCGGCATGGCTGAGTAGCTTCATGCCTTTGTGGAGATCCTAACAGTGGGAGTTAGGACTGCCCTTGTCACTGTTGCCTACTTGCGGGACACTTTTCCTTCTCCTGGGTTGCCTTGTCTAGCGTTGATGTGATGGTATGTACCTGGTTTTATTGTAGTTTGTTAGTGTTTGGATGATGTTCCAGACAGGCCTGCTCTTCTCTTAGGGGGGAAGAAAGGAAGTAGATCTGGGGGAGAGGTTAGGCAAGAGATGAGGGAGAGGCTAGTGGGAGGGGAGGGATAGAAAACTGTCATATATGAGAGATGAACCAAAAAATATTTTTAAAAACTGAAAAAAAAACCTTTATTTTAAAATATGTACATTTGATCCTACAAGTTTCCCTGAAGGTACTGCTTTCAATGCATGCCACAAAATTTGATAACTGCTATCTTCATTTAGTTCAAAGTATTTTTAACTCCTGGTAAAATGTCTAGATCAGCCACTCTCTTACTTGGGTATGTATTGTTTAATCTCTGTGCAGCTTTGTCTTTGAGCTACCGTAATTTTGATATTGATTTTTAATGTACCTGGCAGTTTAAAAGCAAATATTTTGTGGATTCTAGTATTTTATATCTGTTAAGGTGTGCTCTATGGCTCAGAGTATGACTCATTTGGATGAGCATTCCATGTGATCCTAACAAGAGTTTGTGCTCAGTTGTTGATGTATGGCTACCTTTGTAGATGTCAGTGGTACCCAGTTGATTGACAGTCCTTTGTATTTGCCCATATCCTTGCTGATTTCCTCCCTGCTATATCTGCCCACTTATGATAGATGACTGTTCTCCAGTTCCAATGGTATACTCATCTAATTCAACTTAAGGTTTTGTTTGCTGAGTTACACATTTGACTGTTCTGATGTTATTTCCATATGTTTTAGTGACTTTTACTCTCATCTGAGAGTATTGACTCCTTTGTTAATGTCTTTAATACCCACAGTGTTACTTTTCATCATGCTCCTCTGAACTCTTACAATTGATCTTGATCTAAATAATAAATACTAATAATACTAATAAAACTATTCATCTCCTTGTTTTATTACCATCTGGTTGACATTGCCAAATTCCTATAAGATATATGTTTATATATTTATAATGAGTTTCCTGAGTTTATTGTAGGCAACACACAGTTGAGATGTTCCTCTCATTTAAAAAGTATGTCTCTGTGTGGTTATGTGTACATGTGTAGTGTACATGTGTAGGATGCCCTCAGAGGCCAGAGAGTTTAGCTCCCCTAGAGTTGAAGCTACAGCCAGGTTTGAGCCTCCTGACTTTACTGTTGGAACTGAAATAGGATCCACCAGAAGAACATTAAATGCTCTTAATTACTAAACTTTTCCCCAAAACTCCATTTGCTTTTAAAAACAGGCATTCTATAGTTTGCAGTATAAATTTACAGTAAGTGTAAGACTATTTTCAGGTGATACTATAGCCCATCATAGATACTGATTTATAATTTCATAATCACAATTCTTCAAGTTTTTCTTCTTATGTCATTTCTGACATTTAAGTATGCATAAGGATATTTAAGATTAAATAAGCATATAGGTATATATGGACATTTAGGTATATGTACACATGCATATGTAAATGCACATTCATTTAAATCAAGTGTGCTGCTGCTGTTAGGATTATAAACAAAAGGTTATCTACTAGCTAGATTAAAAACAAAAAGAAATTTAGAGCTGCAAATGTGTCTCAGTGGTAAATAACACTTGATGCGTTTGTAGAAGACTCAGGTTCAGTTTCCAGCACCCATATGCCACTCCACAACTATCTATAGTCCCAGTTTCAGAGGACACAACACCCTCTTCAGGCTTCTGCAGACACCAGACACACACATGGTGTACATATGAGCATGCAGACAAGGAATTATACACATGTTAATATATTAATTAAATTCATTAAAATTTAAATTAATTAAATTCATTTTAAATTAATTAAAAAATGAATATAAATTCATTTTTTAAAAGAAAAGGAAAAATAAAGAATTATTTTACCTCTTTATTCTTTATCATAACTTCTTTCCTTCTAAATATAGCATTGAATTTCTAGTAAATATCATTTCTTACTTTATGAAGAACTCCTTTGGCATTAATTTCAGCTCAGGTTTCCTTAAAACAAAGTCCACTAACTTGTGTCTGAGAAATTCTATCAGTGTTTGTTTATCTAAACATTAAAATTTTTTTTTTTAAAAGCTTTTTTTTCCTTAAGAATAGGGAGTTTCAAGTTGGCCTTTTTCTTCTCTTGATACTTAAAGTACTCAATTCTACTTTTTTTTTTTTTTTTGCTTATGAGGCTTCTAGGGACAGACACATGGGGGTGTAAGTTGTACATTTGTTCCAATATAGGTTAGGCGTTGCTCTTGTTAACCCTGCCCTATGTCTCTGATTTTATGTATTTTGCATAAGCTGTTTCTGTGGATAGCGTTTGGGGGCATTTTCCATATTTTTAGTTCCATATTTCTACTGAGTCTGAAGTCTGGAGCCTGAAAATCACTCAAATTTTCAATTGCATCTGTTTCTAATATTTATAGTTCCCTCTCCTTCTCTATTTCTGATATTGTCATAATATATACTACACCTTTTATAGTTTCATCAGGGTTCTTAGATATTTCTTTTCCCTGGCCATATTTCCATTGTTTCTCCATCTTAAAGGTATCTATTGGGATAGTTTCAAGCTCAGAGATTTTTTTCATTTGAGCTTGTGTTTGGTCTATAATGATCCCATCAATGATTCATTCTTTTTACAGTAGACTTTTTAAAACGCTTTAGTATTACTTTATTTTTTTTACCCTTTCTTCCAATTTTTATCCCACTACTTAAATTACCCATCTGTCATTGCATGCATTTTACTTCTTACATGAAAACACTTAGTATAATGGTCATACAGTATTTTAAAAATTCTTGGCATAAAAATGTTAACTTTCTTATCATATACTACACTGAGTTTGATGTTTGTTCTACTTTTTCATCCACTCTGAGTAGTCTCTGTAGTTATGCTGTTGTTGAAAAGTGGGTGTGATGTATTTGGTAAGAAGAGTAACTCTGAATAGACCATTGGTAAGGTGGTAAGATGCAGGGAGACAGGGGGCATCTACAGCCCTTTGGTTCAGTCTCTGTCCTCTGATGAGTCTGTACTCTTGGGCTATAAGCTTCATGGATGCTTTTCAGCCCACTTTGCCATAGGTGGATGGCTAAGAAGAGTCAGGAGTTCCAAGTCAGTTAGGAACTGGCTTTGGGTTCTGGCTACAAAGTTTCCCCTCATGGCAGATCTTGCTAGAAGCAGAGGAAGCTTTGGTGTATTTCAGAAGGGCTCTTTAACCCCTTTCCTTGCTTCAGCACTACAGAAAATATACCACAGCTTTTACCTGTACTCTCTCCAGTGGCTAATTGTCTTCTTGAGATTTTAGTTCTCAAATTTGTCCATACTGAATTCACATGATCTGTCCATTTTAGTTCAGATTTCCCAACTAGTTACTGGTTCCTACAGTACATTTCTCAGTTGCATTTTTGCTCCAGAAAGTTATAGTCCTCTCTGACTGCTGGTTTCTCTCCTCCTTTGGAATATGAGTTTGAGTGATGGAGACAAACAAAGCTTTGAATACTCTTTGTTGTTGTTTAACTTTTTACTTGTTAAAATGGAAAATAAACTTGTATATGCCAGACTAGAAACAACAAAATGAGTTTTTTTTAAAAATTTCTCTCTGTTTTCCCAATGATTCTGTATACAATTAATTTCATTTGTTTTGTTTTGTTACTGTTCCAAGATGATTTGCGGATAGACTGCTTTTCCCAACGATATATGCCAGTAAAATTTAAAAGATGATACATATTGTATGTGAAGAGGAAAATGAGCACCTTTCTAATCTTGCTTCTGTTAGTTTCTTTTGGAGAGCAAGGCCTAGTGGTGCATGCTTTTAATACCAGCACTTGGGAAATAGAGGCAGTAAGAGTTCAAGGCCAGCCTGGTCTACATAGTGAGACCCTGTCTCAATAATAATAATAATAATAATAATAATAATAATAATAATAATAATGATTATGATACTTCCTACCCCCTCTCACCCCTTTACTTTCACCTTTAATGTCATTATGACTTCAAAGAATATTTGTTTGTTCTTTCCATTTTTACCCAGAGAAGCAATGTATTTGTGAGTTAGGATGCTGTATCTCTACTTCCCAAACAAATTAGCATACTCTTTACATCCACTTCTATGAATAACTCAAATATGTGCATTCACATGTGCACGCACATGTGTTTGCATGTATGTGTGTGCATGTGTATGTGCACATGGGTATTTGCATGTATGTGTACATGAGTTAACCTCAACTGTCACTGTGATAAGATCTAAATTTTCCTGGGTGATGTGCATCTGGGCATGTCTGTGATAGGTTGTTTTGATTAGATCAAGTGAGGTGGGAAGACTGATTTCTTGACACCATTCCCTAAGCTGGGACCCTAAATTATATAACACGGAGAAAATGAATTGTGGGCATGCAGCATCACTTTAGATGCTGATTCTAGATGCAATGTAACTTGGAGCCTTAAGCTTCTACTGCTGTGACTTTCCTGCTATGATTGACTCTAACCTTGAACTTTGAGCCAAATAAACCCTCTCTTTCTCAAGTTTACTTCTGGTCAGGAATCTTGTCACAGCAGTAAGATTTGCTAGTCTTGAGCCAACTCTTATCCATCCCTGCTGTTCTCTGCCTTTCAATGTATTGTTCCAACCTCTCCTTCATCCCGTGTTCTTCATCTCCACAAGCTTCATGGTTTTGCAAGGAGCTCTTTTGTCACTTAGTGCTCACTTCTCCACAGAATGGATATTTACCATGTATTCTCTGTCCTCTCCATGAGTCACATATACTTTTATTTCTGCCCTTGGTTGATCTTATGAAATTCAGAAAGATGTTTAGCAATGCTCAAGGTACAGAGGGCACTACTACGCTCACAGATAATAACTAATGGAATTATGGTTTACTAAACAGAATTAAATAACATATGTCTTTCATAGTGAAAACGTTGAAATAAAAATTATGAGATAGAGTAAAACTTAGAATATTTCTCAAAAGTAATTTAATAATCTCATATGGCATGATACAAAAACTTGCCTATTTGACTTGGTTAAGATATTATAGACCCTAGAGTCTCGTTAGAAGTAAAGAAATTTATTCTTACATGAAAAATAATCCGATGGGCAGGTGATAGAGGAGAGGTTGGATGCTTGTTTTTTACTAGAAGGATCCAGGAATGCAGGAACAAAGTACCAACCAAACTGGTATGTGTGAATATCAACTTGTGGTAAGAAATGTTCTCTAGTTCACCATTAAGATTCCTAAGGATTGACAGCCCTGTACTGTGTTACTCATGAGTATAAGCTCAGTAAGCAGACTGTCCAAGTATAAACACTGGCTGTGTGTGATCTTTGGAAAATTATTTATTGCCTCATTGCTTCAGTGTTCCCATTTAAAAAATGTGATTATCAACTTCAAATGGACTGTTGTATATCTTCAATGAGTTAATACCCAAAAGTATCTTTGACATATTGAATATAAATGAACAGTGACTCATTATTCATGACTGGAAATAAAAAGGTATGAAAAAAGCCATATCAACTTTATATTTTCAGGGAGAACAGTAGTCTTGGAAGAATTTGGTAAAGTCTAGGGGAGGAACTGATTTATGGAAGAAAATAATTCATTTTTGGAGGAGAAAAACTAGCTATGACTTTTTTGAGCATTTCCACATCCTGTTCAATCTCTGTCCCTGTGGAAATTTCTTCTGTGGGGATTTTCTCAACAAACAGTGTGGCTTCCTTTCTTATTCAGTGACATGCTGGTTCTGACACTAAAGTGGCTTCCAGGACTTGGATATCAGTCCCCACCAATCAGCTCACCTTCCAGAACCTTCTGAATTTTACATGTTTCCTTCCAGAGTCTGTATTCAGCTGCCCTTCTTTGTTATTCACCTTTATCCTTGCCATATCTCAGCATCTGGGAATTTGCTTTGCACTTGAACTAAACCACAAATGTCAGCTTCACAAATTTCAAGAGTCACACAATGTGCCCAGGGTAAATGTGAAATTTTTTTTCATGGTACATAGATTTCTTAAGGTTCAAGATTTAAGATTTATAAAATTTGTTTGTCTGGGAATGCACATTAACAGCAGAGCACATGAGTACAATTAAAATAGTTTAAGATTATGCCAAATGAGTCAAACATAACATTTTGCATTCTCAATTTGTTCCTGATATGTAAGCATGTAGGGCACATTTATTTTCTTACTATTGCACTAAGTAGTTAAAATATATTAATTGCATAGAAAACAGTGATGGCTATCAAGGGCTCTTAGAATCATAGTGGTACACATAAGGAAACCACAGATCACAATTGGTTATGATGAATGTTGCATATAAAGCCAGTAATGAGGTAGGGACATTGTCTGCTAGGCTAAGGGCAACAGAAAGAAGTCTTCCTGGAGTAGCTGATCTTGAAATCAGATGAGCACAGTGATGTTGTACTTGGACAATCTAACACTTACAAAGCCATCTTATTTGAAGGCTAAGGTGTTCTCTATGTAGAAGGGAGAGTGAATCAATAGAGCCAGTTTGACAGTCAGAATGAGTTTGATGTTTTACTAAGAAAAAGGGAAGTCACTAAAGGGTGTTATTAGTGCAGGATAAGAATAGAAACCATTCTGAAAGGATTTCTTTCCTTAAAATTGTTTATTAATGTACTTCAACTTTACGTATTAATGGGAATCAATACATTAGGTATGATAATTCTCACATGCATGTAATACACACTGATAAAAAGCCAACCAACCATTCTTTCCAATGTCTCTTGAACCTTACAAAGAGTGAATGCTAACATACTTTCAAATCAATAGTATTTTTCAGTTTCTCAGTATGAGAGAATATATGGAACTGTTTCTGTTTCTGTCTTATTTCACTTTACATAGTGCCCTCCCATTCTCTATGTTTTAATGTAAATTTCAGAACGTAGAACTTCCTGTTATTGAACACAAATACCTATACATGTACATAGAAATCAAAACATTTTAATCTAACATCCTGTGATAGATCTAATATGCTGTGGTTGGTAATCTTGTTTGTTAACTTGACACACCTGGCAAAAAGGAATCTTGATTGAAAGATTTCTTACATCATATTGTGCTCTCTCTCTCTCTCTCTCTCTCTCTCTCTCTCTCTCTCTCTCTCTCGTTCTGTGTGTGTGTGTGTGTGTGTGCCTGTGTGTTTGTATGTGTGTGTGACACTTTCTTCTTAATTATTGATTGATGGGTAAGGGTCAGCTCACCTTGGGTGGAGCCACTCCTGGTAGGTGCAAGAAAGATAATACAGTGGGAGTCTGGGATAAGCCAGTAGGCAGCATTCCTCTATGGTCTCGGCTTTAGTTCCTCCCTCCTCAAGTCCTTGACTTGGCTTCCCTGAATGATGGACTATAAAGTGTAAAATGAAATGAATGCTTTCTTCCCTGAGCTGTTTGCTGTTAGTGTTTTATCACAGCAATAGAAGTGTAACTAGAACAGATACCCTAGGACAATTCCATGCCGTAACTATCTTCAATACTACAACAATAAACATGGACACACATTTCCCTTTTTGCTGTGTTAATTTTATATCTTTGGATACATGTACTCAGGAGTAGGACAGCTGTATTATTGTAGATCACTTAATTTTTGAAAAAATTTATCCTACTCTGTACAAATAATATGCTAATTTTGATGACTTCTAATGGTGAATAACTATTTTTTTCTCCTTATCTTTGTCATAATTTGTTACTTTTTTGAAAAGTTAATCAGAAGAATTCTAGGGGCAGTGGGTTGACTTTTCTGGTGAAGGTGCTATCCACCAAGTCTGAGAGTAAGACAACATGGTGTAATGAGAGAATTAGCTCCTAAGGGTTGTCCTCTGATCTCCTCTCCACCAAGTCTGAGAGTAAGACAACATGGTGTAATGAGAGAATTAGCTCCTAAGGGTTGTCCTCTGATCTCCTCATGGATACACTGACAAATAAACACACACACACACACACACACACACACACACACACACACACACACGATTGTATCACATTGCGATTTTAATATATGTTTTTTCAATCATTAATGATGTTAAAGTTTTTTTTCATGTATTTGTATAAAGAACTTTTTTTCTGTATAGGATCCTAAAAGCATAGGAAACAAACAATAGAAAATTTGGGTAAAGGCCTAGCTCATGTCACATATTTTCACGGGAAAATAAACAGTGGACAGACACAACGACCAAAAAGTGAGAAATTATTTGAGTACACAATAGAGAGTTAATATCCAGATTATAAAAATAACTCTAAAATACTTTTTAAAAATCCAAGAGGCAAGAAAGATTACTGACTCAGTTGGTAAAGTACTTGAGTTTGGATACTCAGAACTCACGGGTGACAGTTACCTATAGAGCTGGAGAAGTAGAGAAAGAACTAATCCTGGAAATCTCTGGACAGCAGACAAGTTAGCCAAATTGATTTGGAGATCTCCAGATCCAGTAAGAGACCTAGTCTCAAAAATATGGTGGCCAATGATAGAAAAAGATCCTTGCCGTGAGCTTCTGGTCTCTTACCCTGGGCACACACAGACCCATAGGTGCACATACACATGAACAGGTAATATACATATCCCACACACACATGTGCATGCACATGTGCATTAATAATGATGTGAATAGTCATAGCTCCAAAGAAGAAAAGCAAATTGTCAGCAAGCAGAATGATTCCTTTCTCGCAAACCTATGCAGTGGATATTGCTGTGTACCCATGAGTCCCAGCATTCTTGAACACGTGAACACTCAATCCCTGATACCAAAACAGTGATGAGTTCTTACCTCTGTGCTGACAGATCAACAGGCAGGTTATGAATGAATTGTCCAAATAATTTTGCCAACATTAGGCAGCCACCAGCCTGAGACCTGATCTATAGCCCAGATAGCAGAGAATGGAGAACCTCTTAATTTAATTTCCTATATTCTTCATGTAAGTGAAAACTATCAAAAAGCTTCCTCAACAGAGTTGGTTTCAAAAACTGATATGAATTCAGCATTGAAGATAAATAATAGTCAAGGTTTTCTTTGTTGAATACAATTGTGTTAGTCTATATTGTCTCCTGTCAATAAGGATAGCAAGCCAATGATGACCTCTTGTTTTACTGATGTTGCCACATCTTTTGTGGAGATGAAAGCATGACACATGACAAAATACTAGAGGAAGCATAAAGGAAATGCAGTGAATGCCCATAGACTAGGCTCATATGCACTTGGACTCTGAGCACAGTTCTGAACAGCTTTGAATCCTTTTACTAAAACTGGACTGAAATGTTATAACAATGTGGATCTCAGAGTATAGATCAATTCAGGTCCAATGCCATGAATTTTGACATTTTCAGGAAGTTATTATTCTTCTCTGAGTCTGTTCTCAGCAGTCACTGGTCCCAGGCATGAGAATGAATGGCAACATCCATGTCAGAAGAGTCCTTAACTGCTTAGCTGCCAGATTTCCCTATATTCCCACCCCAGCATCAGGAATATCAAACCCTAGAAAGTAGGGGTCCTTTTCACCTTCTCAGCTTCTTCAGAGGAGCTATCAGATGTTTCAAAGGAATCTGCACAGTTTCAGACTGTTGTGATCTCCAGCCAGGAAATTTCTTGGGGTAAAAATAAATACAGTATTTGTATATTAATATTGCAATGGGTTTCTGCCATCAGAGCAATACAGGGCCAATAGTCTTCCTGCAGGAATGATGCTTTAGGGACAGAGTGGTGTCTACAAAGACATACCTTCTTCTGCTAGTCAACACACAGGGTTTTCTCTAGAGGCCATTGGATTCAAAGAATGTGTACCCAGTGCATTTAAGAATCAAGCTATATTTTTCATGCCACAAGAATTGCATTTGCTTACCTAGCAACCTCAAGACTGTCTTCCTATAACCAAGACTGAACAAATGGGGAAGATAGGAGTCATCAAAGCATGAAGCCAGTATGCTTTACTAAAGAGATGCACAACACAGTCTTACTGCTGGACATCAAGGATGTATAGCCAGATGGCATGTTGAGTGTTTCTCTGCTCTTATAGAGAACTTGAGTTCAGATGACAAATCAGATGGAGATTGGATATCTTAGTGCACACCGAGAAACTAGAAAACACAGATTATCCCACTGGACAAATACCTATATTCTTTTTCAAAACAGTACTCCTCTCATTTCTTTGTCTTTATTTGAAGATAAGGCTTCCTCTAGATTTCAGTAAAGAATGATGTGTGTATTGTTCCATGTCACCCCCATGTCATCCCTGAATCCCACTGGAAAACTCAGATTCTGCTTTGGGAGAGATGTGGGAGTTTTTACGCTACATTTTACTCTCATCTCTGCAAAAAGACTGTGTTCCTGTGTTGATAAGGACTCATCAGGACATGGCTCCAGGGGTAAGCATAGTCCCACTGCTCACCACAGGGATAGATGGGATAAGAGATAACAGCAGTTGCTCTTCAAATAGAGATAAATCAAAGATTAGCCAGGCTCACAATCCAGGAATTTTCACAAAGTATAAGCCTACTAGTTTGTTTAAAATTATTATCCTCTTGACTGCCAAAGGTGCTCTCACATAGCAGGAATTTTCCTGTGCTATTAGGCTCCTCCAAGGATCTGTAGGCCACATGGGTAGGTGGTAACTTGAATACATTACTGAGTTGCTAATATTAGGCTTTTGTGAGCAGGAAAACTCTTCATTCTCTATCAAGCCAAATTGTATAAAGCAAGAGTTAGAAACTCGATGACAATGTGTCTTCTGCAGAAATCTACAAAACTAATCTGTTTCTCCAGCATAGCCAACCAACTCTAATCTTTTAAATATACAACTTATAAGCTTTGTAAGTTTCTATCACACCAAAGTCACTCTCAAAAACCTTGTATTATAAAGGAAGCACCAATTTAAATCTAGTAGGTAAAGCCTGCTTGTGGTAATCATAAGTTCAGCAGTCTAAGTTTGGATAAAACCTACATTAAAAGCCCAGTGAGGTCTTGTGTTGTCATATATGCTCTTTAAGGTCTCAGCTTTTCACATGGTGATAAATTTATTCATTGGACATTTTGTCTATCCATCCAACTGCCTGCCTATATTCTAGGCACTATGCTGTGCTGTACATATGGGATATAAGATGACTGTGCTAGGATTTTAGCCCCAGGAGCTACAAACTGTGAGCAAAGAATGAATGCAAAAATGATTGCCCTTAGGCCTTGTGCACTCAATAGGGTTTTACATTAATATGTCCACAATTTGGAGTATAATCTCTCTTCTTCGAGTATTTGAGATCATCAAATTGAAGAGATGGTATTGAAGGTGGGCCTGGGTCTAGACCATAGTGGTCCTTGTAGTTTCTCCAAAACTTCTGGTTCATATGAGAAGACTGAAAAACAGAAAGCAGAGAGTGTATTTAGGACACCTGTGAGAACCTAGACTCTGGCACTGAGTCAAAGATCCCTCCTTTCTCAGTGTCTCCATGAACTAGAGAAGGACCAGACTCATGTGGGCCTATTTCCAGACACTGTCCAGTATACAACTGTTGCCTGAGAAGGGTCTGGTTTTCTTAATCCTATTCAGATTGTCAATTCCTTTCCTATGATGCATGGGATTTTGTTACATAGTTGGAATCCTTGCATGCAGGAGACAGAGGCAGCAAAGGCAGGGGTGCCATGGCATCCTAAGCTTCTAGTTAGTTTGAGGTCAGCTTGGGCTACTTGTGATTCTGTCATATACAAGCAGTCAAACAAACACATGAAACATAAAACTTCTAAAGCAATTCTTTCCTAGGAGAACACATAAATTTATCACATGCCAGCACATATACAAAAATTTCCAAAGAGTTCCAGGAACACTTGAAAGGTCTCTGAGAGCTAGTTATATTAAGGAGTTTTAATTTAAACAGGCACTTTATACTGCATACCATCAAATACTCTCAAGTGATCATGGCTAAACCATGATACTGAAACTGGTCTCTACTCAAAGCATCACTTCCCATCTATGTAATCTTCCCTCATTTTGCTAATACTTAATTAACTCATGCTTATGGTGGGAATATTAATGTCACCCCTCAGACTTTGTTTTTAAGATTGAAGAAAATATGCAAAGACTATCTCACAGATTGTCTGGCATGATCCTTCCTTAGTTTTTATTATCACATTATCATCATAATCAGAGTAAGTATTATATTGCATTATGACCGTACAATTATGCTTCAGAAATTCATGCAACAAATTATGGTGACCAAATGCAACATCTATTTGAATTCTTCTGAGATGTGTTTATCTAGAATTCTCTCTGCCCTCTAGATGATTAATAACAATGTTGCCATTAGACTCTAAAGTGTCTGAGTGGAAAGCATAGCTTCTATATATTCTGTACCATGTTCAATAAATGTTTAATAAAATCATAATACTGCTTGGGATTGCTACAGTTCTTTTATAGTCTCTAAGTACTTTATAGATATTAGTTCATTAATTCTCCCAATCCCATGGAGTCTAGAAAGGTAGGAAATACTAAGAGCATCTTCTTTGCCTCTTGCTTAAGCACATCTCTCATTTATTGAGCCCTCAATCCTGCCTCCTCTGTGCCCCACCAAGCATAGCAGAGTTTAACCACTTCCTGCCAGTGTATGGCTGTCTATCAACACTACCACACTACCTCCTCGTTCAACGTTTTAGGCCTTCTTCTTCCTCCTCCTCCTCCTCCTCCTCCTCCTCCTCCTCTTCTTCTTCTTCTTCTTTCCCCTTCCCCTTCTCCTTCTTTATCTTTCTTTTCATTTTTCCTTTTTTTCTTCTTCTCCATCAGAACTTATAATCTTTGTTTCTCTTTAATGAATCTAGTCTCTAAATCAGGATAGTTCCTTGACAAATCCAGTCGAAAAACCAAATGAAGCAGCATAGAATTATTACAATAGCTACTCTCTATTGAGTGTAAGACTCTAGAAAAACCTTAAAAGTATGTTGTTGCACCTCAGAACCCAGCATATTGTTAGTACATCCATGTGGCGGTGAGACAAATGGGTCCATGAACAGCTTAATATGTTTGAGTAAATTCTCAGAGCTGCATCTGGACCTTGAATCCAATTATGTCTTCCTATCAACTCATGAATATGTATTAAAAACTATGTATAAATACCCAGCTGTCTGCTTCTCATGGTATTCTGAGGACCTTTCAGGATCCATAAGGCTATATGTTTGTCTTGGAATATATATATATATATATATATATATATATATGTGTGTGTATATATATATATATATATATATGTGTGTATATATATATATATATATATATATATATATATATATACATAGGTTCAGTATTGACACTCTTTCAGTGGGGGTCCTGGACTCTGCCTTCTACTTTACCTTCCTCTCCCCTCCCCAAGCAGATGCTGAGAGGGGCTGAGAGGGGATGCAGAACTGATATGAACAGGCAGAGGGTATTAGGAACCACTCAGCAGGAACTGTTAAAAGCCAATTTGGAGGCTATAGACACTTAGCAGCTAAGAATGCAATGCTTGCTGCAGTCAGTGGTAAGGGTCCCTCCATGAACTCTGATTCAGAGCATGCCTCCCAGTTCCTGTGCTGAGTTCCTACCCTGACTAAGGCTTATGATGCACTCTCAGCCTAAGCTTATATAAAGCCGTTCTTACCCTCTCTTACATTAGAGTGCTTGCTGCCCTTGCAGAGGATCTAGTGAGTTCAATTCCCATGTAGAGAATGTCACAATCATCTGTAACTTCAGCTCTAGTGGTTCTGATGCAGTCTTTTGGTCTCTGGGGAGCACCTCTGCACAAGTGGCAAGCACATGGATGCATAGACACCTAGATATACTCACACTCACTCCCACACACAAATACATGAAAATAAAGGTATATCTTAAAACAGAAACAAAAGCCACAGTGAACTTTCTATACCATTGCATTTCACCCTTAGCCATTCAAAATCCCGCTGCACATTGTCTTTGAAGGATTTTCCAAACTGTAAACTAAGTCTTTGTTTGTACAATATTGGTTCTTGAACCCTCAGTTATGCGCATCCCCTGTGTCAGAATGCCCACCTATAATCATGTCCTCAATCCTGGAGTCTGTGTGGGTTTCAGAGACTCACTATTCTCTCACTATTCTTGCAGTCCATCTTCCTTTTATCTACTCTCTCCCGGGCTGAACTTTCATCCTTCATTCCATCTGTGGGCCATTCACACTTACATATAATAACGATATTAAATGGAATAGAAGAAAACAAAGGTAAATTCAATTTGAAAAGTGTACTACAATGGCAACACACACACACACACACACACACACACACACACACTCCTTACATCACAGTTTTCACTTACCCACTAGAAATTAAATAAGAAACCAGGTTTCAGATACTTAAATGATGCCCAAAGCTACCCAACCACTAAATGGCAAGAAAAGAATTCAAATCTAATCTAAATTTGACCTAGATAGAAACCCTTGTCTCCATTATCTCATTAATTTAGGTATGAAAATCATTTGTGCCCTAGAGCAAGAATTTCATATTTCCTTTCCAGTGTGTCACCTGAGGATTGACAGAGACCTTAGACCTTACTGAGCAGAGAAACCTCAGGCTTTCTATGAGAGGGTATCCCATTTAAGCCCTGGGAATTTGCTCGTCCACAAAGTGGGGAGGAAGACAGTGCTTCATTGGTTTGCATCACATGGGGAATCATCAGGAAGCAAAAGCTGACAATGTAAGTCCTGAGCTAAGAAAGAGAAGACATTATGAGAAAGACTTGCTTTGAGATGTACCCACAGTTGGAAATTCCCCTTTTGCTAGGAAGCATGGGGGTTGTGTGTTCTGTTCATCATCTTCATTGTTTCCCTTTACAGATGGAATGAATTACAGCAGGAAGACAGAATACATCTCTCAGGTTGAGCATTTGCCTTGACTGTTTATTCTCAAGTTTCCCCTAAAAGAATTTGAGGCTGATTAAATAGGCAACTCTGTGAAATACCCCCAGTGACTGGGAGGCATGGGAGCTATTTGCTATTACTGTAAATATAGTTTTCTAAATAATAATGCAAATAAGATCTTTATCTTAGGAGCTAGGAAAGTAGCAAACAAACAATCCACAAGACAGAAAAAATACAGAATAAAAGTTATGACTTTTCAAAAGTTCCCTAATAATATATTATGTGAGTTCAGAGAATCCCAGTTCCTGCTCCTTTAGGAATATTCCAAACAGCTATTTTATGAATTACAAATGACATTTTCTCATGTACCTGCACAACTCTACTTGTATCTGCTTCTCCAATTCATAAGGTAACCATTGTGTGTCTATTACAGAGTGTGACCAAGAGAAGTGAGGTGTCACTCAAAACAGCTTAATTGTGCCACTGTGTATCCTGGGCTTCATCCTCATCCTTACCACATCATCAGAAAGACGATGGGACGTTTGGCAAATGAAGGCAATGGAGAAACAGAAAATAGATAATTTGAGATATGATGTGAGAATATCTATGCTTTGGCTGAACATTCAACCTAACTCCAAAGTTTAAAGCCCTTTGTTAGTCATCTTATTGACTGAGCTACTACCTCAGCACATCCAGTTACTCTTCTTTAAATTACATACTTTCATCTTCTGAATTTTATTGTGTGAAAGAACCAGATCCAGTTATGGTCTCTGAGTATTATAGTTACAAAGATATGGATATCAGAATGACAATCACAGAATCTTCCTTCTGTAATATTAAATTCCTGCTTGGATGTATATGGCTTGAGTGTGCCTTAACTAGAGGACAGAGCAACCCCATTTATGAAGCCAAAATGTCCCTATGGTTTCCTGGAACTAGACCCATGGATTTCTAGTCTCCACATATACAAGGACTAGGGATTTTTTTTTCTCCCTTCAAACAGGTCCTGATGAGCATCAGGTATGATGCTCACTTTTTCAATGTCAGTGTTAGAATATATGGATATGTGGTTTTGTACATGTTCTATTGGTAACACAGAACACTGACTTTTTCATTACCACCTACAAGTACCCTAGCCTCTAATATCCCACTTAATTCTGGATTCATGGTGCTTATTCTTTAGCTTAAAGATGATTATGTCAGATTTTTAGCTAAGAACAAGGGTAGATATAGTATGACCCCCCTCTTCCTCTCTTTAATCTTAATCATACCCTTGAGCAGTGTGTAGTTCTCAGAAATACAGCTACGAATCTTGTCTTAGATCCAGGACCCCCTTTCAGATAGGGATCTGGAATCATAAAGCCAATGATTCCCTAAATAGTGTATAAACCTTGAATCCTTTATGCAAGTGTGGCGTGCTCAACACTAAAGTACCTTTCTTTGGGCACAGAGAAGGAAAGAACAGATGTGTCTGACTCAGCCCAGCAGATCAAGAAATTAATCTAAAAAAGAAATGTGATTTTTCTCCTAATACATTTTTACTCAAAGGCTTTGCACATTCTTTGTATCACATAATGAAGAGAAGATGCTTGACATCTTTTCTGACAGAAAGAAAAGGAAGACCCAAATGGATGACATAACCCCATAAGGCTGTAGAATGATTCGGTAGCATTGAAATCCTTTTGAATCTAAAACCCCAGGATACACTGAGCTTTAACTCAGCTATTGCTAAAAACTCTAGCCATTATCCTAGGTAGCTGTTTAGAAATGGGTCCATTTCTTGTTTTGATTTCTGACTTCTGAAAATACCATAATGAATCGGCTACTTTCCACCTCTGAGAAGAGATAACCTATTTCCCTCTGCCAATCAGTTCTTTTCAGAGTATTAAAGGCCACTGTCAGAATGAGTGGTTTTAACCCAGAGAACTCTACAGTTGGACCTAAACAGTCACTCATCTGTGTTGTCATATAACAGAGGCTGTATGTGGTCACAGCTGCATGACACTCTTGGATCCTGATTTCTTAACAAGACAAAAGACAATATTAAACTAACAACTCAGTGCCATTTTTACTGGCTTAAAGGAAACCACTCAGGTGCCTGGAACCTCAGAGATCCAAGGTGAAGAGCCTCATTAGATGTTTGAATATCCTATTGCTCTCTTGCAAAGGTTAAACACATTTAAAGCAGCAGGAAGACATTCTGTAGAAAGTGAGCACAATGTTCCCAGACAGTTCCATGTAGATAGCCCAAGACCATGACACCTAGAGAAGGTCTACCTAGTCAGAGAAAGCTGTATGTCCCAGACAGTCCAGGAATCTGAAGAAACACTGTAAAATTTAGGTGTGTTTTCCTCTCCCTCTCTCCCTCTCTCTATTTCTCTCCTCTCTCTCTCTCTCTCTCTCTCTCTCTCTCTCTCTCTCTCTCTCTCTCTCTTACATAGATTATTCTTTTGACACCAACAATCAACCCTAATTACTTAATTTTTTTTCATTATGCAGCATCTAATTTAGACCAACTGAGTAAAACTCTAACAGGCTATATATTTATCAAAGCATCTTGTATCTCATTATGTTTGAATGGACCTATAAGTACATTGAGTACAGTGGAGCTAAGAACAGTTTTTATCTTTGCTATATATTCTGGCTGTATCATCCCCTATGTTCAATGGCCAGTGCTTCATGCTTCTACTTACAAGAGATGTGGAGAAAATAAGAAAGCTTAGAAAAAACATTAAAAATTAGTAATAAGAACAGAGGATGTTGTAGCTGACTGGTGGAGTACTTGATTTTATATGTAAAAATCTGAGTTCAGTCGCCAGTACTGCAACAACAACAGTAATTTAAAAAATAAGTAGAGTGTAGAATGTATTTTGTAAGAACAAAATCATGATGCCTGCATTTTAAAAAGAGATCTAATCCTTTAGGTATGGGACAGTACAGCATAGAAAGCAACTGTCCACTAAGGGCATGGCACTGCTGTCTGAATCAGAATGGGACATGTTGAAAGCAGGTGTTGAAACTCATTCTGTGTGAGCAGACAATTTCTACCAAGCAGAATTCACTGGCTCATTGTTCTGGAGTCTCGCACATCTCATATCAAGTTGACAACATTTTTCTTTGGCCTTTTATCTGCCTTACCCTGTGGTGGAAGATGAGAAGGCAAGAGGGAAGTAAACTCAGCCTTTTATGTTGACACCCATCCTCCCTGTGGAGGGAGAAGCCATGGGGCTAATCAGATCGTAAACATTTACCTCTTAGTACAATTTCAATGTCAATTAAATTTCAATATGGTTTTCAGAGGGAATAAATTCAAGCCATATCTATGTGTATAGTCAAAAGGTAAGAGATTATGCTAAAAGACTGAATGTCTTGCTTGCAACATAAGCCTTCACTCAGCAATCAGTACACTTTCTATAAGATGATAGTGTAGATACATACGGCTTAGTTCTTTGGGTTCAGTTCACCCTTGATCATCAGAAACTTCATGTGATTCAAAGAGCTATACATGATTATTTTTTAGAGTTCCGAAGGACAGGCCATTGAAAGTACACTCTTTCCTTTAATGTGTAGCATAAGTCCACTTTCTTTAAGATCCTATCTAATCCCTTGACCTTTTTGAGATTTTGTATTCTTTCCTTAGAGTGTATTAGGATTGCTTATCAAATTTAAAAGCTTAACTCTCAAGAATGAAAAATGTGGAAATACAATTCTCAAGGAGGAAGAAGATGAAGATGAAGGAGGGAGAAGGGGAAGGGGAGGAGGAAGGGCAGGAGGAGGAGGAGGAGGAGAAAGAAGAGGAGGGGAGGGGAGGAGGCAAAGAAGAGGAAGAGGAAGAGGAAGGGGAAGGGGAAGGAGAAGGAGAAGAAGAAGAAGAATTGGAAAAGAAAGTGTTAATTTCATTTTTTGAGCTCATGACTCCCCTGGATAATTAATTAATCCAACTATATTGATCTCACCATTTCTGTAGTCTTTATTTAAGTCTTCTTTATAACAAGACAGCTTTGTAATAAATTCCAGAGTTCTTCTACACGAAAGTCACCATTCCCTGTTCATTGACATGTACAGCAGGACATACAACAGTGGCAAAAGCAGGAGCTGGATGAACATAAACTAAGCTCAAATGAACAACAAAATTCAGGGAAACATAAAGTAATAGGTGACAAAATATTCTCCATTGGAGAAATGACTCAGTGGTTAAGAGCACTTGTTCTTGTAGAGGAGGTGGCTTCAGTTGTGAACACTTTCTGTCATTTGTCCACTTGACACAAACCTAGGTGTGACTAAAAAGATGAAACTTCAACTAAAAAAAAAATGCCTCTATCAGATTGCCTGTAGATGGTAATGCATTTTCTTAACTAGTGATTGATGAGGGAAAGCCCATCCCATGGCGGGCAGTGCTACTCCTGAGGAGGTATTCCTGAGTTGTGTAAGAAAGCAGACTGAGATTGGAGTAGCCTTCCTCAATGGCTTTTCCTTCAATTTCTGGCTCCAGTTTCTTGCCTTGAGTTCTTGCCCTGATTTCTCTCTGTGATAGACTGAGACCCGAGCATTGGAAGATGAAATAAATCTCCTCTTCTCCTTCCTCCTCCTCTTCCTCTTCCTCTTTCCCTTCCCCTTCCTCTTTCTTCTTCTTCTTCTTCTTTCTTCTTCTTCTTCTTCTTCTTCTTCTTCTTCTTCTTCTTCTTCTTCTTCTTCTTCTTCTTCTTCTTCTTCTTCTTCTTCTTCTTCATCCTTCTTCAGAACTGAAGTTTCACATTCTTCTTCTTTGGGAACAGAACTTTCACATTTGAGTCTAAGGTCAGAATTTAAAACGTCAAAAAGGATGCAACTGACCAGCTTCAAGTCAGGAGGAGGACCTAGATAAAATGAATGAAAACAGGTGAAACTTGAAGCAAATTGGAGCAGATTTCAAAACTGTTAGGGGCTGACCAGTCACATAATGATAGAAATTAATTTATGTACAGTATCACACTTAATGTGGAAACATTTTGAAATGCAAGTTTTAAGTTGCCAGACACATGATGTGATTTCCACCTTAATGATGGCAAATGTGACTCCCAGAGCTGTTGAAAGTCGTGTTGAGCTACTACACAGGCAGCTATGGGTCATCCAGTCAGTTACTTTACCAGCATGTCAGTGACCTCCCTTGATAAAAGTGCCCTGCATAGGCATCATGAAGGAAGGAGGGAGGGAAGGATTGAGGTTGTAGCAAAGGCGGATTGACACTAATCGCTTACATGACATCACCAAAGGAAGGATTGAAAATGAAGACCTAGGTTATGAATGGGATCAGCTGCTTCCTGACCCAGAGATTGTTACCTGTGGTCCAGCAATCACATGTTCACTTTTGCCATGGTTTCTTTAAGTTTTGTCATTACTGTCAGTGACAGTACATGAACTGTTCCACATAGCCTGGGACCTTCTTTAGCAATCGGGAGACTGTGGGTTTTAGCATCCTGAATGTCTATTTCCTGGGCCTCTTGCTTCCTTTGGGACTGCTCTTCGCAAATGTCTGTGGTTTCCGACAAAAATCAAGTTTCCCTGCTTTCCAGAGTTCTTAGACCCGCTGAGCTTTTCAAACTATAGTTTAAGCTAAATGTTATCCCATTTCAGTCTCCAAGGAAGTGGAAAATTCCTCCAGAGGAGAGTCATTATATACAGACATGGATGCCTTGGCTCTTCTGAGCCAGCTGCTGGATAAACCTGTGTGAGAAGCTTTAATGCAATGTGAACTTTAACGTGACAATTAATGCTGGGACCTTTTCTCTGAGGCAATTAACTTCCTCTTTTCTGTCTAACTGTGGCTTCAGCACTGACTGCAGGCAGGAAATGAATGTCACCAGTACTGTCACAGTCAGTCAACCTAGACTTGCACCACCTGGGCCTTTCAATCCACTGTTACTTTGCATCTTTGATGCTTAGTAAACTCAAGATTTCCTCCAGGTGCTATGATATGTAGAAGAGAAAACATCCAGGAGCATCGCCAAAGCAAGCAGAGTTCTCAGCATCCAGAGATGCCACCAAGGTACATTTCTAAACTGGCATCTTCTGGATGCCCTCAACAGAGAAGTGAAACTATATATTCTCATACTTCTGTCTCTGTATGTAGTGCTTTGAGCTTGGATGTTTATGTTAATGTCAGGAAGATATTTTTTCTGCAGTAGTAGATGAGATAAACAGAATAAACAAATTTAAAACCCATTACCCGGTCAGGAATGTCAAGAGGAATACAACCTGGAAATAACTCTGAATTGATTTTGAGATATACTGAACTAATAAAAGGAAAGGAAAAGAAAAGAAAACACAGAAAAGAGGGCACAACATATATAAGCCTTGTGTACTGAAAGGGACAGGTAGTACTGTGGTATAAGCCTCCAGTCTAAGCTAAAGTGGCAAAGATAACTAGTTGTTTTTCACCGAGAAGGATGGGGGACAGTAGGAAGTACAGTATGAAGTTCAAGTATTCCTTCTATGACTTTTATGAAGTCCTGTAAGAAACAGAGAAAACATGCTTTGTTTTTTAAAAGGGGAAAAAAGGCGGGGCGTGGTGGTGCATGCCTTTAATCCTAGCACTTGGGAGGCATTGGCAGGCAGATTTCTGAGTTCGAGGTCAGCCTGGTCTACAAGGTGAACTCCAGGACAGCCAGGGCTATACAGAGAAACCCTGTCTCGAACAACCAAAAAAAAAAAAAAAAAAAAAAAGGGAAAAAATAGAATTCTAGAAATCACCGTGAAAGTTGCTTAAAGCAAATTAAGGGTGCCTGCACACACAATCTATAGGATTTTTTACTCTACTAGGTCAGTAGTGATGGCACCAGATGGTACCTAGTTAGAAGGAAAATCTTAGGTCCTATCCCAGAGCATCTGAGTCAGATTCGATTTTTAAAGACCAATTACAAGACAGCCATCAGGTCTAGATAAGCTCCAAGTTTATCTGTAGGTTAGATAGCATTAGTGCTAAGCAATGCTTTTGGTATGGTTTTGTTTTTAAGAATGACTGTCCAGCCTACAAGGCTAGTGATTTTAAGCTATTTTCTGTTGCTCTTCTGGTTCTTTCTCAAGCTTTTTGCATGCATGTGTAAGAAGACCAGTGATATTGAAATGTATTACTAGCCTGGGGTCAAGCCTGGGGTTATGACATTGCTCACACACACACACACACACACACACACACACACACTCACACATACACAAATAGAATAAAAAATGAGTGCTGTTAAAATTTGGTTTTAAAATTATGTCTCTATACTGTTTCTTCATCCCACAGGTCTCCCCTTCTTCCTTAATTTCATGATAAGTAATTGTGCTTGGATTAGATATTGAAAGACTCGATGGATGTAACATCACTTTAAAAGCTTTTATTTGAATATGGCCATCATTAATGTTTTAGAGTCTATTATCAATGACTCTGACTTTCTTCTTAGCTTGCATGTCATGTGTGCTCAGCAGAATTGTGTGCTTTCTTATAACAGGTCACACAAATGGTGATTTTTAAGGCTGCTTTTGGCCAGCTCTTGTTTTTCAAATCCTGCCACAAGTCCTTCTCTTTAGGAATATTTAGAAGAGTTCTGGACTTCCAGGGCAGAGTAGAGGCACACAAGGAGGTATCCAGGGAACTATTCAGGAAATAGCAATCATCAAAGACATGGAATTTTATAAACTCTAAAGGGGCTTATGCATCATATACGCTCGTTTTCTACACACTACTGGTTAGGCGATTCAGAGGGCGAGTAGCTGTCACTCTAACTTATACAGCTAGTCTATATTACAGCCGAGACTCAAATCTTGGCTTTCTTAATTTCCTATGAAATTTCCCACATGCACACACACACACACACACACACACACACACACACACACACACACACACACACACACACAGAGCTAGCTAGGTAGCTAGAAGATAGATATATAGAGTTTTCAATTTCTTTTTCTAAAATGGTTTGTTTATTTATTTATTTATACATCTCCTTTACTGTCCCACTCATGGTCACCTTCTTCCAATAATCCTTCTCCCATGCCCGCTCCTCTTCTCTTCAGAAAAGGTTGGGTTCCTTGGATAACCCCTCAATATGGCACATCAAGTGTCTGTGAGGCTGGGCGTGTCCTCTCCCCTGAGGACAGACAAAGCAGCCCAGCTAGGTGAACATACCCCATGTACAGGGATAGCCCCTGCTTCAGTTGTTCAGGATGCACATTAAGAGCAAGCTGCACATCTACATACGTGAAGGAGGTCTAGTTCCAGCCCATGTATGTTCTTTGGTTGACAGTTTGGTCTCTGAGAGGCCCAAAAGTCCAGAATAGTTGACTCTGTTTTTCTTCCTGTGGAGTTCCTATCCCCTTCAGACTATCCACTTGGACTACACTTTTGTGCAGGATGATAAATATGAATCTTTTTTTCATTCCTCTACATGTAGACATCCAGTTAGACCAATATCATTTTTTGAAGATGCCTTCTCTTTTTCTTTGTATGGTTTTGGTTTCTTTATTAAAAATCAAGTGTATATAAGCATGTGGGTTTATTTTTGGGTCATTGATTTGATTCCACTGACTAACATGTCTATTTCTGTACCAATAGCATAGTTTTTGTCACTATTGCTCTATAGTACAGCTTGAGGTCAGGGATCATGATTCCTCCTGAAGTTTTTTTATTGTTCAGAATTGTTTTGCCTATTCTGGGTTTTTAAGTTTTCCATATGAAGTTGAGAATTGCTCTTTCAAGATTATAAAAATATGTTGGGATTTTGACAAGGATTGCATTGAATCTGTAGACTGCTTTGGGTAAAGTGACCATTTTCACTGTTAATCCTTATCTATCAATGAGCATGGGAGATCTTTCTATGTTCTGTTATCTTCAAATTCTTTCTTCAGGGACTTGAAGTTCTTGTCATACAAATCGTTCACTTGCTTGGTTAGAGTTACACTAAGATATTTTATATTATCCGTGGCTATTGTAAAGGGTGTTATTTCCAGAATATCTTTCTCTAACCATTTATCATTTGCATAAAAGAGGGCAACTGATTTCTTTGAGTTAATTTTGTGTTCAGTCCCATTGCTAAAGCTCTTTATCTGCTGTAGGAGTTCTCTGGTAGAATTGTTTGGGTTACTTATATATACGATCTTATCATCTGCAAAAAGTTATCCTTTTATGTCTTCTTTTCCAGTTTGTATCCCCTTGATCTCCTTTAGTTGTCTTATTGATCTGTCTGGAACGTCAAGTACTATATTGAATAGATAGGTAGAGGGTGAACATCCTTGTCTTGTCCCTGAGACTAGTAGAATTGCTTAACGTTTCTTACCATTTAGCTTGATATTGGCCATTGACTTGCTGTATATTTGTTTGACTTTGTATAGGTATGTGCCTTATATCCCTGATCTTAATACTTTGAATATGGAGAGGCATTGGATTTTGTCAAAGGCTTTATCAGCATCTAATGAGATGATCATGTGCTCTTTTCTTTCAGTTTGTTTATCTGGTGGATTATGTGGATGGATTTTCATATATTGAACCATCCCTGAATCCTTGGGATGAAGCCTACTTGTTCATGATGGATGATGTTTTTGATGTGTTTCTGTATTTGGTTTCTGAGTACTTTATTGAGTATTTTTTCATCAATGTTTATAAGAGTAAATGGTTTGGAGTTCTCTTTGTTGAGTCTTCCTTGACTCAAATATCATTGACTAGAGATTTGTTCAATTTCCCTAAGTGTGTAGACTTCTGGTGTTCCTGTTATTGAAGTCCAGCTTTAATCTACAGTAGTCTGATAATCTGATAAGGTACAATTCATTATTTCAATTTTCTTTTATCTGATGAGGCTTGCTTTGTGAATGACTATATTGTCAATTTTGTAGAAGGATCATGAAGTTCTGAGGAGAAGGTATATTCTTTTTCTTTTGGGTGAAATAGTCTATAGATGTCTGTTAGGTTCATTTGATTCATAATGTCTGTTAGTTTTTCTGATTTCTCTGTTAGTTTTTGTCTAGATAACTTATCAATTGGTGAAATTAGTGTGTTGAAGTCTCCCATTATTAATGTGTTGGGTTCTATGTACTATTTAAGTTTTAGCAATGTTTGCTACAAATCGTAGTGCCCTTGTGTTTGGAACGTAAATGTTCAGAATTTAGATTATCATTGGCAGATTTTTCCTTTAATGAGTAAGAAATGAAACGTTCTTTCCTGTCTCTTTTGATTAAATTTGGTTGAAAGTCAAATTTACTCAATGTTAGAATGGCTACTCCAGTTTGCTTCTTGGATCTATTTGCTTTGAAAACTTTTTTCCAGCCCTTTACACTGAGGTAATGTTTATCTTTATGGCTGAGGTGTGTTTCTTGTATGCAGCAGAATGATGGATCCTGGTTCCATATCCATTCTGTCAGCTAGTGTCTTTTTATTGGGGAATTGAGTGCATTGATGTTGAGAGATAATAATGACTATTGTTTGTTATTTTCTGTTATTCCAGGTGGTGGTGGTAGTAGTGTGTGTGCATGCTTGTTTGCATTTTCTCAGATGTAGTTATTCTCTTTGGGTTTCTCTTTTGGATTTATCTTGTTTTCTCCATCTACAATTATTGAGAGTTTTCTAGGTATAGTAGTCTAGTTTGGAACCTCTAGGGTTTTTGTTTGTTTGTTTTTTGTTAAGAAGTTGAGTATAAATTTGATAGGTCTGCCTTTGTATGTTACATGCCCCTTTCCCTTGCTACTTGCAATATTCTTTCTTTGTTCTATATATTTTGTTTTGATTATTATGTAGTAGAGGGAATTTCTTTTCTTATTCAGTCTAATTTGTGTTCTATAAGTTTATTGTATGTTCATGGGTGTCACTTTCTTTAGGTTGGGAAGGTTTTCTTCTATGATTTCATTGAAAATATTTTCTGGGACTTGGATTGGGAGTCTTCACCTTCTTCTATTCCTATTATTCTTAGGATAGGTCTTTCCATAGTATCCCAGACTTCCTGGACATTTTGTGTCAGGAAAATTTTGGACTTAACATTTTCACTGACTGATGTATCAATTTCTTCTATTGTGTCTTCTACTCCAGAGATTCTTTTTCCCATCTCCTGTATTCTGTTGGTGATGCTTGCATCTGTTATTCATGTCCTCCTCCCTAGGTTTTCCATCTCCAGGATTCCTTCAGTTTGTGCTTTCTTTTTTGCATCTATTTTCATTTTCATGTCTTGCACAGTTTTACTTACTTCCTTCACCTGTTTATTTGTATTTTCCTGTATATCTTTAAGGGATTTGTTTTTTTTTTTTTTCTCTTTAAAGACCCCTACCTGTTTGATTGCATTTTCCTGTATTTCTTTGTGGGATTCATTCATTTCTTCTGTAGGACTTTATCATCCTTATAAGACTAGATTTAAGGTCCTTGTGCTTCAGTTGTGTTAGCATATCCAGGGTGTACAGTAGTAAGGTAGCTGAGTTCTGAAAGTGTCATTGCCTCGGCTCTTGTTGGTAGTGTTTTTTTGAGGGTCTTTAGCCATGTGGATGGGTTTGGTTCCTGGATGCTCCTATTGTAGTAGGCATTGGGAAGGGGGTTAACCCCGATTGTCCTGGTGTGGCAGGCCTTTGTTTGGTATCCTTGGGCTGTATGGTTCTGGATCTTCCACTGGTCTGTATGGTTCAGAAGCCACAGAAGGTGTGAAGAACAGAGAGGTAGTGGGACAATGGAGATCTGCTTGGGCTTGAAGTCTGCTCAGGCAGCTTAGAGTACCCTGTGGACTCAGTGAGTGGGGTAGAAGGGAAGCTTACCTGTTCAGGCTCAGCAGGTCTGCTGAAGGTGAGCAGAGAGGTTGGGGGAGAATGGAGGTCCCCCTGAGATAGCAGCCTGCTTAGGGCAGTCTAAAGGACTAGGCTTGCTCTAGAGGGCTCAGCAAGCAGGGAAGATGGGCCGGGAAAAGGAAACTTACCTCTATGGTTCAGATCCACAGATATGATGAAGGTGAATCAAGAGATGAGAAACAATGGAGGTTTGGAGATCCTCCTGGTATACCTGAGCATATAATTTCTAAAATTAAAATATGTTTATGTATGATAACACCTGACTGTAATCCTAACATGTGGCAGGTAGAGCTAAGATCAATACCACCAATTTGAGGCTAGTCAAGATTACATGTGAAACCTTGTCAGAAAAAAAAATTAAATAATAACTATATAACTTAACAAGTTTGTACTATAGTAAGACAGGGACCATATCTGTATTATTGACCACTATGTTGCCTATGTGTAACCACAATAAGTCCCAATGTTGTATCCACTGAACAAATTAGCAGATTTTTTTTTTTGAGCTTTCTGTGCATGACTCAATATAGTAAAAAGTTAATATGCAGTCTGGTCATGTCCTGATCTAATTGCACATTATTTTGTGATATGAAGCATTCTCTTTAGGAATCCTTTTCAGAACAGGAGTGGGAGTCAGGATGTCCTGGATAGCAATGGATTTTTGGGGGGGGGGGGTCCTGGTTGGAAAGCAATCATTTTTCTTGAGAAAAACTTCAATACTAGAGGTAGAGTTTGTATGATAGAAAGACAAGATTTCCTAGCTGAGTATGGGTGGGCTGGTAGCAGTAAGTGGAAAGAGAATTTACAGTATTTTGTTATATATTTTATTTAATTTTGAGAATTTTGTACATAACTACTATGTTTACATTATTGTCATCTTTTTCGCCCCCAAACTCCCCATGTACCTTCATATTCCCTATCAAATTACTGACCTCATATGTATATGTATGTGTATGTGTGTGTGTGTGTGTGTGTGTGTGCATGTGAATGTGTGAATAATTTGATGAGTTCATTTTGTGATGATCCTATGTATATGTTAAAGGTAACCACTTGATATTGGATAACCAATCAGGGGGCTTGTCCCTGGTTAAAACTGGTTCTCTTCATCTAAGCAGCTATCAATTACTTGTGGCAGTTAATCTAGGAGTAAGACCTTTTGAGATTTGTCACATCTGAGGTGTCATGTCAACTGGTATTATCATTATACAGGTCTTACTAGTGCTGTTTGATACATTAATTCTCTCTGTTTCTTGTCATCCTGCCTAGTTTATTTACCCAGTTACTATTTCTCTGTAGGTGGCAAAGGCCCAAGAGAAAATAAAAAAAAATGTCTGCTGAGCTCCTTTGGACCACCATCATTGGTTTAATTTGTAAAAGCTATACTGTATTTTGAGCCATGGATAAAGAAATCAAGAAAGTAACATGTTGGGTTTTATTTCCAAAATACAGGAAAATAATATATTTGCTTAGTTGATGAACAATTGGTAATTTTCACATTTCTAATCAATTGTATTAAGTTGCCAGAGTAAAACTATGCAAACCAAAAGCTTAGCTTCAGTCACTAGACTGACATATGGCGAAGGTCTCTCAGCCTGTTTCAGATGAGACTCTCTTATCACCCAAAGAGCTCATTAAGCACCAGAGACAATGTACTTCATCAGTATTCACTGAGGCTTTAGTGACTTCAAATACTAAAGCACAGGGAGATATCACACATTTGCTCAAACCTTAGTGAGTAAATCAGAAGTACTACTCCCATTTAATAATAAGCAGCTGAGGTCTGTTGAATGTTCACTGTCTCTCAGGCACTGTGCTACTTCATGTTCACAATAACTATCTTACTGTAGCAGTTATCTTATTTTCCACTTGACAAACTATGTTAGGAAAAAGTAAGGTATTCAGTTCACGTGACCAGTATTTATGGATGGAATAAAAAATACAACTTGGCTTCATTATTAAATAAAAAAAATGCATATTTGCTTTTCAGGGAAAATAAATTAATAGAAGGGAAAACATATACTCTGGAGCTCATGTTAACCAATTCCCCAGCTGTGTTTCTTGAAGAGGCAGACTCTAGACTCCTTTAGATCAATTTGCTATTTCTGCAGATTGGGAAGTTACAGAACATAACTGAGTGTATACAGGTACTTAGTGAAATGTGTGGACTTGAACCTCACATTTCTGAATTCCTGTGTATCGTCAAGAGACACACATAATATTTCTGCTTTTCAACACAGCATAGATAAATTCAAGTCATTTGAAGACTTATCAATGAGTTGAAAATTTGAGCCAGGGTGTTTACCCTCTCCAGATCTCCCTTGAGCTGACTCCTCTGTAGAAGCTCTGTTCAGAAGTAAGCTACCTAATTGTATACACCAGAAATCCATGGATGCTAGCCTTCATGAACAACAGCTATAGACCAACCATCTAGACTCAACACATCTGGAACCTTCCAAATTCCTTCTTAGAATGCATTTTAGTTACTTTTCTTGCCAAGGGTAGACCTGAAAAAACAAGAAACAAATCCAAAACAAAAGCCTAACATAGAGGAGATATGATTTACTTTACCTCAGTTCCAGAAGTGTCGGTGTATCATGAGGAGTACTCCCTTTACTGTGTTTTTTTTTTTAATCCTCATTTTTTCTGTAAGAATCCACAGGTTATAGGAAGTGCAGCCCACATTTTGGGGAGGGGCTCTTTCTCCTTAGTTCATATTCTCTGGAAATACCCCATAAACAGAACCAGAGTTACCATCATTAATCTAGGCACCTTTTATTCCAATCAAATGATTTCACAATCAAAGTCAAGTATGTTCTTTATCTCTTGTCCTTAAATTAAGGTTTTTAACCTATAATTGCTATATCCATGGTTAAAGAAACAAACCATGACCTGATGATTCTTAGAAGGGTTGTGGTACTCCCCACTCATCCCCACCTCCAAATAATTATTTCTGCTTTCCTCAAGGCATACCATTTTATCTGGGACCCTTGCTATTAACCTCTAACACTCTCTACCCCTCTGCACCTGGCACTTACCCATTGTCCATCTTATCTTTCATTTACTGAAGTTGCCATGTCTTTGCATACGAATGCTTGTGGCTCTGTTTTTGTCACCACAGTTGGTGACTCGTTCATCCATACAGATCACCACTGTCCTCATCCTTCAGGAAAACATTCAGAGTTTTATGGTTCTTCTTCTCCTTTGTTTCTTGCTTTAGCCATTGTAAGAATTTGACCTGACATGACTTCAGCCACCCTGATTTGCACTGCCATGATGACCTCTGAGTGATCCTAATCTGTTTCCCACACAGCTTCCCAAAGCACATTAAGAATACATGAAGCCATTAGAGCAGCACAGGGAACTCTACTGACAGAAGCTACTGTGGCCAGATCCAGGAATGTGTTTGAAGCTTCTGATATTACTTTAGATAAATCATATTCCAAATTAGATAACATCATTGTTGTCCTCCACATTATATTCAGTCCTTTTGTCCCAAATCATGGGTGGTCACTAGTATTGCTGATGCCTAGAGCCTTACTTGGTACTCTATTCCAAACTAGATTTTCCTGGATCTTTCTTCAATATCATGGTACTTTGAGGATGGTTCTAACTAGTACATGGATATTCCTGAACATTTGTATTCTTGACTTTATCAATATATAAATTTGATATGAGGTTGTCTTCATTAATTCTTTGTGTAGAGAAAATGTAATATACAATAAATAATACAATATAGCTGGATTATAAATTTCTTGAGTTCAGAGACCTTATTCATATTACTTTTAAGTATATTTCCAGAAGCTAGAAAAATGTCTGGAATAAAGCAGATGTTAAATAAATATCCATTACATTAATAGTAATGGCAACCTGGTGGACCTAATACCATGTGGCACTACTAAACAAACCCATTGGCTCTGTTCAAAACTTGTTTGTATCCAGTGTTACTAAGAAACAAAGAAATTCTAAATGTTTAATGTATGTTAACAATCTGATGAATTATTCTGAGTGTATATGATGGAAAAGAATACACATTCCCATTCTTAAAAGTCATAATTTACTATACATCCACATCTATAGAATATCTATACATTTATATCTATGAATCTCTACCTCTCTACCTTTATCAACTTGGCTCTGTGAATGATGGTGTTTATGTTTTTGCAAGAGCCCAAGCCATATCACACTATAATAATGTTTATTTAATAATATGACCATTCTGTTCTGTCTTTTACAAAGAAGTATAGACAGAAAGTACTACACATAAATATGGAAGGCTCACATTCAATCAGCCTTTGCCCATACCCAGGTTACCCATGCACAGATTATCCAACAAGAGACAGCTTAGAGGTATCCCATAATTGCTCCTGTTCTTTCCTTTAGGGATCCATTTCAGTGAAAGGTATATAGATAAACATCAAACATTTGGTTTATATTTTACATTGGTTTCTGTGAATAAGATACAAAGGCATGTAAAAAAGATCTATGCTTTTTAAAAAACATGAATGTCTGGCTTTTTCTAGGTCTGAGGCTTCCAATTATTCAAAGTTGAAACAAAAAATATGCATCCTGTGTCTTTTATAATTTTTTCATAAGCTTACCTGAGGATTCTGCTTTCAGTAGGAAAACAAAACAAAACAAAGCAAAACGGTACAGATGACAGTGCAGAAATAAAAAGCCAGGGGAAAGTGGGGCTTTATGAGTTGCTGTAAGCAAAAGAAGTCTGTAAGCCTTAGATGTCAGTGGTCCAAGTGCAGAGGGAGTTCAGCCATTCTCCATATTCAGCTTTCTTTGCATCACTCAGGTCTGCCTTTCCAGATGACTTTGTCCTCTATCTAGAGTCACTGTGGCTGCCTCAGGTCCAAGCATATGATTTGCGCATAATAACATTCAAGGAAAGAGGAGACAAAAGTTTTCTTATCCTGTGGTTGCACTTAAGGGAAAAAAAATTCCTCAAAACTTCTCAACAGATCTCTTCTTCAATCCCTGTGATCACCTGATCATCGGTGTGCCAGAATCTATGCTTATACTCATAAATATGGGGAAAACAAGGCACAAATGAAACCTGCTCTTGCAGTATCAGTCAGGGTTAGTGTTTTCCAATACACCCATGGCTATATGGACTATAGAAAACAGACTTACTTTAGGAATGGTGTGAAGAAAGAACACAAGATGATTGGATAATGCAAGGCCAGAGTAAAATGAAAATTCAGTCTTTCCTTTTGTACTGAGGAGTCAATACACATAGAACTGACCTTTGTTCTAAAGTCATCTTGAGTGAAATCAGTTTTGTATGAAAGACCCTGGTCTCTTAAGGGAATTACCAAGTGCCCCATGGCACTGATGCTCAAGGGCAAGGATAACCACCGTTTTTTTGCTTTTAAGAAAATACATGGTACATCACAAAACTGACAGCTAGATCTGCCCAAAGGCCCCAAGTGTAGAAGAAAGACTGACAGAGGGTCACCCCAACCCAGAACTCAGAGATCTGAAAGTGAGAGGCATCATTAAACTGGTATAGGGACAGCATGACCAAGGCCAACAACAATAATTAAAGCAAACTAAACCACTAACCCTCCAAGACTGAAGGTAGCTGGTAGTAGCTGAAACTTGGTATCCTGTGCATGAACCATTGTCCCACGTATCCTGATCCTCCAACTTACAGTGGACACTTAGGTTCTATTGTCTTGGGATAGTGCAAAAGCAACTTCTTTCAGTAGAAACCATCCTTCAAATTTTGGACACGGCTTCTCTTCTGAGCTTGGGGTAGCTGCATCAAACTCTAATGATGCGATCTTTAGTGGTCACCAGGGAAAATAACACTTGTTAATATGATGTTTGTATGCTAGAATCTTTGGTGAGTCATATGCTTCATAAAATTTTAATTTATGATAAGTGTATCAGGATGTAACCCCATTGTAAATAGATACCTGTACTTTGCCTACAAAGCACAGTTTCCAAGAAAATGACAATAAGACAATTTTGACTGTGACCATCTTGATGAATTCATCAATTCTAGCATGAGTCCTTATCTTCAGGGTCATGGTGGCATGTCCATGAAGCTAGTCTTCTGGAGAATTAAGGAAGTATCAGGGGGACTGAGAAGCAGTTGGCCAAACATCAAACCCAGCCAATGAAGGACAGTTTTGAGAAGTGCTAAGTTCTGAGGAACCTAGGAAGCTGGTTGTGATGGTTAAAGCTATCATTGCTGCCTATAAGGGCTGAGATAAGAGGATATCTACGTAAGAGTGACAGGGAGATGCCACAGCTGATATCCTTAATGCAAGGCACTGGGACAGCCTCATGACCAGCAAACTCATTGAGCCCTGTACTTTCTGCTCTGCATTTTCTTCTGTTATGAGCTGAACCATTAGTCCATGTTTCAAAACTAGACCATGTTACCGGGACCAAATAGGTCAATGAGGAAGGATGTTTACCAGCTCATGAGGAGAAAGGTCCTTATTCAAAGCGATTTATTAATACACTTGCCATATCTTTAGTAGTTCCCCTTCACAAGCTATGACAAAGGTGTCTGTGTAAGAGAGATTGGTAGCATCCATGGAGAAGATGTGACAAGTTTTCAAGGCTTTACCTTAAATTGGTTGGACATGGGACACTCTGAGTCACTTCCCCTGAGAATTTTATGATGTGCCCTTCTGTGCTTTCTGTGTTGTGAAGTACTGCTCTGGTCTCATCTTTATAGAACCTGTTGTGAGAGTGGGAGGAGCAGCTTATCTCAAGGCGGGAAGGCATTCAACCACAGAGAGCTCTACCTTGAGAGGCCTATATTCAAACTAGGTTTATAAAAGATCCCCATTCCTTTCTCCAACTTACTGTGCAAGCCTTGCTGCCTGATTGAGAAAGAAAATATCTTGCTTAACTTCCAACAAGAAGCTCAGTGTATGGATACTTAGAAAATGCAATTCTTGAAGGACACAGACCAATATGTTGGCTATCAAGTTTCTATAATGAATTTGCACTATTGTAATAAGAGAATTATATGTGCACATATTTATCTCACATGCATATACACATATGTAACACCTGTATACATGCATACCTATATTCAGATATTCATAATATGTATTTTAATATGCATACATATTACTAAAGAGTTATACATAGGAGGAATATTGTGATAAATCAATTTATTATTGCAGAGAAAGATTAGGATAGCCAAGATAGGAAATATATATAATCTCAGAATGGTACCCCTCCTCTTCCTTTACCCCCAACATCTACCACCAATACCCTACATGCTTTAATTACACCATATTTTACAGGAAAAAAAAATGTACTGAAGCATAAAGAGAATGGAGGACTGCTTCCTATAACTCTTAACAGTGGAGTAGAAAGTGCTTGGAACCATCATTCTCAGGGTTTCAGAATCCTCATAATCTGATGAAATTGTTGGTCTTTCTTGTTTAATAGTTAATCTTCTTTAGGCTAGATCTCTGGATGGCATGGCTTCTCTAGGAATGAGGTAGGCAAGCCTCAAATAGTGCCTAGGTAACTGGTAAGACTTCTGGCAAGTGATGGCATTTAAGCATAAACAGAAAACAAAGCAAAGCCAAACAAACAAGCAAACAAATCCAGCTATCCTGTCATTGCAATACATATTTACCCAGACTCTGATCTTATTCAGTGCACACAGAATTGTCTAGCAGGTTGCTTACCAAGGCAACTGCTTCCTTCGTGTGTGGAGGCAGGGCAAGCTCCACACAGCTACAAAAACAGTTTTACACAAAGTAGATGTCAAGCTGGAACTTCTGTGTCCCCAGGGCAAATCTCTAGCCTTGCATTTCTTATCTGGACATGTTTATCTCCTTAATGTCTCCTATTCCACCATGTGATAAGGCTCCTGCTAAGGAAAGTAATTTATAATCAGAGGCTTGCAGTGGGGCCTTTCCCTCTCTGGGGTGTTTCCTAGAGGATGAGACAGAGTCTTGGAAGGCTAGAGGGAGATGGGAAGTAAAAAGCAGTCAGTGTAAAACAGCAAAGAACAGGAGGTATTGGACTTTACTTGGCTCTATTCAAATTTAAAAGGTCTGGGGTTCTTTGTCAAGTTCGGGAAAGTCACTAATAGCTGGTCAATGAGCTTTTGCCTTAAGAGATTTTCATAAAGATGTTTCAAGCCATTTATCCTGTGCATGTTTCTAGGACAGAGGGAAAAAGTAGGGTAGGGTGGAAGCAAGATGCTTTTAAAATAGATAAAAATCTACCATATTTACTTTAAGATGCTAAGCAGCAACATTATAGGGCAGTGGTGTGTCCAGCATTGCCCTAGTCAGAAACACTCTCAGCTCCAGTTCTTCTACCAAGCTTTACACTGGGAAAAATCAGATGCCACCCATGGCTTTTGCCTATGAAACTTTGCAGACAGGATGCAGGGAGTCACCTTAAAGTATTCAGAGAATTGGATTTTTATATATACTCAGCTGGGTAGAAGAAAGCTATCATTTCCATTTGTTCCTGTGATTGAAACCAAGACACTTAGGTCTACCGGACAGAAACTGTTAGGTCTAGACTTGTGCCTCCTGAGTGGTTTGGAAACAGCACAAGCAATCCCTTTACACTCTAACATGAAGGGTATCCATGCCTGCTGCAGACCCTCTGGGCCCCTTTGTCTGCGTGGAACAGGTCTCTAGTCGCAGGTGGACAAAGCGAAGGATGAATTGACAAACAGACACACACAGGAGAGGATGTGTGGAATCTGAATGTAATTTTTCAAATCGAACATCAGACTTTTAATGCAGAAGACAATAAGGAAGTTTGGTGACATACCCACAAGGTACAAATGAGGTAACTGGATGCTTAATGACTCTTACACAGAACAGAGGAATGAAAACGCAAAGACTGGCAGCAACATGGCAATAAAATAACTGAGACAAAGTCAGCCCTATCTAAGGTCAGCTATAGCCTTAGAAGCCAGGTGTGAGGTCTTTACTCTCCTAGGGCAAGGGCTTTCACACCCAAGTCGTGGTTCTAACTAGGGAGTTCCGTTCTAGCTAACCATCTCATGAATAATGCAATACTCTAAAACCACAGCCAGATCTACTTCCTAAACCATTGTAAATTCCTGTATATGGGTGTAACTCAGCTATAGTTCTAAGTATCTATTATGGTTTCTCCTACGGTCAGAGCGTCTTTCTTCCTTGGTGATGGTAGATTCCTATGAAGGGCAGTGACCTAACTTTTACTCAAAGTTATAGTGTAATACCAGGGGCAGTACTGAATTCCAAGCCCAAGGTCTTGCTCAAGGACGATCTGGGACTGTTGGAACACTGAGGCTTTAGCTATGTCAGAATTAAATCTTAAAAGGCACTTATAATGAGATGATACTGAAAGAGAGCACGTAGATCCATACAATAGACTAACGTGGGAACGGAGAATTAAGAGAAAGCCAGACTCCAGGAGAAGAGCTTCCTTGAAACTCTTTTCCTCATGAGTGACTTTTAAGTCTCTCAGCTTCCGCTGACTCGACCAGAGTGCGTGGCACATGCCCATCCACATCAGCTAGAAGGTTTCCCTGAGATCTTCTCAGATTCTGTACATGGCACTAGGCATATTTATCCTGCCTGCTCTTGTATTTGGAGACCAAGGAGCATTGTAGCTTACTTATTTTCCCTGTTTTCTGTGCGGCAGGGGACTTTGTCCTCCATCCTGAAAGCTTAGAGCAAAGCTTTAGGAGTTGCAGGAGATTATGATTCCATTAAAGAGCTGTACTGTGCCTTGAACCACCTCCTCCTCTCCCTGTGATGATCCTAATTTTCTCTCAATATTTCTCAGGTCCACATGGTACAAGCTTTTAATCATAGACTTTAAGTCACTAAAATGACTCTGAGCAAATGCTTAAAACAAACAACTGGATCTCAGAATAACTAGTTGGAAGCTGCAAATATACACCAAGGATGCCCTTTGTTATTTGCTAATGAAGCTAGCAACTGACCTTGCTGGAGAGTCAATTCAATGTGGGCAGAAGGATTAACTCGCCCAGCCAGTACCAAAAGGAGAAGAAAGTAAAAGCTGGGATGCAATAGTACACCTCAACATATCTCTTATTATTCTTAACCTTAGCTGACTCGATTAACCTGAAATCCTTATAAACAGAATCTTTATTTCCTAGGCAGCTACGCTTGGTTGAGGTGGAGCTCGAAACTGCAGAAAAGCCAAGCTGAGAAATTCTGACTCTAGGTAAGTAATCAAACAACTTCATGAAAAGCAAAGAATGAATCTCACACATATTATGATAGACAAACGGCTGTAGTCAGGCTGAGCTATTAAAATGTTTTACTTACAATTCCTACCTCAATTATCCATGCAAACAGAAAGGGCCAGTGAACCAGATGATAGAGAGATGCTGAACATCAGTACAATTTAAATTTGATTTTTTTTTTGGGGGGGGGGTCAAATTCAAAATTCAGAAACTTGATGAAGAGTCTAAGCCAGTCACAGAGTTTAAAGCTATAAGAAATGCAGATGCATGAAGCATAGCTGCTGTTTCAAGAATACCAAGATCATTCTGAGCATTTGCATGGGTCACTAAATTCAGCAATAGGCATATAATTCAAGGAACAAATGTGTTTCTTGCTCTCATGAAGTTTCCATTCATATTCAATTCAGAATAAGAACAAAATAAAGGTCATGCTGGGTAACATATAGGACCATCAATTCGTACAACTCTTAGGGGTCAAAATCACTAAAAGAAAACCCCAGACTCAAATAGTATGCAAAGGCAAAGAGGTTTTATTTTACAAAAACAACTCACATGAAGGGGTCAACCATCAATCAAAATGGCCTCACAGCCCCCCCCCCTTTTATACAGGGCTATGGGAATTTTCTAAAAGGGTTACATAACTTCTAATATGATTGATAGGGGCAAAGCAGTGATATTAATAAAATTTTGATTGGTTACTATGCTAGTTTCATTATATTTGGCGAAACTTTGAAGAATTTCAGAAACCAGCTCTACTCTGGCCCCGTTATCTCCTCTGGGCAGATGTCCCAGAAACTGACTCTGCTCTGGAACTATCCTCCCTAGTTTAGGCTCATCATTGACCATAAAGATCCATTGTCAGTGGCTTTTTCTCATAGCATATTCTAAGGGATGCTGAATTATAATGTCTAGTTTTAAGACCTTCTTTTCTCAGTTGTGTAAAGGTGTAACAAAGAGGCGAATTGGGTAAACACATCAACAGTAAGGCCAGAGAGCCCCAGAGGCTCAGGATAGACTTGGTACCCATCCTGACAGGTGAATGCAACTCATCCTTTGGCTACTAGACTACAAAGAATAGATCTAAGAAAATTAATATATCTCTGAGAATTTTATGTTGGAAGGAAAGGAAAGACATTGGTGTCAGCCAGAGGAAGAAACAGACGCCCAGAACTCAATTCTACAACATATCAGACTACCTCAAAAGACAGACCTAACCCAAGGCAACAATAGTCAGTCATGAGAGGACCAAACACAGACTAGGGCTGCTTTTGTCAGACACAAAATTCTGTTGTTGCTCAGAAGTAGACTTGGAGATCCATTTATTTATTTATTTATTTATTTATTTATTTATTTATTTATTTATTTATGGCTCTGCTCTTTACTAATGCCTGTATCAACTGAGCTGGCTAGGGCAACAAGAGTTCAACCTTTTATCCTAAAATATCTGGGTAGAGTTAAACTTTTTTTCCTTCCGTTGTGCTCTCTTCGTTTACATTCTTCTCCATTTCCCAAATGGTGTTTTTCACAAGGCGTAGGCAAGTGTAATTAGTGCCCTTTGTATTCCATTCAAGCGAGAGTGAATTTGGTTAACATGTAAACAGCCTGGCCTTATTCTACTAATATCTATGTTTCTTTGTCCTGCACCTTCTCGTACAGCAGTCAGTGAAGTTGTCTTTCTAAACCTTGGCTGTACATTGAAGTTGCCCTGAGGGAACCGTAAAAACTAAACTTAGGTATGTGCATGCATGCCTGGGTCATAATTTAAATGCAGATATTTTTTAAAGCATCGAACATGGTTCTAATATGCACCTTAAGTCCTGCTGCAAAAAAGATAGTGGCTAAAAGTGTCTTGCTTTTATGATCAATATGTTGGATGACTTTGGACAAATTACCCACATCTCTATAGCTCAGTTTCCTTGGCATTAAAATGGGAAATAAACATAGCACTTCTCCCATAGAGATGAGGGATGAGATGATATATATAAAAGTACCGAGAACTGTGCTTGACACAGACACTCAAAACAGTATTATATATTCTCATTTTCAGTCAAATTAGTTTTATAGTTACATGTTCACTAAGAAAAATAATGCATTCTTTTGTATGTCCCAAATTGCAACCATCCATAAGTTGTTCTCCCATGGCATTCCTCTCCCCCCATCCCCCTACAAGTACCCTAAGCAAAACAGCTATACCCATAGATATAAATGGTATTTTAGTATTTGATACCATGTTAACCTATTTTCTATGACCGTTATATTTTCTATCAGATATTATTATGTATATCAGCCACAGATATGTCTGAGGTTAACACAAGTGTCCTGATTACTAAGTATTCCAGACTTTCTTCATGATAAAGGCCTTTAAAGATAATGATGTCCGGATGATATTTGCACCACACACCACTCATCTGACAAGAACAAAGGCACATGCAAGCAAACTAGGACTGGAATAAAGAACTGGAAAAGTTAAGGACACATTTCTTTCTCTGGTCTCTAAAATGCTCCCTTTCCTTATATACCCACAGACACTCACAGCTTACACTCCAGACAGTGGGGTCACTTGCTATAATTATTTTAACTTTGTATACATCCATGGTCCATCTGTTGTGTTTCCTCATCCCTGATCTCTTTGCTAGTTCTTGGTTCCTTCTAATTATGGCCTTCTGCCACATCTATTCTTGGGATTTCTCCATCTATTTAAACCAACTGAATATTTTTAAAAGCTTGATACAATTTTAGAAAAGAAAAATAGGGCTTATGGTTAGCACAGGGTATGGTGAGAGGCAGGACTCTTTTATGCTAGTGATGGGTTCCTAATGTTCTAGCATAAGCCTCATTCCTTTTCTTTAAGCCAAGTGTTTTTTTATATGTCTATCCATATTTCCTTCCATTTCAGTTACATATCCTTCATAGGCAACCTCATCTGTTCTGTTTGTCACCTGGAGAGACCATCAGACCAAGGGAGATAGCACACCCCCACGCAAAACTTTATGCCAAGTCCCCTTCATAGTTTCAGATCTTTATTTTCACTGTGAAGAAGTGGGTGGGTCTTTTTAATCTCCAAAACATCACTTGTCAAACAGGTTGATAAGAGATGATGGCTTTTCAGTTTACTTTAACATATATTGATTACTTAGAATCAAAACTTTAAAGAAAATTTCAGTATGTCTGATAATTCGAGACCTTCTATGCAGACACAGAAAAACCACTCAAGAGTTGAAGGAAGTCCCTGTATCCAAGATCTATAGAGAGATAAGGCTCTGTGCATGAAAAGTAAGTTCACTGAACCTGAATCTTCCTGAGTGGTTTAATCCCACTATGACCTATTCTCTGCACTCATTATAGGCAAACCCACTAACACAAATACAACATAAAGAAATACTGGGAGATGCTTAAGTATAAAAGAAAAACACAGATGGATTTGGGAGTGAAGTCAAAACTGAACCTTCAACAGGGCAAGCATCCATTTTTTTTGTTTGTTTTTCACAAAGTTTTGCCCCAGGGGTAGGCTCAATTCATAGAGGGAATGTAGAAATAGAGTTCAACAAAGCCTCTGTAACAACCCTGCCTTTTCAGCCAGAGGAAATGGAAAACAAATCCCAGACACAAAAGGATATAAGAGAATTCAGGAGCAGAGACCTGGATGGGTGATTCCCCAATTCTGTGTGTAGATCTATGTAGTTCTCAGCCAGCATAACAAATGCTCTGACAATTGACTGGAGAGTTGCACTTCTGCCCACAGATGGAAAACACATTTTTCTCTGGAGTCTAAGTTCATAGACTGCAACCCGAAATAACTACAACAAAATCCAAAATTTTTCAAAGTAGTGGCTAGCACCGTGAAGCCTGTGGGCCAAACCTGACACACTATTATTTTTGTAAATGAAATGTTTGTGGATTACAGCCCTGGCTGTTCATTGGTGCATTGCTTGTGGATGGTTTGCACAGTTGGAAGATTGCATATACTATCACTTTTGAAATATATAATGTGTACTAATTGGCCCAAGGTAGATATGACTTGCAACCCCAGGTTTTGCAGGCTATAATTGACCCAGAATTCATGTGACAAAAGTCTCCCAATGTCAAAAAAAAAAAAGTAAACATTTTGGGATGTACAAAGAATCAAGAAAATGAGATCAATGCTTAACACAAAATAAAATGATGTTCTAGAAAGTTAAAACAATTAAAGAAGTACTTTATCACAATTATTACCATTGCATTCTACAATAGGGACAAAAGCATTTTTTACATCAATAAAAGTTATGGGTTCCAATCTAGACAAAGAAGCACTGAAAGGGGAAATAATTAGCATGTTAGAGCTAAGAAAATGAAAAGAAATAAAAGAATACTTAAATAAGTTTAGCAGAATAAAAATGACAAAGGAAATTTTGAATGTCAGGTTGGTAAACTTGAGTATAGGTCAACAGAAATTCTTCATTTCAGACAATAAAGATGAAGAAAGTTAAAATAAGCTCAAAGACCCAAGGGAGAAAGGAGAAAGATTGCCAAGTGTCTTAGATTTTATTTTGGAGCATTACTGTAGCATAATATCTGAGAAGATCAACTCATAAGGAAATAAAAGTTGACTTAAGCACACAACTCCAGAGATTTCAGTCCATAATCAGTTGGCCCATTACTTTCAATCCTGTACAGGGGCATCAGGATGGGAATGCGTGGCACATGGATCTTCTCAGCTTCTCAGTCATGAACCAGGAAAGAGGGGGGGTGGGGGGGCGGCGAAGAGGAAGAACAAGAGACCAAGACAAGAATTTCACTATTTCCTTGAAGAACACACTTGGAATAATCTAACTCTCTTCTACTAAGTTTCACTTCTTCACTGTTTAAATTGTTAGAAATGAATGACACTGGTAATTTTAAATTGTACTGTATCCTGAGTAGTAGTATGATATGGGATATGAACTATACCTGGCCCTACTGTTGATGTGTTTACCCAATTCGCCTCTGTGTTACTCCTTTACACAACTGAGAAAAGAAGGTCTTAAAACTAGACCTTATAATTCAGCATCCCTTAGAATATGCTATGAGAAAAAGCCACTGACAATGGATCTTTATGGTCAATGAACTATACCTATGTCCTGGAAACATCTACTATACACTGTCTGTACAATGCAGCACTAAAAACAATCACTATATTTCTAGTATTAAGGTTAAATAATTAGGAAATAAAAATTTAAAGTAAGCTAGTATCATTTCAAATGCCTCATAACCACTTGTCTAATGATTGTTTTAGTTATCAAATTGACCATCTTAGTACAATAATATCTTTGTTCAAGGAAATGTTATTTCATTTAATAATGGCTCAGGATGTAGTGTTGCTGGCAAATTTGGATGGTTCAAAGAGAAGTCATGAGATTTTTCCTCAAAATGAAATGGATTACATCTTTATTTTATAAGAAAACATGTAAAAATTACTCATACCTGTGGTAAAAATGAATCTTTTGTCCCCCTAAAATTGTAAAGAAAACAACAAGAACAGCACCGCCCCTCCCAAAGAAAATAAAAAGAGAGTACTGACTGTTCTTCCCATGTTCAATTCCTACCATCTACATGAGAATTCACAAAAGTCTGTAACTCCAAGACCTGATACCCTCACACAGGCATACATGCAAGCAAAACATCAATGCACATAAAATAAAAATAAATTATTTTAAAAAGTAAAGAAAAAAATCATACTATGCTGTCTTTAACTGCAACAGTTAACAGAGTTTTTAATTAATATGCAAATTAATATGGAAAATGCACTAAATTATAGATTTTTGTACTTTGGGATTTCATATATCCATTTGGGTTTTCAAACGTTATTTTCAAGATATGGGATGTTCTGCCATAATTTTAAAGTTAATAGCATAGGTTGCCATGGTAATTGTGGTGGTACTTGAATCTGTACTTGAGAACTCTTCATAGCACTATACTGACATGCTATTACATACAAAATATGACAATCCAAATAATGTCTGTAGTTTGTTTAATAGTATCGCACTATGCCACTTTCCTGGCTTTGAAAATTGAGCTATGATTATATGATACTGTTAGAAGGAAAGTGCATTAAAGTCACACAGGGACTCTTACTAATAATACTGCAACTTTTTGTGATTCCCAAGTTCTAAGATTTTTTTTTAAAGAACTAGGCTAGCAAACTGAATATATCAATATAGGAAAATAATTATGTCATGCTTAAATAGAGCATGTCACAAGGCCACAAAGCTGGCTCAAACCAAGTTCAGTTCTGTTCCCCATGTAACCAAATTGAATGGGAAATAATTAAGGATCATGTCAATAGATTCTTAGATATTGGAAAAAAAAATGTGTCTTTAGGAGCATTCACCATGTGAGCGAATGTTCTTAATTCCTCAGCATAAGGGCATTTATAACAAATACTCCATTTAATAGTGAAAAAATGGAATTTTCCTTATAATCAAGAGCAAATGTGATTGTTCTCGGACATTTCTCATAGAATGCCAAGCTAGAGAAATAAGACAAAAAAAAGGAATAAAGGGTATATAGATTCCAAAGTGAAAGATAAAACTGCCCCCCTTTATACATATCTATAGCAGAAGTCACCAAGGAATCTACAGTGAATAATAAATGAATAAAAATATACTATAGCTGACAAATTTAAAATGGCTGCACTACATAAAGACAACACTACAAATTAGTATTTCTAAGTATAAATGCAGAATAATTGGGAGATAAAAAGGTAAAGTAAAACAGTAGCGTCTTCAATTGTTTCAATAAAAATTCTACAAGTGTAAACCTTAAAATAGAGATTCTGAATATGTATGCTGAAAATTCTAAATTACTGGTAAAAAGACTGAAAATACTACGTGGCTATAACACACTGTATTCATGGTTATGAAGATTCAAGACAATAAAATGAAAATTCTTCAGTAGCTTTAATGCATTTCTACTCAAAATTTTAGCGGGATTAATTTTGGAGTATATAAGGGAAACCTAACTATAAAATGTAAATGCTTATAGTCAAATCACTACTTGAATGATTATTAAAGAGAACTCATAATATTCAATTTTATGTTTTGTTATAAAATCCCAGTAAGCAAAGCACTGTAGAATTGATATATTCCTAGGCAAAAAGAAAGATGCTGGAGAACAGGAAACAGTCACAATTGTCTATAAATATAGTAAGTGACTTTGGTACTTGACACTTGTCCCTTTACCCTTGAAAAAACTTTGATTTGACTTCTAAAGGAATTTATTAAGGTGTAAATTAAGTATCATGATACTGACTTTTAAAGGTCAGCAACTGAATATAATTTAATAACTCTATAGTGTTACATAATCATTTATTTCCAAAGCATTTTCATTACTTGTATGTGAAACCTCTCACTTGTTATGTATCTTGCCCATTCCTTATTCTACTTGCAAGCCAAAATGCAATCTTTCTCATCTCTGCAAAGTGGCCTGTTCTGGTTATCCCAATCAAATGGAATAAAGTAATTCACAACCTTCTTATCTGGCTTCCTTCAATTAGGATAGACTTCTTTGGGCTTATCTATGCTGTAAGTCTACCATGATTTCATTCCTTTGATCTTAAGGTGTCACAGAAAATCAATGTCTATAAGTAGACTTTGCACATAGAACTCACAACATGTAAAGGATCTTGTTATGGTGATGTTAACAGAAAGATCAAGAGATGAAAACTCAGCTTGGAACAAATTTACCTCTGGCTACACATTTGGCTCACCAGCTTCTGGGCTTAACAAATAAAACAACAGTCACTTCGAAACAGTGCTCAGTTCTGGGCCTTGAGAGCTCTCAACCTTTTGCTACGTGGTGAGATCTCCGAGGTATTTATTTGTATTTTGATAAAATAAAATTTGCAATTTCAATTATGACAAGTTCATAACTAGGTAACCTTATTAGAGTTAGGAAGTGCAAGCACACCATTTCTGCTTCTAAAGCATTATCATAATCTCAAAAGGCAGCTAGACCCTTAAGCAATGGCTTAAACATCTGTTTTCTCCCAAACTGTGGCAATTTCTAACCCACTTTCTCTATATATAAACTCACTGATTCTACCACATGCCAAGGAAATCATAAAGAAGTTGTATATGTGTCTGTACATGTGTGTGCATGTGTTTATAAATTGCTGATTTATTTCATTTAGCACATTTTTAAGGTTGACCAATAGTGTTACCTTTATACCAACGTCTCACTTTTCTATGGTTTAACACACCTGACTATCTACATTTTCCTACATTTACACATTCAGCTGTTGATAGATGGGTTGTTTTCATGTTTTGACTATTATGGATAATGTATCAATTTTGTTAATCCTCTACATGTCATATTTATTTTAATTATCATTCATATCTCACAATTGTTCTTGTGAATCCTGTTGATTCTTCCATGACAAATATGTTTACTAAGATCAATAATTACTAAATGAGACCTCAGGAAACTGAAAAGCATCTGTAAGATAAAGGATACTAGGACAAAATGGTAGCCTACAGAATAGGAAAATATCTTTACCAACCCTACATCTGACAGAGGGCTAATATCCAAAATACATAAGGAATTCAAGAAATTAAATATCTCCAACACAAATAATTCATTTAAAATTCGAGTACAGAGCTAACCTGTGAATTCTCAACAGAGGAATTTCTAATGGATGAGAAGCACTTAAAGAAATGTTCATTGTCCAGAGTCATCAAGGGAAATGCAAATCAAAATGACTCTGTGATGCCACCTTACACCTGTTAGAATAACTACAATAAAAACTCAATTGACAGCACATGCTAGCAAGGATGTGGAGCAAGGGGAGCACTCCTCCACTGATGATGGTGTTACAAAATTGTAAAACCACTTTGGAAATCAATCTGGTGGTTTCCCAGAAAACTGGGGATAGTTCTACCTCATGACCCAGCAATACCCAAAAGATGCTCCACCATTACACAAGGACAACTGCTCAACTATTTTCATAGAAGTTTTATTCATAATAGCCATAAACTGGAAACAACCCAGATGTCCCTTAACTGAAGAATGGATATAGAAAATATGTTATATTTACATGATGGAATACTATTCAGCTATTACAAACAAAAGCATCATGAGATTTGCAGGCAAATGGATAGAACTAGAATTTATCATCCTGAGTGAGGTAACACAAAGACACTCATGGTATGTCCTCACTTATAAGTGGATATTAGACATTAAGTAGAGGATAACCGTGCTACAATCCACAGACCAAAAGAAGCTAAGTAACAAGGAAGACCTAAGGGAGAATGCTTAAATCTCACTCACAAGAAAAAATAAAATAGACCCCGGAAGTTAATAGAGGGAGGGGACTGGATGGGGGAGGGGATGAGGAGGTGAATGGGACTGAAGATGAATGATGGGGAGTACAGGGATGGGGATGAGAGGTCTGGAAGAGAGAAGGAAAATTGGTGTTGGGAGGCATTTCTGGAACAAGCTGGAGAACTGGGAGAGGAGAAGCTCCTGGAAGAATATGGGGGAGACCTTAGCTGAGACTCATAGCACTGGGAGGATAATGAGCCTACATGGGCACCTACTATAGCCAGGCAGGACTTCCGTGGATGGAGGGGGATGTCAACCTACCCACAAAACCTTTGATCTCAAATGTACCCTGCCTACAAGGTATACAGGGATAAAGTTGGAGTAGAGATTGAGGGAATGGCCAACAAATGACTGGCCTAACTTGAGATCCACCCTATGGGAGAGAGCCAACTCCTGACACTATTAATAATACTCCACTATGCTTGCAGACAGAAGCCTAGTACAACTGTTATCTGAGAGGCTTTCATCTAGAAGCTGATGAAAACAGATTTAGAGACCACAGCCAAACATCAGATGGAGCTTGGGGAGTCCAATGGAAGAGTCAGGGGAAGGATTGAGGGAGCCAGAATGGTCAAGAGCACCACAAAAAGACCCACAGAACCAACTTACCTGGGGCCGTGGGAGCTCACAGAGGTTGAACCATCACCCAAAGAGCATTATGGACTAGACCTAGGGCCCCTACCCTATGTAGCAGATATGCAGCCTGGTCTTCATATGGGTCCTACAATAATTGGAACAGGAACTGTCTCTGACTCTCACACTGTTGCCTGCCTTTGGATCCTTTCCCTTAGCTGGGATGCCTTGTCTGGCCTCAGTGGGAGACCACTTAGTTCTGATAAGATGTGATGTGCCAGTGCCTTGTTGATACCTGAGGTAGGAGACCACCCTTCTCCTCAGGGATGGGGTGAACTGGAGAAGGGGGCTAAGAAGGTGGGATTGGGAGGAGTGGATAAATAAAGTAAATAAATAATTAAATTAATTAATGAAAATGAAACAAATGTATGGTTTATCAACATGTTAATTTCCAAATATCTGGACATGCAGTGTTTTCTTTTGGCTGATCTCTAGTTACTCCACTTTAGTTAAATAAGAGTTTTTCAAATGATTTTAATCTTATAAAATATACTGTGAATTTTGTCTTTATCAGTTTCAGGTACTTTTAAACACTAGTTCTGTGGGTCATATACATTTGCAATTTTTATCTTTCTGATCCCTTTATTGATGTATAATAGTCTCAGATGTCTCTTTTAACAGCTTTACCTTAAAATATATTTTGCCTTATAATATTCACGACCTAGCTTTATTTAGGTTACATTTACACATTGCTCTGGATTGAGTATGGTCTGGGTTTCTCCATGTGTTAGAAGCCAGATCCTCAGAGTGGTAATATGGAGAATGGTATAATCTTTTAGTATGCAGGGCCTATTTGTGGCTGAGCACTCTACCAACACTAATCCTATACAGGTTGTCCAGTTGTCAGTTTCTGATTCAACCACTATACATTACACTAAGAAACTTCTCTGATGAGTCCATGCTGAGAACTGTACTTTTCTGTTATGGCAGTGGAGGACAGTTTGATATTGTATCTATCAGTCAGAATAACGATAGGAGGTTCACCCCTGGGGATTGTGTCTCACTAACCTTGGATTCTTGGTCAGACTTGTACTATTACCTCTACCCCAGTTGGAATATATGCACACTGTCCATGGCTCAGGTACTATTGCAAAAAAGAGGATGGAAAGAGTCTAAAGCCAGAGATTAGGAGGACCAGAGTAAAATGGTGTCTTCTGGGCATAATAGGACAACTGCACTGATGAGCTTATAAAACCTGTGGTTGTCCATGCAAGAAACGCACAAAATCTAGCCAATCAATATGCCTGTAAGGAGAAGGAAGGTGTTAATGAGTTCTCACCTACAACTGAGAAACTGTGGATAAGGAATGGCTTCTGAGAGAAGGAGAGTCAATTTTCTTTTAGGGTTGAGCAAAGGTCTTGCTATTGTTTTAAAACAACAAATGATTCTCCAAAAAGCAAATTCTGGTCTGATGAGAATGCCTTTAGTTTCTTCTGAGGACAGTTGCTCAGTGACTTAGTCATCTCCCACAAGACCAGCTTCATCTTAGGTAATTTTTCATTTCCTCAAATTAACATATATTAATTATAAAAAGCAAAGATGTTCATGATGGCACATTCAACCATTCATATGATGTACTCGGATCACATTTACTACCCATCATCCAGTATCATTTTTCCCATTTCCACCTCTACCACACTAAAGAACCCTAGTTATTTCAGTGTATCTTTGCTGTTATCCCCATAAGTCTGCACATGAAATAACAAGCATGTTAACTGTCTTTCTAGGTTTTGATGATACTGCACAGTTCCATGCCTTTTCCAAACACCTAATTTAGTTCTTTATAAGTGAATAAAACTCCATTATATATACATGCCATATTTTCTTTTTCCACTCATTCACTGATGGAAACCTAAGCTGAATCCATAATCTTAGGCCCCACCTCCTTTTAAACATATTTTAATTAATTATTTTAAAATTTCATACAATGCATTTTGATTATAATTGTTCCTAACTCCTTTTCCTAACTTTTTCTATGTCCATCCCCAACTCCTTACTCCTCCTTTCATAACATCTTATTTTAAAATAAATTAATATATTAAGTCCAACTTATGGAGCCCATATACTCCTGGAGTGGGGCTATTCACTGTACAGTGGTTTTCCTATGAGGGGTCACTCATCTATTTCATGGCTTTCAATATTCCATGTCCTTTCCCTTCTTCACAAACATCCCTGTCACAATGCCATCCATGTGTGCATCCAAAAATGTCCTGCCCAGATCTGGGAAGATGCAAACTGTGTCTTTAAAGTCTCTTCTCTTTAATAAGTCAGTACCAGGGCTAGTGAGATGGCTTAGTGGTTACAACCCCTGACTGCTCTTCCAGAGCTCCTATATTCAATTCTCAGCAACTACATGATGGCTCACAATCATCTGTAATGGGATCTGATGTCCTTTACTGGTGTGTCTGAGGACAGCTACAGTGTACACATATACGTGAAATAAATGAATAATTTATTTTTTACAGTCAGTACCAAGCACTTTGATATAACCTCAGAAACTGGCTACCACAAACATCAGTTTCCATTTGTCTTATAAATCTTAAAGCTGCTTTAAGGTTAACTTCATAACTTTTATTTTCTAAATTTTCTCTAATAAATGAAAAATACTTTCATGATTGCAACCTACTATTTCAAATACAAATGAGAAAGCTAGATAAATAAAGGAGAGGAAAGGAGACTTCTAATAAATAAGAAGATTTGGAAAGAAATGGAAATGATTTCTCAAGGGCTGCTGTTGCTTTTTGCCATTTGTAGGGGGTGGATAGACAACTGGCATTACAGAATGTCAGAAGATTAGAGGACAATCTCAGACTGAGGTAACAGACAATCTTTATGGAGGATTTTAAATTCCATCTGAATCTGACAATGGAAATAATGGAGGAAATTCTAAGGGTAAGAAAATGACAGAGTTTGGGAATTAGAAGGTGCTTTTGGGAGAGGCATGCTAACTTGGGATGTTTATCTGAGAGATTACATCTCTTATTTTCTTAAAAATCTCCCCTTTCTTAGTTGCAGGATGATGTCTTAGCTACACGATGATGTCTCTAGTGCATAGTCTAGAGCAAGTCCCTGAACCACTCGTGGCCTCTTTTGTTATTTTATGATAGGAGTCTGAGAGAGCAACTGCATTTTCTAAAGCACTTTCTGTTTACCGAATGCTTTATATATAAAGTTAAGAAATGTATACCGTAGTTGGGAAAATAAGGTTAGCACAGGTTTGGCAGTCCATGCCTGTCTGACACCCTCTAGTTTAGAGTAGGGTTAGGGAATCAAAATCTCTTGGGCTAACAGATGCTAAGCCAGATTCTGAGCCCTTCGACAGCTTTATTTACACCAGCAAACGGAGCATGATACATCTGAGTACAGATGCAAAGTGGATGCTGATGCTGGCAATCTTAGCATTCACGGCACAGGGGAAAGACAGCTTCTGCTAAATTGCATGAGGTTTAGGTTAGTAGTTTGTTCCTTTCCTGTCATGTATTCTCTGTTACGAAAACCTGTGCCCTTAGTTCATCTTGCACTTATGTCTATGCTGTGTGCCATTTTCTTTTCCACTTACCTGACATGTTCCTTTTTCCTCAGGGAGCAGTATTCTTCTTTGGCCAACTTATTAACATAAACCTTTTACAAAATCATATTTTTATCCCAGCCTTTGGGTTTCATTGCATCAAAGCAGGGTAGAAATCCAGAGGTAGAGATTGCCCAGAGGACCTGGATTAAGCCCAACCTGACCTTTCCTTTTGTTCTTGTTCTCATTCTTGTTCTCGTTCTCATTCTTCTCCCCATCCCCCTCCCTCCCCCTCCCCTTCTTCCTCCTCCTCCTCCCCTCCTCCTTCTCTTTCTCCTCCTCCTCCTCTTTCTCTTCCTCTTTTACCTCATCCTCCCTCTTTTTTTTTTATTGTCCTCATTCAGTACTTGCTTTAGGCTTCACTACCACATCTTGCTTCTCTGCAATAACAGCTAAATAGCTGCTGAGTGGTCTGATCTATCAAGCATAGTCTTTTCTGTTCCCATTTGAAATGAACTCAAGGACAACCAGGACTATGAGAACTTGATTTAATTGCACACTTACTGTTGGTCAGGAGGTAGATTATTTGATTTTACTCTCACAGCAACTTGTCAAGTTAGTGATATTTAGCGTTCCCACGTAATGTGAGGAACTGAGGCGCATGGAGAAGCTAATTGCTTATAGTCATTCTGTAAAGATACAAGTAAGCTGTGCTGTATACTTAGTTCACAAGGATTGGGGTTTCAAGTCACAGACAAGAATGAAAGGCAGTAAACAGCATAGTGGGTATCAGGAAAATGAAAACAGAATGACCAGGCGCCAGTATCTGAGGTCCTCCTGTTGAGCAAAAGTGAGGAACTCAGCACAGCTCGATGCAAGCTTTAGTGAGACAGGGGCTAAAGGTGAGGTGACAAGTTTCTGTGGATAATAACTAAGAGAACAAAGAGGATTTGGAAACAGGCAGACAACATTAACCTCTGAAACTTAGCATTGGAAATAAACAGATAATGGATTGCAGACGAGACGCTAATTCATTTTAAATAGTCTGCCTCTTCGTAAGGTTAGGACTTGACTGTGACCTGATTAAAGGTATTATGTTAGAGTCTGAAAAATTCAATCTAAGTATGGCTTTTTTAGTGGCAGAAATACCCACAGAGAAGAATCAAAAAGGCACACAGCTGCAGCTTGTTCCATACACAATCCAGTTGGAGGTAGAGGAACTTTGACTCCAATGCATTTATCAAAGTATCAGAAATGAAGTTTCTCTTGGTATTATCATCAAATTAAGACATTTAGCAGAATATATTTTCTATAACAAAATCTTTTTCTCCAGTGAAACTTTGTGCATAAATTAAATGTGTATTGTAGGCAAAAGGAGCACCATTTTGACGAGGGCATTCTGGAGGATCCAGATTCTTGGAACTCTCTTTCCTGTTATGCCCACAATAATGATACAATTAATTTTAAAACAACATACAAGCTCCTGAAGGCAACTCTAAGGTCACTAGGAAGCTTTATTAAGATTTTTGTCCTCACATTAGTTTGATTGCAGATTGGTGGCACATTGAATAAAAACAGTCACATTTTGAGCTTGATGGATGGGATATGTTGTACAAAAAGAACTCCATCTAACAAATGTACTTATGCAAATCAGCATGCTAGAATTCCAGTACATTTTTTTTTAGCTCATTTAGAGTTCAGCTAGCTAAGTTGACAGCTGGCTCAGTATTATTCTTCTTCTTTTAATGTTCTCACTATTAATTGTGTGTGTGTGTGTGTGTGTGTGACAAAGACTCTTGTAGCCTAAGATAGCATTGAATTCACTGTTTATCTGAGGTTGACCTTGAAATTCTGATCTTCCTGACTTCACCTCCCAAATTCATGGATTGCAAGCATGCATTATTGCCATGCCTAGCTTCTGTGATTCTGAGCATTGAACCTAAGGCTCCATGCACACTAGGAAAGCATTCTAACAACAAAGGTATATCCTCAACACTTATAATTGATATTCTAATTCTTAGAAGTATTATACCAACTTAAGCATATTCTTCTAAAACAACACTTTCTGTTTAAGACAACTCTCTGTATTATGCTAAGAAGATTAAATTTAATTTCTCAGCAATGGGATGACAGTTTTTGGTTTTGAAATAAAGCGTCTGCATACATATATTTTAGTAAATATTTAGTTTTAAATATCCTATCAAATATAGATAGGATATATATATACATATATATATATATATATATATATATATATATAATTTTTACTCTTTCCCCTTTTATTTTCACAAAACTCTGATCATGTCATAGTAAACCTTATGTTGTATTATGTCTGTAGCTTACCCAAAGGCTGCAGACAGAGTAATGATCTAAGCAAATAGCATATATGTTTTCATGTTTGTTATATTTTAGAGGGGAACAGATTTTTAAAAAGTAAAGCAACAACTAAAATCGAATTATCATGCAAAGCAAAGGCAGTCCTCCATAATAAAGCTGACTTAATTAGTGTTTTGTAAATAAAGTTTTATTAGAACACAGCCATACTCATTAATGAATGAAATCATTGCCTCTGGTTGAATTCATACCGCCACAAAAGAGTTGAATAATTGCAAGGAAGAAGATGATCTTCAAGTTCAATTGCTTGTTCTCTGGCCATTACTGACTCACAGGCATGTTGTATTTGAGCTTGCAGAAAATAATAACATTGCAGAAAGAAGAAAAAATTGAGAATAGAGAGTGAGAAAAATGCTAACACACACCTAACACACACACAACTGACACCCCTCCACACACATTTCTAGCTCTGTCTCTGTTTATATTTCTATCAAGTGCATCCATGGAATGTTCAAACAACATCTCACTAAGAAGTTATTGCATTAGCATCTATCACTTGATTATTTAAAAAAAAAAAAGAGCCAGGGTACAGATTCACTGTTGCATTCTTTTCTAGATAATCTCCCATTCAATGATAAATTTGCTGTATTAGTGCTTTAGCACTTTGCATTTGTACAGTAACAATAACACTGTTACTTAGATGCTCAATATACATCTCTTTCCCTAGTGACCCATCTCCTACTACTATGTGTACACATAAACAGGATGAAATCATTTCACCCTCTTCTCAAAAACCTCTGCAAATCTCTGTCAACTACATAATGCAAGTTGAACTCGGCAGCCAGGATTCAACTTCTGTCTTAGATTTCTATGCTATGACAAAATGCTAGCCAAAAGCAACCTGGTGAGGATTGGGTTTATTTCAGCTTAGTGCCTAGTCCATCACTGAGGGGGAGTCAGGACAGGGACACATACAGGCCAGGAACCTGGAAGCAGGAACTGAAGCAGAAGCCATGGAGGAACATTGCTTACTAGCTTTCTCTCTGTGGCATACCCAGTCTTCTTGTACAATCCAGGACCACCTCAAAGGTGGCACCACCCAATGTGTGCAAGGGTGGGCCCTCTCATGTCAGTAATTAATCAAGAAAGTGGACCCATAGACTCGCCTATGTGGTTCCTTCTGCTCAATTATCTATAGCTTGTGACCAAACAGAAAATAAAAACATACAAGGCTCTCAATTGTCTCATTTCTCTGCCATTTTGTAAGACGTTTAGGATGACTACCATGCCCACAATGTCCAGCCACCCTAGGCACAATGGAAAATAACCATTGATCTGAGAACTGAAGGAGGAGTTAAAGAAAGATACCTCCAGACACCTAGGAAAAGTGGGATTTGTGCAGAGGGAGTTCCAGATGCAAAACACAAGGATATGCTTTGTGCAAAGAGGAGGCTGGAGCTAGGCATCTGACAGTGAAACAGAACTGGGATGATTTTGAGAGATTTGACTAAATCAAGATAAATGAAACTTCAGCTTCAGCTAAGTTACTTAATGTAGACTGCATAGAGAGAAGTACAAGAAGGGGGCAAGTAGGGAGAATTCAGAGGTAACGCAGGTGATTATTGTTAGTATCTTGTGCTCATAGGGAGAATTCAGAGGCAAAGAAGGTGATTACTGTTAGTATCTTGTGCTCAGTGGCAACTGCGTGCTGTGTTGGAGATGCCTTCCTAGAGACCTTTATGTAAAGTCATGGTCACCATGGCAATAACAGCCATGGATGCTGTAGACTTTCAAGAAGTTAATGGGACAGTTGAAGGAACAGCAGGGACCCAGACTCAGGTTTTTTTTTTTGTTTTTTTTTTTTTTTTTTTTTTGTGCTTCCTAATGTATAAACATAATTTCAACACACATTCTTACCACAACACAGCAAAATCTACCTTGAACTGAGCTGATGGCAGTGCAATGTTTTTGAGCTCCCACAGCAATAAGTTAAATAACTGCCTTCTCTTTATACTTTAGTTGCCTCGAGTAGTTTGTTGTAGTGACTTGGAGCTGCTGGTGTCTGGAAAGTTTTGAAGGTAAAGCCTAGATTCAATGTAGATTCTTAACCCAGAGGTTAAGAAGAAAGAATTCCAACTTCAATCCAAAATCACCAGAACTATAGAGATGGCATTTACTGAGAAGAGGAAAACCAAAGGACAAATGGAACATTTTTGCATGGTGGTGGAATTGAAAGTAGGTCATGAATTTCATTTCAGTTACACCAAGTTTGAAATGCCATTCATACCTTTCAATGAAAATATGTAAGAATTTGGATGTATAAATCACAATCTCTGTTGCAATCACAGCAGAGGTAAAGGTTGGAAATATAAATACACCAAGCATATACATTGACACTTATCTCACAGATGTGAATGATGACAGTGTGCAGAACAAACCACCTATAATTATCTGTGATTAGGCTGTAACTCAATTTTACAAAAAAAATAAAATGTATCCTGTGCCTGGTTTTAATACACACTGAATATCTCCAGAATACAAACTATTATGTAAATCAAAGAAAGTTTGCCCTTAATTTCACCCTTTTAGAAGTTTATATGAGTGACAGGAAAGGGTCGCTGTTAAAGCAATGCAATCATCTATAACAGAATTGTGTTTTCTTGGATCTAAAGCAGTTGCCTTCAGACTACTTCAAAGGCTGGAAGCGAAAGTTGCATTTTTACACACATCTTACATTAGATACTTTATACATTATACATAATACTTGTATAGTGTGAAAAATTTTAACTTCATAATAGAGGCAGTTGATTTCTTCTTATTCCGGTTTGATATTATTTTACAGGATATTCAGTCTCCCCATTTCTGTGCAGTCCTCATCCTACACCCACACTGACATCAGGACAGTGCACAAATGGATATATTTTTAGACTGAACATGGGCCCTCATAAAGTAGCCATAATGAAGAGGAGGCTTCATGTTAACCTGATATCACTCTGCCTTCCCTGACTTCCATGGAAGCACACACCAAACCCCCTGAACTTTCCAAATAGAGTTTCCATCTGATTCATTGGAATTCTCCAGGGGTGGGGACAGATGATAAAGGAGACAAGTAATGAGCCCCACAATGGGTATTATCCAGAGCACATACTAGCCTAACCTTGCAGAGTTTTGATTTTCTTCCATGGATTTCTTTTGCCTAATTAAAAAAAAAATGGCAAATTTAGCATTTCTACTACCTTCATGAGCACAAATGAAATGAACACTTCTCATCGAAACTGTTCTCCAAGTTGAATGCAGTTGTTCTATGGTTTTATTTCTTTTCCTATCCCACGACTCACCCCTTTCCAGCCAGCACTATCCAGTGATATTCTTGTTTCCCTTTATCACAATTACAATCCATCAGCAGGTACTACAGCCCTCCTCATTTGTTTAAAGAGTCACGGCTTATTAGATAATGGGTCTTTGTGCATCTCCATTTTTTTCCTCATGTCATACAGGATATTTTATTTCTCCTGTTTATTCACTAAAAGCCCATTGCACTTTTCCTGACAAGTAGATTTACAGTTTCAGATGTGAAGGGTAGTGTCTTAAGCAAGGCTGTGGATGCTCTCAAATACCTTTTAGTCATTGATGGTAACATGCCCCTTTCAGAAGATCCAGGAGCTCAAGAAAGAAGGTTAATCTTAGGCCAGGGAGATCTAAAATGAAGAAACTGGCTTGGTTGTGCTCACACCGTAGCAGTGCCTATAACTAACTTAACTAAGAGGTGCCTATGAGCACAGAAGAGCATATTCAAAATGAATTGTTATACCTGCCCAGCTACATGATCCCATTGCAGGCTGTCCATTGGTTACAATTCTCTCAAATATTTACTCTAAGGTTTGAAGAATGAATTTAGAAATGCCCTATCTGACTCATCTCAAGCAGGTAAAGTACAGAGATCTGTCCATGTATGAACTGTATGTCCCTGTGAGGTTCATGTTTATCTCGCACTGTTACGGGGATTAGGGTACAGCCATGTTAGAACTGATGCTATGTTTTATAACATTTGTTTTTGAGTAGGGATGGTACAACATTATATGTTGCTTCAGGGCATGCTGTTTCATCTATTTGGAATAAAGGGTCATTTGTGTTGTAAGTACCTAATCCCTAATCAGTATTCAGGTTTTAGGTAATCAATAAATGTTTCTGAAAGACCTCTTTAATTTCCCAAATCAAAATTTAATGCCTCTTATGTGCTAATTTTTATTTTCCTTCAGCAGTACAGTAGCAATTTGTGATGCTTTATGAATTTGATTATTGGCTAAATGTCAGTTTCTCCCACAGGACAATACCTTTCATTGGGAAAAAGACCTTTCCTCTTTTGTTTATTCTTCTAACTCTATCACATGGGAATATCTAACAGATTATACTTATGAAAGGGTAGATATTGGAGATTTAGTGGAACTGGGAATGGGAGAATAGATGTAAAAATATATTTTAGAGATAATTGTTTAAGTCTAATTTTTTGAGGTTGAATGAAGGTTGAACACACATAATCCAAGATCCCATGATCTTATGCCACAAATAAAAAAAAAATCTGACTTAATGGGATGGGTCATAGGGTAACCTCAGATCTACTCTAAATGTTTTCTAAAGTCATCTTTGGGATATACAAGAAAGACACACATGAAAAACCAGGGAAGTTTGAATCTAAGCTTCGTCCTACTAACAAAATCTCAGTATTAATATATAAACATTACAAAATACACACAATCTCTAAAACACAAAAATACACTGGTCTCAAGTACTTCTAGGTATGTTCAAATTACACGTACAATGAAAAAGAATTTTGAGATTCATTCATTTATTTTTCTTTATCTTTCCTCTTCTGTGGCACCAGTTATCATATTGTATAACCTGCCAACAGAGTTAGACCTTTTTGGTTTTGTTTTTTTGTTTTTGTTTTTTTTCAGAATTCTTATAAACAACAATTTACGTGGTTAGAAGTATCAGTGAAACTCTTTCACAATTTGTAAGGTGGTGTTGAACATCTAAGCAATCAGAGAACTTGACTAATAGAGATGATGTCATATTACTCCTCTTAAAATTACAACTTGCATTTGTCAACAGGGGCTAACTGACTATTGAGAGATTCTTTCCTATAGAGTTGGTTTGGGGTTATTAATATTAAGAATTAGTTGTTTGGTGGGAACCATGACTTCTAGAAACTCCTCTTATGTGGACCTCAATAAACATGGTCTAATTTACATTTCTATTTTGTCTTTGCCTGGGACTATGACTCAACTCTTCTGCCAAATCTTTTTTCAGTAAAACTAAGAGGGTTCTGGGTTAACCCAAATATCTACCTTTATCCCATCACAGTTGGAGCTGGTCAGACTACAAGAGAAAAACATCCCCAGCATGTCTTCTCTGGTTATCTCTCTTACCATGCTAAACCAACCCTTTCTCTTCCCCAACCCTTTCTCTTCCCAAAGGCAGCTTTTTAAAGCCTTCACCACTAATATTAACAGAAAAGTGATGGCTGTTACTTGCTTCTGACAACAGAGCTTGTCTCCTTTAAGTAGATGAGGCTAGGTTAAGTCTAGATACAGTTCCAGAAATTGTTGAGAGGGCAGAAGAATAGATTCTAGATAAGGTCTAAGGAACAACTCTCAAAGACACACTGTAGACCTAGTTCATTGGCAGGTTTCAATGATCCCAAGACCTCTTGGGCCCAGTAGAATCTCAAATTTTCCATGGTTTCCCAATACTGCCATTGTGTGGATACAACTTTTAATCACACTAGATTCTTGAGGGACTCCCATCCCACATACAATCTTACCCACATACCAAAATATCTGCTGCATCTCCTGAACTCAGGGACTTTCACATCAGATGCACACTACCCCAGCTGAGCTCAGAGCTATACTGTTTCATCTATGTGAGAAAAACAGATGTTCATCTTCTTCTTGCCTCTTTTCCCTGATAACTCTGTTGCAATCATGCTTTTTACAGTATATTTTATGGAAAACCTTAACACATCTATCAATTTGCCATCAACAAAGGGAGTTGGGAGCTGGTTTTTCAAGGAAGTCTACATTAGTAAAGCCAAGATTTATACTGTGATTGACAATGGAAATGAGGTAGTGTATCTACAACAGGCAACCTGGTCACACATGCTCACATGACTTGTGTTGGATTGTTTTGTTGAAATGTCATCTTCATGGCATGACCTCTTATGAGATTCTCTGTGAGTGTCAGATAGGAAGCTGTGATTTTCAGAATCCCTTCTAGCATCATTGCTGTGAGGTATCTTCTAGTAGAGGCATTTATGTAGTTTTTGTTGTTGTTGTTGTTGTTGTTGTTGTTGTTGTTTGAGGTGGACTTTCTAAAAGCGTTTGCAGATAAAGAATGTCAAGAAGTTTCCACCCTCTTTATCACACATCCAGGATACTAGATCACTCCTTCTGGAGGCAGTAGAGATCTCCCAACTTTTCATGCTAATTCTTGGAGATCAGTTTTCTAGCTGAAGGCTAAAATTTTTCATGTTGGCTACTTGACTTTCTTACCCTCAGTATTTACAATATTTATATAAACTCTGAGTTCCCTGATGTAACATCCTTCATTCTTGTGCTTGAATAATGTGATTACAGTTTTATCAATCAAATCTAACCCAGGAATCCATGTTCCATCACACCCTGTACCATAATGTCAAAAATGTTCAACAAATAATCTTTCTCTCTCTATTTCACAGACAAAGAAACAGAGGCTATTTAGAAAATATTCTGACTTTATCGTTCCCTTTCTGTATGACACCAGCTCAATTTTTCCATCTCGATGAATGGGGATGAGCTCTTTTTTTTTTTTTTTTTTTTTTTTTATTCTACTAAGATCAAGTCCTCTGTTAACCTGCCATTCTCCAAGCTTTCCTCCTGGTTCCCCTGTGTATGTTTTTGATGACTGGTCTTTTGTCTGGAATGTTCTATAGCTCCTTCTTTGGAAGCATGTTTTAAGATTCATTTTATATTTTGTGTATATGTAAATGTGTGTCTGTGCATAGATGTGTGTACACGTTGGAAATTGCCCATGGAGGCCAGAAGAAGGAATTGGATTACCTACAGATAGAGTTACAGGCAATTGTGAACTGCCATGTGGGTGCTGGGAACCAAACTTACTTCTCTGAAAGAGCACCAAGCCCTCTTAGGCACTAAGGCATTTCTTTGCCCCTCCAGATGCATTTTTATTTCATCACATGAAATACAAAATACATTTTCTCATCAAACACAAACATTGAATGCAATTCATGACAAATTGTGCTTTGAAAATTTGTCAAAACATTAATATCCCAAACAAGATTAACATCTTAGTATGCCCCATGCCCTTTGCCATCAGTCTTAGGTCTCTGCTCACTCTTGCCTGTTGGAAGACTGCAAGGAAGGAAGTCCTGACATCTCCAGACAAACTAGGGATTATCACTGTACACAAAGAGAGGATGAAGAACTAGGCAGCAATGCTCAGTGATTCTGCCTGTAAATCACACATGCCATGCTTTGTGTGACATCTAAATCCAGGGAAGGGAAACGATCAGAGCTCACGTGTGTCCCTGTGTGTGTGATTGTGTGTGTGCAAGTGTGTGTCAGGGGTGAGTGTCTCAACGTCCAGTTATCATTGTGGATCTCTACTGCAGGCCCACCCTCCTCTCTCATCCTTGCTTGTGTGATCTCCCATATTCACAGATAAACTGATGCCAGATAGGATTTCCATTCAACCACCCACACTCACATTTATCTCATGTTCTTCCTAGAAAACAAGCATCCAGCTTTTCTTCTCTTGTGTTTTTCTTTTCTGGAAAGAGATCATGGTTGGCAATCATTGACTTGGAGGATTGTCAGGAGCATTGCTTATCTATCGTAGCTATAATGTTGGGGAATCTGGTTATGTTGCTGTTGCTGAGAAATCTGATATTTTCCTCATTCTTAATCTGTTTTAGTGTGACTTTTTTTCTCTCCAATGATTTTCCCAGATATTGCCTTTGTGTAGTATTCTACAGTTTTGTGATAGAAACTTTTCTTTAATCCTTTTTTTTTCATTTTTATAATGATTTCCTGTATGGAATATGGGTCCTACTGTGTTGGATAGATTTTCAAGTTGATATTTTTAATTGACAATTTTCTCTGTTTTCTGGCTTTTTAGAAAATCACTATTAGATTCAGATTAGTGCTTAAATTTTGCATCATCAACTTTGTCTTTTTACTTAGTTTTCTACCAATGTGTCTTTATCTTTTAACATGCATGAAGAAACAGCATCTCTCACAGGATTATTTAATGTAGCATGGCTCTTTTCAGAGCAATGATTCTGATGCAGGACCTAATATCCCTAAAGGACTTCTGAGCATGTGCATGTGTGATTATGGTGACACTACTCTCTGCTCTCTATGTTTTATAGTTACATTTAATTCTTTTTTTCTATGTATCTCTTTTATATTTAAATTAAAGGCTTCTTTAAAGTAGTATCCTAATATTGATTGTAAGTGTACTTAAGAATGAAACACTATAATACCTTTAAGAAGCTCTGTGCAAATAGATGAGATAGACTCCATTGTTGGACTTTGGGCCCATGCCTAATGATGTTGAAAGAGGAACCTGGCTACAGAGAGTATCTCTTTTCTTTGCTGGACATTTTGCTTGCCTTGCTTGTGTATCTCTGACTATTAGTGTACTAGGAATCTGTCTTTCTTACCTGGTGCTAAATAATAAATTACCTGAAAACTGACATTCACTTCAAGTAAACCAGTCATCTCACAACATTTGAGGTCAGGAACTTGGATGAGATTAAGAAGGATTTCTGCTGGTACATTTCTCATTAGTAGAATGAACAAACATCTTAACTTTTCCACATTGTGTCCAATTTTAATCCCAAATGTTTTAAACTCTTCTGTCCTCGACAAACTAGGACATAGAGTTATACTACAATGCTTCAGATATCTTATTCTAAGTAAGGCAGGGATGGCCTCTTTCCAACTCACCTGCCTGGCTTTTGGCAGAATTCATTTCCTCAGAGGTTATTGGAAAAAGTTCTCCCGTGATTTGCATCTATAAGGTCTTTTCTAGAGGTTGCTTTATAAACCAAGTGGAAAAGGAGTCAAGATGAAATGGCACTACATCTATAACACTGACTGCCATCACCATTTTCTGGTTTGTTCATACATCACCATATTTTATTAATTAGAAGCAAATATCCAGTTCTAGATCATTATTGAGTATGATGTCGCAGCTACCCACCACAGAACAAACTTAGAGAATAGAGCAGAGCACAAAGGGTTTTCAAAGCAGTCTGTGATGTCATTCACCTGATTGCAGTATTGCCTGCATTCATTGGTACATCCTGTACACCCCCCCCCCAAATAAAAGTTTTCTCTAGCTAATCTTCCCCAAAGAATCAAACACCAGTATTCTACAAAGGTCAGGAAAGTCACACAACCAGATACCTGAGATGGGGAGGAGAGTCAGGATTAAGCTGCAGTTTGTCAACCCATTCTTATATATTTTGATATAACCATCAAAATACATGTGCCTCTAAACACTAAGAAATTAACTTTTTTATGAAAGCTAAGTCACTTTTCTGTCAGTATACTGTTTTTTCTTATGCCTATATATAATCCCAGCACTTACTAGACATATATATCATACTAACTTTGCCCTGGCGAGCCTAGATTTTGTATTCCTTTAATTTAAAAATAGTGATACTTTGGGGGAGCTAAGAAGAATAAGGTACAGTGATATACATCAACAATGAAATCCATGACTTTGTATGTTACCTAAAATGATGGAATTAAAAAGTAGTGGTGCTTCAAGAGAAGGTATGTACCAGTCCACTCAGTTAAACAGAAGCTCTCTGATGTCCTCGCTGTCTACATTCACCTTCTTTCCATTCCCTTGTCGCCTGATGATGTCCTCGCTGTCCACATTCACCTTCTTTCCATTCCCTTGTCACCCGCTTTTATACACATCTCCAGTGACTAATCTACTAGCTGCTATCCCATGCTACTTAACAATTGGTAACCAGATAAAATCAAAATAATGTGATTCTCTTGGGCACATGGGATGGACGGGAATCAAGAAGAAATCTTGATCCGGAACAGCAACAGGCAAGCAAATTAAAAATCACCACCTGCCATTTGTCCTCAAAGGTTAGAAAGAAAGACAAAAGAGGTTGTGCCAAAGCTCATTTAACAAGATCTCCCTGCATCTGGAACATGGACTGCTAGGATAAAAACTTGCCTCACTAAAAATAAGAGTGACAGCAACCATGGTGCAAAAATCAGAGGGCTTAGGAGTGAAACTGTCATACCTGGATGAGTTCAGGGGAACTCTCCACTGAGAGCCATTTCCTTTGTTGTTAAGCATTGGCCATCATGTTTAGCCCAAGTTATTGCTCTGAGGATGTCCTACCACACTGTGTGTCAGGGCAGTTGGACAAATGCTAAGCTCTATTATTTTCTTATCTGGAGAATAAAACACATTTGTGAACTTAATATTATCATGATACTAAATACAATGTGAATGTAAATATTTCATGTTATCTCTTATTTTGTGTCAGGAAGGGCATTGCCCTCTCCTATTCTTTGAGGAGTGTGCCTCTGTGTATATGGAGAGAGGGGCATAGTCCCTTGAAAGGGCTTTGGTGGTACACTGACTTGTCAATGTAGTGGTGGGAAACACCACACATTTGTAAGAAGGCTGCAGAGAAATTTTTCCATCTCAGTAATTAACTGTGATTTTTGTGTCATGAAGGCCAATTGTATCTTCATATCCATTTAGGACACTGGAATATTCTTCTGCCCAAGATCCTAATGGCAATGCTTCTCCCACTCCACCATTTCCTATTGACCACTTGCTGACCTTAGCAGTGTAAGTCAAAGTTGGAGCTAATAAAAGCTGGCAGATGCCTGAACTCTTAATTGAATCTTTAGGTCTTTATTGACTTTTCTTCCCTCGCCCTTCTTTCTTTGTATCCCTCTTATTTTAGAAAGGGGTTTTTCATTAGTGGATAGAAAATATGTAGGTGTCCGACATCTCTCGAATGGTAGTGATTGCATTGTGCATTAGCTTGAGAGTTCAGCCTCAGCTTAATAGGTTTGAAGAAGGATGGATACACTTGGACTTAGCCAGGAATCTGATTGCTACCTAAATAACCAATTCATCTTCATAGCAGATGAATGTTAAGGATATTCCAAAGCAGAAACACCCAAGGTCATGCCAATTAGTTGTTGAAAAAGCCAGACGAAAAGGTAAATTGAGATATAAACAGCTTCCATCTTCCAAACCTAATCCCACAGTGAATGCCTTACATAGCTGAAAGAATTTGGAAAAGCATCCTACTTCTTCAAGAAGCATGCTAGGAACCATGGATGATTTCTTCAGATAGCCATAGAGATAACCATTTGAAATTATCAATGGCACAAAGAGAACGCATGGACTGGGCAATTTATCTGTAACTCTCTTGCTGCCAGATTTACTATTTTTATTTATTTATTTATTTATTTATTTATTTATTTATTTGATTTTCGAGACAGGGTTTCTCTGTGTAGCCCTGGCTGTCCTGGAACTCACTTTGTAGACCAGGCAGGGTTTCTCTGTATAGCCCTGGCTGTCCTGGAACTCACTTTGTAGACCAGGCTGGCCTCAACAGAAACCTGCATGCCTTTGCCTCCCAAGTGCTGGGATTAAAGGTGTGCGCCACCACTTTGAGGCTCAGATTTACTTCTTGCCCTGCCTTGTTAGATTCACCATGCTGCCAATAAACAGATGCTGAGTTGTCATACTACCCATAATGGAAATTGTGAGTGGTAAAAGAAAAAAACAAAAATTCAACCCAAATACAGCTCCAAGCTAAGGGTAGAACTAAGATTTAGAAGAACTTGCATAGTCACATGCTACCCCTAAAGCCAAAATCTGTTGTTGTAATATATTTAACAACTTTATTAGTTCTTATTATGACATGGCTGGCCCCCCAATAATCCAGTCAGAGTCCTATTGATTTATTTTATCAGCTTTAGCACAATTACTGGGCAATTACTCTAAAACTATTTTACTACACTAGACTGACTATTTTCTAGCTACACTCCCCAAGTTATTTGCTGTTTGAGTCTTGTCTCAGTTATTGCTGCTCCATCAGTCTGCCCTCAGGGTGTACTTCTCTCCCTCAGCCTTGTGCTTCTGGTCCATCCCATGTTATAGAGACATCCTGTTCTCTGTCTTCTTTAGCCCCCCCCCCTCTCTCTCCCTCCCTCCCTCCCTCTTTCTCTCTTCTAGTGATCTCTACCTGAAACCCTTAGCCTGTTAACCAGAGCCCTGCCTACATCTGTTCTGCTCAGTAATTAGCTGTCAGCCACTTTTATTTAACCAGACAGAGAAGATTGGGGGGGCAAAGTTTACACAGTAAATTTTGCTATACATGAGAATGTGCTCGTGGGGACTAAACCAAATCTTTGGGATCAGGATTTAGTATTTGAATACATAGCAGCACCACACCAACCCTCAACAAAAATTATTCTGCAAAGTATGACCATTTCCCTGTATCAAGTATACTAGTTTGTCTTCATGGACATTTATAAGACTAAGGGTCAGGTAAAAGCCTTGTAAAATTTCCAGCCTTACAGTATTTATTTGGCTTTCAAAACAGCAAGTGGCCAGAGTTGTTTGTAGAAACAGATGTGTTTGGTTGGTTAGTTTTCCACTCTTTATTTGATTGTTTGTTTGTTTGCTTGTTTGTTTGGTTGGTTTGGTTTTTTTGACCCAGAGTTTCTCTATGTAGCCTTAGCTGTCTTCAAACTCTGTAGAGCAGGCTGATCTCAAAATCACAAAGATTCTCCTCATGCCTCTGCCTCTCAAATGCTCTTGAAAAGATATTGTCTCAGGCCTGTAAGTTGGATCAGCAGTAGGTTGGCTCACTTGCCACAAAGACCACGGATTGGAGTTCAGTTCCCCTGACCCACAGAAAGGAGTTGACTCCAGCAAGATCTCTTCTTAACACCATGTGCATGCTATGATATGCACATACACTTGAACTCTCTCTCTCTCTCTCTCTCTCTCTCTCTCTCTCTCTCTCTCTCTCTCTCCACACACACACACACACACACACACACACAGAGAGAGGGGGGGGGAGAGGGAGAGAGAGAGAGAGTCAGTCTGTGGCTGTCAGCACCAACCGACTCTCTGGTCATGGTCATTAGATAACAGTCTAAAACCGGACTTGTTAATCTCAGGCATCAGAAGTTTGTTTTTGTGTTCTTAGTTTTCCTGCATCTGGGCCACTGACTACCAGCTGGTTCATGCTGGATAATACCTGTGTCCCTGAGGAGAGTAGTGACAACCACCCTCTAAGGTTTGGTTTTAGACAAGAGACTGAGGTGCATATTTTCCATATCAAAGCAGGTCTAACCTCTGGGTTCTCTTGCATCCCATTTACTACCCAGCATACCCTGCCCCCAACCTTGAACTTTCCAGCCCCTGGGCTGGGCTGCCCTTCCCTCAGAGTCTCTTTCCTATGTAATCCAGACATTGTGGACTCTCTTTTCTTTTCCTTCTTTCAGAGCAGCCTCTAGTTCACATCTTTCCTCCCCCACACCCCCCATGACAACTTCCCTGGGCTTTTTCCTTGGGGCCAGTGAACCAGTAAACTCTCCTGCTCAAGAGCAGCTTCCCAACAAACCTTCCTTTAATATAATCTAATCTTGTTCGAATTGGCTCATTTCACCAGCAGCAGAAAAATAACCTATCAGTCATGTTTTATTCAGTAAACTTTGAATTGGTATACATTTGTACAGTTTATGTAGGTTGACTCTGGCAACGTTGTACCGTTTTCTATATGTTGGATGAGAAATGTTTTCCATGCTATGACAATTGTTTCTTTTCTTGGTATGAACAAAAATAAAAGGAGATTCTGTGTACTTTCTTTTCTACATTCTCCCTTTTAAACTGCATACAAGCCTTTAGAATTACCGTGCATCATCAGGTCCTACAGTCAAGTATTCCCTTCTGCCAGGAGACAGGGGCTGCATGGAACCTTAACTCATAGAACACAGTTCACCTATCCATAAGTGTTAGCATTTTGTCTAAACTCCACCCGGGCAACAGCCAGGTATGCTCCTCCCTACAGTTACCTGGTAACAGCCAGGTACGCTGGCCCACTATAAAAGGGGCTGCTTGCCCCCTCCTGTCTCTTATTCTTGCTTCCTGCTTGCTTCCCTCTTGCCCTCTTGGGCTCTTCCCTTCCCACTTCCCTTCCCCCCTCTCTCCATGTGCTCTTGGCCAGCCTCTATTTCTCCCCCTCCCCTCCCCTCCCCTCCCCTCCCCTCCCCTTCTCCCTCCCCTCTCCCCTCTCCCCTTCCCTCTCTCCTCTCCCCTCTCCCCTCTCCCCTCTCCCCTCTCTCCTCTCTCTCTTTCTCTCTCTACCACCCCCCACTACCCTCTTAACTCCCATCCCATGCCCTAAATCCACTTTATTCTATACTATACCATAGTGTGACTGGTCCCTCAGGGGGAAGGGATGCCTCAGCATGGGCCTGCTGAGACACCCCCCCCCCATCACCACACCCCTATAGAACATATTCTTATATTTCTCTATCTTTTTATAAACACATCAGTGAGTAGAACCCACATTTGTTTCTATTTACCTTTTTTTACATTACCTTCCTAGTTCAACCAACTAATCACATAGGTGGTGCATTTCAGTGGTTATGCCTTCTGTCAATACTTAGTTCATCCAGATTCTTAGTAGCCAAAAGGATGCCAGATAAATGAGTATTTTTTTTTTTTTTGGACCACATTTAGTGCCTCCAGGCTTCTTGATTTCCCAGGTATCATCTCAGACCAAGTGGAAAAATTGGCTCAAGAAAAAGAATCCTAGGGAAAAAAAAAACCAAACTAGAACAACTTTTAAGGAGTCTGAAAAGTTTGGCAGAAGGCAACCTCAGCGAGAACCTTATTATTCTGCTTTTCCTGGGCAGCCCCCTGCAGCGTCCACAGCTACCTTGTGCTCAGGAGTTTCAATTTTGCTAGGAGCTGTGTAGGACTAATTTGATATTTTAAGAGCATCACCAGTGTGCTTATTTAATAAGTAACTAATCAGTCCTGCAGTCCGCTGTGCTCTGCTGTTGCTAGTAAAGCTAAAACAGGATGTTTGATAATTTTTTGTTGTTTTTGAGCAATGTATTCTGATAACTTCTAATGTATTGACTTTAGAACACTTGAATGCACACTCAGAGTGTGATGTGCTTGTGACAGGTGTTCAATTATAGAAAGAGGACATTTCCAGCATGAAAATATCATTGGTGTATAACATGCATGCAAGGCCTTTGCCAACAGAGTGTGGATAGCTAGAGAAAAAGACATTGGGAACATTCTCCTGAATAAAGATCTCAACAATAAAATATGCTACAGAGTTTCAAGAGATTTTCCTGAAGGGAAACAACTTCAAAATGATGGAGATGCTAATTAGTCTGGCTTGATCACTTCGTTATGCACACAGATCAAAACAGTGTATTGTACTACATATGTATAGAATTATTGTCGATTAAAAATAGAGTAAATCTTCTAAAATGCATCGCTATTTCTCTTATCAAAATTCCTCTTCTTTACAGATTCTGTCACTGCAATCATTTAAATATGAACTCATTTGGTTTTGAATGTTGTGCTCCATACTTCACAATTCGGTACACCCACATTTTAGGTTACACCAGATTTTCTAGAATCTTAGGGCATCTAATATCGTGGCAATCTATTGCCATCTATTACTTAGGGTTACTGGTCACTGGCCAGGATTCCATTGAATGAATATCCCCTCACTGTTAACTTGAAGAGTCTCACCAGCTGCTTTTCTTCTCGCTAGAACATAACACTGGGCAGAGCCTGAAAGAAGACTCTCTCAAAGCTCCTGGCTTCCGATGCCCAGGCCACCTTTCAGACAAGGCACAGGAGCTGGAACTTGCTTGGTCAGGCTTCCTATCATCTATGTACAAGAAGCAAAGGGCAAAAGTATATGAGAAGCAGAGCTTATCTACCCATTTTCTCCAGCTAAGCCTTACATTCTAAAGGCTCCACACAGTTCTAGAGGCTCTACCAGTTATCACTACCAGCAGGGGACCAAGGGTACAAACACATTAACTTATGGGGACATTTCATATTCAAATCAAAATAAGTATGTTTCAGGTTACAGAAAGAGAGTAATAACTAGCATTGCATACATGCATAACCTATCCTATAGAGATTTATAGACATGCACAGCTCACTAATTTATTCAAAATATTTGGCATTATTCTTTTTTAATGACATTATTGTTTTACTGTGATAAGAACACCTGTGATAATATTCTAAATTTAAAAGACTAAGACAAATACTTACCTGGGCCACCACTGCCTGAAGAAACACATAGTCTTTCAGAAATGATTTCATAGACCTCAGTTCAAATGAACAAAGTAATGCTAAAAATTCAAGAGACAACTTTTGGAAAAAGGAGACCTGAGGCCATCTGAGTCTTTGGAAGAACACCCTTGAGCCACAATGAAGCACCAGTCTTCAAGGAGTGCTTTATTGTGTTGTTATCAATGATCCTTGAGCCCCCATAGAAGTATAATATACTTCTAAACTACCAAGTGCACACACAGCCACAGACTCATCTAGTAACTGTCATGAAAACACTGATGAAATAAACAGATTCGTACTGCATTACTCCCTATAGGTTTGATAGTTCAACTTTTGTTTAAAACCAATCTCTCTCTCTCTCTCTAGCTCTCTCTCTCCCCCCCCCCTCCGTGTGTGTCTATGTCTACTTGCCTCTCTATGTCTGTCTGCCTCAGTGTCTCTGTTTCTGTTTTTCTCTCTCTCTTCCCCCTCTTCCCAAAATCTCACAACCACAAGGTGTCTTGTCTTGTGACTAATTTTCTTTTGAATTTTACCCTTGTATCTATTGTTTTAGGCCATCTGAGTATTATCCAGAATTAAGTATATGATAGAACTTATTAAACACCTGTTGACTTGGTTATTTAGGATAATCTGCATCCTACTAAAAATCATAATCAAATAGCTTAAAATGAATGACAGTATATAGCACATTCTTCTTAATGAAGTAAGGGACCAGTCCCTGAAAAGCAATAAGGCGAGCACCAGAGAGTAAGCCCTTCTGTTGCTCACAGAAGTAATATCTAGCCTGCTGTCTTGGTGGTTATTGTGGTGTCCATGTGCAATGGCTTATATACAGAGATGCATCAGTGCTTCAATATGAGGAAAATAACATTTTTAAAGAGATGTAAGTTAGCCAACTCACATGGTTCTTAAAGTCAGAAGACAGACACTAAATGCTGGCATTACCAGTGATTGTGTACCTTGTACCTGGACACTGGTACTGCAGATTTCATAGGACTGGAGAGAGAATTATATGACAGGATTGCATGTGCACTTAGTAAGCTCCAAGCCAAATGCATCATAACAAGATGTTTTTATACAAAAGCTCACAGGCAAATACTCAGGAGTCCATGCCAAGTTTGGGGTTAAGTTACATGTCAATGAAAATTTTACATTTGCTTTTTACAGAATTTTCTGACTTTAAGGTTACAATAAATTATTGTGTAATGATTATTTTCACTGGCTAAAGTACAATCTTGTTTTCTTGCAGACATGTTTCTTATACTGAACTGATACCCATGACTGCTTCCTTGAGATTTGTGTCAAATATATGTTCATTAAATGGCCAGCAAACCACACAATTTTGGGAGTCACTGTTCTCTAATTGATACAATTATTAAATTATGAATAATAACTTTTAAGAGTACCTATGGGAATACTTTCTAACAATGATAAAGAACTGGCTTTTCATATCTCTCAAATGACTGTAAAGAGACCCAGTTTGGAAACTTGCCTCAGCAGAGCCATATTTGGCATTGGCAGAATTATTCAACATGTGGTTCAATCCAAGCATCTACTAATCAGAAGGTAGACAAGTGCCAGATCTATAATTCAATAAGCCAGGGTATGATTTAATTTAAAAACAGTATTGAAGAAGTTAAGTATACAAGTGATGGCTTTATATTATCTCCAAGGTGAGTTAACATATGTTCTCACAATTTTAAAATCAAATTTGCTACCCTGTTGCAATGCTGTTGCCTGTTCAGTCCCTGGGCTTTTTTGCCTCCTCAGCTTTGAAACACCTGCAGTTTGCCCAGGCCAAAATGCAACCATGTGCTCATAAGATGCTCAGGCAGAATGCCAACTGAAGCAACCACCAATGGGTTAAGAATCCTTGGAGCTGAGATAACCGTGAAGCAAAGCTCTCATTAGACACTCTGTTCTGCAGCTTTGGAACTATCCTCTACTTGCCCAGTTTTACTCTTTCTCCATTTCTCTATAGGATAGAATCCCCCTAAACAGGCAAAGAACAAATTATAAATAATAATAGAGGCTGATTATGGGATGGATCTCTGGGTATGGCAGTCTCTAGATGGTCCATCCTTTTGTCTCAGCTCCAAACTTTGTCTCTGTAACTCCTTCCATGGGTGTTTTGTTCCCAATTCTAAGAATGGGCAAAGTATCCACACTTTCTTCTGAGACTATGCCGGGGCCTAGCAAACAGAGAAGTGGATGCTCACGGTCAGTTATTGGATGGATCACAGGGCCCCCCATGGAGGAGCTAGAGAAAGTACCCAAGGAGCTGGGGGGATCTGCAACCCTATAGGTAGAACAACAATATGAACTAACCAGTAACCCCTGGAGCTTGTGTCTCTAGCTGCCTATGTATCAGAAGATAGCCCAGTCGGCCATCAGTGGAAAGAGAGGCCCATTGGTCTTGCAAACTTTATATGCCCCAGTACAGGGGAACGCCAGGGCCAAGAAGTGGGAGTGGGTGGGGGAGTGTGTGTGGGGGGGCTTTTGGGATAGCATTGGAAATGTAAATGAAATAAATACCTAATAAAAAATTAAAAAAAATAATAATAGAGTTAAATAATGTTTCCAGTTAAACAGAACCTGAATTCTTGAAAGCAAAATATATGGAGGGCTAAGGCTTGTGCTTAGCACAGGTGAAACACTTAAGCATACACAAGTTATTAGACAGATTTAGATTATTCTGTTTTTTGCATAATTGGATTGTCAAAGTATTCTTAAATTTTAATGGGACAATTGGGCTTCTATTTCTTGTGACATTTCATGACTTCAAAAAGTAAGAATGGAGAGGCTATTGTAATTAATTTTAGATTTAAATTCATTTTGAAACGCATCACCTTGAATAAATGTATTCTCACAATCATAAAAGTAATAATTATGGCTAAGCACTTATTGAGTATTAACTGCATAAGGTCCTGGTCTAGCTGCTCTGAATTTATGTATATAATGAACTCTATTTACAACTCAGGAAATTGAAACCTTGATGAGAAAAATGCATGTCAGCCTGAAGTTCATACTCTGGAAACGCCCACCTCTACCCACCACAGGATAAGTTTAATTTTAATGTTAGTAAGCTGGAACCTTTTACTCTAATATTTCAAAATATTTTTTGCATTTTATTTTGGCATTTTAAGATGTGGTAGGTCAGAGAAGCAAAAGTTTTGCACTCAAGAAATGAGGAAGGGAGGTGGATTTGAGTTAATATTACAAACAATAACTCGAAGACTTAGAAAAGTCATTTGAACTGCTGGGCCCCATTTTCCTCACTTGAAAAATGAAATTACTGGATTACATCTGGCATTGCAAATGCACTGTGATCATGCTAATCCCCTAGACTCTATCCGTGATATGAATTATGATCTGCTTTTTTCTATTGAACTGTGACACGGTCTTACCACCTTCCCATCAGTACTTTCCAAGTAATAGCTTTTGATTGATTGGAAACTGCAGGTGAAATAAGACCTAGTTTTCATTTCTCACATTGTAATATATAATCACTGTCTTCTAGTACTAATATTAAGTTGCTGTTTATGCTTAATAGTATAATTATACAACTGGGAGAATAGCTGAGTGTGTGCTTCAAAGTGGTGATGAGCAAAGGGGTCTGCAAAGGGTTGTGAGGGAGAAAAAAGAGACACTGGGTGAGTGGTGAAAAATATTTTCCAGGCTGATTCATGACTGTGTCCTGAGCAGTGGGAAGCCTTCTCAAATGAGAGAATTGACTTCCCCGTCTAGGCCCTGTCTGATTTCTCAGCGTGAAACCAGAACATTGAATTTATTACCGGTACAGTGAGTTATTTCTTTTAATCACAGACTAGGGAGTTACCCTTGCATCTTCTCTAATTTTTCCATTTTCTGTTTAGGTGAATGTGCCCTTATCTGCTATCTCTCAGCCATAGTGGAAAGGATAAAGAAAATGAGGAATATGGAAGGGATTTTGAGAGGGGTGTGATTCGAGGTACTGTTAAATTTAATCTGATGAAGTGCCTTCACCTGTGATGAAATCTTTAATAGATTAAAACACTAAAGCAAGTCATATGTACTGCCATTATTTTGTCTTCTTAGAACCTACAATTCTCTGAATAGTCTTTAGAAACATTAAAAAAAATGTTTTCAAATTCAAAGGAAGAAATAGTAGTTTATATGTTTGCAGATGATGACTGTCTATAAAGAATATCCCAAAGAAATTAACAACAAAAAAATTCAAAACTAATGAGCAATTATAGCAAGCTTACAGAATGAAAGATTGATATACATAGGCCATTTGTTTCCCAATGCACCCGTAATGAACAACTGAAATATGAAGTTAGAAAGTTATTTAAGTCAGCATGTAAAAGTAACCACGGAGTTATAAATCTAGCAGACATTTTTTGAGGAATATTATAAAATTCCGAGTTGCAAATTAAAAAAAAAAAACAATTGAAGGATATTTCTTGGGCATGAATAGGAAGCTTCATATCGTCAAGATATTGATTAGTTCTTTCCAACTTGATCTGTGGGCTCAATGCCGTCTGAGTTTAAAAAAAAAAACAAAAACTCAGAAAATGATTTGGTAGATATTGAAAAATGGAATCCAGCATTTGTTTAGAGCGATATGAAAGTCATAATAGTCAATATAATATTAACAGAGAAAAATAAACTCAAAAGACTGACACTAGTCATCTCTAAGACTTACTGTAAAGATGCAGTAGTGAAGACAGTACACATTTGATAAAATAACAAATAATTCAATGGAGAAGGTCTGAGAGACAGAGCCAGACAACCAGGCATATTTTGATAAACATTAACAAAAGAGCAGATGGGAACAAAAACAGTCTCTTTATTAAATGATGTCAGGAGAATCTGAGATACAAGTTTTGCCTGAGTTTTAGAGGGAGTTCAAGGCAAGCCTGGTCAAGTTAGTTGACCTCTTGTTGTAAAATAACAAATGTGGTGAAGGCAGACACTCATGGGTGCAAAGCTGTTGGGAACAGGTGACGTCTGAGGGCTCTAAAGAAGCTGTCTATCTATCTCATTCCTGCAAAGATCTGGAAAGAAGATAAAGAATGCATCACAGCTGTGGATGCCTGTATTGGGTATGCACAAAACCAGGCCTGTCAATAGTCAGGCAATGAAAGATAGGGGACTCATGAATACTGTCCCTTCACTACCAAACTATTTGCTACTCTTAAATTCAGGCTTCAAAGTCAATAGTCCAATAGTCACAAAGACAGCTCTAGTTTAACTAAATGGATCACAAAATAAACCAAACGTTAGAAATTAGGTGGAAGGATTAAGAGATTTAAGGGGTGTTAGAGAGCATGGAGGTAGCAGTGGACAGAATATATTATGCACATGTATGAAAACTGTCTAAAAATAAGCTTACTAAAACTAACTAAATAAATGAAGGTAAAAAGAGGCCTGAGAATATAGTGTGGTGATTGGGCATTTGCCTCTCATGTGTGAGAACATGGCTTAAATTCCGAGTATTTAAAACATAATTAAATAAACTGTGCTAGAGCAACTGAATATCACATGTAAAATTTGAATCTAGACAGACTTTAAGCTAATCACAGAAATAATCCCCAAATGGCTCACAGACTTAAAACTAAAATGAGAATTAAGCTTCTATGAAGCAAGAGGGAGGTTCTGGATGCCTGTGGGCATCTGTGTATCCCAAGACAGCCTCAAGCTCGCTCATGATCCTTCCTCCTCAACCCCTTGAGATCAGGTGCTGTTCAGGAGACATTTCCACAATCCTCGAATTCCCAGTAAATTAACAGATAATACCAAGTCAAAAGAAATAAGATGTAACCTCATCAAAATTACAAATAAATACCGTGTTAAAAGACATTATCAAGTAAATAGATGAGAAGAATGGATTTCCTACTGGCTCCTCTGATAAAGGGCTTACCAAAAGTATTCAATGAACCTTTAAATAGCATCAACTTGAAAATACAATCCTTGGCTAGAAAATGGTTACGATATGATCAGATAGATCCAAAAGATTCCAGATTAAAACTGAGCACGTGTGAAAAGGCTCATATTAAACCATTAGGGGATTGTAAATTAAAACAGGAAAGAAGAAGTACCATTACATATGTATTAAAATCTGCAAAATCCACAACACTGCTGTGAAGTGCTAGCAAGAAAGGGAGCCACAGGAGTTGTAGTTAACGTCTGGTATAAACTTCTCTCTCGTTTTTGATAGACAGTTTTGAAGTGTTTTTTTTTTTTTTTTTTGAAAATAACCCAAATCTTTCCATAAGACCCAGTTATTACTTTTCTCAGGAGTGAGTAATTATACTTCTTATTTATCAAACAAGAAATTAAAAAGTTGGCTACATGCACAATAATCCTGAATTCAACCATTTATAGCAATTTCATTCAAAATTGCCAAAAATTGGAAGCAGTTAAGATGCCACTGCCTATGTATAATGAATGTATCATAAAATACAGTATTTTCTAGCTTCAGATAGACATAAACTATTGAGTCATGAAGAAACATGGATTCTTAAATGCATATTCATTAATAAAAGTAGCCAATTTGAAAAGAATATATACTACATGATTTCATCTGCACAGCACTCTTGGAAGGGCAAAGTTATGCAGACAATAAGAAGCTCAGTGGCTATCAGGGCTGAGGTGTGCAGAATTGAGAAGCCGGCAGAGCTGAGGGGGGTTCCGAGCCAAGGTATCTCACGCTGACACTACAGTGGCAGACACCATTTTGTATTTGTCCTGACACCTGGCACTAGACGTAACCTAATGAAAGTTTATGGATTTTAGGTCAAATTGATGACAAATGGTTTTAACTAATGTACAATCCTGAATGCTGATCATGGGAGGGGCTGTGATTATGAGATACCAGGTGTGTAGCTCCGTGGATGGAGGCTTGCTTTGTCTTTGGGGCCCTGGATTAAATTGCAACCTTCTACTCCATAAATCAACAAATAGGCAGGACAAATGTAGGTAAGAATTATAAATATTGGTAGCATTTTATGTTTAATTTTGCTCTAAACCTAAAATTGTTCTAAAAATTCTACTTGAGAACACTAACTAATATTACCTTTAAAAACTAGACATGTTCTTTAACTTTTGTTCTTAAAATGTTACAAAGCTGAGGAGCTGATTAGAAATAATTAGCGAAATGCAAAGGGCATGGTTTTCCAACCAACTCTGAAAGAGAATCATATTTAATGACTAACTTTACCTGATTCTAATGTACTAACAATCCTACTGATTATATTGGCTAATCATCAGCACAAAACAAAAAAGTTCAAAACAATACCTTTTGACACATTTAATTTTTGATGAGATGAGAACTTAATATAATTGAAAAGTTGTAACTTTTCAAATGAAGGTTTTGAAATAATGAAATTCTATATGCAAAAATGTAATTTGATTTGTGCCTTTATATGATCTACCCAAATTAAATAAATGGTGGGGACCTGGGAAGGGTAGAATGAGGGGAAACTGTAATCAGGATAAATTATGTGAGAAAAATAGTCACAGAAATGACAGTAGCTAATTTGAATCTTCACAATCTTATACCTTAATAATTCAATATACATTATTGAATTTATCTTGTGTGTTATAAGAAAAACACATTTTTCTAATTTGGTGAATCTGTATATTTCTTTTTATTTTAGAAAATAAAGACAACTATTTCATTTTTAAAAAGAAAGAAAATGGGCATTTAAGGAATAATTAAAATTAAATTAAATTAAATTAAATAAAACAGAAACAAACAAGTCAGAGTAAGACAAAACAAACTAAAAACTATGAGACAAAGAAAAAGCACTAGAAACACATAGACACATAAAGATCTATGTTTGCACACACAGAATCCCATAGAAACACAAAGCTGTATGCTATAATATGTGCACACAAAGGACAATCAGTATATTTCAATCCATAGTGACTATTGGAAACACAAGAATTAATATATAATATCATCATGGTTGCAGAATATAAAATCTTGCAATATTTGCTATGATTGTATTGTATGTAACTACGAGACTTGGTGAAATATAAAAATGTAATAATAGATGTTGCATGTAATTTTAAAAAGCACGCTTGCTCCTAGCCTTGTCTCTTTGCCCGGTGTCAATGGCCCTTCCATGACTTAGCTCTGAGATCACATCACCACTGGATCGTCTTCCATCCTGCCCATTCTTCTGTTCCTTTGGTTGGCACTGCTAGGCTGACCAACAACTGTTCCTCCTGAGAATACCTGAAACGACCGCTCAAGTTCTACTGACCGACTGCCCTGGTGGCCCGCTTTCCCCTGCCCACCTGAGTCACTGTGAATAGGAAACACTAGACAGGCTTAATATTTTAAAACCAGTCAGATAACACAACAGCTGGGCAGGAATCCATTGTCCTAAACTCATCAGCTATCTTATATCAGAATTCTTCCAGTGGCAGAGGTTGAGATCAGTTCTAATAGCTCCAGGGCTACATGGTGTCCTTGTCCCTCTCTCTAAAACTGGGCTGAAAAGCCTTTTCTCTATTGCCACTCTTCCTCTTCCTCCTGAGACCCGGAAATCCTTCCTCTATATCTTCTCCCAGTGATTAGCTTCTGCCATCTTTATTGACTCAATCAAGAAACAATTAGGGGTGCCCCCCAAAGTAGACATAAAGTCATACAAGCATGTTAGAGAAAATAATGGCACTGTTATTCAAACAGAAAATAACAAACCTAACATTAAAAGCCTTCTATATGAAACCACTTATATTTATCAATGTGTATTAAAATGGCATGATTCAAATCAAATCAAATAATTTACTATGAACAAAACAAAATGATTGTTTTGAGAAAGGATTTAAAATTAATCACATACCTAAAAATCTTTTTAATGCACATATTATACACATAGGAGGACCTGGGCTCAGATTCCCAGAATTCATGTAAAATCTGGGCATAATAAGATATTCTTGTAACCTCAGCACTGGTGTTGATGGATACATTTGGATCCCTGCAGCTCATTGGTCACTCAGTCTATTTGAATTAGTAGACTTCAGGATCATTGACTGGCCCTGTTTCAAAAACCAAAGAAGTAATTCAATCAAGTAAAGAAATTTCTGTCAACCTTTGGTTTACACAAACATGTGCATAGCCATGCACCTATACCTGTATACACACACACACACACACACACACACACACACACACACACACACACACACTGATAAGTACATTCACACCATGCTGCATACCCACCCATAAGACACACCAAAATTAGGTGGGAGGTTAGATTTTATAATGTATCCAAAGAGTTTGTACATAGAGAGTAAATTCACAAAGATTTATAAATTAGCTTTTACTATAAAAATCACAACACTTTGAAACACATTGCAGAGAGAATAAAAGGAAAACCAACAGATTGAGAGGGGGTATTTGCATATCACATAAAAAGTAAAGGTCTTGTAATCAGATTAGGAGAAGTTTTTTATTTCCAAGTTTGATAATAAAAAAAAACCCAAACAACCCTATAAAAATAGGCAAATTTATGAACATTTTATTGAAAAATGAGATAAGGATCATAAATAAGCAAATACAAGAGTGTGCAACCTCAGTAGTCAAAAGATATTCAAATTAAGACTACAGCAAAATAGAATAGTCAAGGCTATAGCACAGTCGTCATATCAAGGGCTGCAGACTGGGAACAATGCAGTCTTGTTCTCACAGAGCTGATAGGATTGGAAACGAGAACAACCACTCCAGACGACAGTTTCTTGATTTTTCTAAAATGTTAAGTGTTTGCCTAACTCAGCATCCAGCTATTCTATTAGTATTAATCCAGAGAATTGAAATAAGATGGACCTATGGAGGCTTGTTATGAATATTGATGTCAGATTTATGCACAACAGATGAAATATGAACACATTTTGTAGCCCAACAAGATGTGAATTGATAACAAGAGTGTGATATAACAACACCGCATTATTATTCTGAAATAAATCAATAGACTGCAAGAGGACATAGTGTGTCAGACCATTAATATAAAATAACAGAAGTGTCATCCAAGAATAGTGGTCTGGCTGTCTGGAGAGGAGCTGTTGAGGAGAAGGCAGGGGGAAAGAGTGGCTCAAGGAAGATTTCGGGTTGCTGGCTATTGATCTGAGTTTTCTCATATCGCTTAACTTCAGGAAATATTCATGTGCTGGTTGTAATTCAATGAGTGTTTTACAATCAGAAAGGAGAAAATGGTCAGAGAAAGGCACAGAAAATAAAACAAAGACAAAGAAGAAAAGAAATCAGTAAGTGGACATGTATAAATTAAAGAGGATTATAAGCTTAGATTATTTTGTCCCCAGTAAATTCTGAGGACTAAATATCCTAGAGTAAGTTTGAATGAAAGTATCCAATATATGTGTTCTCTCTAATTGGCTTAGTTAGTGTTATTATAGCTGTGATCAAACACCGTGACCAAAAGCAATGTGGAGAGGAAAGGGTTTATTTCAGTCACAGTTCATCATCAATAGCAGTGATATCCGGAACTGAGGCACAGCAGGAACCTGGAAGCAGGACTTTATGAGGTCATGGAAGTGTGCTGCTTACTGGCTTGCTTTTCATTGCTTGCTCAACCTACTTAGAACCCAGGACCATCTTCCCAGGGATGACTCTCCCCACAGTGGGTTAGGTCCTCCCTAAGAAAGCACTAATTAAGACACTACTATCCAGGCTTGCTTGTAGCCCAATTGTATGGAAGTTTGTTTGTTTTTGTGTTTGTTTTTTCTCAATTGATGGTCTCTCAGTTCCCTCCCCATGACATTATCTATGTCATCTTCACATGAAACTAGCCAGCATGATAATATTTGTGGTAGTTCTCAGGGTGGTTGAGGGAAAAGAAACATTTTTATATCTGCCTTTTTTTCTTCTTCTATTATCAAGTCACTGTAACGATTCAGAGACCTGATTTGCCATTTCCAATATGCATCAAATGTGAGAAATTACCCAAGAGATGCAATGTTCCTTCAACTCCAATACCATCCATACATTAGATTAATTTAACACTGTAAATAAAGAAAATATAGCTGGGTGATTTGGGACACAAGAATAAATGTAGAAAACTGTTAGAACAAACCAAAATCAAATCAATACAGTTTCACTGGTTGCATGTGCAAATACTCCAATTAAATTATAGTCAGAATCTTTAACTGATTGGATTAATAAAACAAGACGTTAAACCACCACATTGGAGCCCTTGTGAGATTCCAGCTTGCAAGTATCAGGTGACTTCTGCCACCTGATAGATATCAGCTGAATGTCAAGCCTTATTAGGAAATTCCCCAGCATTCCATAGTGCTAGCTGATCTAAAACTGGTTGTTTGCTTGTTAGGTTTTTTTCTTGGTATTGTGTTAGGTAATGTCTATTGAAAGATCCCGACTCTTCTGGGAAACCCCCAGATCTAGATTTTTCTCAACCTGTCCAACTGCTACCAGGAATCATTGTCTTATTGAACTTGGGGAAAACTCTTTACAGGTGTTTAGGTAACTCACTGTTTTTGAAAATAATGAGTGTCCACACCATTCCCAGGACCGAGGCAGGGGGAACTCAGCATTTATCTTTTCTTAATGCATACCTCCTATCACTACAGAAGCAGAAATAGAAGCCTCAGAGAGGCTACCCTGCAACCAGGTGGAGGATCTGAAGAAAAGAGCCACGGAATCGGAGCTGTTCCTGGCTGCTTTCCAAGCTCTGACCTTTCAGATTTCTCTCATCCTCAGCTGTGGCTTGCATCCAGCCGGCTCTTGGTGAGGAAACCAACAGTCTTCTTCCACTTATTTGGAGTTTTTGAAGCCCCTTAAGGGAACTGAAAAACCCATGCAAATAGTTAAACTCCTGCTGAGGCTAAAATACCATTTCCATAGTTTATTAGGCAGATACGATCACACAGGTTTTATTTTTAATTCATTTGAAGATTTTTTTTCCTCTTCTGTCTTTCTCTGATGCACACAAAAATACACAGATTTTTCTGTTGTAATACATGGATAGTCCTATTAGTTCATTCTTTAGGGGATAAAAAAATACAAATATGACTCAAAATCAGGTAGAGAAAAAAAACATTGCAGATATAATGAAATAATTATAATGATTCATTTTCAGTGGGAATTCTCCATGTCCTTTTCAATTCTTCACAGAATAGAATATTTATGTAGATGTATTCAGGCAAGCTGAGCAGATAAACTTAACAAAAGCAGTGGCTGGGAAGATAGCTCAATGAGTAACATGGTAATGGTATTCCTTACAGAAGCATGAGGACCAGAGTAGAAATCTCCAACACCCTGAGAAAAGCTAGTCATGTCTTCAAGCATCTAAGAAACCTAGTGCTTTGGGGAGCAGAAATGGGAGACAACTGGAGCTTGCTGGTTAGCATATCAGTCCTAAATTCTGTGAGCCTGTTTCTGGATGGAATACAGGTGAGAGGGATAGAGCTAGACCATGTCTTCTTGCCTCCTTCACACATGTATGGGCATGTTTATCTGCACAGAAACACATGTATATTTATCACATGCAAATGCATATATACACCAAATACACAGATCACACGCATAATCCTGTACACATATACAACACACATGAACAGAATTACGGAAACAGAAAACTTGATAAAAGCTGACATTCCACTGTAGTATTTCTAAATGGACTCAGAGGAATGAACTAGCACCCAAACAAAACTGAGCAGATAGATTCTATCTCAGAAGCAAAAAGAACCATCAGTTCTCTCTCCCTTCCAGATGGCCCACGTTTTCTAATACAATTTGTAAGACAGTTTCTCCCATGCCCATTTCAGTTTAGCTTCTTGAAATATAAAGCCATGTGATTTGGTTCTATCTTATCAGGGCTTTTTGCCTCTCGGGTTATTCCAGAAGACAAGGTCTGCCATGTTTTGTACACAGGTTGAGAGTGTCTTAGCAAAAATGTCTGAAACCACCTGGATAGCATAGTTCACTCAAGTAATTTCACCATTTGGGAGCCTGAAGGAGGAAGATCACCAGTTGTTGTCATCTTGGACTAAGTAGTGAGCACCTATTTTAATGAGTTCACTACATTCATACATACATACATACATACATACATACTTGTGAGAGGTGCTTTAAAGGTCAACATTCTACGTATTTACTAGTAGTCATTTATCTAATAAAGTTTCTTAGGGGTAGAACCCAAGTCTAGACATGAAATTGATTTGTTTACGACCATCATCTATTTTTCTGCACTCTTTTTAGTGAGTATTTTTGGCAGTGGTATTATGTGGTTGCCTGGAACATGTCAGATTGTAAAGTTTTTGAGATGTTGTATTTTTAGAGCACAGATGTTCAACTCATACGGTAATGTTCTAGATGTGACACGGTGCTTAAGGTGACCTTCCACTTCCCCACATGGATAAGCAAAGTGCTACGCAGTACTCAGCACTCCCATTTCGATACCTCAGTTCCATCTTCTGCCAGGGTGTAAAGGGCCTGTGGAGGCCGAAGCTCCAGGGGCTCTGTACACGGCATTGCCTTTGGGACATGTTCAGACTTTAACAGGCTGTTTTTCCTTTCCTTATTTTCTGAAACTCAGATCCCCTTGGTAATGAAGATCATTTGTTACCATCTGCCTTAGAAACCAGAGGCTCTAAAAGGCTGGAAATTCAGATTCCTGTGCAAGAAACGTGTGGAAGGGGAAGACAAGGAGTTATATTCACGGCGCAGGCTTTTCTCACATCTGGTTGATAATTTAGTAGAACATCACAGTGGATCTTGCTCTTATTGGTCCATAGAGAAACACTTCCCTGTCCCCGGGCCATTGGTTCCCAGTGCTTCATAGCTCTGCTGTGCAACTCCAGCAGATGACATGGGGCACCAGGTGTTTGCAATTCCAGGAGACTTGATTGTATAAGGCAAAGCTCCCAGGGTTGGGGGTATGTTTAAGAATATTGCAACCTAGGCATCCATTTTTCAAAGAAAAACCTGGAACATTGTGCCAGCCAAAGTAAACAGAAATCTTAGCTCTATAAGCTGTAATAGGAACAGAAACGGTGATCTGGGCCTCCATGGTGTTCCTTGGATTAAAATACTGGTCATGGGAACGGCACTAGCAGCATATCAATGTCATGCTCTAGAAGCAGAAATAGCTACATTTAAATTTCTATGCATGTCTACATATGATCTCAAATTTTAGGTCTCTACATTTTTAAACCTCCATGCCTTCCCCAGCTTGGCACAGCAATAACATGGACAATGGATATAAGGACAACCTGAACTAATGACAAGGCCAAGTCCTGTCACAACAATGGGCAAGCTATTGGATGCTCAATCAAAGTCAACTCTCCCTTTCTGAATAAGTCACATTTGCCCATTTCTCTTCAAAATGAAAGCTTCTCAGCTAATAGTGACTTGAAGGCACTCGGGAGCTGAATTTGGGTGCAGTATATCGTCTACAGCATCAGGCTCATTCCCAGAATGCCCTGCTTTGCCAGTAGTAAGACTGTAAAAGAAGTCTGAAGCCAGGACACTCTCCAAGGAGAGATTAAACACTGCATTCATTATGGCAGTTGGAAGGCTGCAATATTGTTCTTCCAGAGGGAGAGATTTATGGCTGCACTTAATGAATGCTAATAGTTTTCTTATCAGTGGGTAGCAATACAAACATTTTTGTGTATGTTAAGGTTAAAGTAAACTTTCAGAGTAGCCTTCCAGAACTTGAAAGCTAATGATTAGTTCTTGACAAGCTTGGCTAATAACAGGAGCTCCTGGAAGGCTGCACAGGTCTAGTTCAGCCAGAATACATTATTCTTCAGTGTTTTACGACTTCACATCTGTCCTCTCAGAACTGGGCTGTCACAAAAATGCTTGCAGCTTTTGTGCTTTTCTTAAACCTCTAGGCAGTTGTACTCTGTAACCAATGTAATCTGGTTGTTGAGTAAAGAGAAGCTGAACGCTTTCCTAACCATGGTAAAAATGGTCACTGAACTGAAATTTGTTTTGCAAATAGCATCCAATTCAACAAACATTTAATGGGTAATTACTATTATAGAAAATGCTATTTTTTTTTCTTTTTGAGACAGGGTTTCTCTGTATATCCCTGGCTGTCCTGGAACTCACTTTGTATACCAGGCTGGCCTCGAACTCAGAAATCTGCCTGCCTCTGCCTCCCGAGCGCTGGGATTAAAGGTGTGTGCCACCATGCCCAGCTTAGGCATTTTTAAAAATGTAATGCTGCCAGTTAAAGCTCCCATTCTCTTTGCTAGCTGGAACTTCTATGGAAACTTGAAGGGAATTATAGGTATGCATAGGGAGGTCAAAGTAGCATATGCAACCCTGCATCTGACTTATGAGTCTGATGTAATCAACCAGAAATGATCTGCTGAAAGATCTACACAAAGTCGGTAGACACACGAGACTGGGGAGTTAGGACTGAAGTGTTTCCCAGATATAACAGTTTCTAAAATAAAAGAGTTCATGCCAAGAAGCTGAAGATGAATATTCCTCTATTGATAAGTATTAAAGTCATGTCAATCAATTTATGCTAAGTATATATTGACAGAAAATTTAGGGACTGTTCTCTAGCACTTACAGTCCTAGCAACTCAGCCAAATAATTAGATTTAATAGTCGACCTAGCTCTAGCTCACATTCTGAGACCTCCTACAGCAATTATGACTCAAACCATAAAAGTCAGACATTCCATGTCAAGAAATTTATTGTCCTCCAAATCACCTGGAGCTAATTTGCCTCCCATTTCATGGCTGCCTCTTCTTTCAAGGAAAAAAAAAAAAAGAAAGAAATTAACAGGGAAAAGAGATGGGTGTGTGTTTATTAGTGTAAAGATTGTCGGTGCTAGTTTCAAGAACTGTTATTGTCCCAGAAATGATGTAATTCAGATGAGATTACTAAGCTTCTTCAATTGGGATTTTTCATTTTTCAGTATTAGCTTGATGATATCTGCTATGCTAGATGACCGGTAGTCAAACCTCATTTTATGAACTGAAAATCTCTGCGAGTACCACATAATTAATAGATGCTTTCTCCTTCTTTGCAGGGGACAAATTAAATTAACAAATCGTGACTGATTTCTAGTATACTAACGTGAGTCACATCAAGAACTGTGTGCAGATTTCCCAGAAGATAAATCACACACCTAGCAAAGAAGGCAATATGGCTTCCCTGCCTAGTGCCTAATGCCGTTGCTTAGTAATTGAGAAGTTTGGCCTCCCTGTACTGTGGTAAAAGTTTGAGAAGGAGTCCTAATGCTGGCAATGGTTTCTATACCCACTCAAATAATACGTATGCTGGGTTTCTTATTCTTTTCTTTCTTCTTTTGGCATAGCTATAACCCACATAGCAAGTTAAAGGTAGAGGGGTTTATTTTAAGTCAAACTTTCCAAGTTCTCAATCCATAGTCTTTGGATCCTGGTGACTCTGCCTCTGTAACAAGGAGCATGGCGCTTCAAGAAGCCAGTGAGAGGAGGGTATCTTCCTCATAGATATCAGGAGGCAGAAACAGAAGGGAGATCTCTGATAGCATACTGTTCTCCATCCCAAAGGATACACTTGCAGTGACTCCCTTCCTCCAGAGAGGCTTTGCTTCCTAAAGTTTAAACAATCTCAAAATAATGCCAGAGAGCTGATGCCCATGGTTTCACACACAAGACTGGGGAGACAAGAAATGTAAACAATGTATATAAAATGTAAATATTATGTAATTCTAATTTGTGTTAACAAGCCAAGAGATTCAGAGTAAAACCCTACGATTTATCTTGGCTAGGATTTTCCTCCTTGCTTATATGTGATACCTGAAATAGTATTCCCGCCTCCCTCCCTCCCTTCCTACCTCCCTCCCTCCCTCTCTCCCTCCCTCCCTCCTCCTCCTCCTTCCCCCCTCCCCCTCCCCCTCCCCCTCTCCCTCTCCTCCTCCCTCCAACAGAGTGAATGAAACACATGCACAAAGCACTCAGAAATTAACAGGTTTCTGAACGTTCCTACCAGCAATTGAGGAAAAAATGCCTTAATTATCTCCAGTGAAGCGCTTGCCTCACTTGGTTATGGAATCATAGGAGGCTTTCAGTTCCATCACCAAGTGCCTGTGTGGTTAGGAATCATTTTTTTTTGAAAAGACACAAGAAATGTCTCCAAGCAATGTTTTCACATTGCTTATGGAAAGACTCCAGGTACAGGGACATCCTCAGGCGAATGACCTTCTTACTTGCTTTAACATTTAAAAATAGCAAAAATATAAGAGTAATCTTGAGTTATGGAACAATATGCAAACACAAGGCATGTTCAAAGATTCTGATTCAGAAAAGGTCTATAATTGGGCTCAGGGGAGGGAACTACTTCTCTATTTCTTGATGGTAGGACTGAATGAACCTCCCTCAGCATATGTGGGGCATTTAATGTGTGTCTCCCTACGCTGGTGAAGAGGTTCCTGGGATCTAACTGTTCAGCCGTGAAGATACCACAGAAGATGTGCTATGCAGCTGTGGTGTTCATTGGGATGAGTCAGTAAGTTCAAGGCTTACTAAGACTGCTTACCTTTCTACCTTTGAGAACTCCCCTAAACTAATAAACCTTCAGGTAAAAAAAAGATCTGAGAGCTACTCAACTACCTCAGAGGCCACACAGCCCCCAGTGGACAGGGTCACTTGATTTGCCGAATTCATTCTTTTCTCTGAGGTCTTTCGGACATGTGCCCACTATGCTTCCTGACCACAGGCAAAGATCACCCATGTCTATTTCTGCACCAGCTCATGTATCCATAGACAAGACTTGCCTCAGGGGAAACGGAGCAGCTGCCAACAGCTGTCTGCAGCTGCCACATTGGAAAGCTCCCCTCTCTTCTTTTTGCTGTTGTTATCGGGGCGTATGGTTATATCCATAAGCCAGGGAGGCTTCCAAGAATACAGTGTGCACAGCAAAGCAATAGATTTTGAAAAATGATGAAGCATCTGTTGTAGATGGCAGTCAGCATGTCAACTGAGCCCTCCAGGGAACATTTGTGTTTTAGAGACCACCTACTCTATTTGAAAGATGGGAAATTGTCATATCTTGAACTCAACTCATCTCAGTCATTTCTGTTTTAATGAGTCAAACACTGAGTTATTCTTGGTGGGGGTGTCATTTTGAAAGTGGAGGGAATTATCTCCGTATGTGTCAAGTTTGTCAAATATCTCAAAGTCCCAGGGAATGAGGATGGCAGAGACACACAAATTCAAGACAAATATAGAAACTTGACGATAAAGCCAATTGAATTGCTGAATCTTTCACCTTCATAATCTTCCAAAACTTCAAGATTGGAAGCTCCCAATGCCAAAGGCGTGATGAAAGTACACCTGGCTGGTTTAAGAGAAACCTCAGCTTCAGCATCCTTCATTCGTGTGTCCTGCCTTGTCCTCGTGGCACTGTCCTTCCATCCAAAGAAAACAAACCAAGTGCAGGGGAAGGTTCAGGGACCCAGTGTCCCAGTTGGCCTACAAGGTAGAAGAAGCTGTATCCAGATTGGACTCCCCATCCGCCATTCTCCATCTCTTTCTGTCAAGGTGTTTCCTGGGCAGAATCCCTGTGAAGAGGGCAGCACCTCCAGGCTGCTAAAAGCAAATAAACGCCTGTTGTTTTACAAGAGCTGGGTGGGAGAGCGGGTGTAAACCTCTTTGCACTGCACAAAGGAGGCCTGATAATAACAAATTGCCTTGTCAACCACCAGAGATACTTAGTTATTAATGGAAATAATAACAGATTCTATCAGCTTTGCACACTATAATCAAAGGAAGATCAAAAGAAACCAATATTACAAACAGTTAACAGAGAAAATACACTAATGAGATAAAAACCACTTTCATCCCTCCCTTCCCAAATGCACCGGTGGAGTCATTATTGATAATAAATACAACTCTTTAAATGTCGACAGTATTTTAATACCAAAACTATAGCCACACAAATGACGCCTTTTCTTATAAGATAAAATTATTTTTTTTTGTGTGTGTAGGAAAATAGTAGCATCCTTTTGGTATTACAGAAGCACATGAGCACTAGATCTCAAATTGATTGGTTGTCACAGGCTAAACCCCCATGGCCTTTGGTTGCTACAAATGTTTCAGCAAAAAGTCATCTCAGTTGTTAATATCTGAGGCAAGATACAAAAATGAGTAGGGGAGCCCCTCCCTAGCTATCATTTAGAAGGAATTGCTATCACAACAGAACCTGATCTTTCACCATTACCTGTGCTCAGTGTCTCTTTGAAACCTTCTAAAAATATTGGCATGTGTCATGGCCTTTCCTGGGTGGCAAATGGGTATTTCTTTCACCTTTTCTTCTATAGAGGAAATCATGGTGATAGTGATGATGATAATAACAGTTGGACATGACCCTTTTTTTCTTACAGTTTTGACTTGAAGTTTCACATTCTGTAACATTTATGTCATTCTATAAACATAGAACATTGGTAGTGTAACTTGGTTTTTTTTTTATTAGATATTTTCTTTACACTTTAAATGCTATCCCAAAAGTCCCCTATACCATTCCTCCGCCCTGCTCCCCAACCCACTCACTCCTGCTTCCTGGCCCTGGCATCAAGGCTTGTTTTTTTTTTTTTTTTTTTTAATAACCCTAGCAGAGAGAAAACAGTATGTTCAAAATATAAGGAAAATATCTGTCCAAGCCATTTATATATATGCTCTTGAAATAGGAGCTAGGAACTGATTTTCCATACAAATATACAAATAAATGGACAAATACCTAAGAAATTTAGGAGTTCCAAATGGTCCAAATGGATCATTTGATTAATCTATGAGATCACGAATATTGATAAATACACTTAGTTCCATTTTTAAAAAAATTAGACAAATACTTCTCAGTTTTTCTTTATCAGAATGTGAAGTACAAAGATTTGCCACTTTAAATTATAAAAGACAGTGTGGAAAGACGAATCTGTAGGTTTATTTACCAATCACAGCACTGACCTTATTTCAACAGTAGTGTCTCACTCTTTCAGTAAAGAGTGACAGAGAGGCATGGGGGAAAATGAGAAATATTTTTAGAAAATAAACAGCTAAAGATTTTCAATGAGGGTGTAAGTAGGGAATATTAGGAGAAAACACAGTAGTGACTGTGGATTTTTTGGTTTGTTTGGTTTTTGTATTATTTTGTCTTGTTTTAATTTTTAAGGTCAAGGATGAATACACTCTTAAGTCTCCACTGATAGTCTTAGGCAACATGTGCAGGGTCTTGTGATAAAAATATCAATCATAAAGCTCATGTCATATGAGCTCTTGGGTCTTATTTTCTATCTCCTCTTTTCCTTCCAAAGGGACGAGCGACAAAGGTGTTTTATTCCTGGAAAAATGTAGACATGCTAATAGGATACAGGGAGTTGTTTAAAAAAGGTAGGAACTTCAGAATGAGTAATGAGAGAAACAGATTATAGTACATTAAATGGAATGGAAATCCATGAGTCACACTGGCTAAGTAAGTAATGAAAAAATAAGGGAAGAAAATGTCTGCCACCTGATGCATTATTTACTTGTCAAATTAGTTAATACATTACAGTTCTGGCTGATTTGGTTTGGAGTAGAAAACCTAGGAGATGCCATCTCTCACATGTGGTAGAACTTAGTGGCATCACTAAGGAGACAGATTGACACTGTGTATCTTCTGTGATATCCAGGAGGACAGAGCCATGGTTGTGGAAATCCTGCTCCTGTTGTACTGCGCAGATCAACACTTGAGCATCATCACAAAATCCTATGCTGGCGACTTTCTGTGAATTTCTTTCTTCTTCTGTTCAAAAGCATCAAGTCAAGAAGACAAGCAGAAGAGTGAAGACAGTTTGCAGATAGAAGGCTACCAAACAAATGTGACAACTAAACGTTACATATAGGATTTTAAATATGCTTATATTTATGATATTAATATATACTAATATCTCTGAGGATATTTGAAGATGAACAGAAAATTTTATTGCTCTTTGAATTAGATTGCAATATTAATCTTAATACTGATTTCTGATTTTGATCATTACACTGCCATTTTCTGGGAATGTTTCTTTATTTTAGCATGTACACATCGACATACTAATTAACAAGTAATGAAGAGCTATGTTTGCAACCTATGCCAGTGGTGAGAAAAAACACAGCAATATGTTTAAGAAGAGAGAGAAATAAGATTAATGCAGCAGGATATTAACACTGGGGAACCTGAGTGTTTTAATCTGAAATGTACAGTTAATTTCTTTTTTTTTATTACGTATTTTCCTCAATTACATTTCCAATGCTATCCCAAAAGTCCCCCATACCCTCCCCCCACTTCCCTACCCACCCATTCCCATTTTGTTGGCCCTGGCGTTCCCCTGTACTGGGGCATATAAAGTTTGCGTGTCCAATGGGCCTCTCTTTCCAGTGATGGCCGACTAGGCCATCTTTTGATACATATGCAGTTAGAGTCAAGAACTCTGGGGTACTGGTTAGTTCATAATGTTCCACCTATAGGGTTGCAGATCCCTTTAGCTCCTTGGGTACTTTCTCTAGCTCCTCCATTGGGAGCCCTGTGATCCATCCAATAGCTGACTGTGAGCATCCACTTCTGTGTTTGCTAGGCTCCGGCATAGCCTCACAAGAGACAGCTATATCTGGGTCTTTTCAGCAAAATCTTGCTAGTGTATGCAGTGGTGTCAGCGTTTGGAGGCTAATTATGGGATGGATCCCCGGATATGGCAGTCTCTAGATGGTCCATCCTTTCATCTCAGCTCCAAACTTTGTCTCTGTAACTCCTTCCATGGGTGTTTTGTTCCCAATTCTAAGAAGGGGCAAAGTGTCCACACTTTGGTCTTCATTCTTCTTGAGTTTCATTTCTTAATCCTAGTATATGGGCCTACAGAATGTGACTATAGTGGTCCTCCATTATCTGGAGAGGATATGTTCCAAGGTCCCCAATAACGCTTAAGACTACAGATCTTATAAGCTGTACATATTCTGTGTTTTCTTATGTATATATACCTATGCCCAATCAAAGTCATGCTCTCTGCCTGCAGCTCCCAGATCAGACTTGAGCTCTTACAGCTCTTGTGCCATGCCAGACTGATGATCACTATGGTTTCTGACATGAGGATCATGGAGTATCCCTTGGAAAATGTAAGCAAGCCTGTAGTTAAATGCTTTTGCTAATATGCTGCCTTGGTCATGGTGTCTTTTGTAGCCATAGAACAGTAACCATGACAGCCAGTAACCGAAGTGTGGTTTCAGTTACCTAGTCTGTGGTATTCTCGTGAACCCTAGAATATTAGGACAAACCAATGTGTGTAGGACATATATGCACTCATCTTAAAAGTATTATGATATACATATATATATTTACAAGGCCCAGATTCTAGTGTTCAATGGATTTTGACATATATTGATTTTTTAACATAAGGCCATATTTCATAAAGTCTCTTGAAACTGCCTTTTTAATTTAGCAATGTATCTTGGATATTTTCCCTGTCTATTTAACATTTTTATTAGTCTTGCTGACAACTTATAACTATACATTCATGGGTATAATATATTTTGACATGTGTATACAATATGAAATGAAAGTATACGTATCCATTACATTATGTAACTATAATTTTTCTGGTAAAAACTTTTAAAAGTTGTTATTTTGAAATATCTATTATTATTGATATTTATCAATTATTATTGACAATAATTACATGGTTTTTTTCAGATGAGATTGGGCATGTTCAGGGTGGTATGGCTGCAGATTCATGACTTTTTAAAAGGTCTCAAAACCTGTTTATCCTTTCTACCTGATACCTTGAATCTGATCACTACCAGCCATAGTTTCTACTCATCTATTGGTGGGCAATTAAGGTAACACTCCCTTGGTTGAATTTCTTAATAATTTTACAGTAAACACGGGCATGCAGTTATATCTTGAACATACTGATTTTACTTCCTTTGACTGTATATCCAGAAGTGGGATGGCTAAATCCCATAAACTTAAGTTCCCAGGAGGGAAAAGCCACACCTACATTAAAGACTTTGAAAGCTGATTGACCCATTAGAATGTGGAGCCTTGGAATGTTACAGACACAATATTACCCAATCATTGGCCATCTGCATCTGACCTAATATTCATCTGACTCTCAGGTAAAACCCTAGCAGGATATATTAGCAACCACTAGCTTCTGACAATTCAAAAGGTAAGATTGTGATCACATGAGATCTGAAGCATAGTATACATTTTCTACCTTGCTATAAACTGATTACCTGATTTTCCTACTAGTTTATTTTTAAAAGGCCTTGGTTAAATGACTTTATTTTGTCCTGAAACTAGAAGAACCTCAAGAATCTGTTAATATATGAACATAGCATTTATGGTAGACGGATTCTGTGTACCTGTGTGGTGGTCACTCATGTTTGGTAAAATATCTTTATATTCCTTCTGTGATTTTGTGCTGACAATCATATATATGGTCAAGGAAATAAGTTAATGAAAATAATGAATATAGATATATAGCTTTCAAATACTCCCTCTGGGTAATGAAAGAAACACTGAGAAATCAACCATCTGATAATGTATTAGTAGACAAAATGCATAAGGAATTCAAACAGTGGAATAGCAAGAAAACAAATTATCTGATTAAAAGATGGGCACCAAGCCTGACAGATATTTCTCTAAGGAAGACATACCAATGGCCACAAGCTAAATGAAAACACACACAGCATCACTAATCATTAGAGTGATGCAAATCAAAACCACAATAAAATATCACCTCATACCTGCTAGAATGGCCTTTATCAAAATGACAAAAAAGAAAAAAAAATCAGTGCCAGCAAGGACAGAACTCATGTTGGTAGGAATATAAATTAGTAGAGTCACATTGGGCAGCATCATGGGAGCTTCCTTGATAAAGTTTAAAACTGAATTACCAGGCAGGTGTTCTTTGCACCATCCTTGTAGTATTTTATGAAAGTTTGAAATTAGTTTTAAAATACTAAAATATAATGGGGGAAATTAATTTAAAAACAAAGAAGGCAAGTGTAGAATGAAAAATGATTTGTGGCTGAGACGATCCATTATATACTGATAAACAATACTGCTTCTAGGGAATTGGGCTGATGAATAAGAGAGTAAGAGGCCATCTGCTTTTTACCTTATATACTTTAGTGATTTTCAGACATTTTTAAAACAAGGTGGATGTTTGTTACATACTTATATGCATCTGGTAAAATATATGCATGTATTAATTTACAACCCAGAGTAAAACTTCCCTTCCATTGCCATTTGAAGTGTTCTAACATAGTGTATTTTTTTGTCTACACGTTCTAATATAGCATCTACCATTAGCATTTGTATTCTCCAATCTATATGTGTGGTAATGGGCTATATGTGTGTGTTGTAGCATATTTTCAATAGATACTGTATATCTTTAAGACAGGATAAAGCTTTGATAAAAGGTAATAATGAAAAATAAAGACACATTAAAAATATAAAGTACCACAGACCATATGAAGCTCAAGAAGAAGGAAGACCAAAGTGTGTGGATGCTTCGGTCCTTCTTAGAAAGGGGAACAACATACTCATGGGAGCAAATACTGAGACAAAGTGAAGAGCAGAGACCGAAGGAAAGGCCATCCAGAGACTGCCTCACCTGGGGATTCATCTCGTATACAGTCACCAAACCCAGACCTTATTGTGGATGCCAAGAAGTGCTCGCTGAAAGGAGCCTGATATAGCTGTCTCCTGAGAGGCTCTGCCAGAGCCTAACAAATATGGAGGCAGGTGCTGGCAGACAATCATTGGGCTGAGCATGGGGTACCCAATGGAGGAGTTAGAGGAAGTACTGAAGAAACTGAAGGGGTTCACAGCCCCATATGAAGAACTATAATACCAACCAACCAAACCCCCCAGAGCTCCACCAACCAAGGAGTACACATGGAAGAACTCATGATTCCAGCTGCATATGTAGCAGAAGATGACCTTGTCTGGCACCAATGGGAGGAGAGGCTCTAGGTCCTATGAAGGCTTGAGGTCCCAGTGTAGGGAATTCGAGGGTGGGGAGGTAGTAGTGGGTGTGTGTGTGTGTGGGAACACACTCATAGTAGTAGGGGGTTTGGGGGAGACTAGGAAAGGGAATAACATTTGAAATGTAAATATAGAAAATATCCAATAAAAATATTTAAAAATACCAGAATTTCAAACAAAATCAGCCAAAAAAAAAGTTATAGATGACTTGGAAAAGAAACTCAAAACAATATCCAGAATGCATAGCTAAAAGATAGTCCAAATGAAAGAAGAAGAGACATGGGTATAGAAGCTCACATCAGAAATTTCCATCACTCTAGAGGATAAGGCAGGAAGCATGATGCAAGTTGAAGGCCAGTCTGGACTACAGGGTGAGACCCTGTCTGAGAAAAAAAAAAACAATACAAAAAATTCATTTAAGAGACATAGAGGGACCAATGAGAGGTCTTCAAAGGCTTATATGAAGTTAATAAATAGGAATGAACGAAAGGAAACAAGGTATGAAGAAGTGATATGAAAGAAAGTAGTGAACTTGGGATTGGTAGTATGCAACGGAATTATTAGCACACAGGAGACTGAGAAAGTCCAGTCTGGGCTACATTGTAGGAACTTGTCTCAAGAAAACAATGAATAAATGTAAAATAAACAATAAACAGGAGGAAGGAGTTAATCAATGCAATAGTACAAAAATAGCTTATGTGACTAGGGGTAAACCTTCATTTGCTACCATTTTTTTTTGAAATCATATCATAAACACGCATGTGAGTACACGCACATATGTGCATCTACAGTCAATTCTCTTTTCCAGCCGCAGTTCCATCTCATGAAGTCACAGTGAGTGAAGAATTAGAAAGCATTGGAACACTTGCTATTGCTTGCAGAGAAATACAAGGTCTCTAGCCTGTGATCACCTTCTTGGAAATACTATTTACATTATGTAGTAAACTTTGCTAATATCCTTGTAAAGCAAGCCAGTCTGGTTTGTTTCTTTCCTACATACTTGCTTTCCTTTTTAATAGCCTTTAGCATCTTCCTTCCTTCCTTCCTTCCTTCCTTCCTTCCTTCCTTCCTTCCTTCCTTCCTTCCTTCCTTCCTTCCTTTCTCCCTCCCTTCCTCTCTCTCTTTCTTTCTCTCTTTCTTTCTCTCTTTCTCTCTCTCTCTCTCTTTCTTTCTTTCTTTCTTTCTTTCTTTCTTTCTTTCTTTCTTTTCTTTCCTTTCCCTCCCTCCCTCCCTCCCTCCCTCCCTCCCTCCCTCCCTTCCTCCCTTCCTTCCTTCCTCCCTCCCTTCCTCCCTCCCTTCTTCCCTCCCTCCCTCCCTTCCTTCCTTCCTTCCTTCCTTCCTTCCTTCCTTCCTTCCTTCCTTCCTTCTTATTCTTCATCTGCAAGCATCCTACATCACCTACAAGTTTCTTGTTCCTATGATATGCTACATAACTTTTTGTAATACACATGTTGCCTGCACTATCTGAGACAGGTCCAGTGCCCTCCTAACCCTGATTTATCAGGGCCATTTTTTTCTTCCACAACTCTAGCCACTTGTTGCTAACCTGTCTATCGCTTCATTAACACCACGGATATTAATTTACACTTCCCAGAGTAGCCCCAAATATGACTGACATAGCATCAGTAAAGTCTATTTCCTTTTGGTAAATAGAATGACATCTCTGACATGGATAGAGATGTAAAATTCTAGCTCAGTTGGACAATCAACTGGCCATGGGACTATCACTCAGGAAAATGAGACCACCTCTAGATGGCTGGTTTATTTTATACTGTCCTAAAGAGTCAGGAGGAATAGTTAATCATTCTTTAATGAGATAATGTGTTTTTCCGTGTGGAGTTTCCATAACCTAGCACAGTAGCTTATAGGGCTTCAGCCATGCAGTTTTGTATGTCACTCTGCTTTTCTGAATTATTGAGAAAAGCATAACTTTTCCTTTTCTTCCTTATTTCTTTTTTTGTCCTAAGCATGATTGTCCTAGTACTTTGGTCTTCATTCTTTTTATAATGTTCAACTCCCTCCCGGCCACAAGGCTGTGTGTCATCATGTGGCTGACGTCCACACTCCTGTAACTCAAATGATATGGCTGCTTTTTCCTCTCTCTTTTCC